>NC_045681.1:20485799-21085799 GCF_003331165.1 Xiphophorus hellerii
TCCATAACAACACAGGCTGCATGCAACCCGTTTTACTAAACACAATTAGTCCACAAAACCACTAAAAAGTAACACAACTACCTCCGTTTTTATTTTTAAAGTAAGAAGAATATCAAACTGGGGAATATGCATTCTTATTATTAGAGTCAATAAAACTTTTCACGGCACTTTACCAAAGTGCACAAGCTATTTTCCACTTTGACATTAAATTGATGTAATGGTTCTTTTTTTCCCAACTGTTCATAAGCAGAAAAAGTAACATCTGGGCTCCATATGATGTGTTTCATTAGACCTCATGTCACACAGTGAGCCAGAATCAGGATTAACAAAAATGTTGTTTTCTTCCGTCTTGTCACTAACCCCAGTCATGTTTCCTACCATGTGTTCACGTAGCATTACACCAATGTATGCTGTTTTTTATGAAACAAAAACTGGGTCAAGGTTTATAATAGTGAATAAATATATTCCATAAGTGTTATAAATAAGGCAAATAATGAAGTTTATCAATCAAACTTTTTCTAGGAGTGAGTATTTTTGGTCCAAAATCTTAGATGTGATGCCACAAGGTTAATTTCGCTGATTTTACTCGTGTGTTTGAAGAGGAAAATAAAAATTTCCACAGCGCTCCGATGTAAAGATGTAAAACAAAAGTTTATTCCACAGTTTTTTGCGCCGTCCTTTACAAGAGCAACCAAATTCCTAAATAACCTCCACAAAACAAACTACGGTTGAAAAACCGTGTGGCTCTGTCGATTTTACTTGCAGCGCCTTTTCCTTCTCTCTGCTCTCCTCTAACCATCGTTAAGGCTCCAGCGCGGCACACCTCATTTACAAAAATTGCAAAATGGCCAATTAAGTTATAAAGCATACAAACTTAAATTATACACTTATTCACAATAAAACATGAAATTAGCTACATGCAATATAATAATGATACCTAAACCTCAACAAATGCACTTATTAAATTACTAATTAAACAAATAAGTTTTAACAGTAACTGAATATTTTGTACATTAACTTGGCCTCCACATTAGTTTTCTTATTTGTTTTTTTGCCAAGTCTTTATTAGCACTTTTCTACATTGTGCTAGTTAAAACAGATTGTCCCCAAATTGTTGCACGAAGCTGCCCTGATGGAGCCTTATTCATAGTGGCGATATTGTGCAGAACCGTGGTAAAGTTTGATTCCTTTCTGATTCAACCTCAGACAAAGACTCAAGCTTCTTCGAGGTGCTGGCCTCGTCTTCTACATGGAACAAATTCACTCCAATAAAATAACTCCGTCTTCTGCTGACCAGCGTTGTAATTCGTTCTTTGGACAGACGTGACTTCTTTACTGCTGTTCCTGTCAGAGATCTGTCCCAAAGCAGACCTACTCTCACCTGCTACCAATTAATCAAGCACTTCATTGGCAGCAACAACAGACGATCCGGGCGGTTGGTGGACACTTTTGGAGTACATGAAGTTCTTAAAGGTCAATAAAATTGTTCTCTTGACTATAACAGACATTTCTTTGATTCCTGGTGTACCTTTTAAGCCAATAACTCTCTGTGGCAAATTCATGTGCACCTGATCACTTTGCACAACAATCTAGCAACACTAATGTACATTGTAACCGGAGACACCAAAGTTCACAAAGTTTGTAGAACCCAACACTTGTGTCACTGCTTTGATTATTGAAGTTTCAAAACATCAAATCTCTATGACATTAAATCTGGATTTCTACTCCTAAATTTTTGAGGTGCTTTAAGTAAAATTGGGCTTTATTCATACAATTTTTAAGAAATAATAGAAGTTAAGAACGGTAAACAAACTGGAAGCGTTAGATTGGCCATAGTGGATGGTACCAGTACCAGTGGGTACCATCCACTCTTTTCTTTGTTTTTCTGATAGTTGAACTGCGACTGACCGAGCGGCTTGTGTCGTATCTGTTCATCAGAGAAATGTTGAAGCCGAGCGTTCTGGCACTGTTAATGAACGAAATACTTTGAACTGCTTTCCTTCCTCCGACTGCCAACGCAATCCTGGTTTCCAAATATGAGCTTTCCAAATATGTGCGGTCCAAACAAACAGTTTAGCTGTAGTAGTTTTCCACTGTTCCTTTTTTAAGTTTATGTGATAGATTTTACAGGCTTTTATGAGCAAAGCAATGTTTTTCTGTATTTAAACAGTGCTGTAAACTGTGGGAAAGCACTTGCAAACTTTGAACCTTCCCCCGTTTTCTCACGTTACAGAAACAAACATTGATCTATTTTATGTAATAGATCATCACAAACTAGCACAACATTTTGAGGGAAAATTCTCACCATTTTTGCCAAATAAAGACCTGAAAAATGAAGTGTGTGTTTGTATTCCTCGCTGCTGAGTTGCTGCAGGTCTTTTGGCGTTATGCTCTTCCAGCTTCGCACATCTAGAGGCTCATCTAGAGGCTGACCTTTTTGAACATCCTTCTTTACAAAATAACTAACTTGGTAAGATTGGATGGAGGGTCCTTGAACAGCATTTTTCAAATCCTGCCATTGATTCTCTGTTAGCAGCCAGTCTAACACATGAGTAATGCTTTGATGTAAAACTTTTTGTCGTATGTATATATGTTCAAGGCTGTTGACCTGCAAGAAGATGAATCTCACACAGTTTTCAAGCCTCTAACAACTTTTCTTTTAGTACTGCCCAACATTTAGCCTATTTAACTTCCCATCACCTGATGATCTTCCAGTTTGTTTACTATGTTTTCTGTGGCAAACCGCATTAGGGATTTCTTATCAGTTTCTTCCAAAGTTCAATTATGAACTGATCTAATCAGTTCAGAGTACCTTTTATGTCTCCTAAATGACTAGAGGCAACTTGCAAATAGGACCTTATATGGCTTTCTACTTCCCACTCTTCCATAAAGACCAGATTTATGTAATTTATGAAACCAATAAATACAAACTAAACAGATTATCCCCTGGGTTGTTGACCTCTGGAGCTCCTCCATAGTTAGCATTTAACTCGTGGCATTCTCTGAGGCCTTTAAAGAACAATTGGTCTTAAGTTACCCACAGATGGACTCTTTATGAAATTGACTGTAATAGTGAAATATTTAGTACTATATGTTGGTCTAACACTTAAAATCTAAAAAATGGAAAAAATGCTCAAGGGTTAGAAATACTCAGTCAAAGAACTTTAGAAGAAAATTAAACTCCATTAAAAGTATTGAAAAGGGGAACTGAATTATGCATTTACGTTACACATTTAATATGTCAAATAGACATCTATTATCCCACTTCCCCACCCTATGGCCCAAGAGGATCCTGCAACAACTGAATATAATTTGTGCAAATTGGTTAACCCACATTAGATCACTAATTACATGAGATGAAAACATTCGCATTATTACAATGGCATATGATATTAACAGAGAGGGCCAAACGTAGGCAGGCTGTTGGCGTGATGTATTCTCAAACTGGCTTCTTCTGTGTTCTGCGAGGGTGTTTTTTAGTGAACCGACACATGGGATTAGCAAAGAGCTCAACGGATTATACAGCATCTCAAACAACAGCAGGAAAGCTGCTAGGATTGTGAAGGTGCAAGCTTCTCCTCCCCACATACAAGCTTTTGTGGATGCATTTGCAAATGGTGGAAATGACTCGCTAAGAAGTTATGTGCGACCCTTGAGGTTGAAACGACTGGATTAACATAAAATAAATACGTGAAAGTGAAGCGTACAGACTGATGATCTGCAAGCAGCAGGGGAAAGAGAAGAGGATGCGTGACTAGCGTGTGGTCAGAACTTTCCCACAGCTGTCAGTCAACCTGTGCTTTGCTCTCCAGCTGGTTATTGAGCACAGCGGGTCATTACGAGAGTACAGACGGATCGATTCTGCAACAAAAATCAAGAGACAAGCACGCGCATGCTTCTCTTTACTTGGAGCTTTAAAGAGTGGGAAGGCCAGCGAAGGCAGAAGATTGAGGCGAGGAAGCTCAGAGATCACCACGGAGGCCCGTGAGAGCGCCTGGCTCTAATCCTCCTCTCCACTGTGGTTGCCTGGGCTCTCTGTATCTCCACCCAGCTCATTCATCCCTGCACTCCATGTCGCCCCGCCAACTCTTCCACAGGTCTCTGAGGTCTTGTTATGGATTCCGCGATGTTTCCCCCCTTTACAGATGGGTTCAAAAATTAGTCTCTCTGCGCTTAAAAAGGCCATGTTCCTCAATTCCCCCGTCATATTTAGCTGCCATTCCACCCTCTAATGCGCTTCTTCCTGAAGGACAAGGGAGATGGGAAACATGTCTGCCCATAATTATTTCCCCCTAAGAAATTCTCACACCTTTTAAATCCTTTATAATCCCTGGAATACTTTTCGCTCTTTCAGTCGCGTTACCTGTGATTTCTTAACATCGTCGGGATTACACATATGTCACTTAGTTTCCCTCTCTAAATAACCTCCAGAGGGGGCCGCCTAACCACACCGTGGAAGCGTAGAAGTGCAACACCGACTCGGAGCTGTGTGGCAGGCGTTAAGGGAGTACGAGCAAAGGATGATTAATAAGCAGTTCTAACAGCGGCATTCAGGCCGGCAGCCATCGGGTCTCTGGTGGGAGTTGTTGTTGTTCTTGTTATACAATATTCAACACACGAGGGAGGGCACCGGAAAATCCAAAACTGATTTATTTAAACCACTGTCACCAGTCGCAACTAAGCAATCCGTCCCTGCCTCGTCATCAGAAGACACAATGTCTGTCAAAAGTGTGCACACCCCTGTCGAAAAGCCAGGTTTTTGCAATAAAATTAGACCATGATGAATCACTTCGGTGGTATTTCTACCAGTACGGTCCTGTAGAATTTAACTGAAAGACAACAAAAAGCGATAAACTTTCCTGCATAAGCATGAATTCTCTTTAATACTTTAAAAATGAGACTGCCTGGTATGACTTCTTTTAATTTTCATCCTTTAGCTAAGACTATTGTTTTCAGAGAGGTGCAATATGTAACTTTTATGGAAAATATGTTTTTTTACATATATGCTAAAACTGTCACCATGTTGTGACAGTTTGTTACGAAACTGATAATCTGCGAAAGTATTGATCTCCTCCACTTCCTCTCTGAGCTACTATTGCTGTATTTTGCAAAGTAAGGGCATTTAGTGGTGTGACACTGGTACAGTCATACACCAAAAAGACAGGCAGCTGGGATTGTTCTTTCTACAAAGCATTAATTCAAAGCTGAATACAAAATATGTCACCATGGTAATTTTTGTTTTTAAAAACATTTTGGAGAAACATATAATTTTCCCTCCACTTCAATATTGCGCACTGTTTTTTTGTTGTTGTTGGTCTGTCATTAAAATAGCAAAAATCTGAGATGTTGTTGTTGTTGCTTCTAATGTGACAAAATGTGGAAAGGTTCAAGAGACATTGATATTTTTGCAATTTGTTAAATGTTATGTATTACCTTGCAGAAAAGATAGGGGAAGCACGCACACACACACACACACACACACCCACCAAAATAGCAGAAATTGGTAAGTGCTCGGATTTGGCTAATTGCTGGAAAGAAAGCATCTCTATTTGTTTTCCAACTCCCACCCTAGTGTAGTTTCGCCACCAGCACATTCAGCACAAACCTCGCCCCGTCTCTAATCATGATATATTTCTGCTTGATAGAAAAATTAACCACAATTTAATGCAGCAATTACAATCAGGCTCAATGTTTCAGCATGGCTGAGTGCTGTAATTGATTCAAACAAGCAAAAAAAATGCAGCAGATACTCAGAGTGCTTGTGAAATTAAATAGTAGATTAATCAAATAAAGTAAAGATTGCAGTGTGTGTGCTTAGACCAGCATGAGTTAATTTCTTAGCTCCCTATTCACCACAATTAGTTTGTGCCTGCTTAAAATAAGGGGAAACAGACGAGAGGTAATTACACATAAACTAGACATGTTCTCTGTTCATAGCTACCTAATGTTACGTGGAGCACAATCCCCTTGCGCCTTCTTTCTTCTGCAAATTCCATTTATCTCATTTAAACATCCCTAAATCTCTCATCCCATTCTTTGGCGCTTTAGCAATTCCCTCCCTAGACCCCAGCATACACTTTGTTTTATCCGCCTCCCATTCATCCCCCTATTACAGCAGTTAATTTTACGAATTACATAACAGGACACACATTTTGTTCTGCTGGTCTTAGTGTATGTGCTCACATAGTTTTTTTTTGGGGGGGGGGGTTTTGCCAAACAAAGGAATTAATTACAATATGTATTTAATAAGTCTACATGCCAAAAGTAAAAGGAGTGTGTTGAGGAAAACATTTACCAACATGTGTGTTTGCTTAAGTATAAACTACAATTGCTAACATGTCCCATTGTCATTTCTATAAAAATCGCATTGATCGTTTGCAAAAAACTTAAGTGAAAAAAACAATACAGCCATTGTCTTGTGATGCCCACTAACAGAGAAGGGCATGTTAGTTATCCTTTGTAACTATAGAAGTTACAAAGGATAACATAAGAACTTCAAATGAATAAACTACATGAAGTTGCATGTCAAGTTGTTGACATGCAATTTCAGCCCAGGGTTTCCCCCAGAGTAATATTGTCTAAGCCTGGTGGGCCACCAGCCTTTACCCCCGCCAGGCATTACTTCCCCTCACCCCCAACCAGGCTAAGTATAGTTTGCCTATTTTAAATAAGCTAGGTTGATAGTTGACGTATTGAACTGGGCTTGAGTTTCCAAACTATGAGGCTTGCTAGTGCATGTTAGAATTGTAACTTTTAACACAAAAACACGGTGGGCCGCTAATGGACGGCCCTAGCACCCCCTCCCACTGGGCTTAGCAGGTTTTGTGGGGGAAATCTTGTTAAAGCCTTTTAGCTTTCAAAATAAGATTGAGGCCTTTTTAAGAATTGCCTATATAGGGTTTTCCCTGCAGTGTATTACAGCTTGTGTGCCGCTGAATTTTTTAAACATTTAACTTTTTTTTTTTTACATGAAAATACAGTGGGCTGCTGGCAGACTGCCCTAGTGCTAAACAGTTTGGTTGGTTTTCCATTGCAATTGATTAACAGCTGTAGTGGGTGAAGTCAGCATATAGTTGGGCCCTTCCAAAAGTCAGCAAAGTATTGCAGCTTGATCTGTATGTGACACAAACACAATGGAACAATGAAGGACATGAAAGCTATGTTGAACATTTTGATCAGTCTTCTATTGCCCTTAAATACTTATTCAGTCGTTTTTGTGACTTTTTACAAATGATAGGTCGGCATTATTTTAAGGCAGTTGCTCTCGTGACGAAACCAGAGACTCCAGCACCAAGCAAATCACTGATCGACAGTCCACTGACGTTGCTTTTCAGGCCTCACTGCACACTTGAAACCCTAGTGAAGCAAGCTCTGAAAAAAAATGTCTTGCACCATGTAACTGTTACCAGTGCATAACCCTTGTACACATGGTAGTGGTGACATGTTGCTGTGGGAATGTGTTTCTTCAGCAAAGAAAAGAAATGTGAGTCAGAGTTAATGAGTAGATCAATGGGGGTAAAAGCAGAACAATCCAGTAAGACAACCTGTCAAAAGAGTTGAGACTGGGGTGGACAGATCGGAGTATCTCGCAGTGAAAGGCATTTCTACAAAACACATTGACTCATGAGGGATGACAACAAATCCCCCTCACGATCACTAGTTTGTGTTGGCTTAATACACATTTTAAATCCCAATAAAATACAATAAACCTGAGCTATTGTCTTTACCCTGCACAGTCTGAGTGAAGTGTGAGAATAAATGTGACTTGGCTTATTTTTAATATGTATGCAATAGTGTGTTATTGATAATTCGATAATTACCAATTATGTAAAGAGTGTTTTTGTTTAAAATGACAAACTCTACTTCTAAAGCAAATGAGCCGCAGGCAACAGCTTCCCCATGTTGCCAAGGGTTTCATGGGTAAATTGGCTACAGGTAATTTAATCTGTTGATGGGATCTGTGTTGTCAGCAGATGAGAACATGAATACCAAATAGAAATGATAAGCTTAGGCAATGTGCACCAGTGCGTAAGGGAAACAAGATTTTGATTTCAATTTTTTTACACAATTAATGAATTGTTCAATAACTGGAACTGCTATGTCCAGAATGCTCACTGACCATTTCTACATTATGTTCCTACATTCCCACTGCATCTCATGTTTTCAATTAAAAGTGGAGATAAATATTTAGAGAAAATGCTGACATTTTATATAATTTTATTGTATTATTTCAAAAGATTTAATATGAACCTGTTTGCATTGAGTGTCTTGATTCAAAGGAGTCAAGGTACACAATACCCTGTACAGAGTTCAGTGCAGAATGTTTGTGACCAAAGCTTATTTGTATCCACAGGCGACATGAATACGGAACGTTTATCCAACGTGTTTAAACGTCGTGGTGCGACGTGTTGAGGAATTAAGTAAATTTTTTGTGGTTATTCAGTGAAGAATCATAAAGACATTTAAAAGGCTAAAAAACTTGGATGAAAGACGTGGCAATCTCTGCGTGACCACTTTGTAAAAACAAAACGGAGGATGCAGGGACTAGGGCTGTGTTGATATTGATTCTACGATATTCTACAACTTTCTAAGAGAGTTTGATTAAAGCAGACTGAACAGGGGTTTTTAGTTGCTAAACCCTATTTAGCAACTAAATAGGGTTGCTATTTAGTCCACCTTACTACTCGCATAAATTGCAGACGTTAGTAGGATAGTGTAGCTGCAGGATCGTCAGCTGATGTAATCGGATGCTGTCCCATATACAAATTGCATATCCTCTACTGTGGCTTGTGGTTTGACCAGGCCTCTATGGTTAAGTCTCATTTTATGTCAAGGAATGCATCACAATGCCGACATTTATTCTTGTGGCAGTCAGCTGAATCGAATTTCTATCAATTGACTTTGAGATGCTTTAGCTATCCAAAGCATTTCCTCCACCTCTGTGCTCGCTACTGATTTGATGTTCTTAGGTTAGAGCGCCATCTGAGGATTGTCACCTAAAATATAATAAACTATACTGCATCATGCATCTAGCCCTGACTGAATGAGATGATCCTCAACATGCATCCTGCTCAATTATAGATCCATCTTGTTATCCATTTCAGTGTAGGTCTCTTGTCTCTCTGCAGTTATCTGGAATAGCCTGATGTTGCTGCTGCCACTGGCTGATACTGCACAGCTCATTTATATTTCAGATGGGCCTCTGTTGCCTGACGGTTTGTGTGTAAGGAGAAAGGAGGGAGAGAGATGGAGTGTGTTACTGGACAGCTCCTGCTTTAATTCATTGTTCTAGTTTTTTTGGGTGCTGGCTGATGGAGTTAGAACAATTCAGTGAGGCATGAAGCTGTGTGCGAGTATGTGCTTTTCTACTTCCCACAACAAACTATTTTCACCCCCCAATGGATTTTCTTATACTTGTTCCAGACATTTTCATCAGGTTCCAAGGACGTTGGAAGCATCATCAAATCTGCCAACCAATAAATCAAAGTTTATCATGAAGTGGTGAGACTTTTTTTTTTTTAATGGTTAGAGGTGAAAGCACTGAGAAATATGGTCCAGGATCACATAAACGGTTGGATGGTTGAGAGTTATTGAGCTCTTCACAAATAGTTGGGTGTCAGGACTGGCAGAAGAACTAGCACTCAAAGAAAAAACAAACAAATTTCAAAACCTTGAAGCTGCAGTTACAATTTAGACCTTCTACTGCAAGTCAACAAAAAGGCTTTTAGGTCAACTAATGCCTGCAAAGAGATACTTCTGAAGTCATTACAGGGAGCAGAGGGCTGGAGAGAGACTCAGGCTGACCTTTAAAGGGCGCCACTTACAACAGCCAGCACCCCAGGCACTGATCTAGGCCAGTTTCAGCCTCCATCTACGTGTTATGTGTCTGAAAAATGATAAGTATCTACTTCAAATCCACTATCGGCTGAATAAACTAAATCACCCCGAGCTATGTAGGGGTTGCTGCCAATACGGGGAGATGAGAACCCGCAGTACTGACAAGGGGACTGAATAGCAAGTATTTTCTTTAGCATTGGCTCCGAGTTTGAAAATAGTAGACCCAATTCAATATTCAATTCAATATTACTTTATTTATCCAGAAGTAAAACTAAGTACTATAACTCATCATCGAAGTGTCTTCAAAGAGATGATGGTGATGTGATGAGGAGCGAGCTACAGTAGGAAACAGTCTGATTGAAGACACTAGCTGCGTTTCCATTACAGCTAGTGGCAAATCTTTGTCAATATTTTACGATTGTTAAAAAAAACACAATTTCACACTTATTTTCCTTCACGCTGATTGGCTGTATCCTTGGATAAACGTTAGACTGTAGCTATTACCTTCAGTGGAGGTGCTAAGACAGTTTCCACTGTGCATAATAAGGCACAATTGGTGTTTGAACCATTAAAATAAGCAGATATGAATGTCTGGCGGTACATTTAGCTTTACTGTCTGCACAACACTATGGCCCTTGCCAAATGAAAACATATACTGACAATCATGTAATTATGTTCACAAACAAGTTCTATGGCTAAGATAAGACATTTTGAATTACTGGTACAGCGGTGGATGCAGTAGAGTTCTTGGTGTTTAAACAGACCCACCATACTGTGTGCCTAAGCTAACCAGGAAAGGGAAGACACACACAAATGAAATGTATCTAGGTTGTAAACCACTGCATGTTCTGGACAAAAGCTGAGTATTTACCTTAAACGGTAAAAAGAGGGAATTGACTGCTGCAAGAAGCCCCGAGGTGTCCGAAGCCTCCCTCTGACCGCAGATCACAATCTGAGGGAGAGGAAGAAAACACAAAAGACGACAATAAAAATGTGACACAAAGAAAAAACAATAAAATAATAAGATGGGAGAGGGCATGACTAGAGTGAAAGAAGACGCTTGAAAGGTGGCTTATAACAGGAAGGAAGAGGGAAAAGTGGTGGTGCAGGTCAGAATTTTATTTGTAGCACTAACAAGGGAGGCAGGTGGTTTCTCTGAAACTGCCTGAATCCTTTGCTCATTACCTTTCACCCAATCAACCTGAGACATCCCCTGCAGGTCATGCATGACGGACAAGAAGCGCCCCAACCCGGAGTCAGACCTCGTTATCTCCATCTGTGTTCTCCCATTCTTTTCACTCCAAAACCTTGTCCCGCCGCGTGACTGAGCAACGCCGTCCTGCTAGCGTCCCGGTTTCAGTGGTTTCAGGCTAAACTGAGGATGTTAATATTTCAACACTCGATTATATAACCCGACTTGAACAGCTCAAATAACCCAGTAAACGCACAAGAGGGGCAGTTATAACATGAGAAGAAAAAAAAATCCTTGCGTCCAGGGATGGAACGGGCGTCCTGGTGCGGGGGATTGTCCTCAGACAACCTGGTGAAGTTGAAATGAGGTGGAAAAAATGCGGTTCGCTTTTCCGGCTTTGTAAGTCACGCGAATGGGAAATTCCTAAACATCTGTTGAGTGTGGTATTTGCAAGAAAAGCAATTGCTCTTTCAGTTGTGTTTTCCTTCGAGGAACCGTCCAGGAGTTATGTCTGGTGGAAGAGGGGAAAGCTCTGAGGCCTGGTTTGAATCTTCCAGTCATGGCCACTCTAAATGAAGCAGAAGCTGTTTAAAACACTGGTAAAATCCCATATCTGTCATGATCGCACCTGTGCTGTAATTACCTTCTCTAAAACCTAAGATGGAAAGATCAATCTTGAGATTGAAATGTCAAAAACATGCAGATTTGAAACCGAAACCGGGTAAATTCTAAAGAAATAGTAGAGCAAACGCGCTTTGGTGAGGAAGTTCATTTCATACAATAAAAAAAAAAATGCATACAACAGGATACGAATCACAATCATTAACTAAAATAATACCTTCCTGCTTATTCACACTCCTTTCCTAATAGAACTTTCTCTTTTTTATTTTTTTTCAGTGATGCATTTCTTCTTTGCAGCGTTCCCGAACAGAAATGTTCCAGTGCAATCAATACGCAGACGCTCATTGTTTAAACAGCTTCTTCCTCTCGTGCTGCATAATGTTTTGTTCAGTTTTTGTTACTCGGTAAAAGCCGTGTCTATTATGCTTGCTCCATTTGTCATGCGAGCAGAAACACTGACTACTTTCAGTAGGCGGACATGAAAATGAGTTCCAGGGAACATTCAGGTAAACAAACCCGCTCCCCCCCCAGCTAAGCTGTCTTTCAGGCCTCACGACCGACAGATGAGAAACAGATGGGTTGGGTACTGCACAGTGGTCTATGATAACTACTCTGTCAATATTAACAATCTTGTATAGCGGGAATAGTTAAAGTGACCCAATAAAAGTCTCGATCTAATGAAGCAGCGTACCTGTTTAAGTGTGTAGTGCTGGGCCATGAGAGCCCGGACCATCTCAGGCAGAGCTATGGGAATACTGGTCAGCCGGTCGGAGAATGCTGCCAGCAGCTGCTGGGACTTCTGGAGCCACTCTTGTCTTCCAGTGTAGTGGTATAGTCGCAGCAGATTGGAAGCTGAGACGGAGTTAGCGCTGGGCTCTGCTCCATCCTGATCTGTGACACACAGGAAGGTTCAATAACTTCATAAGCCTTTAATAAGTATCGACCTCTGACCATTCCACATTGAACAAATTGTAGATATATAAACTGTAGAATCCTGGTTCCTCTCTTAGGTCATTGTCTCGTTTGTTCCCCCTACAGGTTTGCCATAGAATTTAGGTCATGGAAGAAGATTGATTTTTATGTCTAGTGAATGAACCCTTTCTGTATTGATCTGGCATATTGTTTGGATCACTGACCTACTGAAAGTCCCAATGAAAGTGATACAAGTTATTGATTAATCTAAAGTTGATCGATCCTACTGATCAATCCTATCGATCGACTAACCATCAATTAATAAAAACCAATGAGGTGGAAGATGGTGGTCAAAAAGTGCATGCATATTTCAACTACATGTTAAAACAACAGTGCTATCAAGTCCCCTGGCATGACAACTGCAGCGGATCTTGGCGGTGCCGTCTAAACGTGGAACCTTTTCTCCACCAACACTGGAAAATACGGTCTTGTGTAAATGTAGTTTGAAACTACCATACTGCAACTAATCTTGTATTGGGAATTCATATTCTGATGTGTTTTTTATTAGAGTTGTATATTTGATGAAACACTAGAAACCATTTCAGCTATTTGCTGCATAAAAAAAGAATGAAGTCCAACTGCCACGTATGGATTACGTGGCAGTTGGACACATAATCCAACGTGTCCGTTGGACACGTTATCCAGGACATTTTAAATGTCCTGGATAACCAAGAGCTTACACCAAACTTTGTGTCAACAGAATCCTTGATTACAGCTACAAAGATGACTGCTAAAAAGAGTCATCTTTGCCATCTTTGAAAATGTCAGCAAATTATTTTTGCTGACATTTTCTTTTGCCCTCTTAACAAGGTTTTCAGATAATCATTAAGACCTTAAAAAGGTGCGTTTTGTGTTCGATCCTCCCTCTAAAAACACACATTCACCCCAGAGCTATAAGGGGTTTTGATGTGCTCTGTGAAGTGATTCTTATCTTATACCAAGGTCTGGTTAGAGCTTGGGGACGATTTACAAATGACCTTTAACCTCTCAGCACATATGTATATCAAAATAATGCCTGCGTTTCTGAGTGCTTCAGAATCCAAAGCCATTTTTACGTCTGACTGCGTACCTTGGACGCAACCTAAAAATAGCAACAGTACCCCGACAGAATTATTCAGCTGAAGCCACATGAACGCAACTATATAACGCATATTCCATCGTTTTTGTGACAAGCATGAATTAAAAATCCCAAAGAGACACGTGCACACTGACGCATGAGAGACTTACAGAACGAGCGTGATTTCGCCCAGCTGTATGCTCTTTGAGAGCCCCCTGGTGGGGAAGACTTTATCAAACCTTCAAGTACACACACCAGGGTTTGGTAGGCGAGTATGTCGCTTTCCACATGTCACGTTTTCCTTCTCTTAAGGAGCTCCGTCGAAACGAGGTCGCAAACGCACACCGAGAGAGAGAGAGAGTTGTGGAGGGAATTGCTGCTGCCATCGACAAAGAATACAGTCGCTGAATAAAACACCGCCTACACTTTCATCAAGTTTTAAAGTCATAAAACAGATTTTTTTTTTTAACCTGGTGTACTCTAACTTGATGCGTCTGTAATATATTTCTTTCACCTGGGAGTACGTCTGAAAAGTGCAGCGCTGCCTCAGGAGACAGAAACAGTTTGCAGTCTCAGGAAACTCAGCTAACTGAAAATAAATTCAAAGAAAAGCAGGACAGACAGTGTGGATGACTTTAACCTTCCTCTTCCGACACAAACACACAGACATACACACACACGGGAGTCTGGCAAAGGCTGGGACACGTACAGAGGCATCGCCTTGGAGGTAATCTGTCTACAGCTGACAGGCTACGCTGCTGGGAAAGCCGTCCGACGCCGTGTCGCTAATGGCTTTCAACCCGATGCGGCGCAGACGCCGTAATGGCACCTTGAGTCCCCTCAGAAGGGAAACCACTCTCGTGTCAGCCCCAATAAAATACAAGTGGGGCACACTTTTACATATTTACATGCATTCATGTGTGACATATGTACTGCTTACCAGGAGGCGGGGGTCAGAAAAACTTGTAAGAGAAAGTTAATGGCAGCAATGACCTTCTCGAGACAGAGACACAGCTGGGTACAAACAGACTGGAAGGGGAGCACGCAAAGTTAATGGCAGCAAAGTGTTTATCAATGGCTTTGTATAGGAACGAGAGAGAGTTGTTTTAATTATCCAACGTCTGTACAGAGTGTGTGTGCTGCTTCTTTTGGTCATTTTCCATAAGACAGTGGAAAAAGTATAAATGTTGGTTGTACACTTGTATCGAAACTATAATTTCAATAAAATCTGCTTTTTTCTTCCTTTATTTTTCAAAAGGATAACTAAATGAAAAAAGAAAGACAGCAAAGCAAAACAAAAAATATTGGCCCAGGAGTATTTGCTTTCACTATGTGACAGGAAAAAAAAAAGTACGGTACACAAAGTCTGAGGCTGTTACGCCCAGATTGGATTATCTGGAAAGCTGTAAAGACAACATTTAAATAAAATCTGTCTAACATAATGTAAGCAAGAAAGATCTCAAAAAGCAACACATTGTGCCCCAATCTAAAAAAATGCAAGAACAGATGAGAAGTTAAAGGAGCAGTATTATGTGTTTTCCAGGGGCAGAATGCCACTTCATAGCACAATCATGTTACCTTCAGTTCATATAAAAATGCTGTATCAAATATCACTTAAAAGAAATTAGACTTCATAATTTAATGCATTAAAATTGGGTCTCTGTCTCTTTAAAAACTCCTGCTCTTTCTGAAACTCTGCCTTCAGGAAGTCATCACAACATGGCTGTAACCCTTTAACCACGTTTTTACCAGCGTTGCACTAAGTGAGCTCAACATATTCACAGTCTGCAGGGCTGAATTCAAACATCCCGCAACCACTTGACCACACATCTAAAGTGTGATGAAAAAAAGAAAAAGTAGGATCAACAACAAAACAAAACAAACCACACTGGAATTTCATCAGTGACTTCATAAGTGAAAGATGGCTAAACACAGAGGAACTAAGCCTGGAGTACGTCTGATGGAAAACACAAATTCAAAAGGAACACTCGAAGATGACAGACGGATTATCTTTGTTAATAACATGATCCTGGAAAAAGACACAACAAATATAGAAGCACCAAGTCAAGTGTATCTTAAAAAAAACAACAGAGAAAACAAAATTAATTCATCAATTTGAGACATTTTGAATGCAGATGATGACTAGATTAAAAACCAGAAGCTTGGACCCGACTGATCAAAGGTAAACAATAGCTTGCTAGCAGCTGAAGACAGGCTAGAGTGCACATCAAGGTTACGGCCATTTATCTTCATATCTGAGCTTTCACCTACTGGCACGCAACATTCAAAAGATACGTTCTTATTTGAAAGGCTGCAAAATCATGTGAAGAAAGCGGGGAGAGTCACAAATTAAGAGGGAAAAAATAAGGAGGTTAGTGAGAGACGACAGGAGCAGAGTCGGGAAGTCGATTTCAGACTCCCGCTGTACTTTGCGGCGCTGTTCCAATCTGTCAGAAGCAGATGGACTGGAGACGAGTTTGACAGCTCTGGTGATCAAAGCAACTCGAGAGGCAGGGCATCAATGTAGTAGGGGCTTTTTATGGCAGAGAGGTTCGCCGTGAGTGACTGACTGTTGCTAGTGTTCTTACGGCGGACGGAGGAGTTCAATAATCCTCCCATCTTTTATCCTTTATCAAGTCACCCATCAGTCCATCCATCTCCTGCTGGCAGCCTCTTTTCTTGAAGTGTAGCAAATGAGTGAAAGTGGCAGGGATATTACAGTAAAGCCTTCCAGATCCTCTGAGTTTGAAACAATCAATATGGCGTAGGGTAACAGCGGGGAAGCAACAGATTCGTGATGGACGAATAAATTAGTGAGTTTCTGACAAAAACAATCCGTCAAATTGTCTGTTGTTCCAATAATACAGACATCTGTTCATACCTCTGCTTTTCATCAGGGTTGTTTTAGCCAAACCGTTGTGATGCGCAGCCATCTGCAGTGCCTGTGCGGTTCAAATCTTGAATTTATTCAGTGTTCGGAGCTCTCCATCCCTCAGACTGGCCAAAAGCACAAAGGTCCACTGCAGCAGGAGTTCTAATCATCCACCTGTCCATCAATCCTTTCTTTATTTCACCCCTGAAGCTACAAACCAATACAGAAAACTGATGCAGGCAGAGTTTAAAGCACTCCTCATGAAACGTTAAAAACACATCGAGGTAAAAGACAAGCCCCGACACCATCAACGATGCTGGTTTATCTTTAACACAGATCTGCACCAAGCATTGTTACAGGGTTCATGCGAGTTTCACCAACTCAACTTCAAGCATTTTTAAGACCATAATGAATAAAATTCAAGACCTATCGGATGACAGAAGTGTACAAACGGTTGGCAACAGAAGTGAACCAGTGGCTAACATGAGCGTCATCCAGATAACTGCTGATAAATTTACACTTACCCTTAATAGACAAGAAAAAGCTAGCTAGATTTTCTCCACTGTTTGTTCTACGAGAGAATTAAATGTCAGTAAATTTTAAAATATGGTTAAATGCAGTTACTGTGTGCAGTTTAGTGACATTGATCATAGTTTTTCTTAAAGTATCTGGCATGCTGAAGAAGCCTTTTTAAACTCAGAATGTTTCTCTAGAGCAATATTTGTGTTTGTGGTGCTATGAATGCTGTGATATGCAGTTAGAGCCATACGGTTACCTAAAAAAATAATAGTTTTATTTATCATAACTTTTATACCACAAAATATTGTGGTAAAATTCTGTCCATATCTCTCACCTCTTCTACTCGTCAGAGAGTGTAAATCAAACATCTCAGCTCTTCGTAAAACTAAATAAAATAAAAAATTAGCAGCTCGTATGAAGATACATTTGGAAATCCTGGGTTTAAATAGGATTGCTCTTCAGTAAAAGAGTAAGTTTGACGTTTTGGTTCTCTCTGAACGTCAGCCACTTTTATTAAGGCAGACTTGTTCAACTGCTCGTTAACGCAAATAATGAGCGAGGCTACCACGCACCCTCCTTCAGTCGCAGCAGAACCGCGGCGTCACTGGGCTCGCTGCAGAAGTAACCTCCGCCCTGGTTGTCCCAGAACACCGCGTCCTGCCGGGCCTGCAGCTCCTCGGCCCACCGCAGCCACTCCGTCTGGAACGTGGCCTCGTACAGGTCCAGCAGGCCACAAACGACGAAGGCGTAGTCGTCCAGGAAGCCGCAGATAGGCGGGGATCTGGGCGACGAACAGAGGGAAAAGAAGAAATGAGGACATTAATCATTAAGTATTTATTGTTGGAGCAACGTGGAAAAGCACTGTGATGAGCTCCACTGGTGAACTAGTTCAGGATCTTGTTTTTTTTTTACACTTCATATTTTATACAGCAACTATCTGTGCAAACCAGAATAGAAATCCAGAAAAAAAACAACACATTCTCAGGTAGGGCGGAGAAAAAGATATACTTTTATATGTCTGCCACAGATATGATTTACAATATCTAAACAGACAGATCTGCAAATAGTAAGTACACCTCTAAATCAGAAGTTATACATACTCATCAAGGGCATGAATACCATTAAAATTTAAGATCTTTAATTATTTATATTTATTATTATTATATAATAATATATAATTATTATATGATATATCTATTATTTATAGACCTTTTTTGTCAAGAATGTAGTGATTATGCTCCTTTTTGGATAAGAATTATATGCACATGATTACATTTATTTTACATACATTTCCC
Source organism: Xiphophorus hellerii (assembly GCF_003331165.1). Lineage (NCBI taxonomy): Eukaryota > Metazoa > Chordata > Actinopteri > Cyprinodontiformes > Poeciliidae > Xiphophorus > Xiphophorus hellerii. The sequence continues at coordinate 20,504,165 of NC_045681.1, forward strand.
CATTTGGTTAAACCTCTTAAGAAGTTGCACTTCATCCTCATGGTTGTTTTACGGCTGAATATTTGATTGTACTGCTTGGCGGTATTGGTACAATGTCTGTACCAATACCGCCAGTGGTACAATACCATTGTATTGTGCTTGGCGATATTGGTAGTTTTATTTATACAAAGACCCAATTTTTAAGTCAAGTCCACAAATTTTCAACAACGTCAAGGTTTTGGAAAGACCTATCCAGGAGCTAACTGTTGGTTTTAGGGATGCACAGTTTACAGTTTTCTGGCCAATTGGCAATCTTTGAAAAGCCCGACTTGGCGATTCCGATTTTGGCCGATAACGATTATTTTAGAATAGAATATATTTTATTGATCCCCAAAGGGAAATTGCTTATTTGTTGAAGTCTACTCCATCTTAGCTAATCAATACAAAGTTTGTAAAATATATATACTGTATATACCGAAGACTGATCATTTGAAAATGACTAGATATAAACAAAGAAATAAATAACAAGCAATCACATGCAATATATTAATCAATAAATAATCTATAAATGAGCGCAGAAAAAATTTTAATCAAATAGCACAGACTTTATTTATGACTGGCACTGTGACATAGTCGCTAAGACGGTAACAGTGGTGTGCTTACTGTTTATGGAGTGGGAGTTGATTTCATGGCCAATGGGAAGCTGGGCTTCATAGTGAACAGTGATGGTGTTTTTTCTATAATTTGTGGCAGGTTTAAGTCTTGGTAGTTCCCTGTACAAATCTATCGAGTTAATAGAACTTTCCCATTAATCTTCAAGCTTTGATGAATAGTAAATCTGAGCTTTACAAAATCAGAAATTCCATTCAGTCAAGAAAGACGTCTAAAAGCAAAGGGTACATCTCTGTTTCAAATTCTTTAGAGTCGTCAATCCCTTCTTCTCCATGTCTAAAACAACCTTGTATGGCTGATACCGATTCTGAAGTACTTTCTTCCTCACCGATAGTACTGCGTCACCACTTTTTATAAACTGTTATTCCATTGTTCCCCGTCCCTCCAGTTCTCACAACGCCCCCCATATGAGTGAGTGAAAGAGGACGGACTGTGACAGGAGGCCAGATAGTGCTGTGTCAGGCGAGGTTGATGGTGGAGAGGGTGAAAACCTAAAAGTGATTTGGAGGAGATGAAGTGCATTCTTGTGAGAGGTCATAAAGAGCCATGAAGTCACGCTGCAGTGAGACAAGAAATCGGTTGCGGCATCATTCGAGTTAAAAGGAGTCAGCAAGAATCAGGATGGGTATGACAAGGTCGCAAATGTTCAGGAGGGGGAACTGATATTCACAATTTCAAGCAGCTGTTGCAATATATAAATTAAAATACTTGAAACAAATTTGTTTGAATTAGCATCAGTGCTTTCGTAAAAATCACGCAGCTACTAGCAAAAGGTGGAAGCAACACTAGAAGTTGTTAACAAGAAGAAGATGGCCCGTAGTACATGCTGCAATGCTACAACCACAAGGTGGCAGCTCTGTGCATCAAGTGAGATGCTGTAAAAGTTTAAACAATTGGACCTGATTTTACTCAATCGCTTGCGTTTAGTCATGATGTAAGTAATGCGCCAGCTTCACCGTAAATGAAGCTATGCTATGAAGCTTACCAGAATTTGGGTGTGTTGTAAACAACTATACCCCAATGTGAAGAGAGAAATGTGGAGCTGAACAACGTCTTTGCTAGCAATAAAATGTCTTAAACCCTCCCACGGTCTTAAGAGCCAGGGTCCTTTGGACGGCGGGGTTGCACTGACAATACATGGGCTTTTACAAAAGTTTTTTAGTGTGGTTTATAGAGCTGACAGTTTGACTAGACAAAGACCGCCTCCTCCCTTCCCCACTGTCGGACCATGACACCTGCCGCACTCTTCCTGAGCGTCGCACTAAGATAGCGGGAGGGTTAAACATTCCTCTTGGTTCAATTTTAATTGCTCAATATTAAGAAGCGTGGCCAACATGAGCTGAACGACTTTGTTGACTTTTTCCGCTGTTGCTTCTAAACTTACAGGCAGGAATCCTTAAACTAGCACAGAACGTCATCGTTCACAACTTTTCCTTCTGTTTGCCGATTTGCCTGGTTGAAATTCTACCTTGAGGAAGAAATCTACCTCGACGGGAGAAATCGAATTGCGTAGGAAGGCAATTTCCGGGCTAATTGGGAACTAATTTATATTTAGCAAACCAGTTCCATATGACATTACTGGTAACAAAACAGCTCATTCCCAAAGTAAAACTACTCTCCACCTTCCTTCTGCTCCTTAAAGATGTAAATGCATTCAATTTTCGGTTGGCAGGAAGAAACCCCAGAAAATCCACAGCACCAACTCCACATCCTATTAACCCAGTTAGTCTCAGCCCCTACCATTCCTCCTGGTAAATGGGCTCGCGGCCCGTACCTGCCCTGGTACATATGGAAGCTGAACCAGGTCTGAGAAATGAGCCTCTGTAAGCACTTTCGAAGACGACACCATTCTGAACAGGACGGTAATGAATGAGACGGGCGCCGTGGAACAAGGCCAGGGCGGTTAGGCACAAAGTGTGCATTTGTTCATGTATGTGTTTCAAATTGATTATGTTCCATCGAGCAGGTTGTGGGACTGCTGGGACATTTTTCTGCTGATTCAATAGCATTTCACACTCACTCATTCACAGTAACTGGGACACAGTGGCTGGCCAACGGAACAAGGCCAACTGAAGTTGTTGTGCTGGATCAACAAGAGAGTCGGTATTTGACTAAGGGTGTGTTCTGAGACTTTAAAAATATTAAAATCTTAATACACTTGCTGAATGGTAGTAATTTAGCTAGTTAAAATTAAGAGTAAAAAGAAAAACTCTCGTCTCAGCCATGAGAAATTCAGTCTGCAACATCAGTTATTCAATAGGCCTTGAAAATGAAATTAAAACAAGGCCAATCATGATAAAATATGCAGCCTGATAGACGCTAGAAGAAAAATGCAATAACCAAGCTATTGGATAAAAACAGCGTTACAATAACCAAGTTGCATGGGACCAGGACGGCTGAAAACTTATTTACCCAGCTATTATGGTTGCCTGTTTTCATGTAAACAACCATGAACATTTTATAGGTTTCTACAGTTTTAATACAAAAAACATCTTTTGATGGAATACTTAAATATTTTTATGAAAAGGTGAAACGTGCTTTTTATTATTTATTATTCTATTATATTTAAGACCAAACACACAAGTAAAAGTCTGCATAAAATGGCCTCAAAAGGCAAAATTAAGTGAGCATATTTTAGCTCAAACAACAAAAAGATTTTAGTGACAGTACAAATATATTTATACAGATACAGGGATGTTGTGTTTTTGACTAAATAGTGTAAAACAAGTTTAACACTGGTAGACAGAGGTAGGATTTACTTGCGTGTAATTGCTGATATGCATCTGCAATGTAGGGTGGGCTCTATTTACTAATTTGGTATTTTTATTAAAACTTTACCTATGCATGCCTCACTATTTGTATTTTTATTTGTGAAAGAGTTTAAAAATCATGGCTTTTTATTCCCCCTGCCATTTCGCAATCATTTGATCTTTTGTGGTGGTCCATCACATAAAATCCAATTCTGTGGTCACAAAAATCAAGCAATTTAGGGATTTTTTTTAAAGAAAAGTTATGTCTAAATCCAATCTGTCTGCTTGTAATTTTTTCCAAATCTCTTTTTTTCTATATGTAGACTTTGGACGGGGTTTATTGAGGAAAAAACTACAAAATTTGTTGAAAAAATATTTCTCAAGGAGCACCACAAAATCAGTGATTTTAATTACAAAAAAAGAAATCATAAAAATTGAAGGGATTGCCTGATAAAATATGTGATAAAGTTTAAGCGGTATGAGTGCTTCACAAAGTACTGTATCTTACATCTGTTCCAGCTCCATCTGGTCTCCGCGGTAACAAGATCGGAGCATGTTCTGCTGATCGGGGTCCCACAGGTGCACCTTCAGGAAGTTTCCCGCTTGCACCGCTCTCTCCAGCAGCATCTCGTTCCCCAGCACGGCTCCAACCCGAGCGAAGGCGGACAGCATCAGGCCTGCAATGGAGGAAGGGGTAATAATGATGCTCGCGGTGGTGATTAGCTCCAAAATAACTCCATCTCATGTTAAAACATCACGTTCCCTTGCCAAGGTGCCAAAGTGTAGCCCGCGCCAAAATTCCCAGCGCAGTTATTTCTGCCCCCCAAACCTCTATTTCTCTCTTTGAAGTTTCCCCACGTTCTCTCATCCTTCACTACATCCTTCCCTTCCTCCCTCGGTCCGTCCGTCCCTCCACACCTCTTTCATGTAGAGTATCAAAGCCAATGGCGCACAGCCCGGTCTTCAAAGTGCGGCGGTGGCGGACAGGTGATTAATGGAGGAGTTTGTTCATTAGAGAGGAGAAGAGGCTCGGGACTAATTGGAAAGTTCTCGGGATGGCAGGGCCTCATTACCTCGCTAACATACCGTCAGGAGACATCCGGTGAAGGAACCCAACTTGTGGGTGAGCATGACTGTTTGTTTATGCGTGTGCTTAGTAATTAACTGCATTTTTATAGATGATGGGCAAAACAATGGAAAGGATCGTTAAAATTAGCGCCACGTTAATGTGGAAAAACAAAAGTTTTATTAATTGATACGCTTTTTTCCTATCCTTGAAAAACTTTATCATAGTTTGTCTCATCACAACTGCAAACCTCAGTGCATATCACTAGCTTGTCATCTGATGTGGGTTACAGTCCAAAATGGAAACCGTACAAGACACGGCTTTCCACTATTGATCCTTCACTGAATGGACAATCCCCACTGTTAAGCATGATGGTTTGACTGCAGTCTTTGCAAGTTGATGTCAATGGATGTTTTCCATCCAGTCTTTGGGTTGGGTAGTTTTACAAATAGATTAGGCAAAAACGTACCCCAAAGTTCATATCCCAAAAGGCTAACAGTTGCAACTGCAGCAAAAGGAGCTCCAACAAAATGTTGAGTCAGTGGAAGAGGAAACTTAAGTTTCCACAAATTTCAGATTTTATTTAAGAATAACTGGAAAAAAAGTTGAAAAGATTGCTTCCACTTCACACTTAGGCACCGCTTTGTGCTGATAACATGAAATCCTAATAAAATACATTAAAGGTTTTGGTTGTTATATGACAATCAGTAAAAAAAAAAAAAGAAAGAAGGTATTGAAATCTGAGATCTGCTGCTTTTACTTTTCGCTGCCTTGTCAGACTTGGGCTTTACCATTCCAGGAAGCCAGTATCTTGGTGTCCAGGTGGGGTCTCGGGCGAATCTGCCTCACCTCTGCCATTCTGCCTCTGGCTGAGGTCATGAGTTCGTTGAATTTCTCAAACGTGATGCCAAAGTGAGCAGCTGTTAGCTCCGCTGAATAACGGACGATCAGCACATTTTTCCCCTGCAGCTCCCCGTGTGGATCCTGGCAATAGAGAGCATAACGTCTTCACCAACACTGACCCTCAACGTCTGTGACAGTCGCCATGTCGACGAGCGGAAACCGTCAAAAGCAGATATGGCCGTAATGTTAAAATAATACAATCAGACCTGCTCGGCTGCAACGTTGCCTTGCTCCTTGACTCCGTAGTGGTGCATAAAGACGTCTGCGAGCGTGGCGGCTCCAACCGCGCCCTCTACCACATCAGGCAGGAGCTCCCGCACTTCTGAGGCTGTCCACACACAGAAGGCTCCCTCTCGCTTCTCTAGCCCCCCTGATGCTGGGACGGAGTCAGCATCTTCTGCACTGTAAAAGCCTCCAGACTGGAAAACAGCGCAAACAGTGCTAATTTATTAACACGATTGGTAAAGGTGTGGTAAAAGGATCTAAAATAAATAAATCCATTAAAAATTTATGAGGAATCAACCATGACAGAAATTTTCTGGGGACATAAATTTTCACATAAAAAACAGTTACGACAAAATACCTGGAAAAACGGTTCTAGAAACTTCTACTTAGCGACCGTTGGCACAATAAACAGTGGCAAGTGTTATTAAAGTGAGAGTTGGGTCTTTCATCAAAATAGTGATCCAAAATATTAAACCAAATCAACTCATGACAATTAAATACTAATACTGATAACCACTAATACTGCAACCAGGGATTTTGATCAAAATAATTATTTCCTAGCAGATGTTTTTCCCCACTGAATAAGTGTTATAAAATTAAAGACGAGATATTTTAAAAATTCAGTCAGATATTGGGGGGGGGGGGAAACCCTACATTTTAAGATTTAACAATTCTTACAAATTTTTACCAAAGGGGACAATAAATGTTGCCAGCAACATAAATAAATAACAACAATTACAGGATTTTTAAGAAATAAATATGCAGATGTAAGTTATTTCTGCAGCTGTACCTCCTTCCCTCCTATAAAATATTTCCAAAAACAATTTCTCAATAATTGTTTATATTTCTGTTATTTTTTTTGTCAATGCATAGACCAATACTTTCAGGAGTTCCCTCAAGGTGAGTTCTTAGCCCACTGCTGTTTAACTTTCTTTGTTTTAGGTCAAATACAACATTTTGCAAAAGTATTCTCATGTCATGCACTTTGCTAATTAGGTGACTTCTGAATGTAATTTTATTAGTAAAACCTTTTCAAACTAAGAACCACTTCCTGATTGTCTCTCACATAAAATCCCAGAAGAATACAAAATGATTTGCAGTTGCATTTGGAAATGTCCCAGGGGTGAGAATACTTTTCCAATATTTTATGTCTGACCGCCGATTAAACAATGCTCTTAATCTAAGCCTAAGAAAGCATTAACATTACCGCCTTATTTGACGGTACTTTAGAAAGACCTACAAAGCCATGTAAGCTCTCTGGTTGTAATGTAATGTAACAGTTAGCAGAGCTCAGGGACTCTGCCTCCCTAAAGGAAGCGACACAGTAAGTCACACAAAAAAGTGGAGAGAGTCTACAGAAAATTATCCTGGGCATGGAACTTCATTAGATTATAATTACTTCATAAATCTAAAAAAATTCAACAATAAAAGTATGGTTTTAATTGTATGCTCTGTTCACTACTGTCCCCTCATTAATCAAAGAGGAGAAAGGCTGACCTGTACAGGAGAGCGAGGCTTTAACAGGATTTGTCAGCAATGTTCCACCCAGGGCCCCAAGGGACGTACGAACATACTAGCAGTACTCAGGAGCAACTAAGACAGTTTTCACACAGAAGACAGCAGCAGCCGAGCTGTCGATGATTCACCTTGTCACTCAGGTCCCTGGAGACGTACAACAGTATGTCCTTAGCCACGTCTGCGTAGAACTGCTCACCTGATACCTGGAAAAGAATGGAAAACACCTGCATGAGGACTATGATTCAACCAGAGCTCGACCCCCTAACGGTATCGTCTTGTGATTTATCAACAGGATGTTCCCAGCAGAACCTTACAAGAGCACTCAGGCTACTTGTATATCATCATTAAACACAGCAAGTATATGTGGCTGTATTTCAGCTCGTGTCTGTTGGTCTTTGTTATTTAGTTTGAGTCTACACACCAAAAAATAAACAGGTCAGTGCAGCAGACTCTGAGGAAGATACGACAAACTCTGAGACTCGGATTCAACTAGTTTTTACCTAATCCTAAACAAAACACAACAAAACCCCATCAATTGTGAAATGGTAAAGGCTCACCCAAGTCTCACACTCAGGGTTTTCGTCTGGCTCAGTAAAGTGCCGGTGAATAACTTCTTTACTGTCCTCAACATTCTATCTGCTGTAATTCACTGACCTTTTCTCTAGATCTGTGATGTTTGTCACACAAAGACACTGTTGGGAAGAAGGCATAGCAGAGACTGTACTTCCTACTACAACGAAAAAGTACCTTGGTACAGTGTAATTTAAGGTACAGTCTACGACGCCGCCATCCTGGACACAAACTGTTTGGGTTTTTACATTCAAGACAATGCTACAGAGCATCATTTGCAAAATCAAGAAAGTTTCATCTCCCATGTTGCTTCTCTGATGAACACAATTGACACCTTACAGAAAGACTAGTCAGCTACTTTACTGTGAAAAAGAAATACACATACTGGCACCATTCTATAATATATGTTGCACAAAATATGAGTGTAAGTACTGTACATATACACTTTGTTTTTATCTCCTCTAATGAAGTTTACATTTAGTGTCTATAAAGTGTGAGCATGTGAAGCTGAAGTCAAAATCTTTGTTTGTAAGCACAAACTCGGCCAATAAAGCTGATTCTGAAGAGAAATCCAAACCTGAAAAGCGGTTATGTAAGCCACAGCCAGCTGAGCCTGGTCATACAGCATCTTCTCAAAGTGAGGAACGTGCCACGAAGAGTCCGTGGAGTAACGATGAAAACCCTGGAAAAACAGCCGCAAGAATGAGGTCGTTTCCAGTAAAACTGTTAGAAAAGACATACAGCCAACACCAATGCTGTATGACTAAGAAAATGAAGCTCTAACTGTCTCATTGGGCTTTTAAACTGTGGTGAGATAAACTAATATTTATCTCACCACAACACACACTGAGGAGAAGGGGAAGGAAAGTTTTAAAAAAAATACATCTACAGTAAACTCTTGGTTGGAGAACCACAGCACAGAGTGGCATCTTAGGGTCATTGACCCTTTTAGAAGTTAGGTTTTACAGCAACTGATTTACAGACTGATGTTATACAGAAGACACAATATTTGCATGATAAATTTGCAAACATTTATGCATGAATAATTTCCTACGTTCCCAGCATGGATATGAACCTGTGCAATGTGGTCGTGGATGCCTCCCAGTGCCATCATTCGGAGTGTGTGCAAGGCCATCTGGAGTGCCTCGAACCCCTCTGAGGTGGAGCAATTCACGGACCAATAAGACATGAGGAACATCAGATTCACTGTAGAGGGACAGAAAGACCAGCTCACATGAGTTCTCATCCAGCTGGTATACATCTGTGAAGCAGATCTGAACTATGGTGCAAACAGAACAGAGGATGGGAAGAGCTACCATTTTCTTTAGTCATTTAAGCTAAACCATCAACCATCAGGACAAACGGAAACTAGAACGTTGCAGATGAGCACTCTGGCTCCAGGTGAGTCTACCTGGTGAGGGGAACTTTGGAGCATCTTTAAAGCCTCCGTACTCTTCCTCATAGGAGTGGGCCAGCTGCTGGAAGCAGCGATTAGCAACGTCTGGGGCCAAGGGAGGGCTTTCTCCTGGGTTCGCAGTGATGGTTGTGCCTTTCTTTAGAGCGTCGATTATCCTCTCACCATTGGACTCTAAAGTCGCTCGGTTGTTCTGCCACTGCAGAGACGAAGCACTTTTCAGAGTCTCTAAATGAACACATTGCAACGTGACGTCACGCATGCAAGATCTTGCCCCAGCTCCCTGCTGGAGGGCAATAACTGCTCAATAACAATGACTGCAATTGGTTTTAGCTGTCAAATTGTCAACGTAACGTACTAAATCTTAAATGTAAGCATGATGCATCAAAGAAAAAGGGATGTTGTGCTTAGCTACTAATTGCCAACACTATGACATCTAGATGAGGTACAAGAGAATCACAATTCACAGGTCAGAAAAAAGTTCTAATTTAAAAACAAAAAAATAGCGATGGTGAGGGAAGTAGGCCAGTTACACTAGCTTGACTTTGACAACCTTAACATATAGATAGAAGAGTGGTTGAGTTATTCTTCAACGGTTTTTCTGCGTTATTTTCCTTTTGTTGCAGCGCACGTCACTGAATTAATAGCACCTTCATCTCCAGGTTTCATTTTGTTAATGGAACTGTTCTACCACAGCTGCGCAGCTATAGATGGCATGTAAAAGAGTAGTCTTTTTGCCCTCCAGCGTTGTGCACATGCACAAAATATCTGGATGCAAACAATGACGTGCAACATGTCTACAAATAGCGGTGCACCGATTGTCTTCTGGCCCATCACCGATCTTTGAAGAGCCTGACCTGTTGATTCTGACTTTGGCTGATATTGATTTTTTTTTCTGAAAAGTCCCTGGATATAGAGACAGAGTTGCCAAGTTAACAACAATGGAGTGACTATTGTTAACCGCACGCATGCAGACGTGAGTTGGTGGGCTGGTCTGCCTGCTCACAGCAGAGGGAAAGCGGACAGCGGCAGATTTTCAGACATTTGCAGAGGCAGATAAGACCTGTTTGTCATACAAGTGTGGGCTGTTCTCCCAAAATTCTGACCTATTGGTGCACGCCTAATATTTAATATTTACTTCTTAATATTTTCAGTTTAATTATCGAGTGTTTCTACAAAGTGCTGTCACCTGTTCAATGATTCTTATCAGAACTGTCTTGAAGCCTGGTCTTCTTCCTTGGTCCCTCGGGGGGAAGTAAGTACCTCCGATAAAAGGTCGAAGGTTGGGAGTTAGCCACACACTCATGGGCCAGCCTCCACCACCACTTGTTGCCTGACACGAAAATAAACAAATAAAACAACCAAATGCAAAAAACAACCTTTGTTGAGAAAAAAAGTCTAACAAGAAACACACAAACCTGCACAAAGGTCATGTAGACCTTGTCCACGTCGGGTCTCTCTTCTCTGTCCAGTTTGATGCAGACAAAGTTGTCACTGAGGATTTTTCCAATCTCCTCATCTTTGAAAGACTCTCTCTCCATAACGTGACACCAATGGCACGTTGAATAGCCCACTGGTGGTTGGAGACGATCGTAGAGAATCAGTAGGCATAACTATAGCAAATGCAGAGTGCTGAGAAAAGATTTCAATGTAAATCTTTTGATAAGTGGTGTGAAGGTTATATTGTCTTAATCTTACAAAATCAGAGCGTGGCAGCTACTTTGAATAATTAATTGAGCTTACTGTTCAGTTTGATAACTGGGAACAATTGTATGTATGATTAAGTTGAAATCAGTTGAAATTTGTTGTGAATTGGCACTATGTAGATGAAATTGCATTGAATTAAAGCCTTTCTTTATGATATTTCATGAAGGATCCCAATTGATATATTTTTTTCTTTTGAGATTCTCTGTTTTGAACTGACTGAAACGCAACAAAATCCAATCATCTGGTCTTAAGTAATAATAATAATAATAATAATAATGTTGAATTGAACGTCTTACCTGATAAGAAGATGGGTTTGTCTTCCCTTTTTGCCTTTTCAAATGCCTCATGTCCCCATGGATACCTGCAAAAACAAACAAACAAAATCACATTTCAACATACCAATTTATTAAGATGAATAAATGTCAGGTTTAAAAGGCCTCACCAGTCGACGGGGTTGTGTGCATGTTGTAACAGGTATGGCGACCGCTCATTGGCCAACCTGTTTGTGTGTTTGGGATGAGTGGACGGTGGATGGTTACTCCCTGATGCCATGCTCAGGAACACAGACGGACTGTACACACAGCAAAAATACAGCCACTACAACAACCAGTACTTTTATCTTTATTTCAATATACAAACTTGGTACTACTGTGTATTACTTTGACATGCATAAGCGGAAAATGTAAAACGGGCACACTGTTAACTGGCGTTATAACTATACCAGGGCTGCAGCTAACCATTATTTTATCAATTGACTATTCTATCGATTATTTTTGATGATTAATCAATTCATTGCATTAAAAAATGGCATATTTTCCGGATTTTCACTTAAGCCCTTTTTTTTTTTTTTTTACACAGTATTTGAAATACATTAAAATATGCAAGTAAGCAAATAATTCAATTACATTTTTCAGTAAGACAACAAAACTTTTGCTTAAAATGCAATAACATAGAATTCCTTGAATGAATGCTTGATCATTTGTAGCAAACCTGCATCTACAGCAAAAATAAATAAATACGGTCTACTAATCTGTTGATTAATTTTGGGTTTATAGGTGAATTGCAAACAGTGCTTAATGGGAGACATGGTTTACAGAATTTGAACCAGATGAGGCTAAAACTGCCACTAGAGGAGCTCATCCTAAATTCAAAATAAATAAGTTATTTCAAGAGTTTTGGCTTAATCACTGCTCTCACTGTGTTGTATCAGCAAATGGCCATTTTTAGAGGCTGTATCCTCCTATTAATGTTTACTCAATTGCTAAATTAGTTGACAATTATTTCAATAATCAATTAGTCAAGATTAATTTGATTAATCGATTCAGCACTAAGCTATATTCTCTTTCTAGAATTGTGCCGCTCAATGAGACAGTCATAGAGCCACAGTCTTCGGTCAGAGGCCTTTTCAGTTTCGTTGCCAGACTGACTGCCAGACCTCTCCAACCCACAGCATCACAACAAGCAACGACTCTTTGAAGACACTTGGATGATATGAGTTACTGTATGTCAGCATTCAATTTCCCTTCAGGATAAATAACTGATTTTTTTTTTTTTACTGAATTAAATTTCTGAATTTATTTTCTATAAAAAAATAAAAATAAAAATGCAGTTGTCTGGCGCTAAACTGTAATAAATTTACACAGTATAGGTTACAAGGTTAAGAAATTGCTAACTTTAGGCAGGTACACCACTCAGGAAGAGCCAAGTCAAATTTCTATTTGCGGAAAGTGCCAGGATCATAAACTTTGGTTGCAAAGGAAAGTAGGTTGCAGTACAAGAGCTACTGTATATGAAAATGCAATTATCGGGAGGGGTAATTATACTTATACATTTATTTATTTATATGTTGGCTGCAACAGATGCCTTCAAGTGTTTGCGATAATTGGCAATGATACTTTTAATTTGCATTGACAAATGTTGGATAATTTTTATTGCAGAACGGTTTGTAAGCAGGCACACTCGAGAACTCCAAACTTAAATATTCTTGTTAGCCTTCCAAAAGAGGGTTTCCTGGAGCGCCTGAGCTTAAGGCAAAACATCTCATGACTGGACATCGTCCTTTATTATTTTCTGCTAGCATTTTAAATTTATGGTTTCCCCAATTAAAGCAATTCGTCCAGTACCTGAAACGGAAGCTCCACACCACTCCACTACTACCACCATGTTTCTCCAGAATGTATAATACAATAAAGCAATTATATTCACAGTATGCTAACAGCTATAGGTGTCGATATGAGCCAAATGGTTGCAAGACAAAAATTATTTCACATTTGCGCAGTACTAGGTAAGCGAACTATCTGTCAAACTCCATTTAATTGTTTTACAATTTAATATAACTAGACTTCCAGGTGTAGATTCGTCCTCGTGTACGTATGAGCGTACACCTTAAGACAGATTAAGTCTTTTCCCTGCTGTCGGGGGAAATATTTACATTACAAAAGCAATGAATATATGAATTTTTGACATGCGAGCCGCACCGGTATGGCTATTCTCAGCGTTAGCTAGGACACGTCTGGTCGTTCTCATGGTAACCAGTAACAAAAGCTAACGTGTGCTACGAAGATAAGTGCTGTAACATTTTTATCTATGCCGAATTTAAGGAAAGGGTTTTTTAACTTGAATTAATCGTCTTTGTTCAGCAGTGCTCTCCTCTTGACAAAAGTTAACGTTTTGTCATGTTAAATACCAGTTTTCGACTTGGAATTTCAAGTGGCGCTAACTCTCCACTGTTATAATTCCACAAGGAACAAGATGACAATGACGCACTGTAAAATATCGAGCGCTCCTTCCTCTCATTGTCAGTTGACAGGAAGGTTGTTTAATTATTCCGAGCTAGCCTTATTACCTGAGGTAGCTGGCCGACACCGACTGTGGTTGGAGGAGCAGCTGTGACCTGCCTCTCAGAGGATGGGGAATGTTTTGGAAACCCCTCGTGAGACCAGCTGAGCTCCGCCGCGGACGGTCAGCTGCCAGGGAGGACGCAGCCACGACGTGTGCGGTCCCCGCACGAGTGTCTCTAAACGCCGACCAACGCCATGCTTGTCTCAACATCCTAATCCACTAAGTGCATTACTTTAGCGTACTAGCGTTAGCTGCTTTATTGACATACACTTGAAGTGTAGGCTGCATTCTCCTCATTTGACACAAGATGGCGCTCGAGGCAAAAAAAAAAATCAAGTTCACATGAAGCATTGAACTTTGTTTCAGAGTTTTCAAAGTCTGGCAAAATATTCAAAAGATTATAAGTTTTGAAAAATACTTACATTTCTACTACACTAACTAGCTTCTGTTTTTTTCCTCCCGTTCTTCTTTTTCCTCCCTTGTCCTTCCTGCTTTCTTTCCATCCATGCTTTTCTTACGTACCAATTTCCCCACCTTGTGCCATTTCTTCCCTTCCTTCTGACCGTCCTGTTTTTAAACTCCATTTTCTGCCCATTGCCTCTTTTCTTCCTTATGTCCTACTTCTGTTCCTTTCCTTGTATCATTTAAGTTTTTCTTTCATCCCCTGTGGCCTTTCTTCTTTCCGTGCATCTTTTCTTTATGCCTTTCCTTTTTTTGCTTACTGCCTCACTTTCTTCTCTCTCCTTTCTTCTGAGTCACACCTCACTGTGTACCTTCTATCTTCGCTTCTCTTCCTCTGCTTCTCTCCTTCCTTTTGTCACATTCAAGCTGTAGAAATATCAACAAATCCCGTGTTGTAAACTGTTTATACTGAAAATAAATGTTTTTAATTTTCTCAGAACTGTTAACTCTTTTTAAAAAAAGAAATAAAATCAAGATAATTATGGAAATTACATGACAATTGTGCATTAAATCTGTAACATTTAAATTTTGCTATCTGATGCCAATTTATGCAAAAGATTGCTGTATTTATGTCGTTCAAGAATAAAAAACAATGCACAGAAACAAGTAAAGCATCCAGTGCTTACTTTATATTTATATTTAAATATAAATATTCTATATTTATATTTAAATATAAGTCTTTAAATATAAAGACTAATATTTATCAAGTCTTCTTGATAAATATAAAAATGTATCTTTAACAAAAAATAAATTAATAAAAGAGGTAAACACGTTTTCATCGTCCTTTCGCCCGTTTCAAGTTGAGCTTCACAATCGTTGCGACGAAGTCATCTCGAGTCACCACGTCTGAGGCGACGATGTTCATTGGCGTCTTGTCGTATTGCTGGTTCACCCACCGTAGCAACTTCGGCAGACCCCGTCGCACAACGTTGGTGAAGTTGTCACAAATGCGAAGGATGTACCTGAGGATTCCGGTGTCGTGGGGTAGGGTCGGATTCAAGCCACAGACAAAGAAATCTGGACAGAAAGGGACACAGATGTATTCAGAGGCACGGAACGTGGAGTGAAGACACGAGTCGTAGTCACCAAAAGGGAACTAAGCCAACAAATAGTTGTAGAAACAAGGGATACTCACGCTCGAAGGATTTTTCCTTTTCCAAAGCCTGACAGAGTTTGGCTGTAATTACCGCACGGTCCATGCTGTTGCCATAGTAATAAGTTATTTTTCTCCATAACACAGGCTGTTGAAATTGTGTGTTGTCGTATGAGACTATTATGTTTTTGCCTTGATTCCAGCAGCTCTTCAGGGTGGGAGAGTTCTGTGGTGACACATTATTGTTGCCCCTTAAAAAGCAATACTTTTGAGAGATTCATGACCAAAAGATGGTCAGCAAAAAACATTACCGTCTTCGGGAGGAGTTTGTTTCCAAACAGATTTTTCATGAAGGTGATGAGGTGGTCGTGAAGCTGTTTGGAGATGTTTTTGTCAAACCCCTCAAAGTGGGATAAAGACAAGATGACGATTTCTTTAGGATGACTCTCTGCCCACGTGTTTATTTCCCTGAGTACAGTCTGAAATTAGGGTGTTGGGGGAGGGAATACACAGCCACACTCAATTAAATCTTCTTTATTATAAATCTTCATTGCGTTAGCTCATTTAGCACAATGAGCTAACAAACCCCCAAGAAACATGAATGACTTATGGAGGATTTACACTTTGGTCCACGCTTACCCTTCAGAGATTGTTTACCTCAACATCAGTTCGGGTGTACAGGCCGTGGTGAAAGAAAAGCCTGGTGGGATTTGTGTCGGTTGGCTTGCGGGCAATCCTAAGGTCAAAGTAGCGAGCACCGGCATTCAGCTGCTCGGTTATGCACACCTCCTGTGATCAGAAGACCTGGCAATTCAAAGCCCTTTTCCATCCCTCTTAGAAATACATTTGCTGTTAAAATGTTCCTTACCTGAGTGGCTGCCCAAGTGTGGATGATTTTACGCAGGAAGTAGATTCTGCTAAACCTCCTCAGTCTCTCGGGCTCGATGATTCTAGAGTCGACGTCCAGGTCATAACTCATCGAGTCATGGCTTCCTAGAGATGACACAAGAAAGATCATGTAGGAACGCCACTGCTCTGGGTTATCGGTATCTAATAGATAACCACTCGTATTCAAATTTGGTTTTCTAAAATGTTGAAACTACTGTAATATAGCTTGGGCTGCCAGTGTTAATTAGTCAGTGTCGCTGTTTTTTGAGGATCTTCTTACTTTTCCATCAGAAACACCCATTCCGCTCACTCCAAAGGATTGATTGAGATTTTATGAAGTTCAGTTAAGACTTCTTGAATGAAGATCATACACGGGGTTTAGAAATTTCTTCAAACACAAATATGAAAATCGTGCTAGCTTTTATATTCACCTCCTCTGACTCATTAGTTTGTAGAACCATCTATAGTTGCAATCAGAGCAGCCGGTTCTTCAGGTACACCGCCACCAGATTAAAACATGCAGTGAGTTTTGTATGTTTTTTGTTTTGTTGTATTTAAAACAATATTGAGGGTATCCAGTGGAATATTTACTACTGAATATTCGATATTGACTAATGAATATTCAATACTGAACATATGTTTAACATATTGATCATGTTGAAGGTTGCCTTGTTTTTATGAAATTAGTCTGATTGTTCCTAAAAAGGGATTTGCAAATTAATGTTGACCCAAAGCATAAAAATCACAGTTTTGCACATTCATCTTACAAAAGTAGACAAGGTTTTAAGCAGTCGAGTTTGAAAAAACTTAAGTCAATGCCCGGCAACAAGCATCAGATATTGGTCAGTCAGTCTTCAGGCTTAGCCAGGTTTGATGAATGGTTTTGACCAAGTCTGCTTTGGAGAAAAACTCACTGGATATTTCAAGCTCTATTTGATGTACATATTGAAAAAAAATCCCAAAATCCCAATGTTTTTTTTTTTTTTTTACAAGATAAGTTAATTTCCCAATAACTTTCTCGAGATCATGAACTGATTGGTGTGGTGTAGTATGTTAAACCTGATTCCATCCCTCAAATGCACGCAACAACAGCGATAGAGGACTAGTGAGTGTAAATACACTCATTGAATAGTTGCACTTGGAGGTCGTGCAAAATCCCAAGGGGTAACAAATAAACCTCTGGTTGCACTTTGGACACCCCTGCTCCAACAGAGACCATTTCTCCATTACCTTTGACCCGCTTCATATGTCCCTGCTGCTGAAAAGTAACAAAACGCGAAAAAGTTCAAGGCTTGTGAGTATTTTTGCAAAGTGATGGAGACTGTTTACAAGATTAATTCAGTTGATTTCCATTTTTAAGGCACTCTAAACTTCTCGGGTAGGGCTACACCTGTAGACGTGGAGTTAGATTAGAATCAGCTTAGATTCTGATAAACAAGCCTACATTCTTTCATCATGACTATGTTCTTGCCACTGTGACAGAACCGGAGTTTCCCACCTGGTATGGCCAGTTTAAACAGAGGAATGGTGTGAAGCTCAGCTGGCAGTTGCGACATCCAATCAGCGTAGCTCATGGTTTTTCCTCTTTTAGTATCAAATGACCCAAATCTGACTCCTAATCTCCTGAAAACAGAAAAATCCAAGAGTAAACCTCACCTGTTCCAGCTCATAAACATAAATGTTCCAGGTAGTACTCACCCTGCTGAGGTATACCTCTCCTCCTCCTGTATTCTGTCAGGTCTGGCAGTGCACCTGTGACTTACTATGCACCAGTGGCTGAATTGTTACTGTTCTCTGAACCATTGTGGGAGGAGAGAAGCAGTTGTTTCTCCTGTTTGGTGTTGAGGTTCTCTGATTTCTTGTGTAACTTCCTCATACAATCATTACTACCTAACCTGCCCAAACAGACACAAAACAAGTCTTTCAGCTTTCAACTTAAACACTATAGCAGTTCAGCTCCTGGTTACATCATATTTTATCTGGACCCAGCTTTAGTATCTTGGAGGCATTTTTTAAACTCATAAGCCGAGTTTATGAACTACTTGGAATTACAGCCCTACAAGTTGGATGGTTAAAAAATTCCTTGATTATCAGGCGACCGGCTACAGAAATTCTAATGACATGTTTGTGTGTGGCAGACCGGTTGAGCCACAACCAAAGCTACGTCCCCCATCATGCTATCACGGGCAGCCGACCAATCCCTGCTCAGTCTGGGCAGATTTCCTTTTTGTACCCATGCAGAAAGTAGCAGAACAGAAGAAACCATTTTTAGAGTGATGTACAGTGACAGTTTTTCACCACATGTATTTTACATATAGGTCAAAGGTTCTGGTCAAACCAAATATAAGCAAATATCCCCCAAAATTTTCCAGATTTTTATTCCTAACCTACAAGAAAGACCATTTGTCATTTTCCTTCTACTTCACGTTAATACACTAAATTGTGCTGCAGGCCTCCGACATGGTGAGGTGCTGCATGCAGCGTACTGCCCTCTAGTGACCGAAAACATTCACTGCTCCATCGTCTGACACTGACACAGAGCAGTGACGCACAAACTGGCCCGCTGTTGTTCAGGTAAGACGTCAGCTTGACAGAGACAGACATTTCTGCCCTTCCAATCTGCTGGGGGGTTTTTTTAGGAGAAATTTTCAAGAAAAGCACACATTTCTTTAGCAAAATGAGCAATCAGGACAATAAGCTACAGAGAGAAGTCCGATTACTCAGAGCGGGGACGGAACGATGGCTCCCTCTGAGGAGGGGGTCAGTCTAGCCCACTCTCTCACCGGGGAATCCTGGGATGCATTTAGTCTTCAGTCCTGCTGGGAACACGTCCCAGACTCACCGGAGTACCTCCTGAAGATGCATAATGCAGGAGAAATGCTTTCAAAATTCATAATTTTAGCAAAAACGTACAGATTTACACAAAGGTTAACAACTGGGTGCAGCATTTCCTAACTTTAAAGCGGAGATGGGTCTTTATGAGCATTTGCACGTTATGCATTTCAGCATGTCCTCATGCTGAAATGCAGTTTAATGTCATGTAAGAATAAAGACATTGATAAAAAAAAAGGGAAAAGTTCCACGTTTCTGAGTCTACTTGAAACATGTCGAGTAGATGTTTTGTCGTGTAAATTATCTCTATAAGTTGCAAAGAAAATTTACAAAGATAAAAATCTTTAATTCTTCTTAATTATGCACAAAATATTTGGGAGTCAGGAAATTAATGGTTCTTATTTTGACTCGATGCCCGATAGTTTATCAACATATGAGAAACAGAAAAATAATTACTTTTCTTTGACCTTGTTCAGTATTAACGTATTTCGATATCATCACAATAAATTGATATTTTGACTCAGTTTAAATCTACCTAAAACTACTAAGGGTCAGGTAGGCAGAAGTGATGAACTGCTCTGGTAGAGCAATCTGTTGCAGAACAACCATTTCGAAATACATTTAATGCAACTTATTTACTGCTCTAAAAGTGTTTCTAACATCAAGTGTTTTTAGTTCAGAGTCTAGGATTATCTGGCACCAGCTGGTGAAGAGAAGAGAGAGTTGGGTGTCTCGGCGGTAGATTGAAGTGTTGCACTGTGGCGAATTTGAACAGCAGCTGAACGGATTAAGAAGCTGCGACCTGACATGTAAAGACGAGATTAGTAACACCTGCTGAGCACCTGAGAAGAAAGTATAATCTCAGGGAAGGGCTGCAGAGTACCTGAGGGTACTGTAGGGTTAATTGTCTGTAAAAGGATATGGTGTTAAACTGTAAACCTGACAGTTTCTTGATATTCTTTTTTACAGACAAAGTGGTGCTGTAGAGGACACTGGGTCCTCCTCCACTTTCCTGAGATCAGAATCCCTCCTGTCTATCAGTGTTGACATTTGCTTCCTGTTTTTTGAAGTATTAGTCTATCAATTAATCAAAGAAATTGAATGCTACTTTGAAACACAGAAGCACAACAGCAAATGTACTACAGTATTAAGGTCTGTTCATAACCTTGTCTGCACTGCTATTAATATGTATTAATACTTTAGAACTCTTGGTACCTAATGGCGTTCTCAATTGAACAAAAGTTGTTTAAGCTTATCTTTGTATTAATCATGACCTGGATGACAAAATTCAAAGTCTATAAATCCCAGATGTGTTCTTTATTTATGGTGCATGAGGTCTAAACACTGAAGACACATATTGTGTTCCTTCTATTGCTGACAGTCCCTCTGGACAAATTGCTATTTTTTATGTGCAGCAAGACAGGCTAACATTAGCCAAAGAAATTAAGGTATAAAACACCTCCATCAAGAGGTTAAGGTGTAGAGGTTGAGATTAAGTATGTTTACAAATGAATTTGAAGTACTTTGGTAACTTCTTTGGTTTGTTATTTTGTGATATTCGTGTCAAGCAGACGTGCAGGTGGTGGCAGAGGAAGATGTACAGCTTTAAGAGATTGGGAGGTGTTCTCATTAGGGTTGGACCAGCTTGGACATGCCACCTGCTTAATATCTAGCCACACTGTAAATGAACCATCTACAAGACAGCTTAACTTTCTACTGTTATTGCAGTATTTCTTAGTCTGAAGCAATGGCTCTCAATTAGAAAATGGTAGATCGGAGAATGGGGTTCCCAGTGGAGTAGTTCTCTTTCTGTCTTGCTCATGAGTGATTGTAGGATGGAGGAGGGCAATAGGTACTCAAAAACTGAAACTTAGTCTTCCCTACATTCAGATTTAAGAAGCTCTGAATACTTTAGTATGAAACAAGATTGCTGGCTATGTCTGTAGACATTTGAATAAAGTTCAAGTATTAAAGGGAAGGAAACTATCCTTTGGTGCCCCTGTACATGTTAAAATGGTGTCAGTTTGTTGATTGTTTCCAACATCCTGAGGTCATAATGAAGGAAAGCCTAAGATCAAAGAAACCGTACTATTCTGCAGATTAAAATTAATTCCTTGACCAAAACATATGGTTTTAATTTTGGCAATCAGTAGGAAAACATGAACCCAACAGAGCTAGCCATGCTTTCACGGTGAGTAGAAAATATTGTGTAGCTTAAGAAATGGTACATCATCAACACCCGTCCAGTAGGAAAACATGTAGATGATCCTGAGCAGCTATCACTTCCCTAGTCTTCCTAAAACATTTTATTGCATGGAAAGTCATTGCTAAAAGTCTCAAGTTTGGAATCCTGCTAGATATGCTAGTTTTGTTGGAATGGAGACAAAACGATGTTTTTTTTTTTTTTTAAAAAAAAACGGATTTAACAGAAAGGCAGTTCAAAGACTTATATATAAAAAAGCTTGACTGACTCCATAAGGGCCTGAAGTCTTACTTGAATTCGTCTCAACTTCTAACAAGCCATCTAGTTGGTAATTACTATGAGTGGGCTTTATTTCTACCAAGAAATTAGGAGAGGTGAGGATAATAAGATAGTAAATAAAGTAAATATGTGTGTATTTGTATATTTTATTCTTTCATTAATCGATTATTGCTTTGAATCTAACTTTCCTTTTTAGAACTTGACTGTGAAAATGGAGGGGAATTTAATTTAGCTACTAATGAACACCAGAGGGCAGCAAAGATACTTAGCAGGAGCATAACAAGGAAGCGGAATGATGAAGAAGAAGAAGGAGGGGGAAACATTGCGACACATCAAAGGTAGTATAAATACAAATACATAGACTCACGATGTAAACAAGTCATTTTAGACGAGAGCAGTTTAAGGTTTTTGTGTCTTTCTACATTTAAGTTGAAGTATTATTGCGCTGTTTTTGCAGACAGTGTGAGACAAACCACATATATTTGACGGTACAGAGCGACACATGACTATCAGTGACGTTTCAGAGGTATCGATTTGATTAATGAAGACTTGAAATAATGGGATATGGTTCGGGTTACATATAGCTCACCAGAACTTTACCGAATATTTCGTAATTTACGATATTTCCGTCGGCAGGACTCATTAACTATGAAAGCAGCAATCCAGAAATAAATACTTGCATTCAACTGTGTGCTGCATTTCTCATGCCGAATTATTTGGAAGATCTTCAAGATTAATACGGAAACATTGGCTGACGTTTACCTTTAAGGTCCACAAGCGTTTCTGGTGTTACACATAAAATGATTAAGATTTTCGCTGAAATTTTGCTCAGAATGGACTCTGTAAGGTTTTCGCTTTTTGTCACGTTGAAACCTTCAGCTGTCTTGTATTTCATTGAGCTTTTGTGTGAGTACCAAGAAGTGCATAATTATTAAGTAAAATGAAAGCACATTTTTATATATATAAAAAAGTCTGATAAGTGTGGCGTGCTTTTCTTTTGAGCCCCCCTGAGCCAACATCTGGCTCAGTCTTAAGTCATTTGCATCTTTTAGATTTTCTTCCAGGATAGTCCTTGAACTAGTTCCATCCAGCTTCTCTCCCCAGTTGTTAGAAACAAATTCCCACAGCATTATTTTTGCTGCTACCGTTTGTCGGAGGAATGGTGTGTTCAGGATTATATGCTTGATTCAAGCTGGGATGTCTTTTCTCCTAACCCTGCTTTAAACCTCTCAAATTCTTTCTCCCCGACCTGTCTGCTGTGTTCCTTCGTCGGCCATGATGCCGTTTGTTTTTAAAGTTCTCTATCAAACAGTAGACATCTTCACAGAACAACTAGATTTATACTGAGATTAAATTATGCAATGACTTTGACGACATTTAGGGGTATTAAACCCAATTATCTCAAACTACACTCAAAAGGACGCTCAAGCCAAATTTAACTGCCTGTAAGATGGACTTTGTTAAACATTTTCAAACTGCCTTTGTGTTAAAAATAAGTAATTGTGAAGTTTGTACAAGCCCATCCACACTGCTAGTTATGTGACGTGCTTCTAAAATAAATTCGTATTTTATTGGAAAAAGAAAAAGTGGAAAAATCAAGCATTTAAATTGATTACAATGGCCCCGACATTCAAATAGGTAAAATCCATAATGAAACCTCCTCTAAGTACCCTGACAGCTGTATTTTTTATTGTTCAAACAGCTAGTATACCTTAATATCCATTACACAGTGGAAACTATGTTGGTTTTACAACAATCTTCCTTATCTCTGTTTTTAGATGTTCAGCCAATCAGCACAAAGTAAAGTTAATGGTGCTCCTGGATTGGCTGCTTAGCAGGGAAAAGGCTCAATCAGCAAACAGAAGGAGGAGTTGTGAACGATTTACTTTGCTGTTTTACAATTGTAGTTTGTCTATATAGGGTTGTAGTTTGGCAATGGTGGCGGAGGAAGTGAACGAAGCCATAAATGGCCACGCTTCCAAATACTGAGCAATTTAAGCCGGAGCAAGAAGAATGCTTAAGACATTTTACTGCTAATAAAGATGTTGTTCGGATCAACACTTTTCTCTTCGTAGTAGGGGATGATTGTTTACAACGTATTCACTTTTCGCTTAGCTTCACAGTGTAGCTGGTGCATTACATATGTCAAGGTCAAACATGGGCGATTGGGTAAAATCGGATCCGGTCATTTCAAACTTCAACAGAGTACATGCCTCCGGCAAGCAATCGTTTCTCTATAGCCGAGGGTTCAGATCATCTGTATGAAGCCAAGCATAGAACAAGCGGCCAGGCTAATTTAAGATGCGTTTTCTCTCAAAATGGTTGCTATGGAAACTTGGTGACAGCTAAAAGACGCCACTCTTTGTCGCAGTGGAGATTTCTTGACAGCCTTACCATCCGCTGTGCCTTCAAGTCAACCCTTGTCCTTCCAAGTTGGGAATTTTGTTTTTTTTCTGACTTCAACATTTTTTCACCAGGTTCTATGTACCAGCTGAGGACCTCTGAGGAAGAAGAATACAGCAACGAAATCTCCAAACTCAGGCAGGCGGTGTTACAAAACAATGACATACTCCTTGACAACATGCTCTGCCAGGAGATTTACAAGAAAGTCATTAACTGCAGAGGGGGATGGGGCATCGCAGGCACTCCCCTCCATGCCGCCGTGTCTAAAGGCCACCTCAGCTGCCTGCAGGTTCTGCTGGCCCACGGCGCTTTTGTAGACACCGTAGACGTCAAAGCCCAAACGCCTCTTTTCAACGCAGTTCGCGGAAGATACCTGGACTGTGTCCTCGCCCTCCTCGGAGCTGGCGCCAACCCCAACGGAAGCAAGGCCAACAACAGCTCCCCGGTCCTCACCGCTGCCAGGGAGGGCGACGTGGAGATCCTCAGGCAGCTGCTGGTTCACGGCGCCGATGCGAACTCTCGTTCTAAGATCCTGGTGTGGCCCTCCTACGTCAGGGTGACCAGCGGACCGCTCTACCTGTCTGCGGTTTACGGACACATGGAGTGCTTTAGGCTGCTGCTCCTCCACGGCGCTGACCCCGATTACAACTGCACGGACGCGACCTTCCACAGTCTAGCCAAGCCGCCCAGAACGGTGCTGGAGATGTGCCTCAGGTACGGCTGCGGCGTGGAGTACATCCAGCTGCTGATCGACTTCGGTGCAAATGTCTACCTCCCTACGCTGATCATCGAGAAGTCCACGAAGCAGAACGAAGCAGTGGAGCTGCTCCTGAGTGAGAGAGGTATCCACTCAATATAACCAAGTTACAGTGCTTTGTCAAAGTAGTTATATCCCCTTTTCATTTTATCACAGCCAGAAATCTTGAATGCATTTTATTGGTATTTTACCTGATAGATCAACACAGAATTGTGCATCATCCTGAAGTAGAAGGAAATTTCCCATAAATTGTATGTAGAATAGAATCATTTTTCTTGTACTATAGTAGGGAAATTCAGGTGTAGCAGCAGCAAGTCAAAGATATGCTGGAGGACGTAGCTTCACACAAAGTCAAAAAATGAATGGAAATAGGAATAAGAAACAAATGTAAAAAAAGATTATCTCTTGTAGAAATGTACGAGACAAATATTTATATATTTATAAAATATAAATGTACATTATAATATTTAAAAGTATATCAGTTATGCATAACATTTTTAGTAATGCATCAGTTATTAAAAATAGCTAAACGATTGCACTTATATTATGAATGATTGACCTGCTGTGGCCCGAACGCACCAGTCCGCTCTGAATTGCGCGCTCCCTTGTGCGTAATCAAACGTTTGTGAATCTGTCTACCGCCACACAGACAAATTGGCTTTAGTGGAATTTCAAGCATCGTTTCCACCAAAGTTTTGAAATCAAGGAACATTTCTCCAATTAAAGTGATCAGAAATCGACGACACTCTCTGAACGAGGGATACCTGATCCCAGCAGGACTCGGTTTGCCTCCATAACTCTTCAATGCATCGTCAGACAGTGAGATGTATCCTCTAATGGCAGATTCCTTTAATAAAACACTTTTTTTCCCTCATTTTTCCATCTTCAGGAACTCCCAAAGCCTTGACCTCACAGTGCCGACTTGCTGTGCGAAGACACCTGAAAAGCATCAACAAGATCCACTGCATCAACGAGCTGGACATGCCAACCAGTCTGAAACACTTCCTGCAGCATAAAACAATCCCTGTCCATGTTCAGTAAAGAAGAAAGTGTGCGTTATTTTATCATGTCTTAATTTCAGTTTAACAGCGGGTCTTTGCATAACGTGTCTTAAAACGGCTTCCGTCTCTTCATGGGCTGCTCTGTTCAGAATGTTCAGTTAGAAGATTAAATCTTTTCTACTTCTTAAAGATGCGTTTACTTAGAATTTGCTGACTCGGTTTTGTGCAGGTGTATCTCGCTGAATGAGAATATGATTAGAAAGGTTATTTACGTCAGAAGTTTGTTCCACAAAGAAGCTCATGTAGAATTAGAAAATTCATTCAAGAATTTCGTGGAGCTTCACAGGGAGTGGACCGAGTCTCGAGTCGACGCATCAAGAGACGCTTCGCACATGGACTACAAACGTCGCGTCACTCGTGTCACGTCACTCCCGAGCCAGAGACAACAGAAGCTTCTTACCTGGCTATGGAGAAAACGAACTGGACTGTTGCTCTGTGGCTCAAAGTCTTCTTTTCAGATGTGAGTAAATTCTGCATTTCACCTGGAAACCATTGTTCCAGGGTTTGGAGGAAGAGTGGAGAAGCACGCAATCCATGTTCCCTGGAGTCCAGTGTGATGTTTCCACAGACTTTAATCTCTGAATTATAACTTTAATCTCAGAAAATGACATCCTTCAACCATGTCAACAACAACAACCACAAAAAAAAAAAAGTCATTGAAGCTGGTAGCTCCCAGGTGTCCATATGCATTACATCAGCATTCCTAGAATAAACTTCAAACTACTGGCTTTTTTCTTTTAGTGCCTCTAATCCTCTGTAAACAAATTCTAAAAATGACTGAAAGAAAATCGCTTGGTCGCTTTATACATTTGCAACTTCTGAAGTTGGCCACTAGATGGCAATAGATGTTGCTGCATTTGAAAGAAGAAAAATCAAAGATGATCTCTGCTGCATAAAAATGTATATGTAGTAAGCGTAAAATTAACTTATCCTCTTAGTAGCATGCCTTCACAGATTTAATGTTGTTAAATCTGTGATTTAACTGCATAAGTTTCTAAATCAAAACGCATTTAGAACGTTTAGAACGCATTTACTGAGTCATGTTGCCAAAAATGATTCATTTCATATTCAAATGCAATACTGACCCTCTCTATTAGTACATCTATAGGTCAGTCAGAGAAGAAATACAGAAAATGTTCAATATGTTCAAAATGTTCTTAAAGGTGAGCTTTCATTAAAAGTAAAAGCACCAGTAATTATAGAGTCAAACAAACAAAATACAGCGCCCTCTGGTATCGGGAAAGTAAAACTTAATCGTTTCTCCTTTATATTGTTATTATTGCCACTTGGAAGCTTTTTGTTTTGATAGATTTTCAGTGAATATCGCACGCTGCTATATATTAATCCCCAATAAAATAAACGACAAAACTGTTTTGTTGGCAGATTTTTAATATTTAACGAGTTGAATGAAGGCTTCTAAATGTACTTACAGGATGAAGATCCTGCCACTAGATGGCAGCATCTTCATCGAAGGAAACCTTAGAGTAGTCTAGATATCTTTAAACTTCACCCAAAATCTAAATTTTATTGCCTATTGTATTTTGAAGTATCGCTTCCCTTCCCACGTTGGCTCATGACACAATTTTTTTTTGGTTTAAAAAAACTAGAATTAGCTCATCTATTATCTATTTTGTCTGATTACACCATTTTCCAAAAAATGATATCAAATGTTACGACCTTATGGTTACTTTGAGTAGCCCTTATTGCCAAATATTTCTTAACTCTTAATTATATTTAACGTCTACAAGAGTAAAAATATGCTAAAGTAGCGCTACTCTTAAACACATTTCCTTCTTTTTTTTTTACCACCTTTGTTTAAAACGAATCCTGTTGAGAAATTCCAAATGGATAAGCAGGTGTGATTCCCCTGTTCAACCAGGAGATGGCAGGAGACTTACGCTGCCCTGCAAAAAGCCCCAGCAAAACCACCTGAGACATTTTACTCCATGGTGTTACAACAGAGGAGAGAGGCAACTTATAATAAATTATAATATATGAAGAATACAAGAAACACCAGATTCTGTACATTTAAGTTACTAGTATGATGTGCCCTTATTAAATCCCATAATGCCATGTTCAACTGAAAAAAAGACAAAAGAATAGTTTTTAAGCTGTCATATTAAATATATTTTTTTCTGAAAAAACATCAGCAAACAAAACCTTCACCAGCACTTGAATCACAAAACCTTCCAGTCTTATTCAACTGTAAGAATCTCATAGAAAACATATCAGTTCAAGTACAGCAATCATTGCATGTTAAAGTTTGCTCACAGTTCAACTTCAAGTAGTGGTAATTAGACTCAACAACTGGTTTCCCTTCTTTAAAACTGAGGTCAGCTGTGCTTCTCTGAGCCTTGGTTTATTTCTTTTCGGTCGCCGTGGCGTCCTCAGCCCAGCCCCACATCTAGTGACATCATCACGACAAATCCCAGAATGGAGGTCCACGAAGCCAGTCTGCCGTTACCGCTGGCAGCACCAAGAGACAAGAGATAACAGCAGAGGACAGAGAGGTAAATGACTCATAAAAAAAGTAGTACATTTCAGAAATCTGGAGATTAATCTAAAACATTTTCAAGAAAAAACAAGGAAATTTCTGAATTCCAAAAGTCAAAAATTTCGACTTCTGGAAATCTTTTGAGAAATTTCCATGTTTTCCTGGGAAATTTATGAGATTAATTCCAAGATTTCAGTTTTTTTCCTTGCAAATTTCAGAATTTTGGAGAACAGAAATTTCCTTGATTTTCCCTGAACATTTTTCAGTTTGTTTTCTAGCAAATTTCTGACTTTTGATGCTCAGAAATTTCCTTGTTTTCTTTGAAAGATTTCTGAGATCAATCTCATAACTTCGGAGTTTTTTTCTTGCACACCGAGTTCTTTGGCGGAAATGTTCTCCTGTCTTTTTTATCTACAACGGCCCTGATACGCTATTGTACATTAGCACTCCAGCCTTCTCTCTAAACGTTAGCCATATTTTTCCACTAACCTGACTTGAGCCTCAGGAATGATGTCATCCACGACGACGTAGACCATCGCTCCGGCAGCAAACGCCAACGCGTACGGCAGCAGAGGTTCTGCGAGTACGACTGCGACGGCGCCCAGCAGGCCGGCGATGGGTTCTACCATTCCACTGAGCTGACCGTACCTGGTGGGGAAAGTGACGTCATGATGGAGCATCTGCTGTAGGCCAGAACGTTTACAGAGCGGATAAGAAGGTTTACCTACCAGAAGGCCGTCCAGGTTGAGACCCCGGAGCCCCTCAGAGGCAGGCTCACCGCCAAGCCTTCTGGGAAGTTCTGGATCCCGATCCCGATAGCTAGATTTCTGAAGGAGAGCAAACCACCAATAATCAAATAAATGTTGATAAAAAAAATATAATCAAGTGACATCCTGTCAAATGTCTTAATTTACTTTGGGGAAAAAAGAGAGAAAAAAATGTGAAAAAAAATAATAATTTGATTTCCAAGTAGGAGAATTTGGAGTTTCTCATGAAACAACCTCAACATCCATTATGGCTACTTTGCAGGTAAAAAAACTTGAATATAGTTAGAAAGATCGCCTTGTTACAGATTCCTGAAAAAGTATTCATACCTCATGAACTTTGTTGAACCAAATATTATATTACAATTTTATGTGATGAACCAACACAGTGGTGCAAAATTATAAAGCAGAAGGTAAATGATGCGTGACTTTCAAATCTAATTTTCAAATCGTTGCATTCATAACTAGCTCCTTTACGCTGACACCTCTAATTGAAGTAATGCAACCATTTGCTTTCTGAAGTAAACTGCTTCTAGAAGAATGAATGAAGTTTGTTGTTAAAATGGGACAAACTGTGGAGAAGTACAGGAGATGTGAATTCTTTTGCAAGACGCTGTAAATATTTTACACCAGCAGGTTGAGTTGCATCAGTTCACAACTTGACCAGGACTGGGTCCACTGTTTTCCTCTTCATCTCTACTGAGAGTTCTTGAAATGTTCTCCCCTGCTCTCCTATTTGAGATGTTTCTAAAGGGGCAAAGGTCAGCTTCCTTGAACAACTCACCGTTTCTGGTTGTTTCTAGCTCTGTGTCGCAGTTAATTCATCTGTACTGACCTTATAAATAATTGATATCAACATTTATTCTTAGTCCAACTAAAGTCAGCCCAAGGACCACCACTAGCTATACAGTTTGAGGAAAAACAGTTTCCAGTTTAACAGGATTTTGCACTGAATAAAGCTGTTATGTGTATCCTCATATTAGTAATGATGATATGGATTTTACTCTCCAGGAACAACAACATGATTTAATTTAGCGATTAAGTATTTAGCTGAATATTCAAACTGGGAGGATTCCAACAAAGTGCCTGCAGTTGCTTACTGAGCCACTCAGCAAATTATAAACAGGAAAACCAAAAGTATAAACAGTGGGATGTGAAGGTCAGTGTACCAAGAAACTTAGAACATCTAGGAACTTTAATTTTTAAAGTTCTAACAATTTTCAATTTTCTGATCGGATGGGGAGGCTGCATGCAAAGGGAAATATCAGCCCTTTCTCATAGAGCTGCACAAAACATGGCAAACTATAAATTATTTACATGTCATATAGTCACACTTATCAAAGTGTTGCATGGCTAACACTGAGTCGACTGCACATTTTTAATTGAGTCGTTTCTTTCTCAAAGGTAACAATGACAATAAAAATCTGATTCTGACTTTATGTTTCCAAACAGAATTCTTCTCCTTATATCATGCAGCCCTATTGCCCAACATTACTCAGTATACAATAAACATAAAGCCGGTTGTATGAAGATTAAAAACATTGTCTTTATATAGCCCCTATTCTGAAAACTTAGAGCAGGTCCTTTACTGCCTAGAACACATTCAATCTAGAAACTGGGCATCTGTCAGAGAATTCTTGGTCGTAAATAGAAAAAAAAAAGAAGAAAAGTGAGAGTGACTAAATTTGAGATCATTTTTTATTTTTTCTCCAACCCCCATGCGGAGACCAAATGGTCCGGGACTTGTCATACACGCTCTAGATGTGGCTTAAAGCTGGGCGAAGTTAATAGTTGACACATTGAGCTGGGCGCAAGGGGACGCACACCAAGCGCACCGTTCCCACCATGCGGGTTGGCAAGACGCGTGCTGCTTGGTCGTGCACTTTTGAATTTTTGGAACTCGGCACGGATCGCACGTGCCACTTTTCACCCAAATTGGATTATCTGGAAGATGTTCTTGCAGAGCGGGTCGGTCCTCTTACACTGGCATTTATATAATCCCTCTATGAAGGCTTATGTTAAAATGTGGCACCAACGTACGCGGATCACGCGCGCTCAATGTCAACTTTCAAAAGAACGACTATAACTCAGCTTTTAAGAGCTTCAGAGGAAAACACTGAATAATAACACAAATTCCAAGCAAAAAGAGATCTGCAGTACCCACAGAATGCTAGCATACTGTGGGTAGCTATGCCCACTGAAATTACTCTAATTCTCTCCACTGCTTGCGCTGAGTCACATTACATGGCCTCATTGGCCCGAAATAACTGCCCAAAGGGCTTAACATAATCTTAATCTCAAAGGACTGTGGTGAGACTGTGGACCTCTCACCTCTTTGTCCTTCTGCTTCTCTTTCCTGAGGCTCATTTTTCTTATCAACTGAACAAGTCAAAAGCAGCTAGTCTGCTTCTCTGGTGCGGTATCTCCAGATTGGAAAAGAACTTACTGTGATAAGATTTACAGATGCAGAAACCAACCAGATTTTTCTTTTCTAGTACAGGGTTGTGTAAAACAGCAGAATTATGTAATCACATTTTCTGAATAGTGGAAGGCGAAGCACCAGCTGGTTGCTGCCCCAAGATGAACAAATTTTTTATTTATACTGCAAGCGTATCTGCAGAACCACATAGCTCTGCTGAGGAGCAGACTAAGCAGGTAATTCCACGATGTAACCACTAGATGGCAACAGCAGGCAAGCCTTTCATCTTGAACAAACACATAAAACACGTTTATTTGAAGTTTATTTATACTAACAAATTTTAAAAGGTTAACATTAAAACATATTTATATGTAAATGGTCATTATGTTTTTGCTGTCACAAAAAAAATCTTCTAACATGATATGTTTGAACCAAATACCCAAATTAAGGGATTCATTAACTAGGACTGCGTTTTTCACCGATTAAAAACCTTGATAGTCATCTTACCTGGCACTCTCAAAGGTAGCAGAAGGTGTTTTTCCTATGGCTCCGAAACCGACCCCTACAGCAAGGCCCTCTGCAGAGGCGGAAAAGAAATGACAGACAATTGATTTTCATCAGTTTGTGTCCCACACTATAGGAAAGAGGAGGAGGAAAAAAGGTCAGCCTTAGAAACTGATAACTAAAGCAGCAAATGACTCAATATCACAGGTAGTATAACATACAGAACAGAAGAATGAAAGAAAAAGATATCACAGGATTGTCATCTCACTGAACACAGTGAGGATTTCCCACTGTGCATCTTTTTCTTCTGTTCTTTTCTTTGCTGCCTACAGTCAGGTTTCCTGCAAAGGCAGCTCCGAAACATGTTTGTTGAACTACTTATGTATTAAGTATTAAGTGCTACAATCACTCCAGACTGCTCTGACTTACAGAGCTCATAACATATTGTACTGTATGTACCCAAAGCTTCAATAACTTGGAACCATCTAAATTACTTTTAGTCCAGACAACCTCTGCCTCCACTTCTATGCTACCTGTACTGCTAACCGTCTAAACCACTACCTAAAAAACAAATTAGACCAAGTAACTGCAGACATTTAGCCAACATCACCAGGCCTGTAATCCATTCATTCCTCCAGCCACTGGGGGGCACTGTTATAATGCAGGGTGTATAGCTGGAGTGGAGCCGTTTGCCTTTTACCACCAAAATCTTGATGAAAACTAAATATGGCATTACCAAATTCAGCGATGACTTGCTTGACATTCAGGTTATTCTTGGTAAGCTTGTGTATCCACCTTATTCCTGGGAGGCTTACTGGGGAAACGATTATGGGTCTTACTTCCAGCGCCCACCGGAAGGAGCTGTATTTCACTGTAATTTGTCGCGTTTTTTGCTAATCTATATTCATGATAGACGCTACATCTCTCTTTTCGGTTATAATGCAATATTTAGTTAAACCTGTTCACGGACACACAGCCTGCTATCAGAGAGCTGCTCAGCACAGAGGATCATAATTGTGAGTTTATTCACGGGGAGCAACAGGAACACGATCATTACGTTTTGTAACGGAATGACTGTGAATTAGCAGCGATGCTAGCAGCTCGTTTCTCTGAAGAACTGACAGTAACAAAGAGAAAAGCAGAGAAGCTGCTCAGAGATCTGAGCTGCAGGTTTGTGCCAACAGTATAAAACACCAGAATTACACAACATTAACTTGGTGTGATGTGAATTTGATTTTTTGTTTGAATTAAAAAAAAAATAAAGTTCATGATACGACTATTTATTATTATGATTGGGCCAGCAAAATTTATTTATAAGACAAAATAAAATATCTGGGATTATTTAGTCCATCACAACCAGAACCTCGAGGTTCTCCGTTGCTGAGTGTTGCTGCAAATCAGTGGAGAAATAACCACAGCTGCTGCGCTCCAGACCGTAATACGCTAGTGCAACTTGAAGAAATGCGGCCATTTCTTCAAGTTGACATCCCTCCCCGCAATAGCTGTAGGTTGTGGTAAACCAATATAGTCACATTTAAGCTTTGATAGCTGGTGTTCCCACATATTTTATAGCCTAAAAGCTCTGAGGAAAGCCGGTTAGCAAGTTGCTAATGTGAACAAATGGGGGTTCCGGTTAGAGGCGGAAGTCGCCCCCATAAATCAGGCAAAGCCTCATGGGGGCTAGGAATAAGGTGGATAAAACTATTTGAGATCCAGAAATCAGGGCTTCTGATAGTTTTTGGTTAATATTTTAAGGATCCTTATGAAGGATTTCTACAGTTGTGACTGCTGTAACACGGCCGCTGCTTCTCTTTTGTGTTCTGACCACCCTGTGCAGTGTCCCCCCACTGTCGCCCTGGTTATCTCATTGGTTATGCTTGTCACACAGGCTTTAAGCACTCTTCATTCAAACCGAAAGCGAAAAGGTCACGGCGAGCGATGTATCCGTGAGCGTGTTAGTGTGCTCGAGAAGCTCGGGAATGTGTTTGCGTGACCCGTGAAGACAGATCTACTGGCTGTTTTGCATTTCCCGCTGTCACGGCACCTCTCCACACTGATTACAGGCCGTCGGGGCTTGAGGACAGGTGTGGGCTGGTCAGCCGCTGAGAGCCTTCTGTAACACGAGGGTCACGACGCTGAAGCGAAAGTGGGGGGATTGTAGGTCCACAGTCACCCTTATACAGCCCAGCATCTTTCCTGCAAGGCTGGAGCGGGTATCGAGGCTGAATGAAATCTCGATCGATTGGGCGGATTTGCTTTCGCTTTAATAAAACATCTACTTCTTACACTTCTTACACATCATGTGGCTTAAGAAACTTTCCAGCAGTTTGTGCCTTCATTTGCAGCACCTCCAATGTGTTTTGTTTTTCAGCTCTTGCACCAAATGAATAGAAAATGAAAAACATGAACTATTCAACCGCATGTGGTGCTGAGAGCTGCAGCTGCACCCTCGATGGTGTTTAATTAGTCCTGTAAGCTGTGCCTGGAGTAGCAAACTCCTCTCTGCAGTTACAGTAGGAGTAGATGCACCACAGTGCACAAGAGTGGGATCGTGAGAAGTTGTGAGTACTTGTGAGACCAACCATACTCAGGGGTGAGCCTAGATTATTTTTCTTAGGGGAGGTAGGCATGGGCACAAACTGTAGAAGGGTCGCACATGACAATTGAAATTTTATCCTAATGCATTGCCTTAGATTAGATTGAATAGTGAACAAAACTTTTTATTTACACAAAATGTATCTGTTTAGCATGTGAAAACTATGGAAATCCCTCTCCCCTGTGAATCTCTCCAGCTCTACCTGGGAGATCCCAAGGAACATATTGTCCCTCTAGCAAGTTCTGAGTCTGTGCTGGACACTCCTCCCAGTGGACACAAACACTGAGATGCCCTGGAGACTTCCTAATCTGCTAAATAATGCTGTCCATCACAACAGATTAAGACATGCCTTTCTGTCCATCTTGCTGGTATCTATTTATGCCATATACACAGGTATATGTATGGCATAATTATTAGGTACAATGGCACTGAAGTAATATTTAAAATGCAAAAACAGATGGCTACCCTGTATTCAGAGAATGCAGTGGATGATTAAGTCAGTGGGCAATGGAGATTTTCATTATAAACACCACAGGGTCTCTCAGTGGGCTAAAGTCTGGAACAGAGCCTATGTACTCACCTGATGTTGCTATGGAAGAGGTAACCAGAGGTCATAGAGAAACATCCTGAAAGTCTTTCATTGGGAAAGGACTGACACTTTTCAGAGGTTCTTGTCAGGTGGTTGGACGAACTGTCTATCACAACACAATACCAGTGGAACCAGTTACCCAGTCAAACTCTGGTTGCTTCTACCAGGGATGCTACAGAGCAATCAGGTCCATTCATTAATATTTATATAAACACCGAATTCCTAAATCTTAGGTGTTTTCACACCTCAGTCTGATAGACTCTGTTCAATTGATCAAAATTGCAACCCTTGTTACATTTTCAGCTGTTGAGTTTCACTTTCACATTGTACTGTCAAACGATCCAACTAATTGAAAAACCTGTTCACCTCCTCGCCTGTGGCGGCATGGCAACAGGAACCACCAAAGGACACAAAAATCTCAGAAGACGACATGACCGCAACTTTCTTCTTCACAATATGTAAACAAAAATGGAGTGGCATCAGATTTTAGCAGTTTGAAGATATCTCTTTTGTCTTTGGCAAAGAACCACAAGCTATTTCTCCCACTAGTGTTATACTCACACGATTGTTTTGGTTGTATTTACCCAGAATCCCCTGCGCTACAGTCCGCTCCCTGCTTTTGGAGCGCTCTCCGCTCTGCTTGGCGTATGCATTCAGGAGCTGATATCACTCACCAACATACTGCAGGTGGTGTTAGACATTCTGTGGTCAAAGCTGTATTTTAACAGAAAAAGACCGACCAATTAAAGCTTATTTAAAGCATTTCTAAGGAGAGAGAATATCCTCTCTAAGCAGACCATCGTCTTCTCCAGCTTGATTGGCAGCATCTATTTTTCAAACTTCATTTCTGATGCCTTTCCCTCCTGCTCTTTTTGTAAGCACACCTGTCTTGCCTAAACTCCTGATTTTTTTCCCCTTTTTCTAAGCTACCTGACGCTTGCTGATGATAAGTTAATCAAGCACTAGTGGGTAAAATGGTGATGGTAAACGGGCTGAACTTACACAGCGCATTTTCTGTCACTGTGATCACTGAAAGTGCTTTAAGCTACAGCCACATTCACCCCAACTCTAAAACACGCACATTTGTATGACAATACACAGATCGGTAGGAACTTGGGGTTAAGTGCCTTTCCCAGGAGCACATTGACATGTGACAGGAGAAAGATGAAATCGAATCAACGACCTTCCATTTCAAGACGACTACTCTACCCACTGATCCAGTCACCCCAGATACTTTATCACCCACGTGCATCATTGGTGTACTTGGTTTTTTAGAGCCTAAAGATGAGATCATTTTTATTTTGTCTTAACATTTACACAAGCTTAGAAGTGACAAATTAAATACATTTTTCTCAATGTCTGGTAGTTGTTTTCTTATCAGAAGGACCTGTCTGATTAAGAGTATTGTATGTTCTTCTATTGCTCATTACTTTCAATTAATCATTTTTTTATGAATAGTCTGGTTTCATTGATGCAAAAATGAGAGACTATAAGGAAAAATAAAAATAAAGGAAGAGGTAACAGAAAGGATGGAAGGAAAGAACGTGAGATGAAATAGCTGTAGGTCTGGAGGGCCGAGGAGACACTTCATCATAATGTAACATCTGTGATTACCTCTATCAGTGCTTTCTGCTTCCAATCAACTTCCATCCGGTTCACTGAAGGCAGACATCCGGAGTCTAAATTATCTGAATAAACAACCTTTGGTGTCTTTGGATTCCCTTAACTATCCATTTTCAATCTTAGATTGCTGTAATACTACTGAGTCAATAGAAACTATTGCGTACACAGTGTTCTACTGAGCCTGAACGCAACACAAGCTGCAACAGTTAGGACTGTGGATTGGCTTCAACATCCTGTTGGGTACGTTAGCAAATACCTTAACAGATTAATTAGTTCTTTGATTTTTCTCTAACTTGAAAACTTTTGAGCTTTTTTCTTTGTCATGTTATATTATTCTCTCATCAAAAACAGATCTAGAATGTCTCTTTGATTCTTTCGAGCATGTTTGTGAAATCCTTAAATCTCCCATGGCAACCATATGGGGGTGTCTAAATGCTTGGTCTCACAAAGAACCGCCTACGTATCCAAAGGTCCACCATGAAGATTCACCCCCCAGCTGAGCTTCCGCTTCACAGACTGCCCGTTCCCTGTGGCTTCCCCACTCAGACTAGTGGCAGCAGCAATTGGCAAACACCTGGTGGAAATGCAAGTCTGCTGGGTTTATCATATGAACTACTGCTTAGTCCAATGCTACTCAGAATGGTTGTAAATGACGTCTTGAGGACCAGTATTGTGATGATGAGGTGAAGGTGGAGTGTGAGAAACAGCAGGAGCTTCTTAAAGAGACAGAAGTCAATTTCAAGGCATCAAACTGAAAAGTCACTTTTTTTTTTTAATAAAGGTTTTGTTAGCTCTAGTGACCTTTATTTTACAGCTGTTAGACAGGAAGGTGTGTTATGAAAGAAGGGGAAGGCATGTGGCAAAGGTCGTCGGGCCAGGACTAGAACCCGCGACAGCTCGTTGAGGACTATCCCTGCAGTGACACAGGGGTTGCGCTTTACCCCTGTGCAACTGCCGTGCTCAAAGTCACAGTTCTTTTGAAGTCATGTTTGACTTAATTTTTATAACAACTTAATTGTGCTATAAAATGGCACTGTGTGCCTGGAAAATACATTATAAATAAAACAAAAAGAAACTAAGAGATTCATTCCATTATCATAACTCTAATGAAATGTCTGGGAGTTATGAACACCCAAGAAGAATGGTTGAACAATTTCCTTATTTAGCTCAAGAGTCAGATTTCTGGACACATTTGTTATGGCCAAGCTCAACATTTTACTTCAAACACAGAGGATAGTACAAGTTTTCAGAATTTTTTTATCAAGAAAAACTTGAAACTTGTGGCCTAATTAAAAGAGCTACAACAGAATGGCTTAGCTCCAAGCATAATCATGTGTTACTATGACATGATTCAACCCAATTTAATAATAGAAAATCAGTTTCATATCCTTCATCTACCTTGCTCTAATCAAGAAATGATCAGGGTAAAGTTATAAAATGGATAATTTTGGACATGCATTCACTTTACTGGGGAGGAAGTTTTTATGAGTAAATTTGTGTTTCTAGATGTGAGCAGCAGTCAATCCCACCCATTTCCTTCTCCATGTTCTATGCTCTTTTAAGAGTCTTATGGTACTGCCACTGACAGACCATTGTCACAGCAGTCACTCAATTCCATTCCACATTCTTTTAATCTCCACTCCTCACCCGCTGACACACTCCTTCCTCCACTGAGCCAAGCATCTCTACCTCCACTCTCTGCTCTTGTCTTCTGTTCAGCTCTGCAATTTTTATATTTTCTTAAAGTTCTTATCTCCATTGCCTGGAACTGACTAAAAGTAAGATTTTCTATGGATAATGTACAGTTGTGGTCAGAAGTTTACATATATTAATCGTGGAAATGAATATCAACAATTTTGTTTGTTCATTATTTTCCAGGGTGCAACTATATATATATAGTTGAAGTGATTTAGGACAGCAGCTTCAGCCTTTCGACGACTAGCCACATTAGCTGCAACAACACGCAGTACAACCGAGCAGTTACATGTTACGAACAGCAAATAGCCATAAAGAGCTAACATATAAACAGATCATTTTCATTTCATCCGTCGTGTTTACTACTTTACTGATGCAGATACAGGAGTGTTACTAACCTTTTTAAATTGTTGTAGTGCTAGTATAGCGCCCAAAATCACTTCCCTTTTCATCTGTCTGATTGCAAATTATTCCCAAACGTTTGTGTTTGCCTCGTTGGCTAAAGAGTATCTAAACTTTTTCCACACTATTATCCCGTTTGTGCCATTTTAAGCCATGCCAAAGGCCAAGGTCAGTCATCTAATCGTCAATGTTGACTTTAACGTTTAGATGACTGAATCGAAGTCCTGTGTTAAACTTTGATGTCCAACAGACTTGAATCAAATGGCTGAATCACCTCCTCAGTAGGAAGCCAAGTTCTCCAGACTCCTGATAAAGACCTGATAATTTGACTCGAGTGTACTGAAGCAGAGAAGATCCTAAAAGTTGCAGGACACTGGCCCTCGAGGACTGGAGCTCAAGACCCTTGCCATAGGCTGACCATTACCAGGGCTTGTTTTTGTATCACCATGTTACAACCATCATGGTATCACTACCATGCTTGACAACAATTATCGTGTCTTTAATTTGAAAGCCTTCATCTTGACTTCTCCAATCACACCAAATTGTGTGATCATTGCCATGCCTGACCTTAACATTTTTCTAGGCATTTGGCTCATCTGTGTGCAACTATAAATCCCCGCATTGCTTGAAGTTCTGTTGTACACCCACTAGCTCTTCTTCTGCTGGCACCATTGTAGTCCAATTCAAAACTGGCTTCATTGTGGACAGTGACCAAAATGTTCCAGTACTTTCCATGCTGGAGTAGCCCTGCACTTTACCAGAACATCGTAAAGTAATCATAGATGATTTGGGTCTTTTTTCAGAGCTTGGCATAAGGGTGGTAGATCAGATCAGTTGTCCTCATGTACAACTCTTTAAAGGGACACTCAGCTATTTAGATATGCACCCAAAAGTCTTTACCAGTTGTCTTACAGTTGTCCTTCAAAGATCTTTACCAAATTTCATTGGTCTTTAATTTCTTATAACAAATCCTTTATGGTGATGGCACAGAGAAGCTAAAAAAATCTAAAATAATTAATGTATCTAGTGCTCAAACATGGTATAAGCTTAGAAGGGACCCTCTCGGCCCCAAAAAAGCTTTGATCAAACTCAAAACATTTGAAAACTGAAACAATTATTTGACTCCAAAAGTGATCTTTTAGCTAATAAGGCCATTCAGTGAAAATATGTTCCATTTGCCTTATTTTGGTCAATCCAGCTGGTTGCCATGACCTTGATTTGGCCATCACCCTAATTGGGAACAAGCCTAAGGCTGGCCATGAATGTTGGGTACTGTCTCTGTAGTGCACCAACAGTGTTTACATCCACTTTGAAGATCAGATCCTGCTATTACGCAGCTGCTTTTTGTGGTGTTCAATGGCAGGCTTATTCCTTCAGGGTGACGACTTCTATTGCACCACAGACAGATGGGTGTTAACCTAATAAGAGAACTCATCATGCCCTGGTAAGATGCACTCGCTAAATGGTCAGTTTTTATTTCAGCACAAAATATCTCAACAAATTACTCCTCCACATCAGTTTTAATGCTGACTGTAGCTTTCGGCGTAAAGTAGATGTAAGCTTTCATCACCTTGAAACAGCAAATGGGTTTATTACAGGGTACGGACCTCTGCTTGTGGATGATGTTAAATTATGATTACTTAGGGGAAGGAGCACTTCAAAGAAGCCAGAGAGCTACCCAACACTGGAAATTTAGGAAGGAAAATTACATACTGTTAGCATAAAAGAACACATCTGCTTCTAAAAGACACTTAATGTCACTAACTAAACACAAAATCAATTTTAACGGTAATGGCACTAACATTTACAAGATATGTTAATGGTTAAATGGACAATATAATAATCTAAACAGCTCTTTGCTTGGATTTTAGATTTTTATGACAGAGACTAATAGCTCTATCACATTAAGTATCTGTCCTGCATTTCAATGGCCTACAAAGGTGCTCAACATCAAGTTAAACCAGGCTGAAACATATGTTTCAGAAATTATTAAGTCTTTTGCATAAGATTGGCAGTTCTGAGATGCACACATAGGCTGCAGATTTACATTATTACTATGACGTTGATACAAGTGTGACCCAAATGTCTTAGCAAAAGCCTAATAACCTTAATCTCATGTTATCTATGCAGGCAGTATGGATAAAGATTTACTCACCTCGGCAGGCTGAAGGCTTTATGTGACTTCAACAGATAGCTACAGTATATCTGTTGAAGCAATGCGACCTATTTTTCTTTTTTTTTTTATTTCAAATTTCAGTGAAGGAAACACATGGAACATTGAACTTCCATGCCAAAATGGACAGGAGAGGCATAAAACAGGGTTTCTGCATGTTTCACCAAATCAACCAAATTTAAGACTTGTTCAGAACATTATGAATGACATATAAAACCTGTATCACGACAGCAATGTACAGAAGAAAATCCCATATCATATATAAGCACAGCCTCACACTGCATGTGGCTCTCTACAGCCTCTTAACCCCCATAGTGCCAAGCTTTTTTGAACAGAACACAAGTGGCATTGTACGGGTTGGCAACAGAAGTTAGCCAGTGGTGAAAACAAACGTCATCTAGCCAATCGACAATAAATTAGCAAAATTAATTAGATGCTAAAAATCCAGCTAGCAAGCAAGGGTATATTAGCAGGTTATTTCTGGTAGCCTCAACTGCCTCAAGTCACAGAAAGCAATGACTTTTTACTATTTTCCTTTCCACATGGTGTTTGTTTTATAACATGAAGCTACAGAAAAGCTGGAAAGGAAAGTCTTCTATGATAATTAAGTCTTTGACACTGATGGCTAGTGCACAGTATGCAGCAGTTGAAATTCCTGACCGAGTGTGTCTTGCTCAGTGGAAAGAAGTCTTTCACAGACAGATATACACCATTACTGGATTCATCAGTCAGTTCAATCGATGTTGAGTTATTTAGACACTGGCTACAACTGTGATAATCTTGCCTCTGGCCTTCATTTCAAACGGCACACTGAAAATGACAGATCACCGCAGTCTAGGCTGAATATTAAATGATTAGAGTCAATCAATATCAATGTTGCTGGTAATGTCTGTTTTCTCAGAACCTGTCATCTTGTGTTAAGAAGCCATTTTGAATCTTTTTTTTTTTTTTACCCCTCCAGGGGGTCTTTTGTGGGCTCTAGTGTCCCTTATATGATAGTAGGCTG
Source organism: Xiphophorus hellerii (assembly GCF_003331165.1). Taxonomy (NCBI): domain Eukaryota; kingdom Metazoa; phylum Chordata; class Actinopteri; order Cyprinodontiformes; family Poeciliidae; genus Xiphophorus; species Xiphophorus hellerii. The sequence goes on from NC_045681.1 coordinate 20,546,053, forward strand.
ACAGGAAATGGGGGAGGAGAGGGGGGAAGACATGCGGCAAATATCGTCGGGTCCGGGAGTCGAACCCGCGACGGCCGCGTCGAGGACTGAAGGCCTCCAAATATGGGTCGCGCTAACCACTACACCACCACGGCACGCCCAGCCGTCTCGAATCTTAAGGCCAATTCTAGGTTTAGACCTGTAGGGGTCGGTCACCTTCCAGGGTTCATGACTGAACCAATGGTTAAACAGAGTTTTAACTTATTTTTCAGGTTGTGGCGCCTGAATAAACAACAGAATTGGCAATGCTGCATTCAAACAGGGTTCATGGGTAGAATATAGCTATAAACAGAGAAAAAAAATCCATATGTATTATGATTTATTAAAAAATCAATGTCATACTTGATGGTTTACCCACACCACCAAAGGTTTGGGCTGAAATGTCATCTTTTACGTCATATGAGAATATTTTTCTGTCTGCATCACTGATTGTCAACACCTTGGTAGATGGAAGTACAAGAAAAACCCTGACATTTCATTAAAAAAAACAAACAAAAGCTTCAGCTGCAGCTCAAAGACATTTTAAGGCAACACATTAGGTTATTTTTTATAAGCACTAAATACTATGATTTTACAGTGCTTACAATAAAAAAACAAAAAAGAGAAGCAATAATTATTCCCTCTCATCCTTATATAAAATACAACATTGGCTATTATATTACAGTACTGTTACTCAAAGTTTCTTGCTCAGCCTGGTGGTTGTGCGCTCGGGCAGTCATTCATCCAGTACTTTACTTGGTGACAGTAAATTTGAAAATATCACTTGATAATTATGTGTTATTAAAAGGTTGGAAAAGTAATACCTGAACACCAACTATAAAGTCTTAGAAATGCGAACATTTCAAAAAGACTTTAAAAAATAAGCAATGCTTAGCCTGGCGGGGGCACAAGTAAGGCCTGGTGGCCCGCCAGGCTTATAATACACTGGGAGAAACCCTGGTTATGGTAACATTTACTTTACTTGGATTTTGCTACATAGATTTAAGCAAAAATATAAGAAACATTCACTAAATGTTGTAGTCTTCCCATGCTTACTACAATTCAGTATCTGTTACTTTCAAGATTATAACGCTAATACATTGTGTTCTGTTCTTTGTGAGCCTTTTTCCAGAGCATTTTTATCTGACATCTATTGTGATGAAATGTCAAAATGAAAACAGAACTTTAAAACTGGACGACTGAACATTTAAAAGATTTGGAAATTAACTTTCAAATCCTTGGTGCAGGATAATGGCAAGTTATTTGACACACACACAAAAAAATCACCAAGTCCTGAAGAAACTGTAAGTACTTTTTGATAAAAACACTCTCAGCGGACCAGTTGTATTCAGGTTTATAATTGCAGTTTGTTTACACCCACAAATTGAGCACAGGAGCTGTTAAAGTCATCATAATCGCTTTGGCGGAGCAGTTTAATTCAGATGCTACCGAGGAATAAATGAAAACAATTTTGCACCTCCTCAAAATTTAGCAACATTATTATGGATAAATTTAGACAAGCCTGTCAAGCGATCAAATATTAAACACAACCCACCGCTGCCTGTCAATTTCAACAACTGCAGTGGTTTAATCCACATGAGATGCAGAGTATATTTTGAGATTACCTAAGAAAACCTCTGGCCATTTGACTCATGTTCTTACAGAAACGTAAGTAGTTATTAATTAATACAGTTAATGATGGCCTGTTTGAAGGTTACCGCTTTCCTTCATATTGATGCTACTCTATGCATCGTGTTTAAGCTTTAGTGAAATATAATCCATAAACCCTTCACTACAATGAAACTGACAGTAATTAGGAAGTCTCTTCAAAGGGCCGACTGACAAACAGGTCATCTTCAACCTGCAAAGTAAAATCTTTTCAGCAGGCACTCACACAGGCACCCCCTTTGGGTCTCATGCAAGCAGGCCTCATTATGGCTGCATAAAAAGTCTCTTTGTACAGCAACATGTCTTGCATAATGAACGGAGTGACCGGCGTTTTCATCCTTTAATGAGTGTGCTTTTTGGTATCAGGTGCCGTAATGATATGCAATCAGGGTTCCACAAGCAGCATGACTCTCTAATAGGATTTTTAATCTAAGGTTAGTGGGCAGTGCATTCCTAAGGTGCAGATAGAATATACCTGGTATTTATGGAACAAATGGAAATCAATTGAATTGATGCAACAAAAACAAAAAAGTAAAAAGAGAGAAACTAGGCTTCCACAATCATTTTGTGATTTGATTCGAGTAAATGGCTAATTGCCCACAGACTCATGCCTCCTTCATGTGCTCTAGAATTTAAATTTGAATCAAGTAATCAGTGCAAATAATGTAATTTTCCCACTAATTAAGGAAAGCAAAAAGGAACAAAATAAAACAGGCCAACTGAAGTGTCTGTGCCCTTACAGCCCGTTCAAGCAGTGCATAATTATTCCTATAAGGGGAAACAATTGTTTAACACTTTCCTGAATAACTTAAATAGGTGGCAGAGTAAATGATCAGTGGGAACTGCTAGCTAAAACGTTAGTTACACTGGCATAAGTAAATGTAAAGAGAAGCAATAATTATAAACATGGTGTTTAGCAGAAGCTAATGCTAAAGAGCTAACTTCAATTCAAATTACATCTGCCCTTGAAAGATTACAGTCCTCCATCTTTTCTTTTTAAGCAGGACATTAATACAAAGAAGCATCATAAAGTCTTGGTACATTACGTTTCCTGCTGACCCAGCAGCAGGAAAGACTTCAGAGTCAGTTAATACTTCCATCATCGCCACCAGGCACAGAAACATTTTGACACTTACAGCAAAATCTGTGACTTTTTCATTTGTGATCAAAAGAACTTGTGACACTTTATGACAGCTGACGCTTGAATAGTTAAGAGGAACTCGGTCTGCGCTGCTAGAAAAAAAAAAAAGACTCACAAAATGAGGGCTTGAAATAAATGCACAACTGTAGTGTAGTGTTGGCTCTAGAGATGTTTAGGTAACAAGAAGTCTAATTAAAACTAAAGGATTTCGAACGCGGTTAGATTTGCATATATGTTTATTTACATTCCGGCGTTTGGTTCTTCTTGAAAAGCCCTTTTCAGGTCGCGGACTACTCTAATATCCGGCAGTGCTTTTGTCTGAACTGTTGTCAGCCAAGAACTCAAAGCTGACAAAATACCACAAAACACTTCTGATTCTGATTTCAACAACAGCCTGGAAATAAGTTGCCAGAAAGAAAAGAAGAAAAAGTTGGATGAGCAGCTGTGATGTGGGGATGAGAAAACGATTTTCCATCAGCACTATGCGACCAAACGCATCCAGCTTTTTCACTGGCAGAAATTTGTTTTACTCAATTTCCTGTGTTTAGTTGAGACTATAATGACTGGCACAGTTACAAAGGGTTACATTTAATTATTGGCATTGTGGGGGGGTCTTGATGCTCAATACTGATTTTCTTTGGTTGCTAAAAACTATTTTCTTTTTTGCATGGTCGTTCATTCTATGATGCCAGTGTGAAGAGAGTTAAGAAATGTGGAAAATTCGCAAAGTTATTTGCTTTTAGTGTTTGTTACAATGACAAACTGGGCTTTAAAAGGCTCACATAACCACACAGCAAAAACTCTATTGATGGGTGTTTATTGGGTCGGTGACCCTGGAGCTAATTGCTTCTCTTTGGCATCTTTTACTGCCAAACAGAGGCAGGTGCATTGGTTGCATCAAAGTAAAAAGAACAAAGAAAAATGATAGAAATGGAAAGGTGCTCTAGCTTGTTAGAACTGACGGAGTGAAGTCTATCTTGTATTTATTGTTAGAAAAGGTCAGTTCTGGTTTTTTCACTTCTGTTTAGACTCAAAATAGAATAAACTAATGTGGTGGGGTGTTTTTGTTGTTAAATTAATGTTGTAGGTTCTATCTTTTCCTGTATCTCTTTTAGCTTCTTTTAATTGCTTACACACACACTGCAGCTTACATAACTATGTATACGGGTGACTGCCGGCAGTCATAGATAAAGAGACTGAAACGGATTAAACTACCCTTTAGGGAGGGTACAGATTGCAGAGAAGAATAAAAAGCTAAACTTGCGCTACAGTCTTGGCCTCACTTGGTTCCATCACTAAGGTCAGCTAAGTGTGGCGCCAGCGCTGGACGGAGAAATGTAACTCTGTATCTGTTCCACTTGTATGACATGTATGGCTTGGAACCTTTGATAATTTTTTGGCATTAAAGCCTGTTTTTATATATAACCAAATCTCATTACTTCTCAAGGTAATTTACACTGAGGGGTTCTGGTCGGGTCCTGAAACTGGCTAACGGACCGGGTGGAGCACAGAGACAAAAACGAATGAACTCCCACATTAACCCTCTTACTCTTAGTGTGAATTCTTTAAACTATGACTGTGCAAATAAACAGATGACTGTAAATTTCTTTGTAGCCATTTCCAATACTTGTTTTTGTTAAAGTTTGTTTACTTTGAGGCCTTTTGTTGAAAAGGCTCTCAGAGCAACTAGGGATAGTAGAGAATGCCAGACACACATGGTTCTGGTGGCTCCTTAGGGCTGGATAACAAAACAATGTCAATTCAGGTTTTATTGCAAATAATATTAAGATATCATAAAAACATAAATTCACAGAAGTAAGAAAGTAGTGAAATTTAAGAGTTTTAATATAGCATGCTAACTAAGCTATCGAAATAATTCTTGAAAAAATATTGGGGGAAATATAAGAACGCCATTTTTTTGTTTGCCAAGACAGAGAGAAGTTTTTACTGCCTAAAAAAATCCCTAAGTGTAGGATATCTTAGTCCAGGTTTAACTAATTCATATGTATCAAGTAGTTTATGTTCATCTAGTGGAGGAGTGACTTTAATGCTAAAAATGCCTTGGAAATGGCTCAATTTGTGTTTTAACAAATAGAAAAAAAGGTTGCATGGATCTCAAATTAAGTTTGATAATTTAAAGTATTTTAGATTTTAATAAATTCTAATAAACTGCAGGTCAGACTAAAAGTAAAGTGAAATAGTCTATTAGCTTGATCCAAAGCATTAACCAGCTTTAGCACCGTAGGCAGCTAACAGTTAGCCTACCACAATTATCTAGCTCTGTCCACGTTGTCTTTTCTTGTAAATAACATAAATGCTGCTAGATAAGTGACAAAAAAACCAAACAAATATCGTCACCCCAAGTCCTTTTACTCACCAACTACTTCAAGACAAGTGGAAAATTACTAAGGAACTACTTCATTTCAAATTCAAAATAAGAGTCTGAAAGCTAAATACAAGGTATTGAGACTGAATCACTCACATTCATCTGCAGGGTCAATAATAACTTCTTGAATATTATAAATTATATAATACGTCACAACAATAATGGGACACCATTTTGCAGGAAAACCTTCTTACAACACAAAGAGGCTTAATTAAAAGGGATATAAAAGCACCAATATTTTGGTATTTGTTCCATAGAAAGCTAACGACAAACTACACACGTTTTGTAACGCTAATGAAACTTCTGGTATAATGCATCACTTCCCTTTGGTGAAAACAGTAAACTTACAGACCTGTAACTTCTGTTGTCTCTCCTTTAATTTCTCGAGAGCAACCTGAGCCCTCCCATCAACCTCCTTGTCAGTCCGTCTCAGAAAACCCTCGGGTGCTCTCTGTCGAGCTCCTGTTCCATTCAGTTACGTTTAACCCTGTATGTTCTCAATAGCGCTTCCAGTCCAGCTTGCTTGTGCCTCGTACAGAAACAAGAGAGCAGACTTTCATCAGCCAAAGCAATTGGAACCGTTTTTCTACTACTAATACTGCCAAAGTTTTTCTTTTCTTATAAATCTCAAAGCATATTTCAGTTCTGAGTCTTTTGTATTTCTGTTTAGTACTAAAATCTACAGCAGTTGGCGGATAATAACCCATGCCTTTGTTACACTGCGATAGCACTTTATGGAATACTGGAACTGCAACTTCTGAGACTACACCAATCAGCAAACCACAATCTATTATCGTTAAAAGGCCTACTGCATTTTACAGTTGAACTGAAAAAAAAGAGCAGATTTGACAATGGCTGCACATCTGTTCCCAAAGCCTTTTCTTCCTCTATAAAAATAGTGCTTATTTTTGACTTCATGTGCTACAATCCAGGTTTTTCATAAGATAAAGATAACGTTGAATGATGCATGGAAGATAACAGACAACTTCTGTTGTGAAGACCAACTTGCATGACCAACTACTGAGGAAGACGTCAACTGACTGAGCTGACCAAGTGAGGAAGCATGACATACGGTGTGCTTGAAAATGGAGGTTTGACTGCAGAGTCATTAGCCAACCACTAGCCAAGAACAGAATAAGTTTTTGGCTTTTAAATGTCTCTATAATAACAGTAAAGGTTATTATATGTTTTAATAATTCAAACATCAAATACACTGTAATATACATCAACACGCACAGTACAAATTGTCTTAGCCGTAGCGCAGAAGCTAATATCTACAGACGTCTTTATCTCCAAATTTGGGGGCATAGCCAATCAGCACCCAGGAAAAATAAATGGCACTTCTGGATTGGCTGCTTTGCACATACCAGCCAATAGTGTATCCAATAGCACTGAATTTGGTATTTCAGCTTCTCAAGCTGCGTTTCTGTTGAAAAAGTTTAGATACGCGTTAGAAAATATCTGTGAATATTGAACTGCAAATAGGTGGGGGGGTCCACTGTAGAACTCATTACATATTTGCACATTATTAAAGACTTAAGATTTAGAAATTACAGAAGAAAATTTTTTTTACAATGACAATTAATTTCCAATAATTGTGTCAATGGAAACTGATGCGATTTGGGAAAACCTTGTTTCCAAATCGAGTTGGTTTGACACAAATTGTTATGCAACACAGTACTGCAATTTATTCTGGTATTTCAGCTGATCCTACGTTCCAAACCTTTATTTCTTGTCGCTCCCTCTTACCTGGTATATTATGAATGGTGATGGCAAGGATAAGTAGGAGAATTCGCCGCCAGCTGTTGCTTGTTTGGCCGACTCCTTCTGGTGTTTTACTTCCTGCTTCTTGTCCATCAAATTGGCCTGAATTGGGTCCTCTTCTTCTTTGGTAGGCCTCTCCATATTCAGATTTGTCTGTGAAAAAAAAAAAGCACAGAAAGATAAAGTAACACAAACATTAAGCAATGTCCTCACAAATGGATTACCTGAAGCATGCATCTAAAACCTAACTTTCTCAATGCTCCATCTCCCAAAAACAAGTAACACTAACAAACAAGTAACTCTGTTATGGAGTAGATGAGACTGTAGCTGAATCGGGCAGCTTCCTGGTGTGAAAATGTGCAAGTGTGACAAGACTTTTCCAAAACCAAAAGCTCTCCTCTGAGTGAAGCGGCCCCGAATAAAGGTTAGAAAAACCCTGAAGGGCTTCAGCATGCCTCAAATTAACGCCTTCAGTTTACTCCCAACAGGAGTGCTTGTCAGCTGGTGGAACAATGCCTGAAAGCTGCACACTGCCAGCTGCCACCGACAATGTCTATTAGGCTCCAGAGTGGAAAATCAAATGAGCAGGCCCACTTCATGCAGTGAATGGGCAGCTGTGTGGAGAGTCAACTCCTCTTGCAGGGCCCTTTTTTCTCCTTTCTTCACACACAAAAAGATTATGATTGACAATTGGGAAGACGACGACGATATTTACATATCCGACCCCGGCTTCAAAAGTTCGCCATGAGGCCCTCACAAAGCTATTGAGGATTGCTTCTTAATACTGTCGGATCACAAGTAAATATTAGCGCTTTCTGAGTAAAAGCCGCCTTTTGGCTCTAATTGGATTGCCTGGCAGATCCAGAAAGCCGCTGTATGACAGTGAAAGTCCCAAAGGAGTTACAATTACATGGAGAAATCTGCATTTCAAATCAGTGAACATGAAAATGGGCTTTACATACATTTAGCAAATACGCATTGGCCTCTGCAATTACTGAAAGAGCAGATTTGACAATGGCTTATATTGACAATATTTTAAGCTCTGGTAGGTTTAAAATAAATTAACCTCTCATGACTGTAGCACAGTTGCACAACGTTGAATTGAGTACATTTAATGTCAAATGGATGGTTCTGCAGCAACAAGGTACTGTGATCAATTCCTGGTTGGAGCTTTTCAGTCTGGACCTTGCATAATTTCTATGCATTGGTGGAGCAATGTTTAGTTAACTAGAGGTTGTAAACTACTTTAAACTTTAAGTGGACGTTTATAAAGGTTCCTCTTGTTTGTCATTTGTTGCTCTGTAGTGGATTGGTGAAAATCTTTCTCGATCACATTCAGATTGAGACCTTGCCTATTCTTTATAGATGGTCTAGACTCTTGTGTCGTCTCTCATTCTGTCCTCTCTTCAGCTCAGGTGTTCAATAGGAGGAATGTTGACTTTATTTTGAATCACTATCATTCTTTTCTTGCATAGTTCAAAAGATCTTGATTTAAAATGGTGTGTTTCGAAGAGTTCCCAGCAACCTTCCGACCAAAAATGGCATAACAGCACAAGTATTCGTCTCCAAAATATCCAGTATGGCCTTGTTGGGCTGATATGCACAAGTGCCAAATGAATACACCGCTGTTTTGTTTAAACAGCAGTGTATTTATATCCTTTACACAAATTTAGGAAATCAAAACAGACACAGGCAAATAATATTCCTAACTCCAAAGTCAATGGATAAAATACAAGATCAATTTCAGAGTTAAAAACACCAAAATAATTATTAAAACTTTCCTATATATATAAAAACTGCAGCAGGTAGAATTTCTAAAAAAACAATTGGTCTCTCTAAATTGTCCTAAGTGTGAATGTGTGTGTGTAAGGATAAGTGTGTTAGATGAATATTTGTTAAAAGTGTCTGACAGTAAAATATGAAACTGAGAATCTGTGAAAATTCCTCTGACTCTGCTGCTGTCCAGAAACAACCAATCAGAACCAAAAGACAAACTTTTGGTTCTGATTGGTTTCTAATGTGTTGAATGTGTCTCAGCACATTCAACACATTAGACTACTAATGCACTGCAGCTATGCAATTGGCAGAAATACAACCTAACATTATATCATCATTATTTATAGAATGATTTAGAAAACAAAATGCTATACAGATTTATCAAAACTATTTCGACCCATATTAGAACTTTGCATTCATTTCCCTTCATTTTAGTTGCTGTGATTTTGCTTAACACAGACATTTTCCCTAACCCTAACCCTATCTAAAACTTAATTCACATTTTACCTCTAAACGTTACCCCTGACTCCAAGCAATGAGTCCATCATATTAGGACCAGGCTTTGGTCTTAATATGATAGAACCAATATGACACAGGACATATAATGGTGCGTTCACACCAAAAACGTTTTGAGAGTCAGGCGCATCTGATTTACATTCAATATCTATGTGGAGGCGCGTTTGGAGTTCCTAGCGGCCGTTGGGAGCATTTGACATCAAACGAGTCCATGGCGTCCAACACTCCACATAGACTTTGAATGTAAACTGGACTCACCTGACCCTCTATAGGAGTTTGATGTGAATGCATCATTAGAATATTCAGTTCCATTGGTAACAATGACATCCGCAGTGATGTCATAACTATGATATCACAAAGGAATCTCTCTCTTGACTGTAGCTCACAGACAGTGTTTTCTCAGACCTGTTCCACAGTTCTATCGCGACAGATCACTCTTCAGAGCACGTTCGAAATTAATCCTTTCAGAGAAGAAATAATTTACCAGAATATAGATATGAAGCAACAACAGAATACTTGTGAACATGAAGCTTTTCCAGCTGAGCTTTCATGGATTGAAATGATGGAGCAAAACATCCAAGTCGACTACGACGAAATCCTTGTTTTTGACGATGACAGCGAGCCGGAAGATGAATCATCGGAGATCCAGGGTGAACCAAGTCCTTCCGGCGACTTTGAGAGCCCAAGATCATTGGAAGTCGAGCAGAAAACAACTCCTTCTGCTGGCTTCGAGATCACCCCCTTAGTGGAAGACGAGGAAGAGTCTAGCCAACACGTCATCAATCTCACAAAGCAGGTAGACGATCTTAAAGAAGAACTGCAGAGTAAGATTTTTGAACTCCGTGAGGAAAGAGACAAAAGGATTGCATGTCAGGCTGAAGTGAAATCACAGCAGGAGGAGATTCATAAGCTGCAAAAAATGTTGGAAAGAGAACGTCATCTGCAAGTCAAACGTGAAGGTGAATCAAAGAGCATTCTTCAACAGCTGGATCACTTCAAGAGGGAGGCAGAAAAATATGAATCCCGCAATAAAGGTCTGATTGAAGTAATGATTGAAGGATACAAAGAGAGACTTAAATTTGAGGAACAGATCAAAACTCACACTGAGCAAGCTTCCAAAATGAAAGAACAGGAGGAAACAGTGAAATCATTGCAGGGTCAGGTTGCAGACCTGAAGATAAAGTTGAAACTTGCTCTGGAAAACAAGCATCCGAGAGTCTCCACCCAACCAGAGGTCCCCCTGCAAAAAGAAGACTCCCTGCAAACAGAAGAGACCAAGGAAAGACAGACCTCCAATCCATCAGGGAGGTCCGAGGAAAGATGGACCTCCAATCCATCAGGGAGGTCCGAGGAAAGACGGACCTCCAATCAACCGGGGAGGTCCGAGGAGAAGCAGACCTCCAATCAACCGGGGAGGTCTGAGGAAAGACGGACCTCCAATCCATCGGGGAGGTCCGAGGAAAGACGGACCTCCAATCAACCGGGGAGGTCCGAGGAGAAGCAGACCTCCAATCAACTGGGGAGGTCCGAGGAGAAGCAGACCTCCAATCAACCGGGGAGGTCCGAGGAAAGATGGACCTCCAATCAAACGGGGAGGTCCGAGGAAAGATGGACCTCCAATCCAACGGGGAGGTCCGAGGAAAGATGGACCTCCAATCCAACGGGGAGGTCCGAGGAAAGATGGACCTCCAATCAAACGGGGAGGTCCGAGGAAAGATGGACCTCCAATCAAACGGGGAGGTCCGAGGAAAGATGGACCTCCAATCAAACGGGGAGGTCCGAGGAAAGACGGACCTCCAATCCAACAGGGAGGTCCGAGGAGAAGCAGACCTCCAATCAACTGGGGAGGTCCGAGGAGAAGCAGACCTCCAATCAACTGGGGAGGTCCGAGGAAAGACGGACCTCCAATCCATCAGGGAGGTCCGAGGAAAGATGGACCTCCAATCAACCAGGGAGGTCCGAGGAGAAGCAGACCTCCAATCAACCGGGGAGGTCTGAGGAAAGATGGACCTCCAATCAAACGGGGAGGTCCGAGGAAAGATGGACCTCCAATCAAACGGGGAGGTCCGAGGAAAGACGGACCTCCAATCAACCAGGGAGGTCCGAGGAAAGACGGACCTCCAATCAACCAGGGAGGTCCGAGGAAAGACGGACCTCCAATCCAACAGGGAGGTCCGAGGAGAAGCAGACCTCCAATCAACTGGGGAGGTCCGAGGAGAAGCAGACCTCCAATCAACTGGGGAGGTCCGAGGAAAGACGGACCTCCAATCCATCAGGGAGGTCCGAGGAAAGATGGACCTCCAATCAACCAGGGAGGTCCGAGGAGAAGCAGACCTCCAATCAACCGGGGAGGTCTGAGGAAAGATGGACCTCCAATCAAACGGGGAGGTCCGAGGAAAGATGGACCTCCAATCAAACGGGGAGGTCCGAGGAAAGACGGACCTCCAATCAACCAGGGAGGTCCGAGGAAAGATGGACCTCCAATACAACAGGGAGGTCCGAGGAAAGATGGACCTCCAATCCAACAGGGAGGTCTGAGGAAAGATGGACCTCCAATCCAACAGGGAGGTCCGAGGAAAGACGGACCTCCAATCCAACAGAGACATCCGAGGAAAGATGGACCTCCAATCAAACATCGAAGTCCATGCGACCAACCTCCACTGGTTGCATGGAGGGGCTTCGTGTTGGCGTTGGCCTGAAGGCCAGTCTAAGCCCAGCTCGGCCTTTACGCCGACCCACACCCAGGTGGTACTAACCTGGATAACAATCCAATCCCAGGTTTTGCCAACACTGGGCATTATGAAAATTCAATGTTTTACACAAATTTAGGAAATCAAAACAGACACTGGCAAATAAAATTCCTAACTCCAAAGTGAATGGATGAAACACAAGATCAATTTCAGAGTTAAAAACACCAAAATAAACATTATTAAAACTTTCCTATATATAAAAACTGCAGCAGGTAGAATTTCTAAAAAATTAATTGGTCTCTCTAAATTGTCCTAAGGCAGTGCTTCTCAATTCCAGTCCTCAGGCCCCCCTGCTCTGCATGTTTTAGATGTGCCTCTATACCAGAACAGCTGATTCAAATGATTGCATGACCATCAAGTACTGCAGAAGCCTGTTAATCACCCATTATTCAATCCAGGCGTGTGGCAGAAGGGAAACACCTAAAACATGCAGGCAGGGAGGGCGTGAGGACTGGAATTGAGAAACACTGTCCTAAGGTGTGAATGTGTGTGCGCAAGGATAAATGTGTTCGTCTCCAAAATATCCAGTATGGCCTTGTTGGGCTGATATGCACAAGTGCCAAATGAATACACCACTGTTTTGTTTAAACAGCAGTGTATTTATATCCTTTACACAAATTTAGGAAATCAAAACAGACACTGGCAAATAATATTCATAACTCCAAAGTCAATGGAGAAAACACAAGATCAATTTCAGAGTTAAAAACACCAAAATAAACATTATTAAAACTTTCCTATATATAAAAACTGCAGCAGGTAGAATTTCTAAAAAAACAATTGGTCTCTCTAAATTGTCCTAAGTGTGAATGTGTGTAAGGATAAGTGTGTTAGATGAATATTTGTTAAAAGAGTCTGACAGTAAAATATGAAACAGAGAATCTGAAAATTCCTCTGACTCTGCTGCTGTCCAGAAACAACCAATCAGAACCAAAAGACAAACTTTTGGTTCTGATTGGTTTCTAATGCGTTGAATGTGTCTCAGCACATTCAACACATTAGACTACTAATGTACTGCAGCTATGCAATTGGCAGAAATACAACCTAACATTATATCATCATTATTTATAGAATGATTTAGAAAACAAAATGCTATACAGATTTATCAAAACTATTTCGACCCATATTAGAACTTTGCATTCATTTCCCTTCATTTTAGTTGCTGTGATTTTGCTTAACACAGACATTTTCCCTAATCTTAACCCTATCTAAAACTTAATTCACATTTTACCTCTAAACGTTACCCCTGACTCCAAGCAATGAGTCCATCATATTAGGACCAGGCTTTGGTCCTAATATGATGGAACTAATATGACACTGGACATATAATGGTGCGTTCACACCAAACACGTTTTGAGAGTCAGGCGCATCTGGTTTACATTCAACGTCTATGTGGAGGCGCGTTGAGGGCCGATGTGGCCGTTTGACGCGTCAAGAGAGTCCATGGCGTCCAACACTCTACATAGACTTTGAATGTAAACCAGACTCGCCTGACGCTCAAAACGTGTTTGATGTGAATGAACTATTAGAATGTTCAGTTCCATTGGTAACAATGACATCAGCAGTGATGTCATCACTCTTTGATGCATCAAAAGAATCTATTTGCTAGAGAAGTCTACCAGCGACGCACCTTGTTTTTGTATTAAAAAAAATTTAGATGTAAAAAAAATTCGGAGGTGAACAAGCAGGCATCATAATTTGGAAATGGTGTTTGAAGCCAACTGGCAGGTTTAAGGATGGAGCAATTGGTGCGCACCCCGTCGTGCCCAGTACAACGCTTCAACTACAAACTATAAACCTAGCTTAATTCCTCTTTACAGTCACTGTTACTGGTGCATAAAAAACTTTATTTACAATAAGGAAACAATGTTTAGCCTGGTGGGGGGCAAGTAAAGCATGGTGGCCCGCCAGGGTTATAGTACACTGAGTACACTGCATTGGCTATGCGCCCTTATAGTTGCCAATTTATTCATATAAACAATCAAATTCATTTGATTATAAATTAATTTATAATTATGCACCTTTATTTATTATACCAGAATACTCAGCAAACCTTGGTTGTTGTGGCTGTTTCCCCCAAATTTACTCTTGGTTGGTATTTTTAAAGTGTTTAATGAGCTTTACAGAATCTTGGTGACCCTCATAACACCAATCCTTGCTACAGTTCCCGATGTTTAAAACGTTTCAGCTTTTCTGACTGTTTGTCGGGCGAGTTTAGGCAAATATCTTTCATAAGTTATTTATTGACTTATGAAGAGCATTTGCTTTACTTGAAGGTTGTATTTTCTTGTTTTTCTCATTTTGAAAAGTGGATGAGGGACATTGTACTGAGGGTCATAGCTATATTTCAGGAAATAACTAAATGATTAATTACAAGAACGGTTGCATTGATTTATTTTACCATTAGGGATGCCAATATCCGAGACATTTTTGTAGACGTGATTCCTTTTTAATTTTTACTGTGAGCTAATACAGCTGTGATAAAGATGAATTTTGTGCCTTTTTGCACATCTTTACCAGCCGTCGCTGTTATTGTGAGGAACGCTATATTCAAAGAAACATCACCATTCAGGTTGTGTAGAAGTCCAATATGTTTCCTCCACTCTGCATTTCATTTGCTTTATCTGCTGAAAGCTCCGTTGACAAACTGCTCTGAATGTGCAATTTCATGCTGCAGTTTACCAGGTAGCTGCAGGTGTTAAATCAGAGAGGGTTTCAAATCCTTTCCATTAATATTCAACTTATACCCTTTATGTTCTGATTTCTTTCATCGTTCTACGTCTTCACCTTGCAGCAAGAACAGCATGACTCAGAATGACGAACCTCCTGTGGCTGAAAAGCTTGTTTGACCCAACCCTTGAGAAAAGCCATTTAGCAGTGGAATTAATAGTTTTCTTCTTTAAAAGGCTAAACTGAGCTTTGCTCTGCTATATTATGGACATTAATTTGGCTTAGAAGCTTAGTGTGAGTGATGTAAGTCAACTTCTATGGCTATCTCTAGGGTGTCAATTGTTTGAAAAATTGATTTGTTTTGAGAGGCATTAGTATTCAGCCTAAAGACACACTCAGCTACACAATTTTTGAAAAAAAGAAAAGGAATCCTGAAGGAAAACGTGTAGCCAGGTGTTACAACATGAATTCTGTGCAGATTTTTGAAAATGTATTAGTATTTTAAGACACAGCATGTTTGCTGCGAGGGTCATTCATCTATGTGAGAAACATTAAGGATTTCGGTGCATGTAGACGGATGTAGGGAAGTCCAATTAACTTTGTTGACTTTTTGCTTTGATTGGGATTCCAATTGGATTATAAAACTATTTAAGGGAAAAACCCAGAGCTGAGAAATTAGGACAAGACATATCTCATGCATGGATAAAACAAGACATATCTCATGCATGGATAAAACAGCCAGATCACTAAGCTAGCAATTGGTGTTGTTTGTAAGCATAAAGTTAATCCAGTACGAAAATGCTCTCTGACAATGTATATAGCTAATGTGTCCTACCAACCTCAATAGAGTAAAAAGTCACATTACAGAAAAAACCCGATTGATATGCCCTTCAAGAACCTTTACATTTTTCAATGATATGAAAAATTTATTTGTCTTTTAATCACTTCAGTTTCTATTGGGCACTGAAGAGTTGGTGTCAGACACTGGACTCAAAACAAACAACAAGACTTTGAGAAAACCATATAAATGATAAACAGGGTTTTAAAGATGCTCTCTGCCCGACCCAACTTGCATCAATGCCATCAAATATAAATGCACAGCCAGCTACATTTCTCACACTCTTGCAAATAGAATACAAATGAATACAAATACAGATACTGATCCGTAATCTGCATTTCAATAACTTTTAGCGTCTTGAACACAACCTAATTTGCGCTAAGCCTTTTTGGAGAATTACACAAAGGAAAACAAATTCTAAGACTGGGGGAAAAAACATCTTTCAAACAAATTGCTACATCCATTCTGAGCGTCATGATTAATGGCTAATAATAGTTCAATGATGGAATATTTGCATGTGTCATTCCAAATGAGATGACTCCATTATGTGAATGCAGAAGCAACAGAGAGAGTAATTTACTCAGTGATTTCTCTGCTGCCTTCATGAAATGTACTACCAATAAGCAGTTCATCATTACACATCACCCACTGACTTCTAAAAAGCAAGGATTGTTCCACTTTTATCTACTACTACATTAACTCCTAAAAAGAAGAATTTTTTTTTATGCCAATTCTGTCAAACTTGTGTTTTGTGCCTCTCTCAATACTTTTATTGTCCCTTTCCCAACCTATGTTCTGCTCCTTTGTTTCTTTTCCTGTTCTGCTGACTTTTTTGTGTTACCCTTGAAGATTCATTCCAGTATCTTGTGTCCCCGAGGTCAAAATGTGAAGTCTGTAATGATTCAACTAGACATTTTAATTAATTTTATAAGGTAATTACAATTTAAGTGAATCTTGAGTCCAAATCTCAAACTCCAGGCCCCGTTTCTGCTATTAAAGATTAACATGTTCAAGTGTTTCAAGTTGATAAACTAGCATGTATATCAATATATTACTGCTGAGAAAAAGACAATTGTGGCAGTGAGTTGCAGAACTGCTGATATTCTTCATCTTCTTTGCCTAGAAGAATGCTTATAATTTTGTTAAAATGGAAGCCTGTCGTAACCGTTTTGGAAATCGCAGCTGATATAAACGTTTTAATTAGTTGTTTTACTTCGCTGGCTGTAACAATGTACGACACAGATTCATTGTTGACGTCCAAACTGTTAACCCTCCTCTGTTTTCTCTTGCTCCCTCCTCTGCCCATCCCTCCACTTGTCTCCATCACACACATTCTCGAACACGAGCAATTGACCTCGGTGAGAGCGTTCCAACTGTGTAAGCTGGGCCATGTAGGCGGCAGTAAATAGGAATTATCTGGCCTGGAAAGGTCAACTGATCTGGACTCTTGCTGGAGGGCCCTCTGGTTACACCCTCAATCAGAGGATGCTTTCAAAGGACAAAAACCCTCAGTCCATTTCTCTCCAATTGAACTTCCCAAACCATTAGGCCGTAACAAATGGCTGTGTGTGCACACACCCTGTGGACACATTGCTGTATCGCTCACTGCTAATGATGGCTGTGGGGAAGTAGCTGAAGCTGTTTTTCTGACTCGTGTTCACTTTATTGTGTGCGATTAGCCAATCTTCAATTACTACCAATACAAATTTAACTAATGTTATAAAGCAGCTATGTGCAAACATCCTCATGTCGAGTACATTTAAGATAATAAGAAAAGAAAATACAGTAAAAACCAACTGAGACTGTAATAGTAAGGACTGGCATTCAATAAATAAATAAATAAATAGATAGATAAATAAGGACATGCTACAGTATGCAGCTGTACTAGGATGTCAGACTTTCATACAAGATTATTTTTTATTTGTCCACTGGTAATTAAATTTCTGGAAACACTGTTACAATTTGGAAAACAAAAGTGAGATTTTGTAAAGGGAACAGAAGATTTGTCATGAAATAAAACTTTTTAAAAGAATATTACAACTTGTTAAAATACTGTTCCACATTAATATCTTTATGCAGTAGCTATGTACCATCCCAATTTGGACTAAAGTCTTTGATATTTTTGAAACACTGAGTGTCTAAGAGGAAAAACAATTTTACACTACATGATGTTGGTGCACAGTGACGCCTCCAGAGAGCGTTGCAGCCATGTTTGCAACCAAAATTTGAAAAACCACAGCTTATCTATGCATTTTAGAGACTGGGTTCACTAATAATCTAAATGCTTTTCAAGCTTTGCAATGATGTTCATGTTCAAAGAGAGAATGTATTGACTGTTGCAACTCATATGTCATATGTTCTGCTTTTCTGCAATTCAACATTCTTAAATTTTGCAATAAATTCATGAGCAGGAGTTCTTTAGCAAGATTTGTCCATACTCGATTGACTGGAACAATGGGTTATGTTGACACAGAAGGCTAACATGCTAACGTCAACCTAGAAGTTAGCAAAACCAAGGCGCATTAAAACAATGTCCGCTGAAGAAGGAGACAAGTTTATTGAAAACTGATGTTCCAATCATTAACCTCGTGCCAAAGAAGCATCCTACAGCCAACCTGTAGAGAGTCTAGATGAAACAAAAAGAAAAAAAATGTTGAGGTAAAGGAATCAGGAGGTTTCCCTCCCTTTCGCTCTATAAGGACTGGATGTGTTGGGCAACTTTAAGAAAACATCAGAACTTCAACAAATTCAACGTCAACATGGATTCAATGAACCTACTGTAAACTGTAAAACTGCTTTGACAATATAGATAAAGACATGATTATACCACAATGTGAGAAACACTCAAAAGTATTTAAAACGATTAAAAATAAAGCTACAACTGAGGATGACCAGAAAATTGAACGTTTGATGCTCTTATGTCGCTGCTATTGACATTTCTTAATAGCTAATTAAAAAAAATCCCTAATGCACTGTATTATTGCTTTTTAAAGTCCAAATTTCAACGCTGTAATTACACACATACGTATAAATACTGTCGCCTAATCAGTTTGGCAAAATAAGAGATATACCACAGCATTAATCTTTTCAGAATGTCTGTGCATTTCATCATCTGAGGGACAAAACGTTACAACGCAGTTCATTTTCCCAGCCAAGGTAGACAGAGAGCTATTGAGATTAAAACCACTGCCAAATCCTTTCAACTTCTTGATTTATATATGGACATCAGAATTCAACTTAACGTTTTACAGTCATACAAACCAAATTTTTAAATGAACAAACACAAATGGTAAACTACAGATAAAGTACAGCTGTAGTAAAGCAAAAAAAAAAAAAGAAATAAATTGTTTTTGGAATTCTGCTTTTTCCCCACAAGGCTTTAGGTGACATAAGCCAGGCCTGCTTGTTTATTTTGTAAAGGTGCGTGTCTTTGTTTAGACGTCTAGCAGAGTAATGTCACACAGAAAACAAAATGTACTTTTTGGAGTTATGTTTATTTTTCACAGTACAGGTGACCCCTACCTGTTCATGGTTTAGCATACGCAGTTTGGAACGTAACTCCAAAATTTGACTATTTGCCAAAAAATGCAGCTTGAGAAGCTGAAAAACCCAGGCGCAATGCTACGCGACACGCTATTGGATGTTTGTTTTTCCAAAGTAGCCAATCCAGGAGAGCGAATCATTTTATTTGTCACCGATTGGCTGTTAGACTGGAGACAAAGAAAACTGTAAGATATTAACTTCTTTAGTGTGAAGACTTTTTCCACAGTTTTTATTAATGGATATTAAGATAAACCTGGTATGTGAACCTTTAAAATATGCAAACATCTCAAGTATTTACAAATTCTGTCTTTTTGTGGGAGGTTGAGAACTTTCACCCCCATGAATACTGGAGTTGTTCTGTATGTCAAACTTTTTTTGTTGCTGCTTTCTTGGCCAGGAGTCTCTGGTAAAAGAGCTTATTTGTAATCTTAAGTGGTGTTCCCATTTAAACGAAGGAATAATGAGAAAATTAAAAACAGTTTTCCCATTTATTGATGACTACTTCACTGTACAATAGCATAAATATGATGCAGTGGATTTGCTTTGTACTCTTTTCATGCCCGATATCTGAGCTGAAGACTATAATTAAGTCAAAAGTTGCTTGAAAAGGTTGCAAACACTTATTCAACCAGATTATTGCTTGATTTTTTTTTATTCCTTCCTAACAGATGTGTTTGATTACATGACGTGTTGCATTGAAAAGTGGAAAAATCTGGAAATTATTTATTAAAACAACTATATAAGGAGGCCATAACTATTAGGATTGTTTTTACTGTTCAAAAAACAAAAAGAAGAAGAGGAGCAGACATTTGGAGGCAGAACTAACAAAAGGAATGTGGTTAAATCAAATGCTGCTTGACAGCCAGTCAAACTAATGTCACCAAAATGTGTCAGGTTATAACACAGTCAAGTTAATCAGCCTCTCAACCGGCAAACACAAACAGCATATATTCATGTCTTTTTATAGATAAAGTAAATTTACCACGTGGTATATTTACTCTTTCAGTTCCTCTCCATCACATTAAGGATTGAGAAGGACTGCAGAGTGAACATGACTAAAAACAGATTTATTTGATGTGTGTAGTTAAATGTTCAAGAAAAACGTAACCGTGGCGACCTCGTATGTAGGTGAGCAACACGACAAAAAAACAAGAAAAAAAAGAAGAAATCTTTCAAACTACCCGCCAGGGATTTCGGTTGTCAGAGGTGATGTGTGACAAAAGCGTCTATCAGACGTATAATTACTTGTCAGTGTGAAATATTTCTATAGTTAGTTGAAAGCAGAAGCCAAATTTTGCTGTAAACTACAAACCTTCCAGACATGTTTGCTTGTTTACTACAAAATAAGAGATAATTGGAATCAAGTTTTCTTTTTTTTTTTTTTCCACCACTGGTATTTGGTGTAGAGTTAAGTCACATAAAAATTTAAAACAATCAGCATCTATATTAGTGTTGCAAACTGAATTCAAGTGGAGTTGTAAATAATTGTATATAATAGCAGTGTTGGGGAAAGAGCAGGATAATATCAGCCGACTTCTATCTGTATTTTGGACTTGCTTTATTTACTGGACTTTAATGGCTTGTGGACAATGTCAGCACTGTGAAATAGGATATGTCTGGCTTTTACAAAACAGTAAAAAAAAAATAGAAATATTACTTTCTGGTTGTGTTTTTGTTCCTCTTGGCTTGGCAGTGATGACAACGCCAGAAATACACACCAGGTTTGTTTCTTGCTTCTCAGAATTTGTTTGTATCACTTTTTAAAGGCTCTATACAGGTGGGGAGAAAATAATATCACTGCTCATCTTTAAAGGAGTCATAAGATTTTTTTTTACATTTTAATTTAAACTAGTAATTGCAGCTTCACAGTAGCTGCGTTTGCATTGACCGTATAATTGTTCAATTTGACATATCGAAAATGGAAACTCGCAGATTTCAAAAAAACTTTTGCTTTTTGACAAGATTTTTGTGCTACAATAAGGTGTCTGTTTTTTTCTTCTTTTTTTGGCTGTATCGAAATTGGTTTATTTCCCAAAACTACAATGGAAACATTTTTTTTAATTATTACATGATCAACAACCGGATTTTACAACAGGTGCAAACCACGAAGAAGACAAAAGGAGGATCATGGAGCGGCATCTCACCTGAAGGAGATTTTAATAGACTTTATCTAATACAAACACAGCAATTGTGAAATTGTGTTTTTTTGACATTACTGGAACTCTAAAGTTTTCAGCACATTTGTAATGGAAGCACAGCCAGTGTAAACGTGATGCTGATTGTAATTTAAACTCTGTTTGCATCCTCAGGATCAGGACACTCTGAAGCTTTTAGGTCTGTTACAAACTACTCTGTACCGTTTTCTCACCGTCACAAAGGAGGCAATCCTTCTCAACCTGAGGCATCTCTTTAGATGATTATAATTCAGTGTCAGAGTGTAAGTGCTGTGTTTTTGCAGCTCTAAGAGATATACGTGTACCTCCGCCTAGGTGAAATATTTTTCAAATTCTCAACAGTTGCACGTTTTCTTGGATAAATTAATTTGAGTTGTTAACGCTCAGCATCTGCTGATGCAATGGACCTCCTCCACAGTGGAGTCGCTCACAAACAATGTCCAGAATAAAGGACAGTTGCAAGAAAATAAGTGCCCACAAGAATAATCTGGATCTCAAAATTTAAACGTGCTTCCAGTCGATACTTTTGAAAATCTTTTTCTGCCATTACAGATAAAACCTTTGAGGTCTGTGTCAACACACCACGCACATGTGGACTGAAATGCTTGGTCTTTCACAAATAAACTCAGTCAAACTAGCTCAGTCAAACCAATATCATTTCAAGTTCAGACAGTATGAATACTTTCTCAAGGCATTGTATATTCAACCACTGCGGAAAAAAACAAACATTCATTTTTTGAAGTGTTAAAGGACTGATCAGCTCTGAAACAAAATGTTTCCAAATATTCATGTTTGTGACTAGAAAATGCTAAAACAAAGATGTACAAGTTGTATGACGACTGCGATAAAGGACAATCCTTTAGTGACTTAGTGTAACATGGATGTCTAGTATCCTCCATAACATCAAACTTTCTCATAACTTGGCTATAATTTGCTTGATCAGAGGAACGTCAACGAGCTGAAACTCATTGACATTGGTCGGACATTGCTATGGTACAAAGGACCAATCCCCCCCCACTCAGCAGGATCTAGGTAAGAACTGTGACTCTTCAAGGTTGTAATCACACACTGCTTATATGAACACAGGTCAGGTGTGAAAGTAAGCGAGGTGAAGGCTTGTGTCACTAAAAGCTAATGGCTTCTACCAGCGGAGATCAGTTCAAGGAACACCGTTCTTACAGTAAGCGGCGGAAAAAGGAGAGCAATCGTTTGTGGCGTTGGTCCATCAAGAGGAAGTAACTATTCAAGGTCAGATTGCTTGAGAATGTTAGTAAATATTAAACAGGCCTCCTGCTGATGACTGAGTGGCTTTTTACTGGATGCTACTTAAAAAATTGAGTTGTTTTTTGTCTTTTAGCTCGCATCTGGAACATTTTTACTGGTTACTACGAGTTAAATTTGTTGAGTCACCCTAAATATGTATATACATTAACCCCCGGTCTTTGTATTTCTTTGCCAGTGAGAGCTTAGTAGGGGTAAGTCTTCGGCTTCGGCTGTTTCTGACGTCGTTTTTCATTTTCAGGCAACAATGAGGACAATTTGTCAGCTGGGGCGCGTCTATTCAAACGGCTGGAGTTTTTCCTTTTCTTTTAAGTAGAGCTTTTTCATCTGGAAATTATTTGAAATTGGGGACAAGATTGATAATTCATAGTTTTCATCAGGACTTTATGGGCATTTGCAAAAAAAAAGATAAGAAGACAAGAAGTGCCCTTTATTTTATTTAAAAAAAGAATATGCATATATAGAGAAAGTATTAAAGTTTTTAATCTCAAACACTTCCATAGACATATTGTGTGTCTGAAAATAAAAGTTTAGTGATTGGTTAATGACCAATCACTAAACTTTTATTAAAAAAACACTTAAGAATTTTACATTAAATGAAGGCTTATAGGACTAACTAGACGTCTTGTATTGGGTCTAAAGAAACTTTCTACTTAATTGTAGTAGTTCTGTTATTTTAACATACAAGGGAAAGACATAACAACCAAAGCAAGTTTTGGCACCAAAATTGGGCTTTTATCTTACTAAAGGAAGCAACTAGTCTTCTGTAGGTGTGTGTTTCTGATTGGCTGTCTCTCTACAAGGCTGACAGAGAAATTGCAGCACAAAAAGCTTTTTTGCTTGGTTCTTTTCTTTTCTTTTGACTCAGACAGGCAGACTGTCAGTTCTGGCCAAGGTTGTTGAACTGTCGAGTTGGATACAAAGGGAAAAGTGCTAAAGATAATACCAAAGGGATGGTAAAAGCTGTAATTTTGCTAAATTTTACACAAAAATAAACATGTAGTTTTAGTGAATGATGGAAATAAAGCCATAACAAAACAATCTGAAAGAATGATCAGTCCTTTCTTACAAACTGCTGAACTTCCAATCAAAGTTTAATTTGGAGTAGCGGAGGTTTTGTCCGCTTTACACAGACAATAAAAAAATGGATTCAAAATAGACATGGGGAATATGACAAATAACACAAACTAGAAAAATGATTATATGCCAGCAGGGATATTATCAGAAAATAACAGCTGATAGTCAAAACAGGTTATTTTTGAGTCATAGTTGCAGTAAAGTTGTTCTGAAAACCCCTCACCCCAAAAACGTTTTTGAAAGGTGAAAGGTTAAGCATAGTCTGTGTCCATTTGAAAAACATTCAAAATGGACACAAGTGTTAATGCAAATATGCATTAAAAGTTGCATTACAGGTCCATTAAAAGCGCCATCTTTGTATTATTTGGTAAATAATGACACTATAATGCAAATAGGACACTTAATTGACTTCTAATGCAACTTTTAAAAAAGTGTCATTATTTACCAAAGGACTCTTTATGACAGCAGTCATAAATATTCATGAAGACTTCTTCATGTTCATAACAGGTGTTATATTTATGACAGTGTCATGTCAGTCTTATGCACACCCCTTCAAATAAAGTGTTTCCTTACAAGGTTTTAACACAACTTTGACTTATTTCTTTTTTTTTACTTGATAAGTGGGATCAAACACAAAATTAGGACAGATTCCTTTTTCGGAAATGTTCACTGGGCATTTCATTGAGCTGTCAGAGTCAAATTAACCAAGCACTCTGCACTGGAATGAATGGTGTGCATGTCTGAAAAGAGATTTCATGATGCGTCACTGCTGTCCAATGGCTTAAGAAAGGAAAGGAAAAAAAATTTAATTGGCTTTCCTCAATTGAAAAATAATGACCACCTTCTTCAAAAATGCTTTTTAGGGGTAATAGCGGGTAAATACAGCAATCAGACATTCATTGAACTGGACAGTGTTTGCTGCGGTTATCACTGTGATCTGTAATTTCACTGGGGACGAAGGAGTGAAAACGAAACTGCAACACATCCATACTCTGTTTTTGATTTGGTGATCTCCGTTTGAGGTGAATGTGATTTCCTGTGACAGCAGCTATGCTTTAGATGACAAACGCACGGGGAGGAAAGCCACGCATCGCACGCACATGTCGTTATTTCTCTGCCAAACGACTGACATAGGAGCCTTTTAGTCAGATTGACAGCTTGGTTGAAGCCTTTCATTGAGATGATTAGTCTTCTCCCAGTGGTCTCTCTGACCTTGATAATAAATCTCAGACACATTATTATTTATTCAATGTGTGCATGACCAAGAAATGGGTGTGCCATCATTTTCCTTCTCTTTGATTTATCTGTTTTGATGTGATTAATATGCAAAATCCCACACCAGGTTTTGAATTCTGCACTCAACTTGAAGTGCAGCAGAGGTAATGGGCCTGGGCCTGAAAGCTATAAGGCCTGAGTAGTGCAACAATATGCTTAGCAATACAAATTGTAAATTTTATGCTAAAAAAAAAAGCAAAGGAAAACCTAAAGCTGTAAATCTTTAATGAAATCCACAACCAGGTTCAAAAGGTGTTCAACATGATGATGCGTGAGATTCAGCACTAACAGCTGAACAGAGCATTGCTGGTAGTAAGTCAGGCTCGTTTCTGCTGAGTTTGGACTCCACCAATGTTGCCCTTTTTCACCAGTTCTGTTCATATCTTTTATAGAGACACAATCTGAGCGAAGTGATTGAGGGGATTGCGTCTCTGTTCTTTGCAGATGATAATGTCCTATAGCTTAATCAGATCAGGATCTCTGGCCTTCTCCAGAGCGGTTCACAGCCGAGTGTGTAGAGCCAGGATGAGGGTCTGAAATCGTGTTCTTGAGTAGAGTGCCTTCTCCGGGTGAGGGAAGAGGTTCTGCCCCAAGCGAAGGAGTTCAAGTATTTTTGGGTCTGTTTTACGAATTAGGGAAAAATTGAGAGGGTGATCAATAGGGGAATTATTGTTGGGTTTGCAGTGAAACAGATTCTCTACTGGCTTGTCGTGGTGAAGTCAAAAGCCGAGACTCTTGACTTGCTGGTCAATCTACATTCCTACCCTCATCTATGGTCAAAAGTTTTGAGTAGTGACCAAAAGACTGAGATCACAGATACAAGCACTAGAAGTGACATTGCTTCGTGGGATGTCTGGGCTCTCTCTTACAGATACGGTGAGAAGCTCGGTCATCTGGGAAGGACTCTGAGTAGAGCTGCTGTTTCTCCACGTTGAGAGGAGCCAGTTGAGGTGGGTTGGGCATTTGGTAAGAATGTCTCCTGGTCAGGTGTTCCACACACATTCCAACAGGAGGAAGAGGAAGAAGCAGACCCAAGACATGCTGGTGGGACCAATATTTCCCAGGTGGCCTGGGAACACCTCAGGATTTCCCCAGAGGAGAGGAGCTGGCCCAAGTGGCTGGGGGGAGGGAAGTCTGGGGATATTTGCTCAGGATGCTACCTCCAAAGGAAATAAAAGATAATAGATGGAGTCTATTAAGACTCTTCTAATATCTGTTAGTCACAGTTGCCAAGTACATAGACGAAGTAGGAAATTATGCAAGCTCTTTATTTTTCAGCAAAACTATATTTCAGGTCTTGTAGGTCACTTTAAAATTTGACAGAGGCATATTTTTCATTCATCCATTTTGCAAATTTTATGAAACTCGTACACTAATCTACACCAGCGTGTGGTAATGAGCCCCACTGAGCTGGGCTTGTTCTCGAAAACTAAAACATGACTTGCAGTGTGTGTTCGCATCTTCGCGCCTCGCCTCGTGTAAGAATTTTTCCTGCAGTATTTTTGTAATTAAAACAGCTGTCCTCATGTCCTCCACACACACAGAGGACTGAACCTCCTCACCTCTATCTCTCATCTCCACCCTGCAGTGAGGCTCAGGAGACACAGATCAGCCCCGTCCACCCACCGCCCGCGATGATTGTGTTTTCTCCTTTTAAATCTTGCAAGACTAACTCATTCCTCTCTCTGGCACTGCTGACCCTAAATCATTCGCTTTCCCCACTCCAGCGCGCAGCAGTAATCACCCTTATCCTCATCCTCCTCCGAGTCCTCATACTTCACCGAGTCACGCTTCACCAGCACAGCTCAGCTCTACCTCTCTCTTCAGGTCAACCGTTGTGGTAGTAACACAAACGCCAAGTAGCACAATCCTGCTGTTTACAGTTTGTCTCCTAATGGACCATGTCACTTTAAAATTGTTGTTCCATGAGTAAGAAGATAAAGAAATACTTTCTTGCTTCAGATAAGAGACTTGATACATACAGACAGGTTTGTATTTACACATCAGAACATAAAATTGATCTGGTTGTGCAAGATTCTAAAAGTAGAGGCTCGGTAAAGCTATTTGCTTCAGAGCAGTTGATGCTTTGGAGCAAATAGCTGAGTGTTAACACATTCCAAGGAGGAAATTCATCAATGTTGACCTTAGAAAAACAATTGCGCCTGATGGGTTTAAAAAGGGTTATAAATCCACTTCTGAACAATTTAAAGTATGTATTTCTGCACTTAGATTATCCACAAGTGGAAAACATTCAGAGCACCAATCTTCCCTGGAGTGGATGTCATGGCAAATGTTACCCCCAAGGTCAAAACTGTGTTGCTCAGAGAAATTGCTGGATAAAATCAGCTCCAACGAACAGTCTACAAGCCTCAGCATATTAAACATTCAGGAGAGAGAATTAAGAAAAAAGAATCACAAAGTAAAGCTTCTTGAAAAGGTTAATGGAAGCAACTACGGATTTTCGCCTATTTTCAGATTATTAATTGTGGATTATTCGCGGAAAATACGGCTATTTGTAAATTTTTATCATATCTGAAACATTAGAAAGAAAATGCAGTTTTGGAAGCTCAAATACCATGGCGTTTGCAAAGGAACAAATGCAGGAGGACCATTTATTTTCCTCAGCACTGATTGGTGGTACGCCCAAGAGGGTTTTTATTAAGGAAGACTAGCTTCTGCAGTAGTGGAAAAACAGTTTCCACTGTGAGAGTTAATGCATATTAAAGTAGATTGCTTGAACTAATAAAACAGGTAGTTATACGCGTTTTTAGAGGTGGCCTCTAGAGTTTGTAAATTTTGGTGATCTTAAACTCTGCGAAACATCAAAGCTTCTTCCCCTAAATCACATATTATGCATCAACTTGGAGTTAACCAAGTTCCATTTCACAGAACCACAAGAGTTAGGGAACAACAAACTCTTCTTTATGCCAACATTTTTTCCAAAGTCATGGTGGAGGAAATCAGTTGGTAGCTAAGATTTGTACCAAACAGGGCAAAGCAGCCCATGATCCCAAAAACAGCCGATAAACCACAACACAAGGGTTAAAAACAAAGGAATGTTGCAATACAAGAGTCAAATTTGAGACTGACTTGAATAAAATGCAGTGTGACCCGTTGGAAAACTGTTACATGTAGCATTTAGAAATAATTGTGACTAATTATTCCTCTTAAGAATGATTTCTATCAGAGTCAGAGAGCATAATCTCTTTTTCCCTCCGAGTGACTAATTTTAATCAACTAAATAATCAGACATAAACGAACCCAGAATGCAGATGAATCACATTTAAAGCACAGATAAGAAAACTCGTTGCGGTGCATTGATCAACACAATCAAGACTTTCACAGTTTCTCGGTGGAAAACCTTCAGGAGAAGGACGATGTTCAACTTGGGGATTGTCGACTGGGTTTTTATTGATATGCAAATGACGTGTCGAGAGTATTGATCTGAAAAGAGCGCAATGTTTTATCTAGACGACAAGATTAAAAATCTCTTTGCAGTGACAGAGCTGACGGGGATGATTGATTGCATCCGTTCTGGTTGTGAAACGCGGCTTTGAAAACTAAAACATGTAAAGCTTTCTAAGCCACACAAGCAGCACCATTATAATTAGATTCTATCCATGAATTCATTCTTTTTGGATGCATTTTTTTGGGGGGGGGGGACTCGATAAATAAATGCAATGATCCAGCTGTTAGTTTCCAGGTCATCTGCCACCGTACGAGTGTGTACGTGCTCTGCTACATAAATGCGCCAGACCAAGCACGCGTCCCCGTTCCCGCCTGTCATCTGTCATCAGCCGTGTTGTCGTTAGCAACAGCCTCCCAGAGCAGCCTTCGTAACGTCATTCTGCTAATTAACAACAAACAGTGTGACACCCAGTGATTTATTGCCACTGTCCCTCAGCTCCAGATCTGCCCAACGCCGAGGTGCCGGGCGCTCACAGGGAGACTGCCGTTACCTCAACGCCAACAACGGAAATAACTTCATCATTTCCACCGCTAACCAGCTCCCCAAACTATCTTACTTCATGTTTTTTTCCTATTTGTCTGTCTGTGTCTCTCTCTCTTCAGATCCAATCAAAATGAATTATGATAGAGGGAGAATTAATTCTCAAGCATGCCTCGCTGTATTTCTTAATCCAATTTGGCTTCTTCGGATTTGGCCTGCCTCTCTGCTCCGTTATGTAACCCAGGATATTTAAAGTTTGTCTAACTCCAGACTTTCTTTGAGGTTTTCAAAGAAAAATGTTCATGATTTCTTTTGTTGTTGCTCCCTGAAGTAGGTTGAGAATGTATCTGAAAGTAGTGCAGAATTCTGACGTGGAAGGGGGAATAAAAAAGAAAAAGGACGCTTGGTTTTTAAAATTGAAACGTGGTGTTCATTTGTATTCAGTCCCATCTGACTTAATGACTTGCAGAATTAATTTCCGCAGTATGACTCCACCACATCTAAAGACTGAAATGGTTCCCATTTTCCTTTTCCAAAACGGCTCAGACTGAATGCAGAGTGTCTGTAAACAGTCATTTCTGAGTCTTGCCACACACTGCCTTTATGCTTTACCTCCCTAATGGAGCAAAGTCTTATCACCCTTGCTACTGAAGGCTAGGTGCTTTTAAGGTTTGTCAGTTTCACTGTAAATAAAGAAAATGTTTGGGAAAGAGTGATGTGATGAAAACAGAGCTGTTGCTTGGGAGCCAGTTAATCTGCTGGTTTTAAAGGGAAGGGAAATGCTGTGACCAAAGAACACTAATGATAAAGTTTGTTGCTTTATTATCAATGAATCGCAACCTAAAGCAGGTGGGTGCCACGACTTGGTGACCAGATGTGGGAAGAGTAATAAAAAATATTAGTGGCTTCATTTCTGATTTTTGTCTTATGCTGAGAATATACTGTTGTCCTTCACTCTTTCAAAACTCAATTATTAGAGCGCTAATGAAGAAAAGTTATTTGCAAACTTGAAGTGGCCATTTTTTAAGCGGAGATGTTTCTAGAGCGCAAACCCTGATTGGCTAGGGGAGAAATCACCCATCTGTCAACGGTTTTAAAAAGTTTAACAAGAATATACTGTAAGTTCTTAATGGTGCCATCCTTTGTTTCAAGGCCAATTAAAGCAACATTTGTGAATGATTATTTATATTTCTTTGCTGCTTGTTTGCTTGGGTTTTTGTTTGTTACATTTTCCATACATCAGCTGTTGCAGATTTCTATACTCTCACTCTTCCGCAATAACAGTAATGGAAACAACTATTTTTTAGCTGACTTTCCTAAAAACAACAAAAACTAGAACCTTCAACATTATGAAGCTATAAAACAAATGCACGTTACATCTGGTGTTAAAATTTCATATATAAATGAAACATCATTTTTTCATTTCAAAGATTTCACTTTAGCAGAAACATCTCGTAGCCACAGCAGTTTTTACCTGAAGCCAATCATCAAGTCTTTTCATATTTTTAGCAAGCTGCCATACATGTTGCATAATTGACACATTTTTCATTCCTGTAATGAGAGCTTAGCCATCAGAAGACAATTTCGCTGGAAGTCGCTCAAGAGTAATTGTGACAAACAATGTTCTTGTCATTTTTAGACCAATTGTACACTTTTTGTAATGGTAATGGGAGAATAATACCACAGGAAAGAGCATTTATCTTCTACTTTGTGGACAAGTGATACTGCAACTGGAAAGTAAAATGTAGAAATATTCTAAACCAATTTTTCTCTTTCTTTTTTTCATGCTTGCAGGAGACTGGGGATTATCAGGTTTTTGGTTCTGTGGGAGCAACAAAACAAGACAAAAACGAGCTCTTCAGTTCTGAAACAGGAGCTTATTTTTGACGAGAAAGGGAAAAAAAAACACGATAAGCATAAAATATTCTCAAGTTCAATCACAAAACTAAGAAAAGCTTCTCTAATTGTCCACTTGTTATAATCCTTTTCCAATTAAACACTGAATTCTAACACTAATTTGTTTTAATTGTATTAAGTGCGCAATCAGAAATATTAAAAACAATCATTCAAGTTAATCAACAACCAAATACCACTTCATAAAAGAAACTAAAGCGATCATGTGCAGTGGCTCTTGGAAAGGGTTTGTTGTTACACGTTTTATGTTACAATCACCAAATTTATTGTGGTTATTTGGATTTTATGAGCTATACCAACACAAAGTAGCACATAATTGTGAAATAAAAGAAAAATTACATTTGGGGATTTTTTTTCACTAATACAAAGACCTTCACACAATGCAAATGCACAACATACCTTACAAATTCGTATTTGCGCACAGTTTTTAAAAACCATGTATGCATGTCACCTAAGCAAAGCTCTCCATCCTGTTCACCTGCAGTCTTGACCCCGTTCTTACTTTTGAGCAACAACTCTCTGATGATCAGAGCCTTAAAATTAAAGTGGAGAAGAGGTCAGGGTGCAGCAGAAGTCTTTAATGTCATTTCTCATCTAGCCTTCTCACCTGAAATGTCAAAACCATCGGCAGGTTCTCAATCAATCTCGAGTTCATATAGCTTAAGGTTTTATTCTTTAGAAACAAAATAAAGTGATTCTATGTAAAGAATCTGTTTTGTAAGGAAAATAAACTTAAAGGAAGCGTGCAGCTATGCCTAAAATAAACCCCTCCAGGGTTTTTCATTTTGACAGCTTCCATCTATTACAGTTATTCAACTGGCAGAGGCACTGATTGCTGGAATTATGCGCGGTAGAGAAGCTAATGGTCCTTTATAATATATAAATGATGCCAGTACAAACTTTATGAGCTCTGGACATCCTTATAGATAGGTCAGGTAGTTTGTAAAACATACATGGACGAAAGAAAAAATTAGGAAAGAGTAAAAGAAGGTGAGGTAAAAAAGATAGACAGAGGGAGGGATTGCAAAAGAAGGCAAATAGGTTAAACAAAGAGGCTGTGGAATTGGGTGTACTGGGAGTTACAGGACGAAATTAATGTGAAGTGAAGATAACGGAAAATGGTTCTGCATCAGGTGTTTACGAAATCTGGACGACAAGGTCCCAGTCATGATTTGAAGAGGACTATTTGCAGCGCGCAACAAGCCACTTGAATATTATCACAAGAATTTGAATACGGAAATGCTAAAGACGGAGCCGCACGGAGAGAGGTGGGAATGAGAAACGTCACTCACTGTGCTGATTAACAGTCTGACAAAACAGCCAATATACCAGCGCCACAAATTATTTCAGCCAGGCATGAATATCCAGTAATTACCAACCGTGAGGACAAAGCGGTACATTTATCTTTTGAAGGGAGCAGCAGCTGGACAAAGACTGGCCCACTGCTGGTTCTGAAGGGCCATTTGTCCCATTTGGGGTCATGTTTTGTTCCGAGAAAGAAAAAAAACTTTTTTTTCCAGCCTTTTATTGTCCCATTTCCTCCATTTCGAGTCCAAAGTAAACATTTTTGATTCAACAAAGGCTTGAGAACCTCGGGTTTTCTTAACTACTGGCTTAATTCACTATTGGTAAATGTTGGCGTTTGTACTCGGCAACCGTTGTGTTGTTGAGTAATACGTTCTGTAATGCTGCATTTTGCAATTCAGCTCAGACTTATTTAAATAGAAATTGTCAACAGCAAGGGGTCATACAAGACTAACAGGTCAAATTCAAAAATAACGAGAAAATACTAGAAGCATGTTGAAATGGTGGTTTTATTTATTAAGGGAAAAACCAAAACCAATCTAGCCTTCCATCAGGAGTTAATTGTGATACTTTTGTTTACATTTTTTTTTTAGAAAGCTAAATACAATTCAACAAGAAAAAACTGGGTTTATTACTGCTAAACCTGTGGAAACCATTTAAGCTAAATCTGCATGTGAACAATGAAGTAGATGAAAAGACTTCAAAAAGCAACACATCAAGCCCCAATTACAGAAATGTCAGATCAAAATCGCAGACATCCATCGGCCCGGCCTGGAAAGCCAGTGACAGTCATGATCTACAAATTGAGAAAACAAGAAGCAGTAGTGAAGCTTCCAACAAGAATCTCTCCAAGAGTTCACCGATGGCTCATCTAGTAGGTAAAAAAAAACTCAGACCAATTTCTCAACTGTTGAAGGCCATACATGCCTCAGTTAAAGCCAGTGTTTATGATTTAACAATAAAAAAAGACACTTGGGCAAAAAAAAGTCTTCAAGGGACAATTCTAAAACAAAGCAGTCAGTCTAAAAAAAAATACAGATTTTGGGCAAACAGTCTGTGGACTGATGATACACAGTGGAACTAACTTCATACAACGTATCTTTTAGGCCAAAAACTACTTTATGGAAAAAGACTCAATCATGTCATCTTATAAAGCAAGCTGGTAAAAAGTTGTCCCCTAAAAGAGTCAAGCTGACCGCATCGAGTCATTATCTTGGTAGCAATCCCTTCTGCTGAGCAAGCTTACATAAAAGTTTAAGCCAATCCATCCATTTGGGAAAAGTTTCTCCTTAATTTAAATTTGTAATTATTTCAGCTAATTATGTAAATTCATGTTGAGGCAGAACAAGCTGTGAGTAATGTAATTAAAGTATTTTTCATGCATGAAATAATAAAAAAAAAAAAGAGGACATGCCTAGTTTAAGAAAAAAACGGAGCAAAAAGTAGGGAAATCTTGGTTAGAGGGGAGGTAATGGTAGACTGCTTCTCCACAGTGGCTAATTAGATAATATACATGTTTGCTCGGCAGACGCAGGTGTTGCAAATGACAGAGTGGCCTTCGGGGTCATGGACGCTGGCGCACTGGCAATACCCACAGGTACACCCACGGCATAGGTAGGATGTTACTAATTATTACCATCCACACCTGCAGTTGTTTGTGGGAGTGGGCTTCTGCTGGAATTCTGCTGCGTCTCTTCCGACTTAAAAGTTGGAACCATCAGAATGAAATTCCATCCAAGTGAACTATTTTCTGGTTGCCAGTCGGAAAAGCGAGAATTTGCCAATTGTATGGCTCGGTGATCAGGCTGTTATCAGTACTGGGAACGGACAATGTGTTTCTCGTTCCTTTATTCAGTCAGACACCGCTCGGAACCTTTTCACTATCCAATCTCTACAATTGTGTTCACTGAGCTGAAAAACCGTCAAAGGAATCGGCCTCATTCATTTATCGAGTGGCTTCTGGCCGTCTATAAGACATCCATCAAACCTTCAGAAATGAAGCGGTCATTGCAGAACCATATAAGGTGTGCAAGTGATCAATATAGAGGACAATGAATAAAATTAAATATGTTCTATAAGTGTGACTCCTAGTGAAGAGACAATTTGTTTCTATGTTTTCTAAGTCCGGTGTTGCTTCAATAGTGAATAACTGTAGGTATAATTATGCTTTGCTGTGTTTTGTTGGTCTACAACAGTAAAATAATTCTGGAGGTTCTTTTTTTTTCTCGCTCTCGACTGCTACTCAGCGCTGAGCACGAGGAGAGGTGGAAAAAAGAGAGACTAAAACGCTGAGATGGATGAAGTTGTGATAAAATTAAGGTCAAGATCAAGACTCCAAACCTCAGACATTAAGATTTTAAACTTATTATGTCTTTTGAGTTTCTCAAATGCTCCTTATTAGCAGGAACTCTGGCACTTTGAAAGAACAGGTTGCATCACGCTGATGTTGGCAGTTTTAAAAAAATAATACAATTCAAGAGCCACGATAGGCATGAAATTATCATAACACACGGCTGCAATATTTGACGTTTTTTTACATCATTAAAAGATTTTGCCAGCCTCGACGCCAGTCATCATCCCTTATCAGTACTTTACATAAACACAGCTGATTTCTGATGCAAAAAGAAAAAATGTCGACCTAATCAGACCAAAAATGTAAGGAAATGCAGCCTTGATGA
Organism: Xiphophorus hellerii; assembly: GCF_003331165.1. NCBI lineage: Eukaryota > Metazoa > Chordata > Actinopteri > Cyprinodontiformes > Poeciliidae > Xiphophorus > Xiphophorus hellerii. The sequence goes on from NC_045681.1 coordinate 20,580,773, forward strand.
TTTTGATTGAGTGCTATTGTCACAATACAGACAGTTTTTGCCAGAAGGCGGTTTATATAAAACAATAAAATATGCAGTTTGCAATTAAAACCGGCCACATCCTTTGATGTGATTCGGGTGACAGGCGGCAAGAATGTGTCAAGACGCAGGAGAGCGATGACAGGCAGAAGGAGATGAGCGAGAACAGAGAGCAACGGCGATCGACAGAGAAAGAAAACAGGTGCAGCTACATTCTCATATGTTCGCTGGCCATCGTTGCCTGGCAACTGTTTGACCCTGATGTGGATATTATATAAGAGCAAACGGCGATCGCACGTCCATGAAGCAGTAAAATTATCCACAGCGCATTGGTAAGGCCATCTAGGCCTCGTGTGTGTGTGTGGTCTCATTAGAAGTGATGGTGTAGCGAGTGAGAGGTGAGAAGACGGAGACGAGGTGCGACAGAAAACCATCTCTCAGCAGAGACTATTGATCCAATTAGGAGCCAAATGGCATTCTCTACTCTGAGACTTCTCAGGAATCAATAATCCTCTGTCTTACAGTCTATGTTTACTTGGGAAAGAAAAAGTTGTCTTGTTTGTTTTTTTTCCCTGATCCAGTAATATGGTAACTTCAAGAAAGGGGTGTCCAATATGCAGACTGAGAGCCATTTACAGCACTCAGGAGGATTTTTTCCCTGGTCTTTCACCACAAAGCGAAAACATAAGGGGACATTTTTACTGATAAAAACAAGTTAAAGATCCATACAAAGTAAAATAACCTTAAAATGGGAAACGTCATGAAGAACCTCCAGAATTATTTTACTGCTCTAGAATTTAAAAAATGGATTAACCCCATTATTTGCTTTCATTTTGATTTGATAGCAATTAGGAGCAAAGAGATCCAGCAACCTTTAGTCAAATACATATGTGGGTGCACCCAATTTATTGTCACTTGTTTCATACCTAATTATCCACATTACATGAAAAATAAGATTTGGATAAAGCTAACAGAAAATAACTGGGATGTTGTATCCTGATTTTAGGGTTATGGTCTTATATTTTAGAGCTAAAATTATTGAAAAATATTTTCTGTGAACAAATGAGATTGTTTTATCAAACAGTTGTATATTTAGTTTATTATTCAGCATGCAAAAATGTTACATTTTACTTTTAATAAAATTGTTTTTGTGGAGATTCTGGTGTGTGAGAGTGTTTTCTAATTAGTTTACATGAAATGTAATGTATGGAATGAGAGTTTAATCTGAATCTATCTGAACTTCCTTTATAGCCTCTAGAGATGACTTGCTATAGAGCTTGCTTGTACTAAGTCAATATGTAAAGAAACTAATAGTCATTATAAAGAAATAGTCTAAAGCACAATAAAATTGTATGAAAAACAAACAGAAAGTTACATTTTGCTGCTTTGTGCAAGAAAACACGTTCAGGACTTAGCTGTCCGTACAATGTTTTTGCATCCGGTCCTTGAATTCTGTCGTTTGTAGAAACCCGATAGAATTCTCATACTTACTCTGCTAAAGAGAAAATCTGTCTTTAGCTTTAACTTGTATAAACTCAGGCAGAACTGAGCAACAGCTTTTTGGGTGGGAGTGGAGCCACGTTCCTAAAGGTGAGTGAGAGTTGTTCTTTTGCTGGTCTGTGATGACAAAATGGCCAGGGGAATTTCATAGAAATAGTCAGTAAGGTCGAGTCAGTTTGGTCGCAAACTACTCACAGAGCAAAGATGTGAAAGCCTACAAGGCATGACAAAATGCTCCGACACCAGGCTGGACTGTGACTCTCTAACTCAACCAGAATCACACATTGTTCATGAAGTCTGGGGGAGCTTTTATATTTGATTAGATCTCAACTGTGCTGTGCTTATTTGGATAAATCTGTACAGCAGCTATGGAGACAGCAGAGTGATTGGAGCGCATGGTCACGATCTAAAGAGCGTTTCCAGTTTGTTTCAATTCTCTCGCACCTATTTCCTTCCTGCGGACTCCACATTTCTATACAGCAGGAAAATGAAATTGTCCGTGTGCTTCGACACAAAGACAGCAAACTGCCAAACATCATGTGGGACTGATGGCCACCGCGCCTAAAGCCTGTAGTAAACACCAACGCCAGATTCTCCCAGCACATTTCAGTGGGTCATTAGAGGAGAGTTATCTTCCAGCAGCGATGCACAAGTGCTCATTTTCCTACCTGCCTGTCCATCTGCCTGTGTTTTTCTCACAGTCTAACACCATAACTCTGTTTCCAGACACATTTAAGACGTAGCCGAGAGAAAACAAGACTCCAATTAGAAGTGAAGCTGTGTTTTTGCTGTTTGTTTGCCGTCAGGTAATGTTTTGCAAGCACTTAGCTTCCTTCGCAAATGTCATAGAAAAAAAAAACGATCAAGTTTAGGAATTATAATGACATGAAATGGTATTCACACAGTTTCAACTTCAGTTTGATCAAATTGACTTTTTCTTTTTTTGGCAATTACAGATGCAAGTGTTTTGGGGTATGTCTGAATCACACCCCATTTGTGGAGTGCAGAACTTGTACTTCTCTTTTCAACACATTCTGTATGGGAAACAATGTATGCTATTCCTCCATCCTCACAATTAAGCAGGACTTTTATAATAATAATAATAATTAATAATAATAATTTTTACTTTATTCATCCCAGCAGGGAAATTATTTCGCAGTTACAGCACACGACAGGAGCTGTGTCTGCAGGCAGCCAGCTGAGCCGGCGCCATTTTTTGAAGGAGGACATGCGGCAGAGGTCGTCGGGACTGGGAGTCGAACCCGCGACGTCCGCAGGTCTAAGGCCTCCAAATGTGGGGCGTGCTAACCCACTGCGCCACCACAGCACGCACGTTTATGCAGATAAACTTGACTTGTACTGGCACATTACAAAAATCCCTTTAAAATTTATTGAATCTTATGTAATGTTTACAAATATGTAAACATTGAAGTAGCTTGAGTACATTGCCAATGCACTGTTGATCCAAACTGCAAATATAATAATAATAATAATTTGGCATGTGGATTAAACAGCATTGTGAATTTAAAGTGGCTCACCAAAACTTAGAAATGACCCAATTTTGTATGCATCTAACATTGTGCGTATTGGCATCAACTGTGGTTCTGCAGGTACTGGAGAATAAATATATGTATTCAAGTTGTAATTGTGACAGATGGTGCAAGAGAAAGCAGACCACATCTTGCCAAAACTGCTACAAAATATAGTTTACCCCATGCTGTGAACACGTCATATTTTAGTGTTCAACTTCAAACACTGATGTAGTAATACATCTATCCAAGAGTTAGATTTCAAACATCAACAAGCTGCATTTCACTTTTATTGTTATTGCTTTATGTGATGATTTGAGGCCCTGGAACCTACCCAGAAGAAGATGGACTGCTCCCTACAAAACAGGGGCGAGGGGAAAACCCCGAGTTTCTCTTGAACAAGAGATGTCTGTGATTTGTTTCCAATAATGAAAGTGGTCCTTCAGTCAGTCATGGTGAAAAATGAGTGGAGACTAGAGACGCTTGTCTCCATTTCCCGTCTCAGCCACAATCTAACCTGCACCTGTGGTTTCTTGAAATGGACTGAGGCTGAAAGAACAGGATTTTGAGATAAATACCCCAATTCAATGTAGAAAGACCACAGACCAGGATTTGAACCCAGGAAACTCTTTACTTTAAGCCAGCAGTGCTACCAACTGCACCACTGTGCTGCCCACCAAACTCATCAAGTAGACAGTAATTGTGGTCAACACATATAGCTTTTTTTTTCAATACAGAAACCAATTCAAGTTATTTATTTGCAAGTTTTTAATCTGCTCAAAATGAAACTGATTTGAATGTTTTCATGAAACAAATAGATCTTTAAAAAAAAAAAAGTTAAGAATTAAGAGATACTGTGTCCAATTGTTTTCTACTTCATCTATAAAAAGTATTTTAAGTTTATAATCAGAACTAAGAATGTGACGTGGCTAACATATCCATCCAAGTCTGCTTTAGAAATTAAGTCACTAGATGTTTGTGATCTTAACAATAAAATTATAAAAAAGCTGAAAATTTGATTAATGAAAGTTTAACACTGTGTTGTACCTAACACTTTCCATTTAAATAAGATTTGAATTTGTCTGCACATAATTGGAAATTGCTTGCGTCAGTAAAAATCTTGACCAGAAGTCAAATTTCTACTATTATTGAATAGCAGGATGGAGATGAAGAAAATCATTCTGTGGACCACAAATGGTTCACTGGCCACACTTTGACCTTAAAATGACCCAAACACCCCACACCTATGGGATTGGTAGATATTTTCAGAAACATGTCTCAGTTAAAAATCAAAGCTAATTTCATATTTAACAAGTTACCAGCAGGATAATATTTTTAATAATGACACCCAAAACCCACTCATTAACACCACAGTTGGATCAACAACAATCTCTGTTGTCTAAACTGAGCATGTTTCCAAAAAACATTGGTAACACATCCAGCTCATGTATCCAAGTCACAAACAGGCTACATTTATAATGAAGATCATTCTAGAGCACATTATTGAATAAAGTTAATGGAAAATGGCCACACTCCTTAATGTAATTCACAACACAAACTCTAATCTTTGGTGATGATAAAAGCTTGAACAATATTAGATAAATTCATTTGGCCAATTATGAGAATCAATAAAACTGAAGTTTATTTGCATCTATGAAAAAAGTGAGAAAAAAAGAAATAATTTCATCAATTACCTTCAGAGTACTGTAATGTGCTTTGTGTTTTATCCTGATTGGCCTGCTCATTATTATTACTTTATTTTAACCATAAAAGTCCCATTTAGATTTTTAAAAAAATCTGATCTTCCAAAGATAACCTGGAGAAATTAATTGAGTGGCTGCCAAACAACTCTCTCTCTGAGCACAGAAACTATAAAAACACGAAACGACTTCGCAGAAATTCCTTCGACTAATTAAATGCTACAGTATCCACTTCCAGACGGACACAAACCTATTAAAACAGGGTGGGAAATGAGAAACAGCTCCTCTCCTCTCTTTAAAAACCATGCACCAGTCAAAGCTGAAGAAAAGCAAGAAATGAATGATAGCAGAACAAGAGAGAGAGAGAGTGGCACATGTGTTGGAGTATTACAGAAAGCCTGGAGTGTTGACTGTTTTTTCCCCCCCTTTGGTCTAACTCTACGGGGAACAACGGGTCTCTCTAGAGCCCTCATAAAACCTTCCTGCTTCTTTCCTCAGAGGCTGAGAAAGCATTAGTATCCCTCATCGTAGAGCAGCGGGCTCGGGTGTAACACACCAGCAGAAGTGGCGACATGCCAGAAACGTGTTTATGTCAGACATAGGCTGATTTTTTTTACATTGCAAGCCCGAAAGCTTATCATCAGCCTCATTTTCTGAACGGCTGGCGGAGTCGATGTTAATCTGCGTGTTCAGATACGTCTCTTGAGCGACTGTTTGGAGAGATGTTGGCGCCGGAATCTAATTTGAGCTACATGTCAGCGGGTATTAAGTTGGGATGTCCCAATGCAATCCCAAATCTTTCTATCCTAAATGATCTATGATCATTATCAAGAGTTTAACCGTAATGCTAATGGGGATACCTTCTACTTTCTGGCATTTAATGGGATGAATACCTACTTTCCCGGCCCAGACAATCACTCAAAATAAATGGTCACATCCAAAATGATACACTTTAAGAGAAGCCAGCCAATAAATACAAGCTAAAAAATATTTGAAAGAAACCAAGAACTCCTTTTTTTCAGTCTGATAATGAGCAGTTTTAGACAAACTCTTCCAACTACAATAAATAATAAAAAGCTGGATCTTTTCAGCTTTGACGCAGCTTAAATGGGTTTGAAGTATTAAAGCTATTAACATGAACATATTTGGGCATAAAGACATGAGCTACTTAAGCAGTACCACTGATTTAGTTTTTCTTCTGTCATTTTGCAGTGTTTTTAGGAGAAATACTAATCTGGAGTAAATTGCCTCCAAAAACATCCATTATAGTTTTCAGGCTAGAAAGATCATTAGCAGGCAATGCAAAAATAAGACAAAGCATCATTTTACTGGTATCTTATTCCAACCAATCAGTGAGTGGGAAGGCATTAGTAACTTTCCACACAGAGGAGATTCTTTACGCATGTAGGAGGTTTGGTTTTTCAACTGGTATATAAACATAAATCCAAATATTCAATTAATTGGTTTGTTTGACCTGTATGAAGAAAGCTGACTTGTATATCAATATTCTTCAGACTTAAACAACTCAGAAGAGAACATAGTGCAAATGACTGAATCAGAGTTTTCTGAACAAAAAATAATCTAATTGTGATTCAGAACTTAAAGATTAGTACGTAGCAAGGTAAGCATTGCTACGATTCCATGCAGTGTTGCCGGCGTTTAACTTAAGAACCTCGTTGTACATGTCACAACTTTGCTCTAACGAACTAACAACCCCAAACAAACCGTTCAAAATAAAGATGGATTAAACTCTCAGAGTTTTCAGGATCCCCTCAGCTAATCAGACACAACCTCCTCAGTTTCATGTCAAGCTGCTTTGAAATGATGTTCGGAGGGTAAACTACGTTAAGAAAATTAACATAGTGACTATTGTAGCTTGTAAACACAACAATTTTCAATAACTGCCAGACTGGTTGCCACAAACCCACCATCTTTTATGTAACGTTTTAACTATGAGATTCAAAATGTTTCTGGTACAACTTCCCAAGGTCCATGAAGACGGTCAAAGATGCGGTGAAGTGAAGACTCCTGCAACACTTTAAGTACTATAAAACTTTGTTTGCAGACCAATGCAAATAAAGTTGTTTCCTAGTACTTCAAATGTTGAGTGTTCACCTTAATGGACTATAAGAGCACCACTTTGTGACAGACTTTGAGATAGATAAAAAAGACAAACAGTAGAAGCTTTCCCAAAGTAGCTACCTGTACTGATGGAGATACTTTAAATGCTGCATGACATCAAGGTGTTTGCTCTTTGCATTTCTGCCTCACCAGGGCAATCGTCTTTCATTATTTATACGAACATAATTTTGCTTTTCAGTTTTCAACATGGCTTCTCAAGCAACACTATAGCTTCAGCAGGTATTTGTGGTGATAGTCGTACATACTAATTCCACTGCCCAGCCTGTGCAAATCAGATGTTCTGCTGCTGAAGGATATTCCCAACAACAACATATTTAGCTTTAATCACAGCTTTAGGTATTCTCAGGGTGTGAAAAGGAATCCGACAGGCAGATTTTGTGTAAGTCTTGTCAAAACATTTTCAGTAAATCTAACGAACGGAATCATGATGTGCTCGGTAGTAAGCATTAAGGCATCCCTCAGATCACAAATATGGCATCCCCCCACATCCCCTCCTGTAAAGATAGATCATGTTGACAGCATCTTTGCTCCTGGGGGTGTGTGAAAACGTGTGTATTATGTAGGGCATGTTTTTCCGTCTCCTTAGCTGGATTTCTCAGCACCTGTCTGACTCTGTTGGAGGTAATTGGCTGTGGTTGACCTCCTTGAATTCTCATTATGAGTACCACAGGTGTGTCCGAATAGACTTTTGTAGCCCATCAAGTACATCATCCCAGCCTTCCTACTGGATGATGATTCCTCCATTTTTGAATTTCTCTCTGTATTAGTTACTTGTGTTAATGTGACAGTACATACCAAAACAGAACAGAATCAATGGCAGTATGTCCTTGCACCTATGAAATGTTGGCTTGTTTCTAGTCTTAGCAATGCTGGCACCATGGTGCCATGGTGTAAGTAAATCATTGTACTGATTTACTTACCTTCTTGTAATTACTTCAAACACATCTTATCGTGATCTGGTTAGTTTTGGAGTTCTGAGTTAGTTTTACGATTACTTTCACTTTATTGAAAAGTGGTTGGAGTTTTTGCCATTTGGTGCTTCCTATATTGTTCTGAGTTAAGTTTATGGGTAGACGGCCTACTTGGCTTATTAAAATGCCTAAGACGAAATTTTATATTAGTTTGATAGTAATGCACGATTACTGGAACCCTTAAAATAATTAAGGTTCTACTGCTTTCAATTAGTCTGAACAAAGACCTGATTTAAGAACTTCACTTGCCAGGCAGTCATGTAGCTTCTTCAACTAGTTTTCTTACTAGCTGAAGAAAACTGGGACTGCTTTTCACATTTGGTCACCTTAAATCTTACTAAATAGGAATCTGATGTGGTGTTCCTCACAGCTCTGTTCTTGGGTCACTAATCAATTTCTAAATAGTCGCCCTTCTAGGATTGTGAAGTATTACAACAATTCCTACTTCACTTTTCTAACAGGCTCACGGTCATTTATAGTCACTGAGTGAGCGGCTGTATAACATCAAAGGTGGATGGATAAGAATTTCATCCATATTAAGAAAACAAACAGAAGTTTGCAATTCTGGTTCCAAAACATGTTAGAGAACAATTGATAAGAATCTGAAATACCCAAGAGAAATGACAAACTAGCCACATATTATCCATTTAGAAATGATCTTATAATACAAAAAATATTTATGTACACATATTAGAAAAAGTCACAGAAAAACTACTGCTGCCTGGCTTTTTTTCATTAGGTAATTCATCCTTTTTTATTGATCTAAAAGTACAGATATCAATCAGAAAACTCAAACTGCTTGTCATTGCAGCAGTTTTGTCATTTCACAGATTTCCAGAAAGTTGATGCCCTCATCAACTTTCGCTTTAGAAATGCACTTCCAATTAAAATAGGAAGGTCAGTTTCTTTAAATCAGAATTAAAAGAATAATTGTTTAATAATGGTTTCAAATAAACCTCAATCTTAGAAGTTTGATTTAAATTAGCATTTTATTGCATCTTCTACTCTGTCAACAGTTTAAATTTAAATGTTTTTTTTCTACATACTTCATTTATTTCAATATGGTTTATGCAAGGCATTTATTTTCTTTTGAATAGAATTTAAAAGGCCTCATTTTTAAATGGTGCAGCTTCAGTAAAAACACCTTCCTCTTGCATTAACCCTGATTCACTACCAACAGGGAGGAGGCAAAAGTCCAAAGGACAAGCACTGTAGAGTCCAAGAAAAAATGTTAGCAAATGCATTACATAGATTGTAAATATATTTGAAATATTCCGTGTTCAGAATTTGTCTGCATATATAATGTGTTTGCCACAGTAAGATTAAAGCCGAAAACCAGAACAACTCTGCAGAATATGAAAAGAAGCATGTGGAGAGTCAAATTGTGCACGCTACTTGCCCGCTTGGCATGCACTGTGAATTTTAGATCTATTCCCATTTGCCACTTTATATTACATCCTAAGATCCAATCAGGAGAGCTAAACAAAGTTTGCACAGTTTGATCCCCCTCAACGGTGTCTGAAATATTTAGGGTACCATGCATAACATATGAGAAGAAACTTGAATGGTTTTATGAGTGTACAAGAGATTTTTTTTTGAGTGGGTACTTGCTAACAAGGGATTTCTTGCCACTTCAGATACAAGAAGAAGCTATATGAGCTATTAAACATGCTTCACCTCCTCCTACAACAGGAGAAATGGCCTGGAAACCTACTGAACACAGTACAATATTATTCTATTCTGCACATGAATTTGTTATTGTTATTATTGTTCGCTCTCCTGCAATGAAGTCAAGCAGAAATGGTGCAATTTAATTCACAGTGACTTGAACAGTATGCTTCACACACAGCAAACAGATTTCTATTCTTCCAAAAGCTACCACGTTAAATTGGACTGAGCTGCTTTGTGGGTTCTTTACAAAACTGCTCCCTTAAATAACCGAGACCTGGATCCAAAATATGTCCTGTCAATGTTAACACGACAACACAGAATCTGAAACTTTCATCCAACTATAATTCCAACGCGTTGAAGGGGAAAATGTTCTCCAGAGCCAACAGAGTGCAAAAGTACAAAGACATTCCGTTTGGTGCTTCCTGTAGGATATTAGATTTGTTTTTAGGCAGTTGATGACAAATTACAAGTGAGCAAAACAAGAACATCAATTGAAGAAACAAATAAATCTGGATAAAAGTTGAGAGGGAACTGAAAGTGCTTGTTGAGTATGGATGATTTCTCAAGGAAACTGTTTTTGGTGAATTTGAAGGAGAATTGTACCAATTTGGATGAAACCATCATGGGGGAAACATCAAATTAATCAATCCATTTGGATTCCACTTTGGCTTTATGAGAAAGTGCTTTCATTTAAAGGATTTTATCAAGTCAAAATTGGCTCCATTCATCTTTTTTTAAAACTCTTTCACCAATGTTTCTGTCTTTTCACATATAGAAAGTCCCATTATTATGCAGGTTAGTTGTCTGAGCCCTCTCTCTTCCATGCCGCTCTATTTTCCCCTCTGAATGCCGAGGGAGTGTTTTGGGAGCAAAATTATCTAAGCACATTCGTCACAGCAAAGAATAAGCAATTCCGTAATTATTAACAAGCTTAGAGAAGAGGAAAAATATGTCAAAAAGGCAACCGTATACCGTCCACATTCATATACCACACATCTAAAATTCTTGATCCAGCTTTCAGTTTGTCTTCTGTGATGGCTAAAAAAAAATTTAAAAAAAATCATGAAGAGTCCTTGGAACCAAGAGAAACGTTTGAAAAGTGATGTAGAGATTTTAACTGAGATGAAATCCAAAAGCAGATAAAAACAAAAGGCACAGAATTAAATCAGACTTTAAAGCGAGAAGAGATTTCAGATTTCAATCATCCTGAATTAGTCAGGATGATTGAAAAAGACAAAAAGTTGAAACAAAATTACTTAAAGAATCTGAGAGATAAAGAAGGGCTATGTAAGACTTTAAGGTTAAAAGTAAAGGTTGGTAATTGTTTTAATTTTAGGCCACGGAACGCTTTAAATTCTGAACATCTGCATATGGGTATAGTCCAGAACTACTGCAGTACTCAGCTTGGTGTCTTTTTTTCCACCCCCTTTCTTATCATATCTGTCCTGTCGCCCAGCAGCGTGCGACTGTGCGAACTCCCTCCTCATGTTCAAACCCATATCTTTAGCAGAAACCTCCATGGCTACAATTAGGCCTTCCTCTGTGGGTGCTGTACTGAAACCAAAGTGCCGCAGATCTGACGCTGACGAGCTGTGACTGAAACGCATTTACTGTTTTGACGCTCGGGTCAGACTTTTGTTGCGGAAGCATATGTTAGGATGACAGGTTTTGACGTCGGGGGGGATCGCCGCTCGGTGAGGTTTAACTGACAGTTGGGCGATGCCGTTCGCCCAGTCGTGACTTCTTTGTGAGCTTTGCTGTCGTGTCAGGCTCTGGCTTCCTCCAAGCCCAGCATGTTGCCGGAGTAGAACAGATGTTCCACATGTAGCCTCTTGAGGAGAGTTTGCTTTTCCAGCAAAAGCAGAATCAAGGTTGTCGTCAGATTGTTGGCGTGAAGATGATTTTAATTTGTGCATCAAATTAGCGAAACCCGGTAATTGATCTTTCAATGTCAGCCCTTTTTACAGGGGGAATTAAAACCTTAATTGTTATTGGTCTTTCAGGGTGATGTGAGCCTTTGGATGTTTTCTTTTATGCGTGTCTTATGAAGAGACTATTTGAAAAGGGCTTTGAATCAAATTAGAAAGTGTTACTAACAGACCGTGTAGTCATTTCCTACCATCGTGATTATGTCTAGCCACCCAGGTGACTTCCTGCCACATTATCCAATCTACCATTATTTCCGAGGCCAGGATTTTTCAGAGTATCTTTTGTCAAGTTCATTCACGTCAGAGCATTCGGGAGGTTTTTGTATTATTTCTCCACTCCAGGAAAGGATGTTACATGGTTTTAATAAGCAATAGTGCAGTATGGGGGTCCAGATATCAGCAATAAGGCATTTCTTTCAACCCAATCTGATTGGAACATGAATCAAAAATCCCCTCTGTATAAAAGTGAAATAATTTATTTATATTCACTAAAAAACAGAATGAGATTTTGATTTTTCTAAATTCAGACAAGACACTAGATGCACTTTCATTAAAAATGTGCGCAAAACTGTCAAAATCATGCTAGTGTCGGAAAACACCGGCAATTTTGCAACTGCGGTGCTTCCATTAAACAAGAAACGCAATTAAAATCCTAAATTAATAATTTTGTTCACGCAATAAGTCACTAAAAACATGTCTCATCATCTTCCTCCAACTACTTCCTGTTGTCGTCTTCTTTGCGATTTCTGCCAGTGGTAATGTTCAGGTGTTGACCTTGTTATGCAAATAAAAAAAATTTAAAAAAGTGTTTCCATTACAGTTTTGTGAAATAAACTAATTTCGATACGGCCAAACAAAAACAACAACAAAAAAAAAACACCTCATCCGAGCGCCCAAACCTTTTATTGAAAAAGGAATTTGAAATTGACATGTTTCCACTGATCAGATTTATGTTCTAGATGTCAAAATGTGTGATTATAAGGTCAATGGGAGCGCATTTAATAACTGCTTATTAGATGGTCTTCAGTGCTGAGAGATTTCATTGTTAGACTAGTTTTGATAGGTCATTTAAAATAACATCACAGCAAATAAATACTTCTATCATCAATCGGCACTAAAAATGTACATCTGAGCCTCCCTTGGGTCTTAAAACAAGTTAAAAAAAAACAACCCATCATCATTATGCAACCTCCGCTTTAATGTACAGACTCTAAAAGAGGTGGAAGTAAGTCACATAAAAATGCCTCTGAAGTGCTCAGACTGTCACAAAAATAACCCACATTTGCAGCCATTTGGATTAATTAAAGATATTTAGGTTGCCAGCAAGCACTCCATGTCTGTGTGAGTTAATTGAATGAGACACCCTTTTTTCTTATTTGGCTAATCTGTGTGTCAACAGGAAATAAACGGATATAATTAGAAATGCCAGTAACGTCTGTCTACCGTTTAGATGGAAGCTTTAAGGGTGCATTAAGGTTTCATAGTGAACCGTGGACACCCAACCGGGAATTAATTATTTCAAATGAGCTCCAGCAAAGCTTGTCCCGCTGGTAAAGGCCGAAGGACTCACTACTAAAGAGCTCAGCTTCTTTGTACACAATTAAAATATAAGAATGTTTAAAAAAAAAAAGAAGCTACAATTAACTTCTACTTTCTTTTCGTTTATAAGTTTAACCTCAATAAAGAAGGCGACTGTGGTTTTGCTTTGGAATATCTCTTGTAAAAATCAATGCCCGCTAGCAGTGACTTTCTTCCTCCTCTCTTTTCTTCCATTGTTAATTAAGCAATGATGGGATACTCCAGGGGAGACAGTAATTGACACAGATTGTGAGTTTTACTGACATGCAAGTCAGATGAGGTGTTAAGTTTGTGTTCTCTGTCCCAACGGGGGAAATTATCTTGTTCCTTTTTTTTTTCTTGTCTCACTATAACATTGTTGAATGTTATAGTGAGACCCTTCACAGGGTCTAAAGTTTAAAGGTGTGGAGGTGCCTGTGGACAAAAGTCCCCTTTAAATGAGCTTCTAGTTAGGAGGCCAAATGATGAAAAGTATGTTTGCTATAGTCATGAATCTCCTGATAAAGAGATTCATGCCTTGTTTTAATTGTGTGTGTGTGTTTTTTTTTTTTAAGTACAGCTTAATGACTTTCATAAACTCACCAGCCACTTTAATAGGTACACCCTCCAAGTATTGGGTTGGACTTATGAGGTCAGAATTTCCTCAAGGAAAAATTACTGGAGTTCAGTGAACTCATTGTGACATTCAACAAAAACTTGGAGGAGGATATGAGTGATATCATGAAGGAATATAGGCACAATGTGATCATTAAGGGATGGACAGTCAGAAAAAATATGGTGTGATATTAGAGCCAAAATTAGGAGTATTGCTCAACTAATGGTTGGTACTTCCTTGTAATAGGAAGTTGTATTTCCATTACAAAGCCAGATACTGATCTGGTTAATGAAAAGCTGGGACCAGTAATTGAGCGATCAGCAATGGCCAATGCTAACATACGCCAACAATGAAGAGGCCTAACATGCCAAGACTGGTTCCACTGGACTGACTGCTGACCCTTAGCACGAACAGACTGGAGGTAGCTTTGCAGAGGTTAACATTTAGTATGCCTCAGCTGGTCACCCGCTCGATTAGAGACGTACATTTATTTGTAAAGAAAACTTTATCAAGAAAAGGTTGACATACAACGTGTGTAAGCGACACGCACTGGTTGGATTGGTGTGTGTTATTTTGACAGAATTTACTGTAATCCAACATGGCAACAGGCCTAAATATTAATGACACACAAGCATCAAAATGAAGAAAGCAAGATCTACATCAGTCACTGACCAGCCTAGGCCTGCAAGTTATTAGCCTTTCCAAAGCTAACACCAGCCAAGCCATGCTAATGGCCAGCAGAGAGACAAGCAATCCTGTGGTTACCAGGTTTCTAAAAAGTAGCCTCTGTGGCTGAGGGTGATATGTTACTGGGGAAAAAGTCTGTTTTTGTGTTAGTCTTCGTTAATCTTGTTTTATTATCTTGCATGTTTTTCTGCCAGTGATTGGAAACGTCATTAGCTTCTCCAGTCCTTCTCTGTTACTGGTGAAATGAATATTTATGATTTCACAATAGATGTAGCCTTCTGCGAGAGGGAAGTAGCTACCGCCGGGTGCACAATAGTCTTTATTTTGGGTCAAGTAACATGCCATTAAATCCATGTGGTTTAAATGATGCTAGCTGCCACTAAGGCCCCCAAAGTCAATACTGCCTACCCTAATACACCACCAGCCTGAAAGTTTGGTGAAAGGGAGGATGGATCCATGTCTTCATGTTTATTTCTGCCAAATTCTGACCATGCCATCTAAATGTTGCAGCTGAAATCAATACTAATCAGACCAGATTATTTGGGTTGTTTTATCACATAAAATATCTTGAATTTAAAAAGTATAATGCAACAAAATGTGGAAGGGCGATGTTTTGCAATTACCCAAACGTTTGTTTGATGCCATCTTTTTTGTGTTTAGTATATTTTTACTGTAGTAAAAATCTAGGTTGTCTCAATCTAGGTGGTGACAAAGAGGTTTTAAGAACATTTCTCATGTGGAGCTGCTCCGCTTCAACTCATAAACCAATAGTTTCATTGTGAGGAGTAAGCCAACAGGGCCTTTTTTCCCTTTCCCCGTCCAAAAGTGTTAATTTGTGATTACGGATGACAGATATAACATTTTTTTGTCCTCTGTTTGGATTAGATCATTTCAATAGTTCACCATAAAGCCTTTGTAATGGCTTTACTTCTTTCAGCCGTCCCCTTGAGATCATTTACAGTCTTAACCAAGCCGATAATCTGTTTAAACTATTTATATTCATTGATTTGTTTTGTAAGTATTTATTGACTAGTTTATCTTTCTTGCAAGATAGGGTTAGTACATTTTCCCCTTCAGTGGAAAACAGATTGTTGCGACAATCAGATGCAACAATCCGTTGAGTCTGATTGTCTGAGACGCAACAGGAAGTGTGTTGATATAGCCATCATTGTTTGTAGTGACAGTGATTTGACAAGCATGCATAGAATGATTACTTGCGGTGTGATTGTTGTTAGAAAAGCAGGATAATTTCCCAGGAGATCTTCTAGAGAAAAACACCGAATAGAAGAGACATACTGTTCAGACTCAACTGAGAGTAGTAATCAAAAAAGTGTTCAAATAATTTTTTTTTTCTGTTTCCAGTCTTCACATATAGTTATTTGTTTGCAATGATATGTCACTGCAACAACTGGTCCACAACTTCCAGTAGAGCATGGCTTTCTATTGCAGTTTAACTCTATGGTCTATAACATCAGACTCCTTTGCGTTTCAGAGTCTCAACGGTTGATTATTTGCTTCCAAAAATATATTAAAAAATAGCTTTTTACCTTTATTTAATCTTTTTAGGCAAGCACAGAAAAGATTATTGTTTAAATAACCTTTAAAAGTTTGAAACCAATCAATCTAGTTTCTAGGAGATTAAAGGCAAAACAAAGAGACAAGAAAGGCACCATAGAAAGATCTTTAAGTAGCCATCAGAGAAGGTCAAGTAAGGTTTCTTAGCCAATGGAGCCACTCTTTGTGCCTTCTCTGGGTTTCCATCAGAACAAAATCATTCATTTTTCTTATAGTGGCAAAAGAAAAAAAAAATTGTGTGACCCCAATAGCTGCAGGTGTAAATTCTTAAATTTCCATGCAGTACCATTTGGGCTTCTGAAATGGAGCACAAAACAGCTGATGTGGGTATATGAAGAGGGTGGGGGGGGGCTTGCCTGTGACAGGTCCAGCTCTACCTATCCTGATGGTCATCTCATCAGAGTCTGGCAGCTGGAGCAACGGATCCTCGGCTTTTTCCTTTCCCAGCTTGGAGTCGCGGGGCAGAGCCAAGGCGGCGTGGGGGTCGGCGCAGACGCCCTGATGACGGCAGAAGAAGACAGAAACGCAGAGGTCAGGTCAAATTGGGTTTGACCTCAATCACCAGATTGAGAAATAACAGCTTTTTTTAAAAAAAAAAAACAACAACAACATAATTAATCTCTGTAAGTGACCTCACCAAGTTTTCAAACATGGTATGTTTCAGGGGGGTTGTAGCAACATGTAAGTGACTTATTGTACAGCGCCTCGCAAATGGATTTATGTAGGTTGTTTTTGTCCAACATGGAAAGTTAATATGTGTAACTTAACACTTAATACAACAAACCCAACCCTGAAAAATGGAGGTTGCAGCACTATGCTCATCTGAAAACATATTCATTGTGGAAGTGATCTGCATGACTGCACCTGAAATGCAGTCATGCATTATTTATCATCTTACATGTTTGGTCAGTTTAAGCTGGAAAACTGTTTCATTTCTAGTCACGTTTTTTTTTTTATGTGATAATTATGCACGATATGAAAAGGAACCAATGGAACCCCAATGTGAACCAGCCACCCAGGAAAAAGAACTATCTGGATATATGAGCCTTCATTATGATGATTTCCTGCTTACAGTTAATCAAAACATGATGTTTGAAATTAAAATATTACATCAGACCAATAAAAAAAATAAATACAGAAATACATATTTGATTAAAAGTATGTTTAATACCTGTGAAAGTGCTGACAACTTTCAAAAGTACTTTTAATGTGCATTAGAACACATATTCTAACCTGCTGACAATGACTTAGTGTACAATTGCTCTGTCTAACATAAAAGATATTTGCCTCCTGTCCCTTTTTTGTCCATTTTTATTGGTAATGTAGGTTATACACAAAAGACATGTTAAAACAATTAGGGTTAAAAATGTTGACCATATAGATGAAAACCAAACCAGATTTTAAAAACTCAACTAAAACATAAAGACCTAAGTAAATCCAGAATGATCTACTTAGGTCATGCATGTCTTAGGTCCAAATGGAGAAGGTAGGTTGGTAATTGTGACCAATCAAATCAAGAATCAGAGGAATATTCGCATGGAGTTATGAACATATTTTGGGTTATAGGTACTCTCTGGATACAGTATACATCTCTCTTAAGAGTGTCAACAGTATTTCTATACAAGGTAAGGATGACATAATTTAGTCACCTGTAGTGATGCCTAGGGCAGTTAAAAACTACTTTTAACTCAATGAAGGCTTGGTAAAAGTGTACATCGCTGCTCTGTGACTTGTTAGCTTGGATTTCCCGGAAGAATGATGCCTTGCTATTTATATCCAGAGACGTTTGAGAGTGTTTGCCATAAAACATACCCAAAAGAACGTTTTTGGGGCAAGTGATGTTTGACTTAATAGCTTTCAAATATCCAAAGACTCCCTGTCATGATTCCAGCTGTGCACTCCATTCCTTTCCAACAATCCCCCCCACTCTCCCTGTTTCCCGTTTGGTCTTGGGTGCTTGTGCATGCAAATTTCCGCTATTGCAAGAGTTAGTGTGTGTAGGTCTGGCACCACTTGCATCCCTCCAGACTCCACTTCAATCAGGCAGTCACACCTCGACTTCATCAGCTCCCCTCCTGCAGTACGCCCACCCAACGCACCTCTGTCTGCCGCTTACTGCGAAGGAACGGCTGAAAAGTTTGTCCTCAGTTCTTTGTCAGTCACTCCTTGCTTGGTTGTTTTTTGTTTTGTTTTGCTCAAGCTGCTGTCCTTGTTCAAGTTGACTCCCACATCTCTTGTAAGGCTGAGGAAGCACATGCCAGCCAACTCGTTACTTCCAACAGTAATCCGTCAGGCAGCAACAGGAGAGATTCTCTCAACTTAACTCAAGAGTGAACCTGGCTACACTCCACGCTTTCAAAATGAACCCACACACCTCAGCTTTGTGTCACAGCATTCAAATCCAATTTGAACTGCAGATATGAATCAACAGTTTTTGTCTGAATAACAGAAAATGAATCCAACCTCCTCCTCCTCATGAAATTAGCTATTTAACTTTCCATCTGGGGCCTTGCACTTTTACACATTACAAAATGTTACAAACACACAGTTCATTGGGCTTAATTTGGAAATTTATCTGAAAGGTCAATAAAAAGTAGCCAATTTCAGTGGAAGAAAAACTATGTATATTTACAGTCAAATTTGAAAAGTGTGTGATTGTCTTTGTGACAAAGTAGTCAAGTTTGTATTTATTTACCACTTATCCTTTAAAAATACTTCCACTTTCCATTTTCTTTCTAAAATTGCTTTAGTTTAGACATAACTGTCATATTTGCTCTCATAACTTTGCTTCACTTACTATCCCAGTTTTGTTTGTGGTAGCATTACGTTGAAGTTTACATACCAGCATATGTTTTTTTTTTTCTTAATCATTCCTCTTCTCTGTTGGGGTATGTAAACTTATGAGCACAACCATGACTACAGGAAAACTAAAGTTTCTAAGGCGTTGTGCACACGTAACCAGATCTTTACAAAAACAGATATCTCCGCCACATCATTTTAAAACAGCAAAAGCATACACACGAGCTCTGTTTCAGAAAAGTTTTCATCCATAAGAACCAGCACAAATCTGCCCCTTAGCGTTGCTTTAAACATGCCAAATCCATAGGGGGCAGTGTAGCGCACAGCTGAGACCTACGCCAGTCAATTAGATTGATTCAAAACAACCACGACTTCCTTTTAGGAATTAAACATGGCATCAGTAGGTTCACTTGTGTGGACCACAAAATAAATTGAACTTCTTTTAAATAACATTCAAATGCAAAGTTAATAAGACACAAGAAAATGTTGATTGGGAATCATGTCAAAGCAAGTATGTGGATATATTGACCCATTATTTGTCACAGATTATTATGCATGGGATCGGAAATCTCCATTTTCCCAGAGTATGCACACAAACACAAATATGGAGTTTTCTTAAATAATAATTTTTAATGGTATGAAACTGAGTTTTTATGTGGATGAGAGGCCAAAACACATAAAAATGCATTCGTTTCCCCAAATATCTGCTATGTGTGGGCTAGGCCAAACCTGTGTAGAAACTACACCGTCTCCATAGGAGCCAAGAGGGAGAGTTGCCAAAAGGGATTGCTACTCAAATGTGCAAAACAAAGAGATCGTCAGCATACGTGAGAACATCTATAAGAGCAGGAGTTTAGCCAATTTACTGCTCTGAGTCATTAAAGTGCTCAGAAAATGGCAGACAGAACACCTGATGAGGAATCAGCTATGCCAAATTCCACCTTTCCCTAACAACGTTCAAATAAAAAAAAAACATTTTAACAAATTAAATTTCAAAATCTATCTGAAGCAAACACATAAATACTAGACCAAACAACAAATTAACCACACAGACAGGTGTGGGCCTAATTAAGTGGTTTTTGAAAACTGGTGAATTTAATGAACCCAGAGGCAGCATATTCATTAGTAAGCCATTAGCAGAGTAAAGTCCAAAAGCGGGGGTTAAAAAAGATGGAATAACACTTGCAGGCATTTATTTTCCATCTTGTTTCAATTGGCAATGATTGCATCACAGCTGGTCTAAAAGCAGGTTGAGTGATTAAAATGTTTCTGTGTGCACAGATTGTACTGCGTACACAAATCTAAACCAAATGAAACCGAAATGTTGGGATCTTTACTAACAAATCCCTGAAAACTTCACCCAAAGTCATGAAGAAGATTGCTGTGAAATTCCTCTGCAGAGCTGAGAAGAAGTGACCATGCAGAACTGTAGCCTTGCTGCTAATAAATGGCTAGGAGAACGGGTGGTTTCAAATAGTGAAGGATACGTTTTACTGGATGGTGTGTTTTGTCAGTTTGACTGGTTAGAAGCTAACTGAGGTAGCTTTACTGCTATTCATTTATACAAGGGTCTGATTATATTCAGCAGAGCAGTTAAAGAAGTGTCTACAACAACAGTTATATAGTGCAACAACGCCTATTCACCAATTTTTCTGTGGAACGTAACTGCAAATTGAGGAATGTCATTAATTTAAAAAAAAAAAATCTATATTTTTTAAAAGAAAATGGAGCTTGAGAAGCTAAAATACCTAGGTTCAATGCTACTTGACATATTATTGACTGGTGCACTGTTCATTTTCTTTGATTGGCTCTAACCCAAGAGTGAAGGAAGACAAGGAAGGCTGTGGATGTTAGCTTCTGCGTAGTGCTAAGATGGTTTCCACTGCGTATATTCATATTTAACAAGGTATATGTGGAGCGTGACCTATTAAAATAGAAAGTTATATGTAATTTTAGGGGGAGTCTCAAGCATTCGCAAGTGTTTGTGGTCCCAAACTCCTGCAAATACGCGGTTCATTGTATGTATATAGTTTTGTCTCAAAGCTCCATTTATTTTAAGGTGGTTCAAAGACCAAATGTATCAGTGAGTTGGTTATAATTCCCACACCAGATTATAATTGAGAGTTCATCTCAGTTAAAGCAAAGGGTGGTTTAACAAATAATTGATTGTGCAGGACTGAATACAAAGGCATGCAATACTTTTTCTGATTTGTTGTTCCAATAAAATAGAGTCAAGTTTGTGGTTATAGTGCGAGAAACTGAAAAATTATTCATACTTTTACTGGACACTAAATGATTACTATTTATTTAAAAAACCTGGTAAGATCCAGAAACGGTAGGAAAGACACAAGTAAACATTTGGTGTCACTGATTGCCTGAGAGCGTGGCGTGACCGCCAGCCAACAAAATGGCTTAAATGAGTGATTTCACTGGTTCCCTCATTTATTATTTTTAAACATTTTAAAGCAAGTTGTTGCTACCTTTTAAATGAGAGCAAGCCCTGCTAAATGCTTCCTGCTTATGTGTTAATTGTCACTTCATGCAATGTGCTGCTATGCGAGCGGGCAAGTATGAGTAAGAATGTGTTCATCTGAAAATGTGTGTGTGTGTGTTCTGTATGTGCGTCACATCATAGATTAGCTCGCATACCCTCTCCAAGAATGTCATTAACCTACAGTGGCCTTTGGTGACAGCCCATGATACAATCTCATCAGCAGGTCCTGGATCTCCATTAACACGCCTCCAGCAGCAGCAATTCCACTCTGTTTATCACTCAAAATCCCTACCTTTGTTTTTATCTGTTCATCTATTTACAGACACTCTCCCAACTGATAAGCACAGCGTGGGCAGTAGACCGTACCAAGCACAATTTATGAATCAAATCCTTGTTAAAAAGTCACGAAAGTTGAATGTTGTGTCATCATGCTTGGACAAAGTTAAAATACATAATTTAAGGCTCAGAAATGATATCGAATTAAAGGCCATGATGCACGTTCTGTGGGTTATTTAGCTAGCAAATTCAGCAGATGCAAAAATTTCCCCTTTGTAGCTTCATCTATCTATCCCAATCTATTTATCTTCCTACATTTTTGACTTAGCCAGCTAGCTAGCAAAAATAGCTGGCTAGCTATACACGTCTTGGCTAGCTAGTTAAGATAAAAATATGGGAAGATAAAAATCTACCTTCCCACTCTTTTGACTTAGCTAGCTAGCAAAAAATAGCAAGCTAGCTTTTCTTTCAGCTATTTTTGCTAGCTGGTCAAATCAAAAATGTGGGAAGATACACTTTTATCTGTGGGACAAAATGTGGGAAGCCAGTTTTTAGCTAGCTAGCTTCAAGAAAACAAAATACGAATCCAAAAGCCACACAGGGACTAATGCAGTAGTCCACAGGTAAATTTTAAAATTGAAAAGTATCTGGAGAGATCAAAGGGCCTGGGATTATTTAACGGAGGGCCATCCAGATAAAATACCAATGGAGTGGGTTGAAATTAATGCCAACATATTTTTTTACATTAGCCATAATTCAAAAAAAGAGTTTTTTTCCAACATTTGATAATGTTGGAATATACGCTGGAGCCTTGACATTGTTTCAGTTTCTCTAGCGCCACTTAAATACAATTTGAAACAGAACCTCTGCTTAGAGGTTTCATTAATCATAAAGTGGTTTTAAAGAATCTGTAAATAGTTTGGAATATTACAGTCCAGGCCTGAAATGCACTTTTTTATTAGCTTTTCTACTATTTGAATCAAGTTCAACCAGAAAAAAAAATTTTGAATTAGAGGTAATTTTTAATAAATATTAATTTATTAAAAAGAGGTGGGTGAAGGGGCAAGGTATTATAGAAAATTGGATCTGAGGCTTTATATCATGTTACAATTTCATTACCTCCTCAAAAACACACCTGGAGTGTTTGAGGAATCCTTGAATTGCATTAAAGTTTTAGCTTGTTCTAGCCAGAGTTCAGAACTAAATCTGACAGTGAGCTCACCTGAAGAGGACAAAAGGTGTTCTCACAATACGACTGATTTGAAAAACTTTTGCGAGGTAGAGTGAAGAATGCACTGCAGCAGGGCTCTGCAATAAAAAAGTCCACTATCTGATGTTTATGTGATTTATTCTGTGTGAAAGCCAGAGAACGGTCCCTGAGGACTTGTCACACACTTGGATGAAGTTGAAAAAGTGATGAGTAAAAAAAAAAAAAAAAAGAAATAAAGTATGGGGAACGTGTAAAAGTGTAGAAACTGTCCTGTTTTCATCAAAGACACACCAACATCCTGTCACGTATTTACTCACACGGAAACCCGCATGAACACGCCCTCGCTCTCTCTCTCGATAGGTACTGGTGCTCTTGTGCCATCGCTGCCTCAGATTACTGGCTGTGCTCGATCTATTTGATTAAAATGTCTGAATCAGTTAAATCTAACTGATGCTCAGACTAAAACAGCAAAAAACTCACGTCTGCAAAGAAAACAGAATTACTGTCTCTCTGGGATTTCAATTAAAACAAAACAAAAAAAGGTTGAAAAACCCTCCAGGTTCCCATTATTCCCACATGGATGGCTGCATATAGCAGTTTGTCAGCGAGATCTACAATAAAGGTTGACACCAGTGGATAGACATAAGCTGAAATTATTAGCTGTTTTTCGGTATTGGCCAATGCTAAACATGAAATGTCAGTATTGGAAGTGGAAAAAGTACATCCCCACATTTTATCCGACTTTTCGTCATTGACGTGACCCATGCATCAAAGTTCTGCACCAGGAGAAGACAGATGTGATAAATCCGGATGAAAGCAGTGTCTGAAGAAGACGTCGTAAGTCGTAATTTTGTGATAATACTGTCAACTTCTACTAATCAACAACTTCAAAATCCGATCCACTCTTACTTCCCATGAGCAGTGCGCTGCTGTGCGACGTCTACGTTCTTCTTCTGCGAATGTGGGTTGCTTCGGGGTCATAAACACATCTCTTAGTCTGATACTAGAAGTTCTTTTATCATCTAAAATATGTAAGTAAGCCAGAAAAACAAAAAAGCAAAAACACACCAAATGCGTAGCTTAGAAAATCTTTTACTCAATTCACTAGAGTCACAAAACCTTAAAAAGTGGCAAGTTTATGACCCGGTTTTAAATTATTCATGATGTCTAGAATCTGCTTTTCAAACGGCTGTTTTTTTTTCTTCCCTTCGACAGGCACCATAACATCAGAAGTCTGTAGCATTCAGAGCAGCTTGAAAGGAAAGCAGGCATTAAAAATGTCTGCAAATAGAAGAGGCCAAACCTCCCAAAACATGGCTACTAAGACTATATAGTGTCTCTGAAAATTGCTCTAGTTAATATTTAATTTCCCTTTGGGATCAATAAAGTATTTTTTAATTTTCAATTTGAATTAAAAAGACTTATTTAATTTTTAGTGGGAAGTACTGTATATGTATATATTAGAATGTGCGACTGTATAAATTCGGGTGGATTGAAAGTTGTAAACTGCATCAATTAAACAGCGCCGCAGGCATCAATATCACCCAAAACAAAAGAGTTGTAGAAAAGCATAGCTAAAAGAAAGAAATGAAGTTATTATTTATGTTGTTTCTAACATAAGGGTACAAATACTTTTTTGCAGTGCTGTAGTTTTCCATGTTGTACATTTCAGAATGTAACACGCATATAAATGCCAAAACCTTCCTGTTACCAAACCATCCAGACCTCCATGTAGTTTTTCCGAGAATCATTTGCAGACATGTGAAAACTTGACTTCTGTGGAGTCTGATAATTTACAAGTTTGAAAGTGCCACCTGGGTAGCGTTCTATTCAAGCCCGAGAAAGTTCAGCAGTAATTTTAGTCATTTTTTCCAGCAGTCGTCCACTCCCAGATTGCTCCTTGCAACTTCCGCTGCCGAATGCGTCTGGCAAAAGTCGGTCCCTGTGGTCCGAATGTCCCCACTTTCATCAAGCAGACAGGTCAGCATGACTGTTATTAAAGAGCGCCGCAGGCACTGTAATCATAAAAACACTCTTTATGCACACAGCTGTTGAAACAACTGCTCCCCGTATCACATATGCTAAGACCGGAACACCGTAATGCACCGACTATCATTTCCCTTTTAATACATTCATTTGCATCTAAATGAATGTAAACCGAAGCTTTGTTTCCAGCAATTACTGCTTACTCTGTCATCCTCCTCACAGATGAGCACTTTACCAGCTGATGCTCGTTCAATGGCCTTTTCTACCCACACTGACATTTAAAATAATCAGCGGTGGGACAAAACGAAACAGAACAGCTTTTACCATCGCCATGTGTAACAGCAGCTCCCCTTTTGCATTAGAACGCAAAAAGAATGTCATTTTGACACATATGTTTGGACACTCATTCATCACGAAAGGCGGTTGGTCAAAGCTAAGAAACGCTGTCAGTCCTTTTAAGCTGCCTTAGAATATCATTATGACCACAGACAAGACAGACGAGGATTGATGATCCTCTTCTGCAGCCTTGAATGGTTAAGAGAAGCTTTTTGGGTGGATCAAACACCACAAGTGGTCATCATGGATCGTCCAACATTGATACTGCGCGGCCAATATGCCAGAGTGTAACAGTAGTAGCTGTTAAGCTATTGGTCTGAAACCTAAACCTCTAACCCAAAAACAGCACTTCTATTAACGGGACCCGACTTTGGGCCCCATAAGGTTCAATCTGTCCTCACAAAACAGTAGTTGTTAGAAAAACAAGTCTGACACACACACACACACAGTTTCATGGTAGCTTAACATTAGCAGGTGTGTGTGTAAATGTGCAAATGGGCCGACATCCTGTCAAGTCTGGTATCCTGCTACTAATTGATGAGCTATTAGTCCAGTGGAGAAAAAGAAAAGTACTGCTCTGACATCAATGAGCACACACACACAGTCCAGCGCACACACATTAGTGTGTGTAACAAGGTATGGCTCCTGTTGATATCCGAGTGTGAATTATAGTAAGGATGATTATGATGTCAAATTGACATTCTGTGAAACAAAAAGATACACATTAGCTCTACATGCTGAACAGGCTACTAATGTCACCTATTAGTAAAAACAGACACAATTTGGATAAAAAGGACAAAGTTTGCAGAACCAAGTCCATGAACAGTATTCCCTTAAGAGACTTGATTTTTGTACATAGAAAATCAATAGGAGAAAACCACAGTGGAGAGTTGGCTTCAGATTATTCATGTGTTGAATTAGACCACTTGCAGCTATGTAAATGTACGTATGCTGACCAAAAGCCTACAATTGCAGGGACAAAAAAGAAATGTTCCTGGAATCGTAAGAACATTTCTTTCCTACAAGAAACAGGAAGTTGGAAGAAAAAGAAAAATCAAACAAAGGTACTGAAAATTATTGAAGTGTGGGCAAATAGATCTATCATGGTAAATTTGCTGATCTAGATCTAGATCTATCATGGTAAATTTGCTGGACAATAAATTGTCCCAGAAGTTATTGCGATTATAATATTGTTGTTTTTTTAGACCATTTCCAAGTACCATAATGGAAATGGCAAAATAATGCAAGGAAACATTCTCAAAGATCCAAAACCTTTTAAATTCTGATGAACATTTAATACTGGAAGAGGAAAATATGTTAAATATCCAAATTAAACAAAGAAAACAAAAGAAAAAACAAATTATAAAGTCTCTGTAGGGCAAAATTGTCCTCCAAAAAAAAGGAGCTTGTTGAGACCAAAGCACCAGACTGAAGACTTCTGTCATCCAGGTTTTAGTAGGAAGATGGAAAAAAGAAAAACTAATCATTCAAACGGAAATTATTGAGCTCGTTTTAATATGTCATGCAATTAATTGATTTAATGCTTATTGCAACAGCTTGTACAAGCTTTTATTTATTTGTATTTTTTATGTGGTAAGTATTTGGTGTCGAGTTCAACTCAAAAGCATTTTTAAAAAGAAGTTTTTTTTTATGTTAAAAATTAGATTCTTAGTTTTGAGTTCTTAAAGAAAAGGGGGAAAACACATTTTAACATCTTGTTAAATGTTTCATTCGTGGTACAGAATAACAGTAAATGTTGACCACTAGCTAACGATTTGTCCAATTTTTTTCTATTCATACCATACTCGCGTACTTTTTGGGTTAATAAATGTGGTTAAAATGGATTTCAGAAAAACTATAATGGAAAAGGTGCAATTTGCAAAAACTTTCACCTTTAATAAAGTGAAAGTAATAAGGCCCCAAACATCATTTAAGCTCTAAAGGACGGAGGAAGAGAACATAAATGCTCTTCCAAAGTTCAGCTGCTTAGTGAAGGGCCTTGAGATGGGCGAGTTGCAGAAATTGCAAAATAATGACCCTGGGGCACACGGTCAGACAGTCTCTACCTAGAGGTTTCCATAGCGTTGAAGAACTGCGCACACACACACACCCACACACACACACCAAGACAAAAGGAGGTAGGTGAAGAATTAAAAACAACAGCCTGAGAGAGAAAGTTAACAAGCTCTGTCCACTCGCAACATGCGCCCACCAGGCAAGTCCCCGCTTGCATTTGGTGTGATAACAAAAGCTTCAAATTCAGCCCCCACAGCTGCTGTTCTGGCTAAAATAAAGCACTGGCGCATGAGTATAAAGAGGCATTTGTTTTTATTGATTTAGCTGGCTAGACGGTGAACCATTCTGGGTATATGAAGGGAGAGTTCAGAACTTTTTAAGCAAGGTTCAGTTAAAAGGTTAGAAGCAGTTAGCTAGCGCGCTTGGATCCAAAGATTTACTGAGGCTGGAGCTAAAAGCAAGGACCAAAGGAGATTTCTTTCATCTTGAAACAACTTCAAATGTCAACTCAAGGTGTGCGAACGCCATCTTATGAACATTAAAATAGTTGACAGAGTGAATGTTTAAAGCAGAAAACGGAAATTTAGATTGGAAATGAAGGTGAAATTCCTGTGTAAAACAAGAACTACAAACATACTGTAAAAATGTTTTGGAGTCAGAGTAATTGAGTGACATAAAATTAAAGTCTTGAAAGGAGCGAAAATATTGTATATTATAATAATGATCGATGCTGCCCGAGGAGACCCCAATATGTAACCCGACAAAAGGAGATTTTAACAATATTTTCACAAACAAAATAACTTCCATTTAGTGTTTTTATTTTAAAAATTGGTTTCACAAAGCCAAGCAATTTGTAATCAGTGCAAGATTTTATAAAATTACTGTTTCCATAGTCGTTTTATAACCTGCCTGGTTTTAAAACTCTCAAGCTTATCCCTGGACTTGTGCGGGTTAATTTATTCAGTTTACACTAAGATGGCAACCAGCTGCTCTGGATTTTATTTTGGAGTATTAGAGTAATTTCAATTCTTGCCAGTCTTTTACTCTCTAAAAGCATTGCTATATATATATATATATATATATATATATATATATATATATATATATATAAATAAAGGTGTTCTGTTCCATCTTTTACACTGTGCTGGTCTTCCATATAAAATTCTAATAAAATACCATAAAGTCTGTGGTGGATTTCAACAATTTAGTTGTATTTTATGATTTGTTTAAATCAGTAAATGCAAATGTTTGGGAAATGTCTACTACAACAAAAGACTGAGCAGAAGTGTTGGATACTATTTTGTTAAGCACTGGTTGTACATCTATTGCCTTTAAAGTCTTTGCATCTAATCTTAAGAAGAGACACGGCTAGCGCCTTAAAAATAAGACTTTAAAACCGCCTAGAGACGAATTTGACTGGGGCGCCGTTTTTCTAAAACAAGGGTAATCTGGTGGAAACACACTGGGAACTGGCCCAGCGAGACCAATAAGCAGAAAGTCAACTGGAATATATCATCAGCTTGATGAAAGTTTAGTTTGGACAGTCTGCAAAAACAAATCTTGGAGGTCCAGTATCCAACCCAAACGGCTTTCCGTCTTTTCCCTATAAACACCCGCCGTCATCGTCACATCGTCTGCACATCCAACGGACGCTTGTGCGAGTCCCCCGACCCGTTGGAGACAGCTTGTTCACCGTTAAGGCTGTTTACACTCTGGAATGCGACTCTTTATTTGGCTCAGGGTCATGCATTTAATTCATCATGCAGTAATCCATAAATATGCTGTGTAAATATTCTGTTGGGAGTCCTTGACTTTTCTCACCCAATTGAAGGCAAGTTAGTCCAGCAAACGGATAAAAACACTTTCCTTCATTCCATTTGAAAATACCGATTACTTCTCTATAAAATGCGGCTGGTTGATTCTACTAATACAACGCCACGATTTCAATTTTGCACAGACACATGTGCAAAATGTGTCTGTTTTATGTCACACTATAACATAAATTAGGGAGCATATGATCAGATTTAGAGGCGCTCTGTTATTTCAAGTGACTTGTGAATGACAGCTGTGGTAATCTTAAAGCAATTAGCATGCAGCTAATTTCCATAGCAGTGTAGACCAAAGCTAAACGGAAGCCGTCTCTAAACCACTGTAGCTATTTTTATAGCTCATGGACTGCATAAACAGAGCACGTACTTTCTTGGCATTAATAAAACATTTCCAGCTCGCTGATGTCCCAGAGCCAGTGTGGCGAGGCCTTATTTATGGAGACAGCAACACAGCAGCAGTTTGCAGCTAATCCTGGGCTGCATTCAATGTCGTCAATGAGCAAAATGTGTCGATTTTGATTATAGAAGAATTACAGCGTGGGAATGCAGGTTTAATTTCAGGTTTTATTCTGCATGGTTTTGCGCCAGCTCTGCTTCTTCAATGTTCTGCTAAATTTGACAAAAACTGAATTTCATTTTGAGGTATTTCAAACAATTTTGGCAAAAGAGAGTCTATTATTTCAATTCCTATAATTGTCTTGGGTTATTTTTAAAGATTTGATGAGAAATCAGTGGGAGATCACATATCGGGGGAAGCACAAAAGGCATAAGAAGCTATTTAAAATGAAATTTCATTTAGTATATATCAAAACATGTCTACTGATTATTCAGGTTCTGACAGAGCGAGAGAGAACAAGACCTTCAGCAGAACGCAGGAAGCTTTTGTAAATTGTATTCACAAAAATCGACTTAAGAAAAAAAAAAGCAGAAATCAGTTACAAATCTGATTGGTGAATCTCTAGTTATTTCTGATTAAAACACAATTTTCTGTTTCCTGCATAACAAAACATCGTAATTGTCAACTATTGAATTTTAGATGATCCAAATTTTGTTTGGTAGTCCCTTTAGCAATTACATAAATGAACCTACAAAAAAAGGTAAGGTCGCTCTCAAGGATTGAGAAACATTTACTTCCGACAAAAATATTTTCTTTATCTTTTAAAAAAAGAAGTAGAAAGACAACTGAAGGCTGCCAGCGATTTGTCAAATCTTTTACTGAAGTGGCGTAATAAGAGTTATAGATCCATAGAGTCTTTGGTCTGACAATGGGCTATCTGACGAGCCCATTGTCTTGGGCTATTAATGATAATAAATCATTTTTCTGTACTTCTTCTTTTCTCGTATTGCGCTTGTTATGTTTAAGCACAAAACTAAGGGTAAATAACTTACTGAATGACAAACTGAAGTGATGGACCGATTAATGATGTTGACATCCAACTGCAATGTGGCCAAGTAATTATTTCCATAAAAAGCAGAAAACAAACTGAACAGCTGAACTCAAAGCTTTCCACTTGTATCAAAACTAAATGTAAAAGAAATATGATGCTACTCCTACATTTGTTAGGGTTATTTGTGAATTTCCAATAATGAAGACAGAAACAGCTGTGTAACATGGCCTTGATATTTTGCAACCCAGTTCAGATACAAGTTGCTTAAATAACAATTTTCAAACGTTCCATTTCTGTGTAAAATTTTGCATTAAGTAGCTTTACAAGTTCATAGTTCTCTGTCTAATAATCTGTATAAAAAGTTTCAGTCTGGTTTTACTACATTTGGTTAAAAAGCCACCAAATGACCTTCTTGATGAGCAGGGGTGTACCACTAGGCTCTGCCCTGGGGCCCGTCCTTTTCATTATTTACAATTTTTCTTTGGGTGAGATTTTCAGAAAACATCTAGCTCTACTCTTCTTCTAAGCCCAATACCAAACTTTTTACATCTTCCCTCTATAATTGTTTACAGAACATTCATGTTTGGTTTTGCACATAATTTTGCAAATTCAACATAAATGGAACAAACTTTCTTTCTTTGGCATCAAATCTACACTTTCCAAATCTGGCAGTTTTTCTTCACAAATCAACAACTCTACTGTCTATACCTGCTTTACAGTAGAGGGTTTGTTCTTTTATTATACTCTCTTTCACTGCTTATATAAACAACATTACCCAGTCTGCTTACTTCCTCCCCCTGGACACAAACAGCCTCTGGGTTCCACTCACCTCCACAGCACCACTGCTCTGAATGCGTTTGTCGAATTTGGTCTTGATTACTGCAACACTTCTTTTCATGGCATACCCAACATATTCCTGCTCCAACTTTTGGCTTCAAATAAAAATTTTAAGGTTAAGAAACAAATAAATTTGCTCACCTCACCTCTAGAATCCCCATCCATGCATCATATCACATTTTTGCTTTAGAAACTTCATTGGTATCCAGACGGTTACCATATTGGCTCTAAAATTCTAGTTTTAACATTCAACCGCACCACCCGATATCTCACTCAAATTGAACTTTATGCACCTTCCCCGAGGATAAGGTTCACCTCTCAATCCACTCCTTTAACTCACTTGTCCACCATGAGAACAGGATTTTTTTCCTCGACTCTGGAATGCCATCTTTCAAGACTTTTGTACAACATAATCTCAGAAAACTTTGAAGACATGTCTTAAAGCCCAAATGTTTGGACTTTTCTTTTTTTTTTTACATGACTTCTATATTCACACTCGTTGCACAACAACTTCATGTATTTTTAGTGTGTACTTTATGTTGTAGTCATGGTTACATAGATTTTTTAAATTTTTTGTGCAATGTTGCTTTAATTGTTACCCAAATGTAGGGTTGGACGATATGGTTTAAAACTTATCACGATATAAGCATAGCATATCAGTCGATATTAATGTCAATATCAATAATTATTGATGAGTATTTTGTTTTGCATATCTTAAATGTTGCCAAACTGATGCCGTGACCTTTACTGTTTTACACTTTGCACTGTTTTCACTCCATGCTGGTTTTTTAAAAATGATTTTTAAGCCGTTATGAGGCACAGTGGCAAAACATGAAACTGCTGCTGTGCAAGTTACTCAACAGGTTGTTGCTAGGTAACCAAAAAATAAGTTAGTTCATGCCACCAACCTTACTTAGTTGTCATGAGCAGCTAAAGCCTTTCCTCTGCCTACATTTCCCAGAATGCTTTGTGGCTCTGAATCGGAGTTCATTGAATATTCTATATATTAAATATTCTATCAGATGTATTATCTATTGATTTATTGTTTAGCCCTACCCAAATGTAAGGTGACCTGAAGCTTACCTTGAGATAATTATTCTTTATTAGTCAATAAATAATAATAAACCAATCAATATTCTGTATAAACACTAGTAGCGCTAAAACTAACTTGAGTCAAGTCTCAAAAGTTCAGATGAAGGGCATAATGTTTTACTATAAAGCGATGAAAATATATAAATTACACAAAATATGCAACAACAAAGTAAGTTTCAAGTCAAAGAAAGTTTCAGATTACACAACATTAAATATGAATAGTGGAAAAAAATTCCCCAAAAGAGCTTCACATAATTGGGGAAGTGCGCAGTGAAGCGTAGCGACACATGATTTGGGCAACTTAAAAAACATGCTTTGTATGCATCACTCCAGTCATGAACACAGAGTGCTTTAAATTCATGAGGGTGAAGCGCATTTATTTAGAGAAACCTAGCAGTGACTCGTCCTAAACGGAGAGTTTCCTGTACAAGATCTGAACCAACAAAAGAGCCAACGTGGGACAATTAGAATTAGACAAGCAATTCCCTCTTCCTCTGATGGAAAGCACAGAGGGAAGCCAGTCAGTCACTTACATTGTTTATCTTGGCAGAGACAGAGAGAAAATTAAATGTAATTGCAGTGGGATTAGTTGGCTTCTTATTTAGTATGTGCCATCTCTAGGCAGGTAATGAAGAAAAAACACAAGTAGCAGCAAATACACAATTTAGCACACTAGAACAGATTAAATGAATTAGTACAAAAGAAAAGAATAAATTAGAATATGGATTAAAATCAATAGAAGGTCATCGGTGAATGCGAGACGCTTGTGTAGAAGTTAATTTGGCCTTACCTTAAAGCCTGTTTTAAACACTAAATCTTTCTGGATCTCTAATTTGTTCAAAACTCCTTTTCTGACCAAGGAAATAGACCTAAATGTAAAGGACTAAAAGTTGGAATGTGACGATACAGCCAGGTAGTGGGATGCGATGAGATTGGGTTGACAATTAGAAGTTCTACATCTGTGTTGTGGAGAATCTTAGGTTTCAAATTTCATGATTTATCAAGTTCAAGCACAAAACATCTTGAAGTTAAGTCATTGAACAGACCTGACTGAAGTAAACCATGTCAATATCTATTGATTGATACGATGCAAGGTAGTCATTTCATTATTTTGGAGACGTGTAACAAGATCTCGTCGTACAGGAGCTCACGATATTGAAACATCACAACATTTCTCGTCGAGGTTATTGCGAACTTGACATGGACTAGCCGTTTGTGGTCAGCATGGCTTCATCTGATGAAGTTGTAGTAGAAGATGCCCCGACTACTCTTAAAGATACAGACTGACATGACATGGACAATATGCAGTATCTGAAAGTTGTTCAAACGCTGAAGAAGAAAGCAATGGAAAGCATCGCTATGACGACGGATGGCTGGACGTCTAGGGGAAAGAACGAAATCAGTTTGCTGGATTTGTGGCAAAATCAATTTAAAAAAAGCTGAAGAAAAGCCTTTTAGGTACATAATTGTTATCTTTGAAGTATTCTTGAAAGTATTGCTAAATCTTGTCTCGTTAAATTTTCATAAACTTGTATTTCTCGTAAGAATCGTATTTCGTCCTCTTGTAAGCTTTAGGTATCGTTGCATTTTGATCATCTTGCACAGTCCTTGTCATGATTATGTGGAGAAAGAAAACAAACTTGTCTCAATACCACAGACTGAAAAGAATTTATAGGTGGACATTGGTAAGACGTTGGTAATTATTCTGATGCTGTATGTCCAGTTGTTATTTTCATTTGTCATTATTACTAATATTTTGTATCCGTAGATTTCCTTGTCTTATTATGAGAGTTAGTTTGTTATCATTTTGTATATGTAGTATAATTTATTTGTTGGCTCTTTAGCACAGTATCTTGAACAGGCACATGTTTTAATTACAAAGTTTTGATAATTATTCAGTTCTTAAGTAATACATTTCATTAAGGTAGGAACATTTCATTAAGGGGTAGGAACTATATAAGTTTTCAT
Organism: Xiphophorus hellerii; assembly: GCF_003331165.1. Classification (NCBI taxonomy): domain Eukaryota; kingdom Metazoa; phylum Chordata; class Actinopteri; order Cyprinodontiformes; family Poeciliidae; genus Xiphophorus; species Xiphophorus hellerii. The sequence goes on from NC_045681.1 coordinate 20,614,898, forward strand.
TTCTTACTCCTTTCCATTTTGTTCTTGGTTATGTATTCACATGTTTTCTCCGTCCTGCTGATTGCTTGCTTTCTTGTTTCAAATATAAAGGGATATAAAAGACAGATCCATCTATCAATTTTGTACAAGGTTGCTGTAGAGGAAGACGACTCAGTCTTAGTCACTGTTCACCACTGCATTATTGGGCTGAACATTAATACAAGCATAACATATAGGCAATATATTTTTAGAAAACCCAATAGTAAAAGGTACCTTAGTTTAACATCGCTGTACAGTTAAAAGTCAATACAGCACAACTTTAAAAAATGCAAACAACCAAAAACCCACATCCTAAATCAAATTTGCCAAACCAAATCTAATTATTTGGATTATAAATGGGGACATGAGGAATGTCAACTGCAGTTTGATTTGTTACAGAGCAAAAAATATTTATATATATATTTGGCACAATGGTGAGTTTTTCACTGAGTGCATTCCAGTGAATCAAGTCTGCCATTTGAAATGAGCATTTGTGAATGACATGACTGTTAGAATAAGGAAATCTGAAGTGATACTCGCCGAAGGTGATGAGATTTTCTCAGGAAATGAGAATGTATTTCTGAATATGTTGGAAAAGTTTCCAAATTATTTACATGCCACCTCTTTCTTATACATTTGGGTCCAGCTATTCCCCCTCTGTGACCAGAAACTGGCTTTTCTGCCCGTTTTTGCCCGCTCTATTTTCACAGCACTCCTATAAAGACTCATGATGCCTGTCTGGCGTGTGCTCCTTTGATTTGAAGCAACACGAGAAACAGCCAGCTTGAGAGTGCTCCAAATCCATCACACTCTCATCTCCTGATAAGAGACAGCCCATATTGTTCGCATGACAGGGGGAGAGGAAAAAAAGGCGAGACAGTTGCTCAATATATCGACAATAATCCCACTTTAATGCGCTTATAACCGTTTTGCTGATCCCAAATCCCTTTTTCATTCTCCAACACTCCCTCCACTCTCCTAGTCATGCCAATTTATCCTATCTAACATATTAGACATCATTTATTTGTTATGCATACAAATCCTGCCAACAATTGGCAGTCTTTCACTTTAGAAATGAAAGAGTCAGAGCGGTAATAACAGCGAGAACGTCCTACATGCAAAACAAGCGCCACATAAGAGAAGGAAGTTATTAAATATCCATTAAGGATGAGAAGAACTTCCATTTTTAGTCAATTTGTATGGATGAACTAAAGCAACCAAATAGATCCCATGTGAAATATTACTATTTGGAATGAACCAAGCAGAAGCTTATCAAAAGGGAGATGAAGTCATCAGAGATCTCAGTTCTGCCAGAGAATCGGTTTGAAGTTGATGAGTTTCCTTTCCAATCTACATTAATAGCTTCTGTGTTGTTTTTCCTAGTGTAAAGGACCAACATACAAAGTGGAACGTAGCAGATGAAGCAAAACTCATCATTACGGCTCACAGCAAGATCTACAGCGTGCCGTTAAACGTATGTAAGGATAAAAACTAATACAACATATGATTTGTGCAAAATAACTATTGGACATTTGTATTATAAAGCTGCTATTAGTATCTTGGTGAAGGCCTTTCAGTATGTGGTATGTCATCCGTACATGTGTATTAAAGTCTGAAAAACATTGACAGGGTCTCTTTCACATAATTTTGAAATCTCTTCTCAGTGTGGAACTTTTCTGGAGTTTAGCACATCTTCTAATACAGAGTATGTATGCGATGTGTATCATTACACGAGAACTTGTAATGGTTCATCAGAGATGACGACGAACTTTGCGATTAATCCAGACACTGAACGGACCCATGAGGCGAAGAAGAATGGCAACGGCATATAGTGCCCTGGCATGACAACTACAGCGGACCCTACACAGTGCCCTCTAAATGTGGAACTTCTCCCCAATCGACATCCAACAATATCATCAGTTTCCACACAGTGGCCTCATGTAAACAAAGCCGTAGTGTGTTTGAGATATTCCAATTCTTTTAAGTGCCTCCCACCTAATTAGTGTAGAAAATAGCAGGGAAGAACAATTTGGTGAATCCTGAAAGTGTGCCAGTTGCATTTTCCATGACAAATATATGCTCACGTTCCAATTGTTGGTGTTCAATTCAGTAGTGCTAGAGAGTGCCCATGAGCAGCTCTACTGTTGTCAATACATCCAGATTCAAATTCCAAGATTCTACAGTTGTTTTTAAGGCACTTACTAAAATGTAAAAGTTTACCACCTATTTATGGTAGAAATTTCAAGCTTTAAATATGGAATCTGATTGATGGACAAACAGACAAATTCAAGTTTTAGACGATGAGAATGCCTTTTTTTCTCCTCCTCACACATCTTTTCTTCATACTTTTATATATCTGTAGAGTATTAATTTTACAGACTGGCAGTGAGCACTTTTGACAATAAACACAATGGCAGTAATAAAGCACAAAGGCCATAACAGTAGCTGTTATGGGGGCCCTAAGGTTTTTGTCATTGAAAAACACATTTGTTAATGAGAAATTCAAGTGCAACTCTTTTCGTTTTAAGTATGGACATAAATTAAATGGCTGTACATGATTGCGCGAGTTTTATTTCACACCCAATTAAAAACAAATCTTGTGTATGAGATTTACTGTCACGGATGAATTGTACCTGCAGTCCAAAACAACTTTTTAACAGCTCAGTCATGAGAGTCATTTGGCAGCTAACTTTTTTTTTTTTTTTAACCCCTCCCAGGGGTCTTTTTGTGGGCTCTAGAGTCCCTTTTCATGAAGTAGGCTGACAGGAAAAGGGGAAGAAGAGGGGGAAAGACATGCGGTAAACGTCGCCGGGTCTGGGAGTCGAACCCGCGACAGCCGCGTCGAGGACTTGAGGTCTCTAAATGTGGGTCGCACTAACCCCTACGCCACCACGGCACGCCCTTGGCAGCTAACTTATTCAAATCAGCTCTGCTGGAGCTTGGATCAAATGAATCTTCCAGTGCTGGATATAATAATTGGAAACTAAATAAGTGACATAGAACACGATGTAAATTTGCAGTCCTACACTTGGCTTATTTCAGTGGGAGAATTAGAGAGCAGATGTCCCTGTGGAAAAAGTGGAACTAAATGAAGAATGTTTAAATTGTTGCCTGCATCCATACCTTCACAGAGCACTTATCAGAACAAGCACACTGCCTGATAAACTGGCCCCATCATTCCCGCACTAATGAAGCCACTTGGAAAAACAATCCTGTCCAAGAGTCAATGCCCAGAGTAAACACTTTTTGCATAACCAGCATAGAAATGCCAGAAATGAAGCTGGGTGAAATCCTGTAATAGCAACATGACTTTTAAGTCTGCTAGCATTGAACAGCGTCACCCAGAGACAAAAGATGTGTCTAATGCCTGACTGGTGAATGTCTTTACATAATCTCCATTGAAAGAGTTCATTAGACTGAGGCTACAAACTCTGTTTGATTGACTTTGAAATCTCTTTTCTGACTTCAACTCTCTATTGGAGGCTTAAGTTATCAAACCTTCAACTGGGCGAATCCAGCCTGGGGATGATCTGGATTTTAGCATAGACTGGTGAAATATTGGTTTAACTCCATGAAAAAATGTTACCCACAGCTGTCTTTAAGAAAGGTTTGCCTTTCATAGCATCTGATTTGATTTAAATAATAAACTCATCCCTCTTATCAGGCATTTCGCCACAGGCATTACAAACAGCAGGAAATCAAACCACTGTTGAAGAAGAACAGTCTGGACAAGATGTCTCCAAATCTTCCATTCATCAGTAAGATTATTGAAACAGCTGGGTTTATCAGTGAAATAGCTTCAACCGGTTTTGACGTTTGTCAGTCTGGTTTCTGTGCTTGCAGCCGTATGGAGACTGCCCTCGTTAAAGTGTTCAATGCCATCCGAACCAAACTGGATTGGATCTCAGGGCATCGTACGACACTGTTGACCTTGGTAGATTACTTGGGGGACTAGAGAGCTGGGTCAGACTTTTTGGTTCAGCACATGACAGTTTTACTTCAAGGACAGAGACTTCTTTGTTTCACCAGGTAACCTTTCATCAGAGTTAACAAAAATCACATGCTGAGATCTCCAGGTTTCTATACTGGGGCCACTTCTATTCAATATCTACATGTTCCCATTAGCTCAGACTTTAACACACGAGAAGAGTTACCATGGTTATGCAGATGATACATAGATCTAAAACAATGTCACCAAGTTAATATACATTTTCCCACTACCTCAGATTATAACACACAATGTTACGCTTCTGTGTTCCTGTGAAATCAAGACTGTTCAGACTGAAAAGGCAGTAAAGGCAAAGTTAAGGATTGCGTATTTCTTCCAAAAAATGTTTCCATTGAAATGACCATTATGTCATAAAACTCTTAAAGTTGTCTTCCTTTTGATATTGAAGAGTTTAACATATTTGGGTTTTAATGAGCTCACTTCTAATTGAAAAGAGGTCAGTTCCATTCTAACTCTCCATCAACAAGAAGTGGGTAGCTTTCAGTTCTTCTTGTCTATCGTTTGTTTTTGTATGCTTTTTTTTTTGCAGCTTACTTAAGTTTTTCTTTGGCCACAAGCAGAAACCAACTCGGATCAAATGTGATTTAGTAGAGTGCTGGCACAGGTTCTATTTGGACTCTGATCTGTTTTTTTTTTAATATGATTTACTATCATCTGTTCCATATTTATTCTTTTAATTCAAAGTAACCCTAAATGTATTGGGAGATTTGCTGTTCTTTTCATCAGCTTCATGGAATGGTGTCATTCGTACTTCAGATAAAAGTCATCCTGATGAAATCGGTCTGATTTTAATCACCACTGAGACTTTTCAGCTTGGACATTAAAATGAAAGAGATAAAGTCACTAGAATGAGTATGCATTTTTTTATTTATTTATACATTTTTCCAGTACTGCAGCGCTTTAGACTCCCTAGAAGTTTCAACTTTTAATGGGTTGTTCAGTCGGAAGGATGTGTTGTTTCTTTAATGGGAGCAGGTATTAAAGGGCATTCACTGTGCAACAATAGTCCAACACCATGAAAGGACTTTGGATTTTTAAAAGATGTTTCCATGGCAACAATGCCCCTCTCAAATGCATGAGTGGGGGAACAGAGGCTCTAACAAGGGCTGTAGAGTCGCCATCACCTTGTTTCCACACATATTCTTAAGAGGCCGGACTCATTTGTATATCTCCAGTGTATCAGAGTCAGAGCCAGGCTTTCTCCCTCTTCAATGCTCTTTCCATTGGCTTAATACCCCTCAGATGCCCCCCAACCACAGCCAAACCCTACACTCTGATCAGCCCAGGGGCCACTGAGTTTGGAAGGTGACATTTCATAGGGAAATGATTATTCATAGGTAAGCCAGAGCAGTAGGAAAAACACCCCCACACACATACACACACCTGCACACGCAGCATCTTGCGTACATTTCATCATGTGATATTCAGCATGGAGCATGGGCTCCGTGTGCGTTTTTTGTGAATAAATGAGGTGGAGAACCGCTGCTGGCTGCATGAATCATGGGGGCTCTGTTAGACTTTTGCTACCTGCAGAGCGGCCCAGGCTGTGACCGCCAGGGACAGAACTCGTGCTTCAGTACACACACGCACACACAGCGGGAAGACAAACATGTTCACTGGGGCTACTGGGCATGGCCGTCATCGTCTACTAGGACCCAACGATCTAAAACCTCAGCGTTCAGCCAAGGCTGCTGAGGACACAAGGTTGAGCATGACTGTGAATACTCAACATGTCTGCATGAAGAACACTGAGGTAATCAGAAATTACCCTTCAACAGTTAAATGCTTTTATTCATGGTCAAGTGACCAATTACAAGTTCAAACCATTAAGAACTGCACGTGTTTAGTGTTCAGAAGAGGCCAGTTTGAATACGACATGCTCTGACCTTTTCACACAAAAGTTCAGAAATACTGATCGTTGCATCCCACCAAGACTGTGAATTATACATTTAGGCAGATATTAATGTTAAGCTCTATGCAGATGATTCTGTGATGTAAATACACGCAAAATTTAAACCCACGATTCAACCAAGCAAACAGGTGCAAAGGAAACAGTGTGGAAGACAAACCTCTTAATCTTTTTGAGGATTAATCTTGAAATAATTAACCTGTAATTTATAACGTAATACAACATTTTCCAATATTCCGCATATTACCATTTGAATATGGTTTCAACAGCGCCTGCATTATCCATCAGGATAATGCAGGATCTCACAAAACTCAAATCATCTTATCCTGGCCTCTTAAACAAAATGATGAGTCCATTTCACTGCAATGGGTTCCACCGTGACCAGATCTCAATCCAATACAGGGGATTTGGGATGTGGTGGAACGGGTGATTTTATGTGAAGCTGACAAATCTATTGCTAAATTTGCGTCTCAAAGATTTAAGGCAGTACTCTGAAGGTAAAAAGGAGGTAACCGCAAGGTAGACCTAATAAAGTGGCCAGTATACAATGTTTGATCCAGTCTGGAAAGGCTCTTTAAAGAGGCCACTGACATAAGTGGGTCAAAGGAAGCAGGTTAGTGTGGAAAATGTACAGGAGTAGAACTCAGCAGAGCCAGTTTGCGGGCTCATGTAGAGAAACGCTTAGTAGAAAATTGATTTCTTCAGTAGTAAGACTACCCCAGCTTTTGAAAGCGAGAGCTGACCCAATAGCAATCCTTAGAGATTTGCCAAATTTAGACTGAGTTACTTTAAAAAAAAAAAACAACCCTCCAAACCCAGTTAGAAACTGATCCAAACAGTCCTGTATAATATTTTTTTGTTCAGTCCAGAAGTCTTCAGATTAAGATTCTCATAAATCTTCAACATTAGTCTTACTCAATTAAGCGTTTGAGAGAAGCAATACAAAAAAAAAAAAACCATGATATAGTGCACAGTTTGTATCACAACAGGCCAGTGGTATCAAAACTTTCAGAACAGCAAAGGGAAACAAACTTTACACCACATCTGCAGAAAAGGCCTTTTCTTGATCTTCATTTTCAAAGCACCAGTGGACATACAGTAGATTCAAGCTTGAACTCATTTAAATTAGATAAATAGATTACAAACATTGCAAAGGCGCAGTATGAATGCAATAAGATCTTGAGATTTTAAAGTTGTGCGAAATAAGACAGGTGAGAATAAACTGTCCCTAAAACTCAGCCACTATTTTCTCATCATTTACTTTAAATGGCTACCATGCAATAAAAGAAGGACAAAGATGAGAGTCAATGAAGTCGAAAATGCCGGTGGCAGAAATTCTACAGAAGACTTAAAGAAAGAACATGACATCAAAGACGGTACTGGCAACGGGAAATTATCTGCACTATGTAGAGCACTTGAAACTGTAGGACTCCCTGATGTCCATTTTATTTCCAAAACAGCAGTTGTGCCGGTAAACACCCCCCCCCCAATATTATCTAACTAAGGCAGATTTGGAAAATATCTTTCCGAAAGTGACATCACGTTTCATAATAAACATGACTCATCCAGGAAGATTTGAGGAAAAATCCAAGCAACTGTACATCCACGAAGATCAGTTTTCATGACCACACTCCCACAAAGACACGAGGTAAAAATAGGAGTCAAGGACAATGGTAAAAAAAATAAAAATACTGCTAATCAGAAAGAGTTGTACCGGATCTAGTTTTGGTTAATCTAAAAAAAAACAACAAAATAAAAAACTCTTTGAAAGGCAGTCATTTGGCCAACTAAGTCAGATGTCAAACTCTTTTTTTAATAAAAAAAAAAAAATCAGAAAATTGTGTCAAGAATAGTGATTTTAATTCCCAGGCTCTGAGAAGATAAATAACACATTGCAATATTAAGAGCTACCAGGTCAAGTACTGAGATTTTAACATAACTAAGCCTGTTTATTTTCATCATTATGTAAAAACCTGAAGGGTTTAAGGCAACAGGTTCCCAAGCGATTTTCTAGTAAAGTCCACTAATTCGCGCTAAGAGTGTGTGTACTCTTTAGTGCGGATGATGTTACAGAGTGAAGGTGACTTCATGTTAGTTACTTTCAGTACAAGTAAGGGAAGAGTGAGAATCTATTTGACAGATGAAATTGTATCTCTTTGGACTCCAAATATCTGTCTGCAATGCAACCTGCTGATTTTGGAAATGTTGGCAGTTGCTTAAAAAAAATTTAAAGCAAAGATACTTGGTCTACAGAGCACACAATCACTCATTGGTACAGGTGCTGATGATAAATGCAAAAACTGAACCAATTGCAAAAAGATTATTTTTTTAAATGTCATCTTTATAATAGTTTTGCTTTAAAAAGTTGTACCTTGTACATTGTACAGCAACTTCTGATTCCCACGTTTCCTCTGCTTCCAAGATAAATGATGACTGACCCGGTGCAGATATAAAAGCTAAAAACAACACGTTTAGTTTTGTTCAGCTTTCTTCAAGAATTATATCACATAAAGTCCAGTTAGAATGCATAGGTTTGTGGTTGCAATTTGCCAGTTTCTACACTTTCTTCTTCATGTTAAACTTGTTGTGTTTTGGCAGGTAAAGGTAAAGAATTACACCTCTGACGTTTTTGTTTCAGTATGCCTCCCCTTCCACCTCCAGCCTCATTTATTCACCCACCCAGCAGCCCAGGTAGCCACAAGTAATTTCCCCTCCAACGTCAATAATTAGTGTTTGTCTTCAGAAACCACATTAATTGGTCAAGCTGTGACATTCTGACCCTATAAATAAATTATACACACAGACAAATTGTTTGGTGAAATGATGGGTGTTTTGTTCTCGTTTCTTCACACAAGTAGTGTCATACTTTAATTCAAGTTGGTTTTTATCCCCAATAATCTTCACATTGAGCTGAAATTACTGCAATTATAGAGAACAATGGTTTATACTGTTTAATTAATGAGTGGTGTTGCATGATTCTGTCTGAGTAGGTTATATAATTCCAGGTTTTCATTACACTACAAAGGCCATATATAGGTACTATTCATTAATGAATAAAATGGCCTCCACAACGCACTCAGACGCCCATTCGGCAGGAGGAAATGCTGTCTGCTGACGTGAGTAAGCCAAGAGGTGGTCTCAATGTGGGGCAAAGAGCCATTAATAATGCACGAGTCGGAGCCTCATCCTTTGCGAAAACACCCCGTCAACCTGACTGAAACAGAACAAATCTCACTGAGAGCGGTGCAGAGTGTGGGACTTAAACCTTTCTTCTGCCTTCTGCTCTCGGCACATAAATCCTGCACTCGGTACATGATGAGCGAGCACCGAGCTGCACCGAAAAGCAGGAACGTGCAGTCAAAGTATCAGGCATGACACAGGCGTGAGTCATGAATGATTCATAAATCTGATGAGTTCAGACTGTGAATGAAACCAACAAGAGCTGTCCTTGTTGATCTCCGATCTGCAAAAGGAAAACAGTGGTATTTCATCAGTCCAAGGATTCAAACAAGTCAAGCGTGACCAAAGTACTCCATCTTCACCTTGATGCAGTGACGCAAAGCAAGCAACTAAATACATGACTCCTTGAATGTGTCTTTGAAAGATCAGGCTAAATCTAACTTGCATCAATGTCATTTTAACAAATGTATTATAAATTTAAAGAGACCAAATTCAATCTTTGTGTCATAAAACAGGAATTAAGCAAACCAGAGCTAAAACAGGATAAAATGCTACAAACTGTATTCCTTCTGGCTATTGTAAAAAGTCCTAAAAAAAAAAATTCTGATTCATGAAAACTGACAGCAGAGAAGCCTATGCATTCAGTTTCGAGTTTTTTGACAGCAACTAAAGGTTGTTTTCCCCCCTAGAAATATCTTGTAGTTTGTTCTATTGTCCCATCATCTCAAATCAGGTCCCTTTGTCAGTTGGCTTGTGGCAAACTACATTAGAGACTATGTCACTTTCCTGCTGCCATTCTTTTATAAACGCCAGACTAGTGGAGTGTGCCACTGATGGCAGTTCCGTCAACACATTCTCCAACTAGAGCAGTGGATCTTTGAAGCTCCTCCTGAATTAGCATGGCCTTCTTGGTCAATAACTTCATTGTCTCGCCTTTTGGTTTTGGTAACTGGCAGGAATGGCCCAAGTCCTGGCCTCTAGAGCTATCATGCAGCAACTGTTAGACACATCCCTTCTACAAAAAATAAAATAAGCTCTTTCTTCTACTAAATAAATCCCTACTATGCATTGGCGGATGCTAAAAAGTTCCATTAAAATACATTAAAGTTTGTCATTGTAAAGGCACACGTTTTGAAAATGTTCAAACTGGTGACCTCAAGAATGACTCATTGGTCGAACACTTTGTAATGTACGGATATTTTTTGTTTGAGAATTAATTTAGTCTCCTAGCATAAATAGTTTGCCATGAGCCGAGCACTGTGAATACATCTTTAGAATTGTAGCTCATCCATACAAAACTGAATAATTACAGGTACTCTTTAAATTTTTAAATAAACTTCTAGGGTCTTCAGGTCTTCTGTTAGAAAAATTTAAACCCAAAGCGCAAATAACATTTTGCTAAAAAAAATACCTAAAGATACCAAACAACTTTGAAACATCATGCTGCTTATAACAGGAAAAAGCGGTTTCAATCAAAAAGAGGAGAGTCTGACATTCAACATCTCTTGTGATCCTCATGTGGACATACAAATAAAGTTCCATCTATTTCAAAAGAGCACATTTTAACTCACTAAAGCAACTACTTCCTGATGTTTATATATCAGGAACCAACATGAAAATGTCCCATCTAAATGTGGTTGAAAAAAGCAACCAAGTCTGACATTCAACATCTGTTGTGATCCTCAAGTGCTTGTGTTCATCGTTGTGCTCCTGCTGTAGAGAATTCTCATCCGTTTCCAATCATATCCTCTGGCTAAATTTTAAAATTTAACATCAGGACTCCCCAAGAGTGCCAGACTGTCCAACCTTGTTGCTGTAATCAAACCCTTCAAGCTGCTATGCTCTTTGTGTCTCTTTGCATCTTAGTACTGCCAACCTTGATCCTACTTCGACGGACGTTTTTCTTGGATCCTCAAATCTCTTCCAAGTTCAGACCACAACTGCAACACTTGCGTCACTAACCTCAATCCACAGCAGTCCGTTGCTATCCAACTTATTTGTCTACATATAACTGATCTGCCTGGTCATATAACAAAACCATCACCAAAGATCAGTAAAACTACGAGAGGTAACACATAAATTCAGGAGCATAATCTTGTCGTAACAACAAAAGTTTCTTGTTGTAACAAGACACTGCTCCTGAATTTATTTATGAGCTCTGGCAGTTAAACGCCTCTGTACAAACCATACCCGTTTCTGTTGCTTGCTGTACCAATAAGGTTAAATCTTTGCATTCCTCTTCACCATAAAATTCCTCTGAGATTCTCTGACCTCGTTCTTTTCTACCTCATATCATTTCCTGTTCTGCCGCATAAAAACACCGGTTTCTCTGAGACATCCCAATGTTATCGAGTTGTACAGTAAATCTTTCCTTAATCTTATTTGACTGTTCCCATATGCTTGGGGGGGGTTCTAGTTCTTTAAAAAAAAACGCATCGCATGAAAAAAAGCACACAGAGTTGCACTTCCAGAAAAACTGGAAATACAAATAAAGTTCCATCTATTTAAAAAGAGCAAATTCTAATTCACTAAAGAAACTACTTCCTGACATTTATAGAGCTGCAGCATTTTAATTCATGAACATTAATGATAAACATAAGTACCCAGAGTTTTAACTTGGAATGAGCATTTCATGTCATCATTCCAAGGTTGTATTTGCATCCATTATGCAAAATGTTGCCTTGCGAAAACAGAAGTAATTGTAAGCAGGCTGATAACTGTGACCAAACTGCAGTTTTTAGACGTAGTAATCAGTCGATGGCACAGACAGTTCCAGGCACTGATTGTGTAATTGCAGTGGCAAATCACATGCTAATTACATGCAGACGGAGTTCAAACTCAATGAAAGGTGATGGCAATTCTTGTACTTCAATATGGAGCATTAAAACATTTTGTGAACTCAAGTACTCACCTGCGCTTTTGAGGTGATCGTGCTAAAATATCTCAAAAAGTAACATCAACAAAGAAATTCAAGAAGGTGACAAACACTGACATCTCAGTCTGGTCAAAGCTACAACTCCATTTCAAAGGCTTTTTGACTACAGTAAGAGCCATTGTTCAGAAATTTAAAAAAGATTAGAACAATGGTGAACCAAAATTATTCTTGGATCACATTGATGACCCATTCAGGGAGTCAGAAAAGAGACCAGAGGGCCAAAGGACTGCAAACGTCACCTGACTCACTCAAAAAAAGAAACTGGTAAGAAACTGTACAAGTGCAAAAGTTGAGGCAAAAAACACTTACCAAAACAAACACTACAGCCCATTAACCATGTAGATGATCCCTATGACTTTTGAGAAGATATTTCATTGGCTGACCAGCTTTAAAAAGGTTGTTGAAGTTGCGTTTACCTTAACTTATGGCATAAAGTTCACACAAAATTTCAACAAAGGAATATGAGACTCACAGTAAGCCACGGTGGTAGTAGGGCGATGATTTGGGCTGGCTTTACTCAGGACCTGGAGGCCATGAGTGTTTTGTTTTCTACCAGAATATGTAGGTTTCAAGACCATTTAGGGTGCATAAACACCAGTCCTGTTTCATCCACTTTAGTGGAACTCTTGCCTAGAAAGTCTGATTTGTTTGGAGAGGTGTGAAAGAGGACTAAAAAAGGAAACTCTGGTAAAAACCAGTATCTCAGTTTGGTTTAAGTGAAATCTGGTGAGGTTCAAATGTATATCTTGACGTAAGCAGACCGGAGACCTCTCCAGAAGCAGGAAATGGACTGTAGCATTGGGAATTAAGGGTAAATACAACCAAAACAAATGCTTGTGCCTAGCGCTAGAGGGAGAAACAGCTCATGGACTTTTGCCAAAGGGAATTCCTACAACCGCTAAAATCTGATGCCACTCCATTTTTGTTTACATCTTGCAAAGGAGGAAGTTGCTCTCATATCATCTTTGGAGGTTTTTGTGTGTTTTTGCTCAGTGTAGTGCCACCACAGCCTAGGGTGAGGAAAGACGTTTTTCAAAGGGTTTGGTTCGTTTGACAGTGTACAGTGAAAGCGCACCAGTTGAAAATGTAACAAATGTTGCAATTTTGATCCCCAATCATACCAAGTGTACCGGACTATCGGGTGTGAAAACACCCTAAGATGCTGTTGTATGGATTTAAACATACAACAGAAAGAGCAGCAGCAGAAGTTCCAGCTCCCTCCGCTCCTCAAAAACTCTTCAATGTGGCCGAATGAACAAAATTCTGTCAAAAGAAAAAAAAAAAAGTGGGAAAAGATTTCCCCACAGCAATATAAAAGAATACCAGTTGTTGGAAATGCTTTTTGGCAGATGTCGCTGCCAAGGGTGTCACTAGTTATTAGGCTCAGGGGGAAACATCTTCCTCACACATGGCCAGGCTGTTCTGGATTGGCATTTAATAAGTGTAGTCATCTGCATTCAAACAAACTGCATTCTGTATTTTCTCTGGTTATTATGGTTATTACTAAAATATTTTCGACATTCTGAAACATTTATGTTTGTCAATACAACAAAAAATGACAATTGTAGTAAAATTCTTAAACGACCACATCTCTACATTTGTTAACCTCCAAGAAGGACTCTTTTTAGACCAAACTGCAAGTTAAAGGCAAAATGTTCTCCTATTAAACTTTCATAGCCAGCTATATATTTTTTATGAAGCTGTATTGTACATGCTTCTTCTATTTCCCTATGTGGCAGCCAAGGAAAAAGTCAATGCCTAAAATGAGAGCTTTGCTTGACTGCTGCAAAAACAAAATCTGCGTAACGCTAGAACTAAAACTCCCAATTATGATAAGATTAATGTTTCAGCCTAGTTTTAAGAAAACAAACTGCATAATTAAACTTCCCAATAAAGCTCTCCCTCTAAGGCATTATTAGAGCTTAATGAAGTAAGACAGAAATTAACTGCAACTCATGTCAGCAGGTTATAGGAACCAAAAAAGTGACTTCCATCAAACACTTTCCGTCTCCATCTAACCGTGTCTTTTTTTTTTTCTTTTTTTTTTTTTATCGCCTTGCAAGGGGTCTTTTTGTGGGCTCTAGTGTCCCTTTTTTCAAAGTAGGCTGACAACCATGTCTTTTTAATCTTATGTTAATGCATCAGTAAAATAAGGTAAGTGGTGGGTCAATGTGGAAGATTAAAATAGATAATTTCACAAAATGTGGACAAACCAAAATAACTTCAGGTGTTCATGAAAGAGCAGGAAAACGACCTGAAGAGCTCATTTTGGCATTTCTTAAACTCAAGTCTTAATCATACCTTAGGGATTGAGGCTTCAATTAATCCCTGAGGTCTGAAAGAGTTTGTTGTTTAATTAGATTATGAAGTTCATTTTATGCAATTCTCCAAAGGCCAGTGTGACTTTCTTTTTGTTACCTAAATAACTGGTATGGGTATTTCATTTGCAAGACATACCACTGTCGGAGCAAAGCAGGCAAGAGCTGGTGACTCCAAAGTCACAAACTGATGGCTGGACATTCTCCGTCAGGATTTTCTGCTAGAAAGTAGAATTTATATCCTAGTCATTGCTTTCCTACATAATTCTGCTCGATTCTCATCTCCCTTCGGTGCTCTGTTTGGGACCAGCCCGCAGAATTCATGGTTCCATCAATTACGATCCAGAGGCAGCACTACCACCACAACACTGCCATGTTTAGCCGTTTGTGTGATGGTTGTTTTTCCAAAAATGCTGTGATAGTTTTAAGCCAGATGTAACAAAATGCACAACTGCTGTATCATCAATACAAATATTTCCACATATATTGAGAAAGTGAGACAGGCCTCTGTGCTCCAACCAGCAATGTGTTTGGCTTCGAATTCACCAACGGCAGCCAATACTTAACTGAAGAAAATCTATAGTGTCCGAGACGTTGTCTGGGATTATTTCGTGACCTCTTGGATGAGTCATCAATGAGCTCTGAGTAATTTTGCCCTGCCCCTGGAAAAGTTTACTATTGTTTCATGTTTTTTTTTTATGGACAGAAGTTCTCAGTGTTGGAGTCAGAAAGCCTTAAAACTTAGCCTTAATGGTTTGTCTAACCCTTTTAAGACTAAAAAAAGTGGCTTTGAAATCTTGGGGTATAAAAGGCATTACAAATAAAATCTTAATACTTTATGTTGTCAGAAAGGTTCAAGTAAAGCGACTTCTTGTCACAGACTTGGCAAGAATTAGGGTTTTGGGGTACAATTGAACCAAAGAATGTGGTTCATCACACTTAAGAGCAGCATTTATACATATACAGTTTTACATGGGAATGGACCGCTTAAACAAAATGATCACTTTTAAGCTGATCTTTGTATTTACTCAGGTTATCACAGTCTGACATCAACATTTTCTTTGTTGATTGAACATTTTTTAAGAAACAGGAGAAGCTTTGTTTTGAGAGACCAGATCCGATTACAACTTGACTTAACACTGTAAGAACTTACAATCTAATACAGGTACGGTGGTTTTGTAGAATTGATGCATTTCAGTTGAATTTCCACTGCCATTTAGATTCAAAATAATCAAGCTCAGCAACCATCCATATATTACATCAAGGATGCATATAATTACATTTTTCAGCAATAAAATGTGGCAAAACATTTTGTTTTTTTAACACTTAAGCTGCAGCATCCAGAGAACTTAGATTTCTTTGATCCTTGTAGATTTAGAACCATGGCCTTTCTTTTCTCTGCTACATTTTAATTATCTGCTGTTGAAGTAATGATGTGGTGAGAACAAATGAGAAAAGCAAATCAATGAGCTAGAAAACAGCAAAGCAGATGGAAATGCCAGAGGTCTTGTTTTATGCTAGTCTTGTATATCTCTTCCAACATGAGGCATTTCTTTAAATTACCTGAGAAATTCATTCTGTACTAATATTGGGAATTAAATGTAGCATATAATAATTTAAAACATGGTAGCTTTACTGATGTCTAGGGCTTTTCTTTTAACACAATACAACTCCCATCTTCACCCCAAACTCTTGACAGCCTTAAGTAAAGTCCTGTCTAGCCACTTGACTTTAGAAGTCACCAAATTACTGAATAGAGTCCATTTGTTTGTGATACAACTCAGCATAATGTTATCTGTTCTATGAAGGTCTCATAGGTTTGTTAGAGAACAATCGGGAAAAAAAATCCTCCTGAAAAATAAACACAACAGGTATGGAAGAAATCTTTGAAGTTTGAAACAGGGTTAGGGTATAAAAAAAAACTGTACCAAAGCTTCCAACATTTCTGTTCAACATACCTAAACTGACAGTCCTGGAAATGAAAATTGTCATTGTAGAGGTGGTCATTTCTGAGGAGCCTAGAGATTTCACAACTCGGATGGGTGAATCTGTTTGGAGGACGGCACTCAAAGTATGACCCTTAAACAGTTGCGGAAAGAAACTGTTGTGGAAAGAAAGCCCCTAGACGGTTCTAGGGAGGCAGTCATAAATTGACCCCGATTTCCTCCATTTTTGGAGGTCGGTGATTGGATGATACATGAGGAACCGATCTTATTTACTTCCACAAATGTCTGAAAAATCAGCCACTGTACCTGTTTGGTCTGCTATGTGAAAGGGTTGACAGCCAAAACCCCACCAGGTCAACAAGTAAGGTTAACTGTAGCTATCCCACTCTTGCCAACTTAGTGACTTTACTATAATTAGCAACTTTTGAGACAAAAAAAAAAAAAAAAATCAATGTCAGCCAAAATCAGAATCAGCAAGTCAAGCTTTTTAAAGTTTGTGGATTAGCAATAAGCCAGAAAACTGCTGTTAGATGTTTCTCCCTGTATAGGATGTGGATAATATTTGGACAAACAGTTGATCATCTATTTTACAAAGAAAAACAGCCAAAAATGTCAATACTGGACATGCATAGTAGGTAGAAACATAACCCCAAAAGACAGTGATTCTGTAGGAGAAGGTGGTCTTTTCTCTCAGTGGTGCTGACAAAAGCATGGCACAATATGCAGACTTATTTGTGACAGATTGGGCGAACATGTATCCTTTTACTTGCACAAATGCTTTTTGTTGTTTTATCGCATTCAAAATCGCAACAAAATGCATTGAACAATTTCACAAGACATCTTTATATCCATTAGACCTAACCACAGGGCTCATGTCGGGTCATAACCTCCAAAAAGCACTTGCTTTTGGTGACAGATTGATTTTTAAATGCTCTTCTTTGAAGCCTCCACACATTCCTCTCTCAGGCCCATGTGGCACACAGCAACCACATCTCTTTAGATAGAAAAACAGCAATCAGCTGAAATCAATGTTGCTGAAGGACACACAGCCAGTGCAGGACAATGTTAAAGTTCAAGTGATTTCCGATGCTATAAAATACATCAGATAGACAAAGGCACAACGGTTTTCCCCCCCAAATGTAGACTAGATAAGGTATCAGTGTTTCGCCAGAGTCATTTGCTAAACAAGCGCTCAGCGAAACATGCTCCACAGACCAAGCCGACACCTTAGATAAGGAACTCATCGCTTATTCCCAGGCTATCATAAACACGTCAGAGAGGAGATCACAAACAAATTGGATGGATCTCAGCGAGACGACGCACGCTCATTAAATGGTCGCTGCGGCACGCCGAAAGCAAGACCACCCGTGATATATTGAGGGACAACAGAGAGCAATGATGTTCTGAAATGCAATTATAAGGGTCCGACATCAAAAAGGCAGGTGTAGGAGGGAGTCAAAGAGCAAGAGCCAGACATGGCCCTGCAGAGTGGAGCGGTGTCAACAGATGAAAGCCTTCGTGGCAAATTTCAAAAAATTTAATAAGGATGTGGCCTACAGTGGAGAGGAATACAGAAATAACTAACCAACAGTGTAATAAATGGGCAAAGAGAAGACATGGAACACTTGTTTGACTGTATTTCTGCCTGATTGTGTCTCACCGCCTAAACTGAGTTTCAAAACAGCCTCAACACAAAGCGATTAATTGGAATATTAGCAGTAGCAGGTTGGTGACAGGTACACCCAGGGGTTTTACAGATGCCGCCATTTTTCTTGCTTAGAAGCTGTCCAAGGAAAGTAATTTGACTAATGGTGTTATGCAAATGAGAACATGCCTGAATTAGCATAAAACATTTTAAGGAACAAATAAAACCAGTTTTGTAAATGATTGTAAGCATATTTCCAGAGAGCCACATAGACTGACATTGTATTACAAAAGTATACATACCCCACATTGTGTCGCAGTACAAAAAAACAAAAGCATTCATATTTTGAACATGTATATATATATTTTATATAAACTTTTAAGTATGGCATGAATATGCATATAGTCCCCCAAACTCACCACCTTTAACCCTCCCGTGATTTTAGAGCGATGCTCAAGAGGAGCTCGGCAGATGTAAAACAGACAGTGGCAAAACAGGGAATGTGGGGGGCGGTTGTTCCATCAGACCGTCAATTCCCGAAACCACACAGAAAAAAAAGTTGTAAAAATGCACAAGGTAAAAAGGTTGTGAGGTCCAAATAACTCCCTCTCAAGCCCACAAGAGGATTAAGAACAACCTTCTGGGGTTGGTCTGTACCAGTTTTGGGCATTTGAACATCTCCTCATTGTTCTTTGCAGTATAACTCAAGTGCGCACAGATTGGGTAAAACTAAACTACTTCCTTCTCGCACTGTCAACTCTTCTGCAGCGTCTAACAGGTTTTTCTCCAAGATTGTATTTAGCTATTTTCACCTTCCAATAAACTCACCAGTTTTCCTAATATTGCTGAAGAATCCCCACAGCATGACACACTTTGGTATGTTCCCTAAGAATAAGTGGCAAACTGTAAACAGGAGCTCCATTGTTGTTTTTCCAATTAATTTCTAGGCAGAATAATGCTCAATTCTCACGGCAAGATTTTTATGCTAATTTTTGTCCTAATTTGCCCCTTCTGACAAGTTCAAGAGGCGATTATCAGGATGGCTCTCAAATAATGTAAAGAAATATTCCTGTTTTAAGAGCGATTTGGTCCGCTCTGAAGAATGTCAGGAGCACTCTTATTCCAATCTGCAGTATTCAACATGTTGGACTGTTTTGGCCTAATATCCCACCGTTTGGGGGTGTTTCCCAAGGACAGACAAAATGCTGACATCCACTGACCTTCCGGTTTAAGTGTACGTGGCCGAACACTTTCACCAAGTTGCTGTCACTCCCAATCCTTTCATTTTTGTAGAAGACTGCTTATATCATACTGTAAAATATTTAGTAGTGGGGAAGTTTCTTGACTAGACTTAATGCGCAGGTGGCATTCTATTGCGGTACCATGCTGGAATTGATGGATCTCCTAAGGGCAGCCCATTATTTCCCAAATGTTTGTGGAAGCAGTCTCTATGCCAGGGCACTAGATTTTATAAACCTGTGGGCATTGAAGTGACAGAACAGCTGAATTCAATAATCTGGATGGCTGAGCTTCTGGCAATATAGTGCATGTCATTTGGTAGAGGGAAGCAGGTAGAAGTTGAAAAAAGCAGGAGAGAGTATTCTCTCTTTTCAGCCCCCTTTACATGCAGCGTAATGGTGCAAATATTTCTATTCCCTATTTAATATTGATAATGTAATAAACAATTCTGGAAATCCTTAGCCAATGTGAAGGGACTTCAAAGTTTAAATAAACCTTTCACTGAGGATTAACTCTTGAAGAAATGCACAAAAATATGTGAACACAGTGTTAAGTGATAATTCTTTCATGGTATTTTTTTAAAGTCTTGTAAAAAAAAAAAAAAAATACATTTATGCCTAAATGTCACATTGTTGAGGAAGTCATAATGAAAAACACACAAGTAGAAATCCCAACAACAATGAAATTCTGTTCAAATACATTAAGTTCCTATTCTTTCAGTAAAAATGAAATGCATTTATAAACATGTTGATATTTTTGTGAAACTCTTATGTTTTGAGAAAGGTGTTTTTGCTTTGTCATCTATTGTTTTGTTTAAACTGTCAGTTGCATTTGTGCAGAGAAATCTTCACAGGATTGTTCAGTGAGAACGGACATAAGCAAAGCCAAGAGGGAACATTAGGAAAGAATGTGATTATGGTGGGTTTACATGATGCCTCCGTGGTCTGGAGACAAGGAACATATTGAGCCAAATCAATGAGAGTTAGTTCTGATTGCTGTAAAACATCAGGAAAAACAGCTAAAGAATTTCAGACAAAGCTTTCTAAAGCTGCTGGTAGTGGTTTCCAAATTCCTGCTGAACATTAAACTTTAAGAAAAAGTTGACAATATATTGCTAAAAATGCTATGGATCTGTTCCACATACAGAAAAGCAGAGTTGCCATAACTATTAAGCACACCTTAAACAACTGTAGGTAAAAACTGTAACTAGTTAGAGAAACCTTGGCAACAAAGTAAAAAGCTTTGTTGTGTAATGATGAAAAGTTTTAAACGTCTTTTGGAAATGATGGACCTCACATCACTGCAAGCTCTCTAGTCATTATGGCACAATTTGAAAGACTGAATCATGATGGTTAATGGATGCATTAGTGCACATGGCAAAGGTAATTTTCTCTTCTGTGAAGGCACCATTAAATCTGTACCATTACACAGACCACGTCCATTCAATCGACCACAACAAACCACATTCTGCCTGCAATTCAACCTGAATTTATGTTGTGTTATTGTACAAAATACATTCCAAGAACAAATAATGCAAAAAAACAAAACATTCTATATCAAATTTAACCTTATTAATAGCAGGAGCTTAATCCCAAAATTTGCAACACCAATCACCCTGCTTCCAGTTGAATGACTGGTGACTGACCCAAGCCAGTAGCCACTAGCTCATCACTGACCGTACCTGGGGTAATTAGTGATGGCTCCTGTTTTGTCACAGGTTTATTCCTTTTCATTTGACTGGTTTAACATTAAGGTCTCACTTTAAAAATAGACAGGATCAGTTTCAGCATAAATGGCCTCATTTCATTAATTGCACCATAATGATTTCTAGTTTCACTAGTTACAGGTGATAATTACAAGTTGTGTTTTTATGACATTTTCATGTTTAAAATGTTGACATTTTCTTGGAGGTTAATTTTTACATAACCAAGCTTAAGTCTTCTATTACATGTGTTCTACTGCATTAATGCAAGACCTAAAGTAAATTTCATTTTACAGGCAAATAAAAGGTCATTTTGAACCTCCATTTTCCCCTAAACACACCAACAGTTCTCTATCCATATAATAACCAATAGCACACAGTCTGAATTTTTAAAGGTATAATAAATAAAATGATGGAAATAGATGACCATAAAAAAGCTTAAGTTTCTAAAATAATTTAATCAGATAAAACAATGTGAGCAAACAGCAGAAACAAAAATGATACAAAGAAAGACAAAAAGAAAGGCAAAAGCAAAGAAAGACCAAGAAAAAAGTTTTTAAAAAAAAGAAAGAAAGCCTTACAGGCAGGTAAACTCTTCTGGTGTCTACTCCATCAGAATTTACATCAGGTGGATTTGGGATACATCATAATTCATATCTTAAATGTAAATATAGTAGCTACATATGAGTTGCGGTTGCTTCTGGCTCACATCTTCCCGGTGCTAACACTATTTGTATGTTATGCTTCTTGTGCCGTCCCATCTGGGCCGTTGCACGCACTTTAGTTGCCCTCTGAAGCTTTGTCCTGGTCACAGCGAGCGCTCTCAGCAGTTGGAAAGCTGACTTTCCTACAAGCTCGCTCACTCTGATGTCACAGAGGGTGAGTGGACACAGTCCAGCCAAATTTTCTAAACCCAACTCAGAAACTGAGTGGACAATTTGAAGTTATTTGCTGCAGCTACATTGTCCTCCCTAGGGACAATAACTTTAATTACTTGAACTCTGGGCTGAGCGTTGTTTGTGTGATCTCTGGAGGGAAGATTAAACGTCTGTCCAAATCAGCTCTTCCCTCATGACTTGAATGACGCTGGATGAGATCTGGTCTGTGATGCTACCTCATGGCAAGCCGCCCCTAGCCCAACAAAAGCTATGAGCTGGTGATCTGTCCTTGAGGGGTTATTGCTGTAACTCTGCATTCCTTCAGCAGCAACCTCTGCAACACCTGGTGGTGCTGCCATCGGAAGCGCTCCTGGGCCAGAGAGCTGACAGAATGGCATAGGGATGCAGGGTTTCGTATCATCAGTCTGACGGGCCACCAGGCTCTACATACTCCCCCACCTGGCTAAACATTGTTTATTTTTTTACAGGTAAAAAATTATGGCAAAAACAGGCTAAAGAGTGTCTTTAATCCGTGAAAGATGCCAGTAAAGATCTTTGGTTTTACAGTCACCTTCAAAGCCGTGTCCTCATGACAGCTAAGGAGCACCAGATACCAGATATAAGTTTCTCAGCAAAGGTCCTCTGCAATCCAGAGCCAAATACGACTAATGTCATGTTTTTCTCAATATAAACAGAAAGTTAATAAGATAGAAATCTTCATTCTCAAACTGAGATGTCTTGCTGACCGAGAGCCACTGACGCATTCGGTCAAATGACTCAAGCTGGGCTTTTACTCGACTAGACATCATCAAACATCCCAAGAAGGCCCATCTCTGGATTCCTCCTGTGCCGAAAACAAGTCGGGTAAACAAACAAGAAACCGGCAGAATTAATCATTTTGTCAAGTGGCTCTGTCAAAAACCATATGCATCATATTTGCTGTTGGGAAGTGCTATCAGAATGGATTAATGATAGTACAGCTCTGTTTGCTTCTTTCATTCCATGCTTTTACGCAACGATGTCATTATTCACATTTCGTCTGTTCTGCTCTGGAACTATATATATGTATATATATATACACACACACATATCCTCATATGTACAGCTGCTGAAACCAGCTCATAAACACCTATATTTTGCACAGTGTGGCACTAAAGTGGAATACTTCAACTCTCATTGGACCCACCCTAGTACGATATACATACTGTTAATACTTTTCAGAAAGAAAACTTAAACTGCATATGCGACATTAGGAAAGCTCAGTTAGATTTAATAGACACATCAGCCATGCAGATGCGATGCCACTTTTCATTCTTATTTGTCACGGCTGATGACTTCCTGTCCAAGTCATTTGATGTAATGGGAAACAAGAGAGTCTGCTGGAGCAGAAACAGCTTCTGCAGAACTCGGTCAGAATATCCGCAGCATTTGTTTTATGATGCTCTTAGCAGAGTTTTTTTTTTTATTGGGTAAATTGCAGGTTGGTCATTTTATGATTATTTTTACTGTGACAAGCAAATTGCTTTTACAACCTTTTATATATTTCTTCCATTTCCTCCTTTTAATGTGTTCTGCTTTCATTCTGCTTAGAACTCTGAAATGGATCCCTGCTTGAAAAGAGTTGCATGTACAGCCGAGATTAACTGAAGCTGCAGGAGAAGAGAGGTATATAAAAAGCAGTGCTGTGATTTGAAACTATTCCCTGTAGGTCATGGGGTCAGCAGATTTATTTGGAGCTACTTAGATTTTGCCTTTACAACTTTTAATAGAAGTGACATAATTTTTTTCCTGGTCTGGTGATGCAGTTTATTAATAAAAAATGGTCTCCGTACATATCCTTCTGGTAAATCTTGAATTAACTGATTTAATTTAAGTGCAGAGTAAACTCGATCACATTGCTTTCACAGCGCAAGTCCTATTGAGTCTCTGCATTCTTGCACGATTCAGTAATCGCAGAAATTCATGCAAATTTTTTTTTTTTTAAATCAAGATATCCCCACATTTTTTGCACTAATAATTGTGAGTATGTTGCAAATTTCCAGCAAAAATTGTAAAAAAGAATATTTGGTTTATCTCCTACCTGCAGGTAACAGTATTACTTACTTCTACTACTCTGCTGACTCACCATTACTTGATGTCAAGTTAGTCTGCGATTGATACGGCAAGTAACAAAAAAATTGAGCTATTTAAGTTCTAAAAATGTTAGTCTTGTTAACAAGTCTGTCTGCTTGTTATTGTTCCACTTATTTTTTTCTTCTAGATGTAGATTTTGGAAGCGGTTTTAAATGAGGGGGGAAAAAAGAAATCACAAAAATCCTTGCAAATATTTTGATACTATCACACAGAATCAGTAGCTGCATTTCCATTATAAACATGTGCAAATCTTTGTCTATATTTTGCTAATGTCAAAAAAATAAAATTTCACAATTGTGGTGTTTCCATTAAATGAAATTAAAATCGCGAATAAGCTTGTTCACACAATAAGTCATTAAAAAACATGGCAGCGACAGATTCCAATGCAGTTCTACAAAATACATCAGTACGGCTGAAAAACCACCTCATCCTGGCACATAATCTTTTTAAAAAAATAACATTTTTCTAATTTTGGTTTCCATTAAGCAAATGGATTTTCTATCATTTCAAGCTGTTCAGTATTATGTCTAAAGGAAATGCAGGTATTGATTTTGACTGCAAAATCCTGGAGGGAGTTTTTACCTTGGTCATTTCAACACACAAGTGTACAGTTTGGGAAACTAACTTGTATCTATGGATTTGATTATATCCATCTTATTCTGCGAAAAGGAAAAAAAAAAAACTGAAAAAGTTTCAATGAATCCTACTTGTCAGGGCTTCACAGTTACACCAGCTCTCTGTCACACAATCTCAGAAGGTGAAACTCTGTGTCCTCAGTTCTAGCCCAGACACAGCAAACAGTGAAGATGTCATGTGTTTGCTTTGGTCGTTGTGTCTTCTATAGTCATGATTAAATACTCCATGTACCCAGAGGACATACGCATAAATCAGGAGATTTATGGTTTACCATGATGCAATGCTCCTTGCCCGTCAAGACTTCCATTGCCTCTAAATGCGCCTTTTAACTTCTGATACCAGCTTTTCGCTCCGTAACACCAGCACCCAGTGTATGTGGGTAGCTTCTGGCCTGACAAGTCATGCAACAGAAAGGCATCGTCATCCACTGCTGGTAAGGGGTGTGTTTTGTCATGAAACCCAATCATGTATTGGGTTTCATGACAAAACCCAATACATGATTGGGTTTTGTCAATCATGTATTGACAAATACATGATTTGTCAATACAACCGTCTACATCTGATGTAGTTGGTGCTTACAGGAAGACTCACATGGTAAAGTCTGAAAGCATGTTTGTTTTTACAAGTTTATGAGTATATGAATATTTTCACTTCACATTAACTGTGCTATGGTACATAAAAAATAACTGACAGGGCTTAATGTTCTACAAAATTCATGTCTTTTGACATACGGTATGTTTTTACACTAACATACATGGCTAAATAAACAGCAGCTCAAGTATGATATTCCACTTCCTGGATTCTTCTTAATGTTAGGTAACAGAAAACTTACAATAATAAATTAACTCTAAAGATATCTGCAGATTCTTTTTTCATCCTCTTCTTGCAGTATATTTGCCCTGACGTGGTGTGTAGCTAATGACTGACACAAAATATAACTGATAAAAACATCTGATTTACAATTTACTGCCCATTGTTAATCAAACACAATCTGTGTTTTCTCCTTTACCTACGGATTGAACAGCATGGTTTCTGGTTTTGACAGAAAGGCATAAAGCACAAAAATCACAATAGCAAGGACAAAAAAGACAAATTAGAATTTATGTAATAAAAGCTTTCAGAATTATGGAAACTCAGATATCCATTTCTTTCTGTATTACTGTTCATTCTTTCCATTCTCTCACAGGATCTTTAATGATGAAACAAGGTGTGGCACATGAACAAAATTAACGTCTATGTTTTTGTAAAAAAAAAAAATTTCTCCCACATTCTCTTTTTCAGGAAGGGCAGGAAAGTTGTGGGAAATACTGTAGGACCAATAAACACATCTTACTGGAACTCTGAAATGGATCCCTGCTTGAGAAGGGATCCATGGTTACCTGGTTTCATCACCAGGCTAAAAGCCCCTTTTTGCCCCTTCTTGTTGTCGACCTAGCTCACTTGCTTCCTAACATCCTCACCCCGAGTCTCACTGTTAACTTATCGCTCTCATCCCTCTCTCCCTGACTGCCTACTCTGTGTTCATCTTGTATTTCCTTCATCATTCTCCTCATTCAGCCCCGGTGTTTGTTGAAGAGCCCGTAAAACTGAAACCAGCAGCTGTCCAAACACTGATGACCCCCCGCGGTGTTTGTGGGGGATACAGGAGGGGGGGACGTCAGTGCCCCGCTTGCCACCATTTTCCCAGCTAATTTTCTGCTGTTGTAACAGCTCAACGTATTCACTATTGTCACCATGACATGCCGCCCAGACTGCAAGAGAGAGCAAAAGGGAAGAAAAACAGAGGAGCTGTGGAAAATATGGTGAAGTAGAAACAAACTAGGTTCTGCAGGGGGATCGGGTAAAAGCAGAAAACAACTGCATGAAGCAGAACTCAAAACGGCATGAAGGATAAATTGGCATAAATGATGGCAAGAAAACACAAGTCAATGCGTATATGTAATTTTAATTGTCTACACATTCTTTCAGGTGTTAAAGTGAATAAGGCTTTTAAATCCTTCCTTTTTTTTTACTTAAATCATTCAGTAGTGGTTTATATGAAGTGGAGCTTCAATGCTTTGGTCCGAATTCCTGGTTATTGTAGGCCACCTTTTTTTTACCCCGGTTTGGAGGAGCTTCTGAGAGTAACTCGTATCGGTGCCGTTTCTCTAAATCTGTCTGAGGAACTTCCTGTTTGGCCATTTTTGTGGGAATCGCAGATAACATTAGTTAGTGCCAAAAACGTCACTAAATGCATTTGGATCAGAAGTACCCCAAGACAAAAATGGCAAAAACAATTCCAAACTTTTTATGTAGTAGTGCTATTCAAAACATGCAATAGGGCTTTGCCCTCAAGGAGCTAAACGCTAGCACAAAGAGCTAATATACGCAAAAGGAATGATGCTAAAGATATCAAAACATCAACAAACCAAATCATGTCTCTAATAGTTTGTTGACATTTCAGCGTTCGCCTCAACTTCCTTGAACTTTGACTATGAGATCACTGCAAGAAATAAAAATGGCAGATTCAAGAAAATTGTTAGCCAGATGTCCATGACCTCGTTTTTCAGTTTCACAGTAAATACTGTGATGTAATAGTTCAAAGAACGTAATATGGAGTAGAGGAAACTGACAGACTGAAAAATATGAGCCAAACAGATAATATGCGGTACTGGGAAAGACTAATTCAACTTTTATGAACTCCTAAAGACTACAAGTACACAACAAAATGTATTCATGGGCTAAAAAAGTGGATTTTAGATCATATGTTCCCTTTCAGTAAAATACTAAGAGATGCACTGAAATAGTGACAAATTATAACTTAAGATTATCCCCAAATACATGGAATAAGGACAATTTTCAGCACTTATATTCAAGCTAAAATGATAAAATACAAGATTTCACAGCTATACAAGTATGAATTCAATAACATACTCTGAATTTACCATAGGTAGACTTTCATAAATGTTCTATATAGCAATTCTGTTCCAGTCGAGTTTTTACAAAAAATAGTCACTTTTTTTTAAAGCTCCTCTGACTCCAGTCATTTTATGTTTTGAGCAGAGGGGAAATTGATCCCAGGTTATGTACTTGTACACCGATTATTTAAAATAAAAATATATATATGTATAAGGGAACTAATGTATGGTGACTCTCCCTTCTGTGACTATTTGGCTTATCTAAAAATCATGAGCCATCCCTCTTTAACGAGAAATTATTGTGACACATACCTGAAAAATAGTGACAAATAATACTGCATGGTACAGTTAGAGCAGTGTTGTGTAAATAAGCTTAGTTTTATTCTAGCTTGAGGGTTGTTGGCAATTAAGTTCTAAAATATTCCAGAATCAGCTTTTCACCTGAGGGATGTTCAGCACGTGTGTTTTCTTTCTTTCCTTATTACATCTGGAAGCAGCTCAAGTGTCAGCCATCTTTAGCTTGTGGCGTCTTCATCTACTCCAGTCCGAACCGTTGGGAGGAGCCAACTCCCTCGACACAAGATGGCGACAACTCTGACGTGCGCCTGAGGACTCCAGGTGACATCTTCATGTCTGTTGTTTTTCATAAGCTACAGCTAAAATGAGCAGATGTCTTGAGTCATCAACATCCCGTGGCCAGTGAACGTTCACGCCCCTCAGAGTTACGCTTAATTAATCTTTCACCTGATTGGATGGAATAAACATTGGGTCAGGTGTAAATCGGAGACTTCTTCCACTTTCTATCTCAGAAAACTGAGTACTGAGCAAAGGTGGTACAGAAACGTCTGCTTTTTATTTAGCTGCTGGCTGAGATTAGAGAGAAAAAAACCTACATGACATAAATAAAATCTTAATAGCTACAAGCTGCACTTGTCATAAGGTTCTATTTGTGTTTCAAAGCCAAAAGGAAAAAAAAAACTTTCTTAAATCTGTATCTAATGGGTGGCAAATCATGTCACCAGTGAGACTGTGACAAGAACAAGTGTGAGATGAAGCATGAAATATGTATTAACAGATGAACCAATTACTGACTTTTGGCCAATTTACAATTTCCCGAAAGGAATATCGGCAAATTGTTAGATTTTAGCTAACTTCAGACTTTCCTTATTAAAACTGTTCAATATTTTCTTTATATTGTGGTTGAATATTCTCCTCAAAACAAAATGCTTATTGTATAATATGATATATTTTCTTCTAAAACAGACCAAGGTTAAGATGTACAAGTAAAACCCAGCTAAAAAAAAAAAAAAAAAAAAAAAAAGCAACTGCAAATTCTAGCTCCTTGAAAAAAAATAGTGTGATTTGATTTCAAGTCATACTCAACAAGATCTGTTCAAAATTAAGTTTGAGAGATAACGTATTTCCAACCTCATCATCCTTCAGATGTTTCTATGGCTTAACAGGAGTCAACATGTGGTAAAGATTGGGGTCTTCATAAGGCCCCACAGTTCAGTATTAGTGTTATGAACAAAATATGAAATTAAAGTATACAGAAGTCCAGACCAGAGAGAAACCAAAAAGGATCTGAACGTGACAGAAAAAGGCCGTCACATTCTGTGCCGAGTCTCCATTGTTCTTGCTGGACTCCATGTGGACGTCATGTTTGTTCGAGTGTGTGTCGCGTTGTCCAAGCAGGTATGGTCCGCTCCCTCATATGTAATCTGTGTCACTGCTGCTGTCTCGGTGCGACTGCAGGAGCTTAAGGCAACAGCTGCTCTCTCCTGAGCAAACACTAGCAGCACAGAAACCTTTCTGCCTTTCTTAAACCAAACCAAATAATTCAGATTCCCTTTAAAGGGATGTTTTTAGACAGAACCTTAAGGTATCATCATTTCTTATTTTTCCACATTTCCACAAAACGTGTCCAGTAAAAAGTGACTGTTATGACAAAATCATAAGACTGTTTGCCTTATGATTGGGATCAAAAATGGTTCCACAAACAGACATGAACAAATAATTAGCAAGAGCATGACGATAGTAGGAGCAGGATAAGTACAAACCTGAAACAGGTTTCATGATAATATAAATAAGTATCTGTTTTATGCTAATATAGTTAGCAATAATCCTGCCCAGTGTCTGTGTTTGTAGTTTTGAATCACATGTTCAGGCCAAGTAGGGCTAGTTTATGGTCAACTTTTGTTAGTTTCACGCTGGGTTTTCAACTTGAAGCAAAATGTTTAGTTACTAAATTCTTCACGTTTTGAATTAACACCATTTGATAAGTACGCACATAGGAAACTGGAAAACAGTTTTAATATAAATAGGGATTTGTTTCATGCTAATATATTTTGCAAATTCTGTCCAGTGTTTGTATTTATAGTTTTTCATCACATGTTCTGGTTCCTAAAAGCTAGCAGGCTAATTGCTACACCAAGTTTCTGGTTGACTTTTGTTAGCTTCAGTCTGTATTTTCAACATGAACCAACATTTTAAAGACAGTCACTTCTTGGCGCCTTGAATTATCATCATTTGTTGACACTGAACTGTGTAGCGTCTATAAAGTTTTTTTCTGATGTTACTTGTGTTTTTTCTCAGTCACAGCCACAAACTCCTTAGCAGCTGAACATATTAGCTGCGGGCTAATTCCTGTCATCTTACCACTTTATTATTCTGTATTCTGTATTTTTGGTTCTCTCATACACTATGAAGCCGTTCTCTTCCAGCCACGCGTCAGTCCGTACCTGCAGGAAGTTGAGGCCATAATGTGGCTAGCAGCAAATTGCTAATATTTAAACAGATAATGCCAACTTCTTCCATCTGGCACATTTATTACCTTGCTGTGTAGATAGGGAAGCTTTACTGAGATTTTCTTCATTCCTCATAAACAATGAGTCAGTTTTGAAGATGCTTTGCAAAGTTTGTAGAGGTAATTGGCTTTCTGGCTACCGCAGGTGGCAACAGCTTACATAAGGCCTCATTAACATCCTTCCAAATGTCCTTTTCTGTCCCCCCCACAGTCAAATTACACCAGAAAATGTCTTTGTTTTTGTCTTTTTAACTTGAAGTAATGGATCCCAGCTTTAATTCGGAGAATCATGTAAGCAGCTGAAATGAAGCAGAAAGGAAAAGAGTTTTGTGTGCCAGCTCAGGGAGGAAATGCCTCAGTTTATAAGATTCATTTATTCATTAAAGTATCGATTATATTTCAAAATGTGAGCCCTAGTCCCATAAATACTGCCATTTTTAATCGAAGTATTTACTCATTTGTTGTGTTTGTGTAAGGCAGGGGTGTTAGAGTCTGTGTTCTGTTACTTTTACACCCACCTCTGGTCCAGGACCTGAATAAAACACAATCCTGACCGACAGTTTTGTTAATGACCTAATTATTTTGACGAAAGTGTTATGGAGAGGCTCGCCCAAACGCTGAAGGGCACTGTCCTTGAAGGGCTGGAGTTTGAGGTCTCCGGTGTATGGCTGAGTTTTCTCATTACATAAAAGTCAGCATTCCTGTTATCTTTCAAAAACAGGGCAGTCCAAGAGGAAACTTCTTGCTTCTCACACCTCTCTCCTGCATTATTTCTCTGGAAATTATTACCCCGAACCCAGCACTGAATGCTACATTTTCCTGAAATAAGCAGCAAAAAAGTCCTTGTTATATATGTCACTTGGGCATAGCTTCCAGTCAGAAGAGCAGCAGCTCTTGGAACCAATTATGTAATTAGCTGAGGCACACAAGAGTGTTCCAGGTACTTTGGAACTTTAAAAAAAAAAAAAAAAAAAACTTTGACTCACCTCAGAAAACCTTTAACTATTTCTAGAAACTTCTCACAGTATGTGTATTGCTAGAGAACGTGGCCAACATAAGGTATTTTATCCATGGACAGTCCTTTCAGTCAGTTTGATGGAAAATGTGTTTTCAGTACATGTCAACCACAATAGTCCTCATTATCCTTTCAGACAAATACGAGATTCTTACCAGCATGGGCAACAGCAGGTCAGCAAAGTAAACAAAAGCTGCTCCAAGTGTGAATCCCACAGCCACCGGCAGGAAGGCGAATGAGCCGTACTTCCCAGAATCCTCTGCCATGTCGATTGCGGGTGCCAGCAATGACCAATAGGATGCAGCCAACATTACCTAAGGTATGCAAGAAAAGAAAGAAGAAAATTATTCTTTATTAACTGCACTGGAGTTGCTGGACAATGCAGATTTTAAACTAGCAATCACAAGGGTAGAATTTTATTTCATCTTTTTGCTGCGTTTTATGATCAGGGATCATAAACGGCTTTACTCAAACGATTACCTACGGCCCAGTTTCCTTTCTCAGTGTCTGAGCAAAAGGAGTTATGTCTACACTGTTGATTTAAGCTGGTGTTTCATTGTGCAACAGTGTTTTGTAAATTCTGCCATTTGTCATGTGTGGCATTTCCATTGACTTTTTTTTTCTTCTACGGATAAAAGCAATATCATGAGGAGGATTTGGACAAAACAGTGGGCGTCACCTGCATAATGTTTTTACAGCTATATATTTCATAGTTAATTCCTCACAAGTAGGACAAGAAAGTGAAACATTCAGGTACTTCTGTTAATTGCTACCATGTTTTAAAATGACTTACAAATGTAAAGTATTCCTTTGAGGAAAACTACAACAGGTACCTGGATGTAGCCCAATTTGCTTTTTTTTTTTGCCTTTAATTAAAAAAAATTGTCACAAATAGATAAAGCAGACTTAAAATCCAGAGAGTACTTTTCCTGAGACTTTTAAATCTCTTAGTAGAGTCCTGGTTTGAGTAGTATCCAAGCAACTGTTACTTTGTCCTCCTCACTGGACAAATTGATAATTATAGTATATTCAAAGCAGCTAAACTCAAGGTTTTGCAGTATTTTCATTTTGTCAAACTTCAGATAGACTTTTTAATAAAGATGGTTTATTAAAATTTAATGGGATGCTTGAATCTATGGTGTTTGGTTTTTGTACGCTTAGTTAGACAAGAAGTAGGTAAAATTTATATAAGTGTAAATACCCCAGTAATGGTAAAGGGTCTACTTTCTGTTAAACATGGATTTTTACATGAACAAAATCTCATACTGGTCCTTTGACACCAGCTTTCTTACACAATCCAACAGCAGGGGAAATACAAGGCGGAAGCTGCCAATCAAAAGCAATTTAAGGTTATTGTTCAACCAATCAAGCGCTAAAACATTATGTGACTTCACAGCCTCTGGCACTAGGTTTTGTATAACAATGTCTTGACAGTATGTGCTTTAGTGCAATTCTGTGAGCCGAAAACTCACTTAGTTCTTTTCTGATTTTTGTCCAACTGTCAAAAGTGGGCACCAGTCAAATTCTTGCAATAATCGCCTATAAAATAAGGCGCTTCCATTTCCAGATGCTTTCTCATGAACCTGTCTGGGCTTCCATCTTACAAGTTGGAAAAGCCATGACAGTTTTTATTGTAATAATATAAGATGCAGTAAAAACCTTAAACAAAATATTCTTTTTAAACACATAACTGTAAGTTTGTGTCCATGTTAAAAATTAAGTTTTGGTTTTTGTATGCTGGTTTTATTAAAAATTTATGTTTTCTAATAAATAACTAAATCACAACTTCTGCTTTGAAAACATATTTGAGTGATTCACTGTCACTGTTCAGAATTTAAGTAGTGAAACCACCAGATATTTTTTTTTTACATTTTACAATCATAAACCCCAGTCATGATAACCATCAACATGTGTTACAGTAATGGTTTATTTTTCAAATGCATTTACACATGGGCCATATTTCTTATACAGTATTACTCAATAATAGATTTAACTAAACTTCAGGGAATGTTCAGTGCCTAAAAGATTTCATTTGTATCCATCCCCTGACTTATACTTTTCATTAACTAAGATTTTCTTCTTTTGTCTTCATGCTGTAAAAGTATATAATGTAATTCAAGAAGCATATACTCAAAGCTAATGGGCTTCTTTGTATGGGTAGGGATGTAAAACATTTTTTATTTTTTTTTATAAAGTATCTTAAAATATCTTACAAATATATCTATTTTACGCTGATCAATGATGGCAAATTTAAAGGCTTTTTTATTTCAGCTTTTGTAGTTGCAATGGAAGAGAACAAATGTTCAACCTAAGAATCCACACCATACTAATAGCCAAACAGTTTCCTACACAACCTTTTTAAAAAGGAAACTAAAAATTCGGAACAAGCAAAAGATGTAGATGAAAGATGTGGCGTCGAGAAAGACTAGGAATTAAATTTCTAGCATGTGAGACACTGCGAGAAATAGAGTTGAAAGATCACTGCGATGCTTCCGCACTTTCCAAATGACAGCCAGCAGAAAATGTATTATTTAAATGTCAATCACGCGACATCACTTAACCCCACGGAGAACACCAAACCGACTTGGCTGACTTAAGATATGAGAAGGCAAAAAGAGAAAAGATATAAAATTTGACAAAACCTACAGTAAAATGAATTTAAATGCTTTTTTAATCTTTATTGAACTAGCTTAGTTCAATGAGAACCAATGGTTTAGTATCTTTTTATACAGATATGAACATTTCAAGATTAAACTGCATTGGACAAATAAAAAGAATAAATATCTACAATGCGTTTCTCTGCAACCAACATTTCTATTTCTGTTTCTTTTCCATTACGTTTCTACCCACGAACCTTTGTTCCATCTCCTTTGCAGCTGCCACACCACAGGCCCATTTCACAGGATCCACTTTCACTCATTAAACTTGAATGGGACAGTCTCTCCAGGCAACCCGAGTACCTGTTCCAACATCTATTTTCAACTTCTTACCACTGGCCAAACATTGGGAGTTTCTGCTCTCAAATGATAAAAGTGATCTGCTCATGCATATATTGATGTCTATGGGTAAAGCTTTTCATATATAAATGTATTACTAAGAGTATTGAGTTTAATCCTTGCTCTTGAAATGAAATGAGACTGTAGCTGCTTCTATTATATTTAGGTACGCTGACATTTTCCAGGTAAGGTTTGTAATAAACTCTCTCTTACTTCCTGTGTTTAGTATTCAACAGCACATCTATGACAAACGCATTCTGAAGCAGAGGAGTGTAAAGCCATTTGGCTCTGAGAGAATAAATAAAAGATTATATATGACGCCTTGTTTACTGGCATCAAAAATCATCTATTGTTATGGCTATAAGCTTTGAGAGACACGGAACGATTACTTTTGCTTTAACTTTGAGAATTTCTATTGAGAACAGGCTCTTATGTTAAGTGATTGGACAAAATGCAATTAATTTAAATGATTTTAGCAATAGCTACTGGAAAATTGATTTTAAAAAATGACATGATATACTCCTGATTCAATTACAAGAACAGATCTCGTATTAAAGGTGCTGGCGCCACATTGTAGCTCATCAGGTCCATGAAATCTTTACAGTATACTAAAATTAAGCATTTATTTAACAAAATTTTGTAAATTGTCAATAATGGTGTTGACACATCATGGTTGTGACGAACAACTTAGGAATAAAAAAGAAAAAACTAAAGAACAACATAAGCGAACCAGAGCTGCTTAGCCCCCTTAGCAAAGGAAGAGGACCTGGGGTCCTCTGAAGTTCTGATGCCCCCCAATAATGCCTGATTTTTTTATTACATTCTTTTTATGTCCGACTGTGTTGACAAAAACTTGGGACAAATTTCAATTGAGTTGAAAAATATATAAAAATGATTTTTAATTACATTTATTGATACTTTTATAATTACTTATTTGAATACTTTTACTTAATTGTCATGATATATTATCTTAGTATTCCTTGATTTATTTTTAAACTATTATAATGTAGCGTGTTCTGCTCCAGGACAAGGGATTTTAAAGACACCATTCACCTACTACAATGTTTAAAATAAAAAATATTCAGCAAACACCACGAAAACATACATTGTTGTGCTCACATGGCCCAGGTTAGTTTAGTCAGATATTCCAAAAAAATCATATTTTGTGTATATTTTATTCAAATTTTGTGCTTTATCCATAGGACCCGTTTTGTCCCTCTTCTCAAGAATCACAGACACAAAATGAGTCACTTACTGAATCATCAAGACATTCAAGGGAAGAGTTTCAGTCACAGTGAAGCAGGTGCCATGCTTGACTCCTAAATAGGATCCAAATATGGGATAAGGTTCCCACCAGGGCAGATGTTGCTCAGGAATGACAATAAGCAGGTCACAGTGTTGATGCAAATACTTCAGAATGCTGACCAAGTATACAAAGAGCAGCACAGAATCCATTTTCCTCTTTAGGAAAATACAGATTACACGTAACAAAATGTCAACTTGTTCATTGCCAAATGAACAGAAGGTAATTCACATTTAGAAAAAAAAATCTTATTTAAAACTTACTTCTCTGTATAGCAAAACAGTGGACAGCATGCCTCATAGAAGAGTTAATGTCCTTTATGAATGTATGTATATAACGTTGATTAAGTTTTGCGATTAGTTTTTTTTTTTAACTATAGCTTATTGTTTTTGTGTTGTATTTCTATATGCCTTTTAATTTCCTACTGATAAACTCATTTTCAGCATGAGCGACAAAGGAATATTTTATTCTCAAATAGATTCTTTTACATCAGCGATATCCAGCTTTTGTGTTTCAGCCAATTTTACACCTTTTCTTAGGTGTTAAACATTCAGCAGGGTAGATTGCCACAGGTTCTAACTTGTTTCTGTGCTAATGCTCAGCTTCTTTGGCTAACATTTACTACTTTTACTATTAGCCACATTAGACAAATAGAAATCTGATGGAGATGTTGACTGAAGAGCATTTTTCTGATTTAAGTTGTAGCCACAGCAGAACTGGGTAGTTGAGCGGTATGGAAACTTTGCCAGCTATGATGAGCATCCGTAATTAGGAAGCATGTATACAGCTAATGTTAGCTTATGCTCTCTGATATTTTCGCTCCTTTGTTGTGTAAATTATCTTAGCGCTAGCACAGCTAGCTTCAGGATGCTAGCTTGCCTTTCTCTTTTGATCTGTCTTATAGCCAAATACTTCAAAACAATGTTTTAACTTTTGCCTTGTTAGCTACAAAAGGTAATTAAGGATCAACTCTAGTAGTCTTTGCCATGCCAGCAGAGTTTTAGACTTCAAATGGCAGTACATTGCTTTGATTCAGCCACCTCCATCTCAACTTTATGCCAGTTTTCTGACCTTCCTTCCTTTTGTTAGGGCTCTTAAGGGCCCAAGTTACTGCTCTCATATATTTGCTCTGAATCTTGTGTTAATGATTATCATGACCTCCTAATCCCTATATACACCTTCACTTTAAGAACTGAAATTTGAGACTGGAGACTTGGAACTGAACAGAATTATTCCCTAGCAAATCTACTTTGTAAAAATTACTGAAACCTTCATTCTATTGATGGAAATATGCAAAAATAGTACTTTAAATGTTTATTTTAGCATTTGGTGGTAGGCTGCAAAACTCATACAAAGAGGTTTAAGAATGGACAAACTCTGAAAAGTACAATGAAAAATTATATCCTTTCAGAAGGTGTTTTAGAGATAAAAATAGAAACAACTATCAGAAACTACCTACTAATAAATGTTGGTGAAATCTGATACCAAAAGAAAATAAGCGTAAGAACTCCCTGCTGTGTTTAGCAGCAACAGTTGGACAATTTCCACAACATGAAGACCTCTCAAGGCAATAGACTCAAGGTATTTCTGTGTCCTTGGTTTCCTTTCATTCCATTTTCTCTTCTCTGTGATAATGCTAATGGTCTCCCTCAGTGTTGATTTGTGACGCCCGGGGTTTTTGATAAAACAGAAGTACGTGACTCTGCTGGAAGGCGAATAGGCTGGACCCCATGAGAGAATCAGACAAAATGAGGTTCGCTCAAATTGAAACACACACACACTTTTCGACTGCTTCAATAAATCAGGCTCACCTTGTTATCGCGGAGTCGCTACTGCAATAAGAGTTGCACATTTGAAGTGGAACCTTAGTAAGAAATAGAGTGGGCGGACTGAATTCATGTCCTGCTATCAGAACCACTGTGGATCTATACCAATCAGTAAGCAAAGATTTCACACAACAGAAGGTTTTCATCTTGTTATTTTGTATTCAGCCCCAAAAGGCAGTGAGTGGCTACCCGCAGATTGTACTTTGTCTTGATTTCTGCATAGGATGAATTTTAAGTCTGTCCACAGCATTTTAAATCAAGACCAACCAAAGCTAACAATTTCCATTTGTAAATAAATAAAATACAACTGAAAGACATCCTCACTAGTTCATAAATATGCCAAACTTATTTCTGAAGCATTCTCACAGTGTTTTGAAAATGTCAACACAATCATCAGCATGATATTTTCTAATGCGTGCCTTGCTAGAACACATACAGAATTTAAAAAAATAAAATAAAATAGAAGGACTAGGAGACAGAAAGCATAAAGCCACTAAATCAATGCGGCCACCATTAACGCCGCTTTTCCAAGCACAACGGGGTTCTCTGGTCTTACAAGACTTGAGAGCAATCATCTGGGTGCAGCATAATCAATTTTGTAATCAGCGAACACCAAGCTGAGCGGGAGGTTCCATCTGAGCAATGGGAGTCAATTTCAGAAAATAACAGCAAGCTTTACAGAGAATGTTAAGTGCAAGTGCATCGATTGGTCGATGATTTCTGCAGCAAAACAAGAATTTAGTACAAAATGTATGAAGAAAGTTGACCAAATGCTTTTGAGGGCTAATCCTTACAAAGTGAAATATAGATGTAACAAATATATTTAACAGTTTTAAATGTTTTAGCAAATATCTGATTTATACAAGTTATTTCCAGTATTGACAATTGTTTATATCTTATGCAGTTGACCTGACATACTAGACATCACTTACTGAACTAGACTCCGACTCATGTCGACCCTTTCCTGTCTCTACAGACCTTAGTAATTGGACATTTTGAAACTTCATATTCAAAATGTCAGCACAATAAACCTTTATAATTACTTTTATCTTGTGACGCGGTCCTTCAATATTCAGAAAATTCACAAATCATTCCAAACAAGTGTCCTGCTTAAGAAATCCATCTCTCCTTGCCGTTTTCGTGTCCAAGGCTCCGTTTACAGAGAAACCGTAACCAGCCACTGCTTTCCACTTCTCCAATGATTGGTGTCTCACATTGGCAGTTTTTGATACTTTGTCTCAGAGTGAAACTTTTTAGGGAGCACCGACCAGCGGAAGTGTGTTCAGGAAGATGGCAAAAACAATGGCGGGAAGCATTGTCCCATGTCGTTCTACTCAACTTGTTCAGTTTAACAACTTCTGATAAGGAATGTGTTTCATGAGCACCTGGTTCATTGGAGGTAGGTTACTGTTTTCTAAATGAGGTGGAAGGTAATGAGGTGGAAGCTAAGGGTCTAAAGCACATGTGCGTTTCAATGACATGCCTAGATCACAGCGCCTTATAGTGGCTTGGCATGACAACTACAACTGACTCAAGGTGTCTTTGCCATCTCATCTAAACGTGGAACTTTTCCCCAAACAACATCCGATAATACTGGACGTTTCCCAACGTGTCGAGTAAAGATGGTCGAAATGAAACACATTGCTGCCATGTGATCAACTACTTTGCAGTTTGTATGAAAGAAAAATTACTACCTCATAAGGTGGCAGAGGAGTGTATATGTGGTTTGAAGTGTGTGGTAAAATATTTCTATGAGAAGATGAATTAGAAGATTACCTTTGAACTAAGCTAGTGTTGGGTTTATTTATTCCTCAGAAAGTAAAGACTTAATGCAAACTGAATAACTCATTTAAAACTCTATAGTACAAGCAGGAAGGAGCTTCTGAATTTCTCTAAGTTATGTCTCTAAGCCTGTAGAGCTATAGAGCTTTTTCATTCCAATAGACGGGCTGTTTTGCCAGCAGAGGATGGTAGCTCGTCTAATCCCAGCCTTTATGTGAAAACAGTAACATTTGGATAACAAGAACAGAGACACACATGAATCAAGTTGATTAGTGCACAAAGACCTACTTTACAAAATGAGCTTCAAAAAGCACTTGAGGCAATATGACTCTTGCATATTAAACAGATGATATAAACACATTTCTGTCTCCCCATCCAGAAAGTTTTGCTTTCTGCAACAGTGGGCAAATGTAAATTAAACTACAGCGAAGGTGAGAAAAGGCCAGTTTGGGCAGACTGAGTGTGATCTATTTTAATAACATGGAATGCTACTTCAAGGCTCTCTCTTATTGGAAAAAAGTGTTTCTCTCACCATTTCATTGTCTATTTCATCCACCCTGAGTATTTTAATTTCTAAAGGACTCTGACTTTGTCCCACCTGATGTGTCACCTTCAAGCTTTTTTTAGTTCCTGTTTGCCATCATCTCTGACTATTTTAGTCCTTTTTAAAGTCAACCATCATTACATTAACAGTACTGGTCCTGGTATTTTGTGTATAGTGCCAGGTGGCCAAAAAATGATTTTGAATGAACAATGATGATTTAGCATATGACAATTCTAAACACGTATTAATAAGATATTAAATAAGATATTAATGTATCAGTTTTATGAGGCTGGAGTGTCTAAAATACCCCCCCGCAGGCAGAAGAAGCTTAAGTTAGAAAGATTTTAACCCCAGCCTGCTGCCAGAGTGAGGAAACACCATCTCTGACCCTGAACCGCTGATACAGCTGCCCTGATGCTTTGTGTGGCTCAGATTATATGGAGCTATTTCAGCTTTGTTAACCGTAGGCTGACCTGATGCTTTGCTAGAACTCTAACCAAGTTAAATTACTCCTGAAAGCTCGGGATTATAGTGTTCTGGATGTTAGCCCCTGCTGGGCCGAACTAATGTCTAAAATGCCGCACATTTAGCGGCATTTTAGATAATTACACAGCACAGCATACCACATGCTCTCTGTGATTCATCCAGTGCAAAGCATTCTGCAGTCTCTTTTAAGTGTACACCTAAATCCATGTAATCCAGGAAAGGACTGAAGCTGTAGCAAAAATAAATAAATGCATAAAGCCATACTAAATCTATAAGATACACCAGAATATTTCTCTTTTCTAAAATAAAAAAAAAAACGTTTCCAATGTCACCTTGCAGCATTTCATTAGACGTAAAAAGAAAAAAAAAAAAAAAAAAAAAAAGCTTTTAGCAAACTACATCAAAAGCAGATACAATTTATTTCTGGTCTCAAAGCTACAAGGGTCTGTAGAGAGAGGAGAGGATTTGGTAATATTCTATATCGAGGTCTGCAAATTTGCTGAAGCGTCGTGTTGCATGTGTGGCTGTGAGTGTTCAACACAAACTTAAACTCACCAAGTTTAAGTAAATCGAGTAAGCAGTGTTAGTCCTGTAACACTATTGTGCTTCTCCCTTGTGTCAATGCTCAATGACTTGCCTTCCTACACAGAAAGTTGTTTAGGCATTTCCATCCATCCATCTTCTTACACCCTTATCCCATTGGGATCAGGAGAGGTGCTGGTGCCCTTTCTAGCTGTCAACAGGTGAGAGGCGCTGTACACCCTGGACAGGTCGCCAGTCCATGGCAGAGACAGGACAAACAACCATGCCCGCACACACTCACACCTAAGGAGAATTTACACAGACCAATACACCCAGTAAGTTAATTGGATTGTGGGAGGAAGCCAGAGTACCCAGAGAGAATCCAAGCATTCACAGTGAGAACTATGCAACTATGCCACAGGTAAAATTGGCAGAAACATTACTCAAATGGTGCAGCAACGATCTAATCATGATACACTCTGCTGACTCTTTGTTTGTGCTGAAGAAGATTTGCTCATATTAGCATGCTAAATGTTTAAACTACGTATAGGGCATTCAAATCTTAATTTGACATCCAAATTGACTGTTGTCATGGTCAATATGACCAAATCCATTCAAACTTGTAAAAAGCATTTATGAAAACATTCAAAATATTTCATAGATGCGACAGGAACTGAAGGTCCACAAAATGTGATGTATTTCTTCACATGTAGACCCAGAAAAGACTCTCTCTCTCCATTCACAAACAAAATCCCTTGGGGGGGAGGGGGAAACCTTCTCCAGGTCCACAAAACATATTAGTTTTGTGCGACCTCCGCATGACACGCTCTGCTTCTTCTCAATTTAACACTGAAGCAAAGCAACAAACAAACCCCACTTCCGACTGTGTACACGACTGAGCAGGAAGGAAAAAAATGAGTGGATGGCTGGATGGATGTGGCAACACAGATGGAAGGATTCAATAGTTTGAAAAAGCAGCTTTGAATAGTTAGTGTGCTTTTGCCTGCAGTTAATTTCAAACATGTTTTAATTAAATGCAATCAAACAAAATAGAAAAAAGCCTATAATCCGTTAAGCAGGACCGCTATACAAATGTTTTACACATTTTGATTTTTTCAAACCTGCGAGGAGGCAGCAACCACCCATCTGGTTTTGAGGCAAGATCTAACAGTTTGAGAGTCAGGGTGTGAACCGATGAATAATGAGAAAACCTGACTTTGTATTCCAATATTTTATGCTGCAATCCAGATGACCCTGAAAGCTTAAAAACATTTTTGCACAAATGACTGGAAAAACTACAACTTTGGAAAGTTTGCAACCAGCGGTAAAGAGCAGTGGAATTTATGTGCCATTATACACACTTACTAGAAAAGTCTTCATATATATTCTCATATTGTGTCACACTACAACTACATCAGTACATCTCACTGGAATGTGCATATGGAACAGACCAACACAAAATGGTAATTATGAAACTCATGTAAAATCATACATCTTTATTTATCGCCGTTATAAATCTGTAGTGCTGTGTCTAGGTATTTCTAGTTGAATTTTCTTTCAAATATTTTTAGAAATGCTTTTGAGAAAATTAGTGAGTAGGGCAGGTTTTCCACAAGGATATATAGAAGATAAAAGGACTCAGTGCTTTGCTACTAATAGTCAACACTATAATAGCTACATACGGTCAGGAAAAAGTTTTAATTTAAAAAAATAGTGAGGGAGAGGGAAGTAGGTCACTTATGCTAGCTTGACTTTGACAATTTTAACATGTAGACGTTCTGCAGAATTCTATAAATAGGTAAAATAAATGTAAGGTCACAAAACTTAATGGGAATGAATGCATTTGCTTTATGTAAAACTTTTGCCATTTTGAAGTCTTTAAAAGAGGCTAAAGCCTGATTTTAATATAGCTTCATATATCCTTTAAAGATTGTACTGTACAGCCCACCTGGCATTAAAACAGTATTGGTTCAACAAAGAACTGGAGTCCTGAAGGAGCACTTTCAGGGATGCATTAGGGAGGGAAACTGGTAAAAAAAAAAAAAAAAAAGATAAAAATGAATACAGATGAGCCACCAAATGTGATGGGGAGTAGAGGACAGATCAAACAGCCCCAGCAGTCTCTGGAAGCCACATTATACTGCTCTTCACAGACACGGCTCTTGGTTGAAAATGAAATGGAAGCAAAGCATGAAGTTCCTATCTGTGAGTACTAAGCTGATGTGTAACATCCAAACACTCCAGTTGCAATGAGGCGGCACATCTACCATGGGTGTGTCCTTAAGAATAGAATCTTGCTGTTTCAATACAGAAGCGAGTCCAGATTATACTTCATTTTCATTCCTTTTTCAACCAATATGATGATTATGGCATAATGAGAGTTTGACCTCTCAAAGACTAAGAAACTTTAATTTGTACAAAACACACCACACTGAAACTGGAAGACATTTTAAATATCTAAACTAAAAACATCAAAGGATTAAAATAAAAACCACAAAACTAAAACCATAAATAAAAATGGATTATGATGTTTCTGTAAATAAAATTGCCCTCCAAAAATATCATCAGAATGAACATGGGTCATAAATTTCCCAGATATTAGTTAGCATGATTTCTGTTCTTCGTTGGTCGTCAAGCCAGGTTCGCTCAAAGAAATGGGTATGTGGAACCTATTTTGTACAGCACACTTCTGATATTTTATCCCATTTTTTTCCCTCATCACTTATGATAAACAACATCAATTGCCACAAAATTAGAGGTGAAAGCAACAAATTTGCT
The DNA here is from genome assembly GCF_003331165.1 of Xiphophorus hellerii. NCBI lineage: Eukaryota > Metazoa > Chordata > Actinopteri > Cyprinodontiformes > Poeciliidae > Xiphophorus > Xiphophorus hellerii. Next base: position 20,658,401 of record NC_045681.1, read on the forward strand.
TCCAGTAAACTTGTTTGGAGGATCTGACACGATCTTTGCATCGATAAGCTTCAAAGTTAAAGTCTTTTGTCTTTGTTGGTTCTCATTTGAAGCACAGCTCCTACTTGCTCATGCGTTTATTTGCAGGCAGGTTAGTACTGTCGATATGATTTGATCCACAGTTAAATGTTGGATAGTAAACAGCACAACATTATTGCCAAATTTGTTCAGTTTACAAGCCAGAAAGTAAATTTTTAATCCAACACTACATCCATCAGGCTCTTAGGAGGCAATAGAACTTTCATTAAGATTTCTCTCATTGCTTCAACTATCAATTTTTCTGCACAGTTACCATTAAACAACACTTTTTTCAAAGTGTCAGAGAGTTATTTAAAAATAACAAGAAAATCTGGGATGGAAACGCAAAAAACACTTACAAGCTTAAAAACACATTCAAAGTGTTTCAGCGGATGAAATACGGCTAACAGAATATGAAAGTCATCTGTATGGGAGAGCATTCGACCACACGGGGCCAGTAAATGACACATTATAAGCCTTCATAGAGTGCCATGTTCAGCTTTCCTTCTTCCCACTGCTTCTGCTATGGCTTAATTTATTGTATTTTTACTGGCAGCTTCGGTTGGCAGAGCAGAACTGTGAAAGGAATTGCTTTGCTACAAGCCGAGGAAACACTTTCTCACTTGCTGCTTTAATTTCAGGTTATTCTTGGCAGCTACTGGCAGTCCAAAGTGAACAGAGTTGATTGAAAACTTTATAATTTTGTGTTAAATCCAGTAACATCATTGATGGGCTAGCAAAAGTATTCAGAGAGCTAGAACTTTTTACAGCTAACCACACAACAACCAAAACTGTTCCAAGTATGGCTCGTGGGCTTTTGCTAACGTCAAAGGAGAAAACCTACAACCGCTTAGTGGCACCGCTAAAATCTGATGCCACTCCATTTTTTTTAAATAGAAGTTAAGTTTCTTCAAAGGTTTTTGTGTCGTTTCTTCACTGATTGTTGTTGCAGTGCCCCCAGAGGCGAGGAGGCAAAAGGGTTTAGCTTGTTTGACAGTAAAATGTGAAAGGGAACGGGACCAGCTGAAAATGGGGCAAATATTGCAATCAGTATGCACCAATAAACTTTACTCACTTCCGAGACAAACACAGATATCTGAGGTATAGCACTGGCTGATACCAATCCGATACAGAAAAACAGGGCTGACCCGACTTAAAAAGGTTTGTCCTTTTCCCCCCCAACGCAGACAAAGATGTACTGAGTTACAAATTTACTCAATAACTCTGCACCAGTACAGCACACTGAAATACACCAGTAGCTTCACAAGCTTGGCCAAACATGTGAAAACCACAGAATTTTAATTAATTCAGTCAGTGTAATTATCAGTATGATAGCCAATGTAAAATAAATAAAGAAACTGAAACTGACAAAAACAACAGGTCGACTACCTGGGTCAAACATGTAGTCTGAAAGGAAACCTGCTTTCCTTTCAGAAAGCGAGAAACAAACCTTTCACTGGTTCAGAAAGTATGATTAGGAATTCTAAAAATAATGTAAAATATATAGTTAAAGCATGAAGTTGCTCAGAGCAGAAGACAGACTACATAGATCTGTCTTTATGAATTGGTACATTGTCACCATAAGCAATCTGGATTATTATTTTTATTTTTTTCAATATTGAAACCGATTCAGATATTAATATTGATTTGAGGCATGTCGAGTTGCAATTTTGGTCCCCAACTGAACCGAGACAGATTTGTTAGCTTTAAAACAAAAACTCCACTTGTAACAGCTTTCAACATTATCTCCGTATTATATTCTTTACACTGGCTTCCTGTGCGTATTTATATCTCTTAAGGGCTTTGCTTTTTATTAATCTGAACTTTGTGTGCGTAGCAGGTCCTTAAAGTCGTCCAGCCAGCTTTTATTTGATGTTCCAAGGACCAAACTGGAACAGGTGAACGGGTCTTAGGGTGAACGGGTCTTTTTGGTGGTTTCACACTCTTTTAAAAGCAAACTGAAGATGAAAAAAGTTCAGAAAAGCTTTAATGTTTTTTTTTTAGCATATACCAATTAGACTACAGTAGCAGTGTTTAAGTAGCTTAAGTATCTGGCTATGTTTTGTTTTTTTTGTCGTTTACCCCGTAGTGTTTCTTCTTGGTAGTGGGCCTGGCAGGGGTCAATAGCTGCAGGGGAAACCACCATGTTTCTCACAGGCATTGTAAGAGACCATCTGCAAATTTAAAAGGTTTATAAATGAAATATTCCAACAGTCCAGCAGCTACGTGGGCCGCAAAGCCAACAAGCACCCCGATGGCTGAAATAATTCCCAGAAAGACGGCGAGTAAAAAACAAGCAGCCAAAGAGCTGTCTGTTTGCAATAAAACAGAAAATGATGTAAGCAGGAAGGATGGAGGTCCTTCCTGGAGTAAACAGCACGAATGCGTTGAAAAAGAGAGATGCACTTGTGTGAATACAGGACTGGCAAATCAAACCTCCGAAAAACAAAAGCAACACCTTGAGGAAGGATTTGTGTATCAGAGTCTGGAGTGGTGCTGCAAGTGTTCTAGTTTGCTCTGAGAGCTCAATCTCACATTCAGCACTTCAATAGTCTTCTCTGTGATCAAACACTTGGTGTTAAGTTGAAACACTTCTTTCTGAAGCACGGCAAATGGGTGCGTTTTGAGCAATGACATCTTTCCATAACCTTAAACTAGAAAACAAAAGACATTATTGGCATGATTTTTTTTAAATTTAGCATTAAAATACACAGTAATAGAACAATCTTTACAGGATAACAATGTCTTTATGTAGCATTGCGGAAATAAAACATTATTCAACCGCAGTCTAACTGAAATATTAAACAGATAGGAAAACCAGCTTACATTGTAGATGCATCAATTATTTATGTGTTATAAACCTCTGACTTTAGTATATTTGGAGTTTTCCAATAGTTTTTCTATATTAGATCAAACAAAAACCATACAAGTTCATTTTTTAAACAGATTTTAGAATTTCAAACTTCCCGGAAAATATTTCTAAAAGGTTCAACAGTTTAAGCATTTTTAAACAAAAGGCAGACTCAAAGGAAAAAAAAAAAATAGATGAACTTAGCAGCAATATTCAATCTTCCTGTTATTTGTTGAAAGGTTGGCTTTGTCTTGAAGCACAAACATTTCTGGATACGTCATAGAAAATACAGCTTCCTTTCCAAGTCCTCCATTTTCATTTTCACACAGGAGATGGTCGTTGTTACAAGGACAAATGAGGCTTTTATAGTGTTTAGGTATGACGAATTGAGGGACCAGGAAAAGATCTGTCTTTTGAGTTTCTGAGCCAATCATGCCAATTGGAAGATTGTTACTATTAATAATAATAACAATGACACTCAACATTTTACACCCCAGTTGTTGTTTGAGCTTAGTTATGTACTCTCAAAATATTTGATGGTCTTTTAATATCCCCAAAGTCATCCTCCAAGTTCAGTAACCCAGCTACAACCTGCCACACTACTAGAATTATGATACAAAATAATTTAAGACAGCATTCAATCGTCTAAAAAGTGATTATCCCAACTAATTCACCACAAGGTAAGACACCGCAATACTGAGACATAGCAGGTTTTCATTAGCATATTCATTTTAATGTTCATTGTTGAACACCTACAAATTGTTTAGAAAGGTTACAAAAGCACAAAAGTTTTTCTTTCAAAAAAAAAAAAAAAAAAAGATGGCAGGACATTAATGATTTTGAATTGTGTAGCAGCTACTGGACGAGGTCTTGCATTCATCAAGTCAAACGAGAAAGCCTCTGTATACCAGAGTACTCTAGAGTAAACGCGAGGCCATTTGTTCAATAGCTTTAGTTCATATGAAACAGAACAATGATTCCAAGCTCATCAGGAATGCTACAATAAACCAAAAACTATCTACAAACCTCTATGAACTAAAGAACTTTCTGCAATAACTCCCCAAAAATACAGGAGAGGTAGATAAAGTCATTCAATAATGGGAAACTTTAAATAACTGCCACTACAGATCCATCAACATAGTATTAAACATCACAGAGGGTGAACTTTCTATTCCCCATGAACGTATACTGAGTAATCATCCACAGTAAAGCCTAAACAGAATTTGTTCCATCAACTCCTTCAAAAGCTATTTGCAATCAGAGTTTCCTTTATCCAGCATCAGACTGAAAGAACATGTTTTACAGATGTAATTTCCTCTAAATGAAGGTACAAAACTGCTGGTTGTTGGCCAAGTTCTTCAGACAGATTGATAGATGTGCCTCAAATGCAATTCTTCAAGGAAACTGCCTTAAGAATTGCTAGCTAAACCATCTAGCAGAAAAGCATTATGAGTTTATGACATAATGCAAATGGATGACATATCTGCAAATGAAAAAAAAAAAAAAAACAAGTTGCCATTTCACTCCTTCAGACTGAACTTTTTCACTTCAAAATTATTCCTCAGAACATTTTGTACAGCCCAATTCCAACAGTCCATACGGATGTTTCATACTTTTATTGATGACACACAAGTTAAAACAATTATCTATAATCTATTCAGACTACTGTAAGGTCATCAGAGTTTAAATTTAAGCATTTAAAGCAAGCAAAAATGGCTGAAACAGTACACATAGTTTGTAAGTAAGAAATAATATTCATCATTATTTATCGTTGTGGTGAAAAAAATTCTAAGAATTTTCATTCATCATAAAGAGAAATTCAATCAGGTATGTTTAAAGACCTTCGAAACTGTATTGTCTGAAATTAAATGTTTGCTACTGTCCCGTAGGAGTATAAATGAATATCAGCACATTCAAAAATATAATTAAATATAGTGCAATTTAGTGCCATTTTAGAGATTTTAATGTCACTGGTGTTCTGAAGAAGCCTCTCATAATGATTATATCTTAAGAGCAGAATTCATGATTTATGACTAGGCAACAAACTCTTCGAGATGAAAACCAAGATACACCAACTTTCTCTGACCCTCGTCTCTGAAAAGAACAGTCATTTATATGTTTTTCCCCTTATTCAGTATCTCGGAAAAAGAAATACAGAACTGGCTGCTGCAAATTTGCAACACCGCCTCTTGCTGGTCACTTCATGTAATCCATAGATTTTATAATATCACGGCACTTGACATGTGCGGATATGTTGAACACCACTGTTTTGTCAGATTAATGTCAGTGTTTGAACTACGCTGTGTTCACTGCGATTTGACATGCAGCAACACAGCAGAGGTCCGTTCAAATAAAACACACAGCAGATTTCACTGTCACTTCCAGCTGCCTACGGCTTTAGCTTTTGTGATTCTGATGTGGCGCGTACGCCTGGAACAAATATATCTGGAGTTAGTCTTCAAATTTAATAGACTGTAGATTCCAAAGACAAGGCAGACTTCTACCTCCACTCTCCAATAAACTGTTTTTAAAACTATTAAATACAGGATTCTTCCATATTTTCAAGTACTTCTCATAATGTTCCGCAAATCTGAGTACAGACCTGGTACTGTTATTTAAACCGAAATGAATTTAATTAGTAGGGATATATATTATGCAATAAATCATGAAAAAAAGACAATGCTGAATTTACCTTCTTATTCGGCACAGTCGTAAATCGTTATTTAATGCATGACTATTGCCCTGCCTTTCCCCCCCTAACCCACATGCATTTCTCATATACAAGTGTTTGATGTGCTTTGGGTTCTGTTTGAAATTTGCTGTACAAATAAAAATTATTTCAACACAGATCGTTTAATTTTAGACTTCTCAAATCAGAACTAGCTTACTGTACACAAATACGGGTTTTCAAATAAAGTTTAAAGCTATTTTTAATCATTTGGGGAATCAATAAAAACAAGTTTTAATGTTTTAGAGAAAATAAATCAATAAAACTGTAACTAAGGTAGGCTGCTAGAAAGTGCAGTTTGATTACATAGCAGTTCAGCTGAATGGTGTCCTTCGCTGTCTCCTGCCTGTCTGGGTGTCTCACATCTCCAGCGTGAGAGACGCAAGAAAAAAGTTAGATCTAAAAACTTGCTTGTGATGGCGGAAAAAAGACAAAACCACCAATAAAACGCAAATTTAGAGCATGGCACGCAGCAGAAAGCCATTCATTTAGAGCCAAATCTCATAACTCCCCTTCTGAAGTGGTAGTAACAGGCCACTCTCAAAAACTTGCCCCCCCAGAGAGAGAAAACTGTGGTGAGTGGATCCAAGCTTCAGGGTCTCAGATTGCTGCTTCTCATCAATTTGCAGCATGCCAAACAATATTTTGGCAGCACTCCGTGTTCTTGGTATGGAGAAAAAACAAAAGAAAAAGTGATTAACATCACTTGGAGACGCCGGCTTCATCACCTCTGTCTAACAAGAGGTCGTCAGGAGTTTAACATCCATATAAAGGGGGTAAAAGAAAAGCTGGAGATTTGAGTAAAGGAGGAGAGGAAATTATGTATGCACAAATTAATGATAGGTCATTAGGCTTCTTCCTCAACAATCACAGCTGAGGGGCGCTGCGCACTGACACTTCATGACGCCATATTATGTAGTGACAAAGGCTGTTTTTTTTTTTTTTTCCTTAGTTCTGTGAGCATGAGTGTCCATCTGTATCCAAATCTGTTAGTGACGGCGTGAGTGCGTGTGTGTGCGCGCATGTCATGGACTCAGGGAATGCAAGTTGGAGGAGGATCTGAATCATGCAGATCACCATGCACTCACTGACATGAGCCACACAGAGGATCCCTGATATTCACGTGGGTTAGGGACCACAACTGTCAAGAAATACATGACTCCCTCTAAAAACGCTTGAAACTGCTTGTTTTAATTGTTCAAACACCAAATCTAGCTCAAAACATATCAATATGCACAACGTATTGCTACATAAGTATTGCCAAGACTACCGCTATTGCAGCAGTGTTAGCACTACCGCAGTAGCTAATATTCATAGTGTTCCTCATTTCTGCTCAAGGACTCAGAACGCTATTAATCATGATTAATTAAATAATTGTCAACTAATTTAGTAATCAATTAATCCTTAACTGGCATCTAGAAACTCAAAAAATGGCAATTTCTTAAAAGACCAACACTCAGAGCAGTAATTAAGCCAAAAACAAAAAGTTGTTTTATTGTGTTTTAGGCACAACAAATTTTTTATTCTAAAAAGAAATTGAATCATTTCTTTTGCATGTTATTTCTTTATTTTAATGTATTTCTATTATTGAATAAAACGATTCAAGTCATTAAATAACAGCAAAATCAGCCAATATTTTAACCCAATTAATCACTTAATGATCAATCAATTATTAATCAACTAATAGAATAATAATAGTTGTGAAAAAAAAACAAATCAAGTTACATTCCACAGGGAAAAAACAAACAAAAAAATCACAGGGAATAGTCAAAGTCCAAATGTAAACCTAATTGAAAATGAGTGAAAAACGTTCAAGCTTTTTTCAAAAATAATGAGAAATGAGGGGAAAATGCAGTTTCTAGATGTGCTATGCTGGCAGAGACATTCAAAAAGACTTTCATCTCAAACTGCAAAGAAACATAACTCAACAAAGATTTGACTCAGTGAGGCTGAATGCTAAGGCACACCACACTTTTCAGATCTCCATTTTTAAAGCATGCATTAATTTTCTCCTGCTCAGTCTGGCACTATTCTGTATTTTTCTAACTTATAACACCCAAAGAAATAGATCAACATTTGTGGATGTCATGTGATAGAATGTGAAAATAATCTGGGGTATGAATACTTTAGTAAGGCAATGCAAGTACGGCAGCTTGAACATGGACATATGCATGTGGTAGGAGATTCCAGAATTGAACAGAGAGCACTGAGTTTATGTTCAATCTAAATCTTTCACTCTTCACTAAGACATTTTCATTCATAAACACATTCCTGACCTCCCAAGTGTTTGTCCTTTTTCCTGTTTTTATTACTTTGCCTTATCCATTTGCTTCAGGCTAGATGTGTTCATAATAATTGCTAACTGAATGTAAAAACATTTGCTATAACAGATTAAAAAAAACAAACTCAACTTTTGTTTTGGTACAAGGTCAAATGAGGGGCTGCAGTGACCTAAGAACGTGACCTATGGTGGAGTAAAACTTTAAATGAATTTATGAATCTTTTTGTTGTGTGTCTAGAGCCAAGGACAGAAGCCTCTAGTTCAGCATCTACCACCCGATGAATGAAGCTGTTGCAGAATTAGAGAGAGCTCTTTCAGTAACAACTTCCATATTTTAGGTGCACAAAGGAGTGTTAGCGTAAATTCTTCCCACATGTGTTACCACTATTAATTATCCCATATTAAAAACGTATTTTTTGTTAGCTATTGATTTATTGCCTGTAATGCAGCTCAACATGGTTATGGAATGAAATATCAGACTTGTATTGCACTTTTCAGGACACTTAAAGACTATTTACATAAAATCCTCATGCACACTTTCATATGATGATGGCAAGCTACTGGATTGTATATTGCGCTATCGGCTGTTCTGACAATCACCAGCAGGCAAGTTGGGTGAAATGTCTTCCTCAAGGACACAATGACGGACACGGATGAGGCGGAAGCTCAAACCAGCGACCCATCGATTGCAGGACAATCTACAATGCCACAAGACTCCCTTATAATAATCCAACTTGCTGTTTGTAAAAAATCTCTACGGGGAGTGGATTTGGAGTTTTTAATTACAAGACCACAAAGCACAGAGCACACAATGTTGTGTTTGTGTACCGAACAGATTACATTGACGACAACCTCACCCAGTAGAGCTGTTACTCAACTGTCATGGAAGACCATCCAAATTATGCAAAGTCAAGTTGTGGTTCACTGCTAGGTGCTAGTAGAACAGGGCAATTAGGAGTTCAGACTTCTGTGATCATACTGACAGAACACACCCAGAATAATATCAAATGGTGAAAAAATGGTGGTAAACTTATCGGTTAGTTTGACAATTCGTTCTGAATGGGTTTATGCACTTTTTAGAATTTGTTATCGTAGTTTTTGTGACCCGCCCAGTCTCTTATCCGCTCACTTTGCTCGGACTCCGGTTAGCTGAAATGACGCTATTTATAAACTTAGAAGGGAGGGGCGGGAAAAGGAGGACTGAGGGATTTCATTGGATAATATCAGTCAGTAAAATCAACCAATGGGCTGTCGCGGTCGATAAAAATTATATTTCGGGGCGTACCATGGTGGCGTAGGGGATAGCGCGACCCTTGAGTCCTCGACGCGGCCATTGTGGGTTCGACTCCCAGACCCGACGATATTTGCCGCATGTCTTCCCCCCTCTCCTTCCCCTTTTCTTGTCAGCCTACTTTCATATAATGGACACTAGAGCCCACAAAAGACCCCCTGGAGGTGTTTAAAATATTAATATATATATATATATATATATATATATATATATTCTTTTTTTGTTAGATTATGACAGCCTAGGGCCTCCCCATATACAGTATGTATATCTGTATCCCCGATGGTCAGTCCTCCCCTGAACAGAGTACAAACTGAATAGAGCTTTTTTTTCCTGTTCAAATTGTCAAATTGTCACAGTGGCAGGTGCGTTGCTTTAATTTACACGCCACTTCATACTTTTACCCACATTTGGCCAGTGGCGGGTGCTAATTTCCACCCCTCCCTATCGTAGTCTTTAATTACAACATGACTTATTTTACAGAGGAACAGACTTTCAGTTTTACTAGAAGAAAAAAAATAAGTGTCATCAATTAAATTTGCTAAAAGGTTTATTACATTGACATTTACTTTGAGGGGTCGTTAAACTTGAAGCGAGCACACAGGTTCTCGAGGATAAATCAACTAAAACTACCTTTTGATAACAATCAAATTGTGCTAGTATGCATTTTCGCCTGTTAAGATTTCACCATAAACAGACATTTTGGGGAATGGGTGCTCAAGTGGAAAAAAGGGCACCTTGTGCGGCGCACGTAACCATCTGCTACCAGTGTGAGAACCTGACTTTTTCCCTCAGCACAAACAAGTGTCCTTCTGAAATCTTTTTTTAAAGAGGCACAGCTTGAACATTATGCATAAGTACTGTTTAGAAATTAATAGCTATATAGCGTAAAAAAAAATTTTAAAAAAAGATTTCAGAAAGATACTTTTTAGCCTAAAGGTAAAAGGGCAGGTGCTCTAGCACCTCCTAGTAGCTAGAGCACCTCTATCTAAGCACATTGCAGACCACAGAACTTAACAGTCTGAAACCTAACAATGTTCTGGAAACGTGTAATTTGTTGCCAACATGATTTATTGATGTTGTAAAAACAAGCTAATCTGTATGCAGTGTCCAATGCTTTTCATTTGTCTGTTTCAGCTAGCATTAATTGAGTTTAAAAATGTTGATATATTGACTGGTTTATCATAGGTGGTAAAATCTCTAGGAAGTCTTTCATAGATTCATAGGCCTGAACAAGCTTTCACATTATTTTTTGTATGACTTCAATGTGATTTAGACAGCCGTGTAGAACATCAGGATTCAGTGCCAGCTTAACTTTCTAACCGGCAAGATAATTACATTTGCCAATGAACCGATTTTTCCTGCAAGAAATCGAAAAAAAATGTAATTGAAAGAAAAAGACTGATGGGGATTTAATGATCTTTTCCATTTGCAGCATAAAACCTTCCATATGATAAGACTAAGTCCTGCTTCGGGGGAATACTTACCTCACATTTAATGAAATTAGATGTGGCATCAGAAAGTGTCAGAGTTTATATGAGGTCTTGGGGGAACTCTGCATGCTGTGGTGAAACATACTAGGCTCTGCAATGTGTGTATGTGTCGGTGTGTGAACTGTAGAGTTCAGAGGACAATAAACTCACCCCGGCTGCAAAACCCAAACTTCCATCCAAGATCTGCTTCTGAACAGGGCAGATAAGAAAAAGATAATGAGTGCAAGTCAGATAAATCGATGTGTTGAAACCTTGACAACATAAAAGCAACAGTTCGGTTAACCTTTTAATGGAAACAACCTGTCAAAAATTGCTTCGATGTCTACAGAGTCAAATGTTAGACTGTGAAAAGGCAACAACTTTAGAAGTAAAACCACTCAGTCAGCAGATGGATTTCTCACGTGATGCGGCAACACAATGTCAACAAATCAAAAGAGAAGCTAGCGACAGTAGCTTAAAAAGTGTGTAATTTGAGATCCGAAGAGCCTAAAAGCAGAAAACATTGACCAAGTATATACATGTCTTTTCCTTTCACAGGTAAGAGCAGGACGAGTGAAGGTCATGGAGCTTTTCGAAGAATCGCTTTCCAGCTATTTGTTTTGGAAAATGGCTCCTTTTTCAGAGTTTGACTTTTGAGAGTCCAGACAACTGAATTTAAAATGTCATAAAACATTTTTTTTTTTAAAGTAGTATTTCAAGTTAGATATCTTTTGCATATAGCTATGTTCAGGCTTATTGAGTAGAAAAAATACTTGAGGTTTGGGTTTATAACATTATTAGAAAATAATTTTTTTCAGCGTGTGTGTTAAGCAGCAGAGTGCAGGCTAGCTAACAGAGCCCGACTAATTAACCATATAAAATTGGCTCATCGGGATTTTTATTTTTTTTTTAAACTGCAACCTTCAGTTGTGCTGGTATTTATTTGCGTGGTTTAATCTCTTGACCATATGGGATTGCTTTTTGCTTCTTTTTTTTATAATGCTTCAGAGCTGGTATCTATTACCAGCCCTCTCCACTTCAAAACATATTTCAATTGAGAATTCAAAGATGTTCTTTTTATTTTTAGATTTGATATTACTCCCCCAACAACTACACACAAATATTTCAAAAACATATTTTCATATAAGGGGCAGCAAATTAGTTGGCAACACTGTTGGCTTGCAGCAGGAAGCTCTTGGGGTCAAATCCTGGCTTGTGGTCTTTCTAAATTGAGTTTCCAAGTTTGAACCACGTCAAGCATCAATGCAGAGGTTTCAGATTATCTTAGATTGCACCAGAACTTCACCAGCAAAGCAGCTTACAAAAATGACCTGCTGATTGGTTTTAAAATTGTAAAATGTGTGAAATATCTTAACAGAAGGGAAGAATAAATAGTTTGAGTGTATGTGTATGCATTAGCAAGACACATACTTGTGAGCGCTCACACTGACAGTTGCTTCAAGTGTTAGCTCATTTTTTTCCCTAAATGACAGGATCAATCAAACTGTTCCATAACAGATTATTAAACACTTAATCAAAGACAGGAAACGAAATCAGCAGGTTATCTTAATTGAAAATATGAGACAGTTTTATAAGAGTTTCTAATTAATTTTACATAGCACAGAAAGCGATATGGTAAGACTGTCGCTCTTTCAATGGCTCATTAACTGTTAAAAACAAAATAAAAACATTTGATCTCTAATTCAAGCAAAACTTTAAAAAACATGAGAAAAAAAAAACACACACAAAAAAAACACCAACCAGAAGGAAAAAAATTACCTTGAGAGAGACTAATGGTAACGACATTACCATGCCATGTAAAACCACAATTACCTCTTAAAAGTTTTTGAAGTAGCTTAAACTCATTCACAATGGACGTAGAGCATCTGTAAACATTAATGTTCAAGTCTTGCCAGATATCGTCAGATTGGATATAAGTCTGAACTTTGGATAGGCCATTCTAACTTATGAATATGCTCTGGGGGATATGAGTAAACGGAGCTGAACACATGGCTGTTACACTTATTTTTTGTGTTTCATGCTATCTTGCGTTTGATTATCACATAAAATCCCATTGAAAAAAAAAGTTCAAGGGATAATACTTTTTCAAGGCACTGCATATGCTTTTTTTCTTCCTGCACAACTGAGACATGCGTTTGTTATACACAAGTAATTTGAAGAATCAACAAGCGTTTCACGTTTCACATGAAAAGCAAATTATTAACCGTTCAACGGTGGCAGAAACGGTGAAAACGGGAAGGACCCTTGACTGATCAGACCAGAGGGTTTAAATTGAAGACTTGCCTTTGATCAAATTTTCATTGTTGTGTGTTCAGATTCTGTTTGACCATTCTGTCATAGAGGATTGATTGATGGCGGGCTCTATCAATGTATTTGAGGTTCTCCAGAGGCAACTCCCTAAAGGAACTCTGGTTTTTGATCACTGGGTTATTACCTGCCAGCCCGATCGAGGTCTTTTATCATCCAGTCAATTTACAGAAGGACATGAGAAAGGAGCATGTACTCAAGTTCAGGTAAGTGTCTACATGATGTATTTCAGGCTTTCTAATCAAAAGACCCCTCAAAAAACCTGCTTTTGATTTGTTATTGAGCTTGGAATGCACAGTAAAGTTATTAAAGCAATCCAATTTAGGAAAACTAAAAAAGAACAACAGCTGAAAGGATAAGAAACCTCCATTTGGCTGTATGAACTGGCTGTGTATGTAAAGTTGGGCTGGAACATGCAAGCCATGCAGATTTAGGAGAAAAGTTTGAAGAGTTGTTGAGATCTCTGATCACATAGAAACGATTCAGCCATTATTTGGCTTGCATAGCTGAGGTCTAACATGCTAATCAGGGAGCTTTGAAGCTGCTAGCTGGAGGATTTTGTGGGTAGAGTCACGGATTGTATTTGCTTTGCATTCTGCCTTTACATTAAGCCATAAGCTAGCTTATTCCAACCTCCAGCTTTGCATATATGCATGACTAATAACCTAAACATTTTCAAACTCTATCAACCGAAAATAGAACGTGCGAAGCTGTCAGTGTGTACCTGTCGGCTGGAGAAGATGAAGACGAGGGCGGCCCCCGCGGCGGTCAGACCCCAGGTAAACAGAGTGCCCAGCAGGGCCTGGATCACAGGGCTGTAGCCTTCCAGCATGATGCCACACCTGGCAAAGCAGGACACAAAGTCAGTCTCTAACCAAACCACCATTATTCTGTAGTTGCTTTAACAACTGAGAAGATTACAGTGCCGATAAGTTCTCCTCTAAGGCTAAAAGACATTATCTTGCTAACCTACTGAAACCTTTGCCATTTTGTCACAATAGGGCTTCAAATGTCAAGGTATTTTAGTGATCAATCAACACAAAGTGGTGCACAATTGTGGAAGGAAAATTATATGTGATGCTCAAATTCTTTATGCATTTGTGTTCACCCAACCGAATGCTTTCTAGAACTTTTTTTGCTACAGTTACAGGTGCAAGTCCTTATAAATTTACACACTGGCATTTTTGTCTGTTCTTTGAAAAACAACTCAACAGGGTAGTTGTTTAGCTCAATAGTAAAGCAGGTGCAGCACATACAGAAGCTATAGAGTGGACTCCTAGTATTTGTAAGGGTAAGGATCCACCATTGTTTACAAAATGCTAACATCTGCAAATACCTAAAAACACTTAGAACTGCCTACTTTAATTGTTCAAACACCAAATATGTCTCGATATTAATTGATATCCACAGTGGACAACATCTACAGTCTTTCCAATCTATCCAATCAATACCAGGCAAATAAATAGCACGCCTGGATTGGCTGTTTTGCAAAGGCCAGCCAGTAGCGTGTTAAGTAGTGTTGCATTGAGGCATCTCAGCTTCCCAAGCAGTTTTTTTTTTTTTATTATCAGATATGTTCTGCGAAAGAATCCACTAACAGGGAACAGATTTTCCAAACCAGCGCAAAAAAAAAAAAAAAGTGAATATTGAACAGCAAATAGGCAGATGGTCGACTGTAGTGCCACTAATGAACAATGACTACTGGTTTCACAAAATCAAAAATAGCTCAAGCAGAGATTAGTTATGTTCAAATCTTTGAACAGCGATTCTTAAATCTAACTGGATTTAGATTTGAACTTTGACTGGGCCATTCTAATAAATGAACATGCTTTAATCTAAATGATTCCATTACAGATCTGTTTGAATGTTTAGCAGGAGTCTCAAACTCCAGGCCTCGAGGGCCGCTGTCCTACAGTTTTTAGATGTGCCACAGGTACAAAACACTGGAATGAAATGACTTAATGACCTCCTCCTTGTGTAGATCAGTTCTCCAGAGCCTTAATGACCTAATCATTCTAGCCAGGTGTGGTGCAGCAGAGGCACATCTAAAAGTTGCAGGACTGCGGCCCTCGAGGACTGGAGTTTGAGACCCCTGGTTTAGAGTCATGGTATGGCTTGAGGCCAGTAAGCTCAGTTTTGGTTTCATCTATTCTGACCACCTTCTTCCATATGTTTGCTGGGTCCACCGTAGAGGTGCAGAAACAAAAAAGCTAAGCCAACCTAATACTGGTAATTTAAGTTACAGAATTTTATGCACAAAGACATTTTTGTTTAAATATAAACTGATGGAATTTGATACAGTGTGGAACCATGTCATTTTAACTAAATTTGCTCACATTGTCTCTTCCATAATTTCAATAAAATATCCAGACCATTTGAATAGAAAAATTGGTTTATGAATCAAAAATTGTTCCTCAATCGTTAATTGTGACCCTAAAAATCTGATTTTGACTGACAACTCCAACATCAGCATGTGTGTCCTGAAACTTATCCGTTTACTGATCCAGGAGTCGTCCTCTAAGACCGTTTCACCAAATTAAGATGTAAACAAGCATGAAAATCCTGTTTGCTGTGGATTACAATATCCTGCCCTTCTTTATTTGCTTCTCTGTGACCACACCCACAGTGAACTGACTTCCAGCTTTGTAGAAATCCACTGACACGTCACATTGCAGGTTGAATCATGGCCAAATCATTTGCCAGACTGACTCGACTGTTCAGACTGTTTCACTCCCTCATCTTAATAGGATACTTTTTTTTTTGTTTGTTTGTTTTAAATGTGGTTTTGTGGTTGTGGGTGATATCAACCAAGGAGTTAATTGGCAAGGGGGGAAAACAATCCAGATTTTCCAAAAATTAAGTCCTCATAAACAAAAAATTTTTTAATAATTTATAAAAACCAATGTATCATCCAGCCTTAATTGAATCAAATATGAAGTAAGAAAACATCCACAGCAAAACACTTGCAGTTTGGTCAAGAAGTTCCAGCTTTTACATCAAAAACCTTTGAATAATTGTTGTCCCCTTTAATTATTTTTTGCATTTTTCTCAAAAATTCTGAAAAAAAAAAAAAAATTAACAGAATGATGAAGCCCCAATTAGAATTTCAAATGTCAATCTGCAGAAATCCAAATGCTTCATTCGGTTGGTAAAGCTCATCCCACATTTAGTAATAATTACTATATTTAATTTTTTGTTGTGATGCTATTAATCCCACTATATTAAGATGATACATTTGAAACCAAAAGTTTATATACTCCAATTAAAAAGACAAACACCTTTATTTTTCACTGTCTGAAGTTAAATCAGAGCAAAATTCTCATGTTTTAAGTCAGTTACAATTAACCAAATTATTTCTATTTGCTAAACATAATTTCCTCAGTATTTGGCAGCCTAGTTTCAACTGCATATATTTGAAACCTTGGACTTGCAAACGTGTTTATATCGGACTTAATGGTGTCTGAAATTAAAGGTAAATTTCTTAGTGTTTTTTTTACCACTAAATATGTAGAATAAAAGTAAATTAATTACCTTTAAATATCAGAAGCCACATTCTTCAATCCAGATTTTAACCCAACATACAATAAATATATTTACCTTGCAGTTGTTGTAACGGCTAATTTTATAATGACAAAGGCTAACAGCTGTGTGTCGTTGCTAACATAATGAGGCTTCGGTTTAGTGGAATAAAGTGCAGGTGACCGCTGTTATTTTCAATTTAAAAGCTCAAAGGCATTTTTATTCATTCATTGTCTAAAGGCGCTCTTAGGTCAGCTTTGCTGTGGCGAAATAAATTCAACATACTCCTTTTAAACACGTCAAGTTTGCCTTCGTGTGTTTCGAGTCCTAAAGGAGAAAGTAGAGGCTACTGGATTCTTTTTTACTACCAAAGCAGGATAAATGAGGAGCAACCGAACAACCTTACAATTCTTGCTCTTGCAAGACAATACTGGTGGCATTTCGTACACAACCACTATTTTTAATAACAGGGAGTAATGTGTCTTAATTCGTCTAAATTTATTTTCCGAAACTATAAACTTAATTGGAAGTTTTTCAACAATAAAGTCGAGAGTACTCACTTTCTACCTGTGGCTCTGTGGACTCCTCTGTATTTACTTCCTACTTCCTAGAGCACGTGTTTATGACAGCTGACGCTCCGCCCCCACTCGCAGCCGATTGGCCAGTTCTTTGACGGCGGGAGTTTTTACTGTCGATCGAAACTCGATGAATAAAATTGTAACAAAAACATTTTTAATCCCATAAGGCGAATTTAGAATTATATTAATAATAAAATCTATTAAACGCTGATATAATTAAGCGAAACTTAATAAATAAATGAATTTAAATAAACTATACTGTTCAATTTGAAAATATACTGGGCAATTAAATTAAATTAAATCCCGTTTTAACAGCTTTGGGGTCTTTTTGCATGTTACTTGAGCAATAAACACTGGAGAAAATACGCAATTACTTTTAAAAAGGAAATACACACTCATCGGTCACTTTATTAGGTACATCTTACTAGAACTAGATTTTATTTTCCATTTCAAAGGAACCTTAGCTCTTTGTGGCTTGGATTAAATAAGGTATCAGAAACATTTCTCAGACGTTTGGGTTGACATTAATGTAAAAGTACGCAGTTGTTGGAGAACAGAAACTCATTTTCATGTTCAAGAAACCATTTGCAGTAGTGTTTGCTGCCAGAACTGGTCCATCCTTTAATGCACTTTGTCAGTTTTTTTTTTTTTTTTTTCAAAACTTATTTTTTATCCATTTTTTAAAATAGGTTTTTCTTGGTTCACCAACAGAGAGAGAAAAATTGTGTACACGTATGGCACAAACATATTTCAAAATAAGTAGATTCAAGATAAATGAAATTTTGATCAGGCGAGTCAGTAAAGGCCTGACTCATTAAAAGCATTCACCCTGTTTATACCAAATTATCAGTCTGTTATCATCTGAATGCTGCTAATGAAATCGAGTCATTAGAAGTATTTACTACAGTATTTGTCTCTAACACCTCACATACTGATGGTGTTGTAAGAAAACAAGACTATTGTAGATCAAATCAGTTTTTACAATAATAAAATGTCACAGAGCATTAAATGACCTTCGGTGATCACTTATTTACATTTCCTGCTTCTCCTAAAGAATTTGATGACTTTAAAATATAAAAAGGACCTGAGATCTTTACTTCTACTTTGGGCATGTATGTTTATTTTTGGATATTTTGCACAGCAGAGATCCAAAACAGATTCCTTTCCCTCCTCCCCCCTTACAGCTGGAAGCTTCCTGAAATGCTTTTGCCATTTATCTCACAGGGAAATCTGGGCTATCTTGAACTTTGACCTGCAGACCGATTGAACACATTTTGAGCATTTTTGTGTTGTCATTCAGAATTTCCTGTTTCTAAAGCGCGGAATCTCCTCCAAGCGCCAAAGTTCAGATCTTACACCACATCTGATTTCAGTTACTTTTATGGCTGACTCATTGGTCTGGATGGGTTTTATGCAACATACCAGCCAATTAACAAGGACAGTCTCCAGAACAATTTGTTTTGTTTTTTTTAAAATAAAAGACACAATTACTTAAAAGGAATTTTAAACATTTCTGGGAAAAGTTTCTGAAAAAAGATGTCTTGTGGTTTTCTGGGAAAACATTTTTTTACAAACATTCCTAAAATGCTTCACAGTCCTCATTTCGTAGTTAACGAAGCTGCTGGGGGTTAAAGGGAAAACAAACTCCACAAAGCTGTGTGCAATCATATAAGATGTTCAGCCTATTAAAGGAGCATTTCTGCTCCAAGTGCATCTGATATATAATACAGTATGTGGATGTAGCCATATCATCTCGTCTTTCTTATACTTAACATCAGCTAAGGAGTGCAGACTAACATTATTAGCTTCACTGACGGATTAAAAAGTCATGCAACATGTTAAGCTCTCAAAGATTCTGCAGTTCAATTGAAATGACGCTGCCCATTTTACAATTCGCTCTTCATAAATGTTAAAGGAAATACCTTAAATAACCTGAACATTTTAGTTGTTTATACAAATATTAGCATTTTGTCACTTCTGTTGTATTTCTGTCAGGTCTGTATTAGGTGTTGGCATTTCAGCGAGTGGATCGTTTTGTGTTGTACGAAAAGTGGGCGTTTAAGATAGAGGGGAAAAAGATGCACCTGCAAAGGTTATTCCAGTTAATTTTATTCGTTCTAGTTCACAGTAACAGTCATCTGTGGTGCATGGCTTTTTGCATGTAGAGGTTTGTACCGCCTTGCCGGACACATCATGTCAGGGATGTGTGTAGATAGGAGAGGTGTTAGCTGCCCGGTACAAGTCCTGCGGGCAGGAAGGAAGGGCCAGTGACACCAATCTTCAATCCATATCAGATTGTTCGATGACCATCGGCCCCTGAGGCAGGCTGGACTTCTTATGTTGCCGTAGGAAATGCAGGACAAAGTACCGTTCCATGTTGACTGCTTCTTCAACAAAAGGTTCAACAAAGGGCCTAGAAAGTACTTCAGATCGGTCATTCAAAGTTGCTTCCTGATGAGGGCAATGGGCCTGATGGCGGGTTTCTTGGGCATCAGGATGATTGGATCATTTGAAACAGGAAGAAGCCACACACACAGTTCGAGAGACTTGTTAAACGTCTGAGTGAGGATAGGAGCTAGCTGGAAGAGAGTTTATGTTTCTTACTTGGCCATCTGAAAGCGGTAAGGCAACTACTGACGACAAAAATAGTTTTTTCCCCCAAAGTTAGAGAGACATCCTCTCTTACTTTTTTATCAGGGGAGGCTTTGTCTGATTCTGAAGCCTCTTCATCGTCCATCCTCCTCTTCCTGACGTCGACATCCTACTGTAAATGATGAGGCAGACCAAGTTTTCCTCTCTTTTGTCACTGCTGTAAAGCAAAGCCAAAACGTGTTCTATTAGCATATTAGCCATTAGCACAGTTAGCATCACTAACTGTAAACAATGGTTTCTACTAACAAACTCAAATCCATCATGTTCCATAACACACAGAGGCTGAAAGCTCTATAACAGAACAGCTGAGCCCTGCCGCAATTAATTTTATCTTCATATTTTTAAAGCAAGGGTTTCCAAACTGTTGCCATTTGCAGATCACAGTAACTTTGTGTGGCTCCTGATCACATTTCACAAATGATGCAGATGGTCCCTTTTTTAAAAATTGAGAATGGGATGTTTTCCGGCAAATTCATATATTCTTAAATGGAAAAAGTTCAGAACATAAAGTAATTTTCTCTGATTAGTCATGTTTTTGCTTCCATTTTAATATCATACTAAGTAGGGCCTAAACATCAACTAACTTTTTACTCAAAACAGACATTTATTTGACTTCAACTACATCAAGGGTCTCCTTTTCTAAAAACAGACTAAAAACACTTTCTAGACCAACCACATCACACACATTCAATCCAAAATGCTAGGAAATGGTCGCCTTCCTTTACGCAAATATCTACAAGTTGTTTTCAGACCCATTATAATTATTTCTTACTTTGGTTCATTAAACAAAAAATTTTTTTGTAAAAGCGCACGCGAGGTCAGTGCGACCCCGCCGTACTGCGCACAGGGTAAAAAACATGTGGGATCCAAGGGCCCCCATCTCTTAAGACCACGGGAGGTTTAATGAAACACATGGACCGATAACATAAAAAGTTCAAAGTTTAACCATTTGTGTTACACATGAATCTTACTGTTACGGTTTATTCTCCTCTTCTTTGCTGAGGTTTGCGGTTTCATCCGATTATATCTATATCACAACATCATCTCTTTGTCATTTCTGTGAAGGTGACATTGATGGGCTCGTCTGTGCACATGTCATCTCCACATCTTCACAGTCCTTTCTCCTTTTAGCTGGGATGGCGTCTGGGCTTCTACGGCAAGTTAACCAAACGACTGTTCAGATCCTTTTAGTTCTACTACTTTCACAATTTGAGCGTTTCTCTTTTGTTTCTCCGTAACAAAAGAGATCAATCAACTGACCTGTTTCCAGATTCTGCGTTATCATTTTGGTCTATTTTTGTTTTACTTCCAGCACTGCTGGAGGACTTCTCACTGCAAACAGACAATGTTAGTCCTTATCTGTCCACTGCAGACTATGTTCCAAACGGTCTCTAAAAACAGACACACTTACTGGATGCTATTGTCCGCCAGATGGCTCTTGGCGACAAACGGATGCAGAAGAATTTCACTCGGCGAGATCCTTTTAGCTGAATCCAGCTTCAACATGTCTGCCACCAGCTCGACAAAACTATCTCGCTCGCTTTCACCTCCATTTTCATCGGACACGTTTTCACGCAACTGATGTGGGATGAAACAGAAATTGTGAGGAAATGGAAACATCATCAAATCGAGCTTGATTTCCTTAAATGCCCCACCATGTTGAGGAAATCCAGAGTCCTCTGTGGAATGAAGCTTACATTTTCTATTTGAGTGTCTCTCTGTAAAATGGATGGCTTAGTGAGATATGTTCGAAACGCAAGGTGGCGAAATGAAGCAATGATAGTCAGGAACGGCCACCCAAAGATTACCCTCAATGTCCACGGGTCACATGGTTCCTCTTCTCCATCATTTTTGTTGAAGAATTGCATGGTATTCAGCCCTGAATTTAGCAAATATTCTGGTGGATTTCCAAAGGCGAGAACAATGTGTTTCATCTGAGGGTACAATACAGATTTTATTCACACCAGATGAATCAAAAGGGATTAAGTCAAACCTCTTCTTTTTTACTATTTATTTAATTTTTCTTTCAATCCGCAATTGGAAGTGGAGCTTTGAAATATAAGATTCGTTGCGTATTTGAGCCAAAACAATGATGTCAAGTCTTTTGTGTGGATCCCCTTAGAATGTAATACTAACCATTTCGTTTTCATTCTCTCCAGGGAACAGAGCAGAACCGGTAAACATTTCCACAACAATGCAACCCAGAGACCAAACATCTATCGCTCCACTAAAGGCAGCTCCCAGCAGGACCTCTGGACATCTATGAGAAGACAAATATAGAAATTCTAATGTAATGAATATTAAACACCTGGTTGTTTCCATCTGAGACTGATGGGAGAGATCTTACTAATTTTTGAAGAAAGGTTCTGCAAAAATGTAAAAACAAAAAACAACAACAAAAAAAACCCAACAGCTAACCAAAGAAATCCACATTAGTTTATTCCAGAGGATTCAGTTAACAGATGGGCTAAAATACAATCGTGAAACAAATCTGGTCTCAATAACATTTGTGGTTTATGCTAGTGCCAGTATATCAACTTTTAAATTCTCTTTATATTTAATTGGGCCTTTATTTACAAAGAAAGCAAAATAAAAATACGATTTTACAGCTGCTAGCACGATACAGTTTTGTCAATTTTTGCACAGCCTTATTTTTCTATTGGGTAGTTACTGTTAACTAATTATGTGTTGTGTCATCAGTACATGTTCCACACTGGAATGGAACATGTACCATGAACAACAATCATTATCTACTTTTAAATCTGATTTGGTCTTGGTTCCTGACAGACTATCCATTAGCTTAGTTAGCATTAGCATTAGACTTGGCGTTAGCCTAAAAAACCACCTAATTTTGATTTGTACAAAATGAAAACACCATTCAGGACACTTATCTAATGTTAAAATATTCATTTATGCTACCTTTTAACAGAACTCCACTTAAGGTAATTTCTGATCACTAGCTGCTGTGATTTGTAGCAAGTCAGAGAAATCAGTATAAGCTAGCTAGTAAGTACGACTCCTCGTAGTTTCCTCCTAATATTCTCAGCTGTCCAAAGTTACAGAGGAGTTAGAAGTTTGGTACCTGTACCAAAGGGTCTGAAGAACTGCTCCTCTGTGTTCCTCTGGATTTTTTAGGGCCAAACCAAAGTCAATGATTTTGACCGTCACAGGTTTTTGTCCTTCATCCACGATCATAATATTTTCTGGCTTTAGGTCTGCATGAACAATCCCCACACTTTGAAGAAAGTCCAGAGTTGTGGCCAGCTGCGGGCAAGTACAAATATGAATTAATTTGATTAGTTTAGAAAAAGAACTGAACTTCATTAATATATTCAAATAGCCTACTAATGGATGTCACAAAAGGTAAAACAGTTGTGATACAGTGATTGTCCTTTTTAATAAAAGCCACAGTTTTCCTTTGAAAGAAAATCTGTATATATCTGACTTTTAAACAGTGGCAACATTATTTACCAGGAAATGGTGTAAAACTCTACCATTGGATATCTACTTTTTTTTATTTTTTCAGAAATTTTGTATAATTTTTCGAGGATTTTTATTACACAATTTCCATGTATTTTGGTTTGCATCAAACCAAAATAACCCTAAGTATTACTCATTGTAGTCACACAAACACATTTTCTTGCAGTCAGTCGTCTATGAGTCGAATGTAAGCAATTACTAGAGAACTGCAGGCTTCAAATTGGGTGAATCATCCTCTTATCTAAAATTTAAAACGTAACCTGTACAAAATCTCCTGAAGCAGACGGCTGCCTTTCGTACCCAAAAGTGTTTCAGGCATTAACTACGAAATGATGAAGGCGTGAAAAAACCAGCCTGTTTTTACAACCTGATCAACAATCACTAAATGCTTGGAAAATTTCTAATTTACCTTTTGGTGAGAGTGTGTGCATTTCTGTGTTGCCTTGTTGTGGACAATCAACCTGTCCAGGGTGTACCCTGCCTCTCACCCAGTTACCGGTGCAAATAGGCACCATATCCTCTCCCCTCTCCACCAACCAGCCCACAACCCTGCATAGACGACCAACCTGATGCACGATGGGACAAATTTCCTTTTGTTCCAGGGAGCGACGTGGCTTCTTCCGCAAGAAGTCCGTTAGATTTATATCCAGTTTCTCAAACTCCATATAGTAACATCCCACATGGGTGAAGGAGTCGTTCAACATGACGATGTTGAACTTGTCTGAGCCAAGTCCCTTCAAGTACTGAAGTATCTCCACCTGATGAGTGAATTTGATCAGGTTTAATTTCGGCTGAGTAAAAAATGTTGGTGTTCAACTATTAAGTAATTTTGGTGGACATAAAAAATATTGTCAAATAAAGTTATTTAAATGTTTATCATATTGATTTGTAAATGTAACATCCAATAACTTCTAAACTAACAAAAATCAAATCTCACATTAAAATTTGACTAAAGATGCTGGTTCAGTTCCATTCAGTTTTCTCGGTCGATGCGGTCTCTGCTGTTTGCAGCGTTTAAAACAGCAAAGACAGCAAAATCACCTGATCACAAAACCTTTTCATTATGCTATTCACAACTGTTATTGGGATTGAGAAGTAGTTCATATGATAAGCTCCGCAGAAAGATTATGTGTTGAAGTTTGTAGCCAGCTTAATGTCAAATGGATGATTCTGCAGCAACAAGGTACTGTGATCAATTCCTGGTTGGAGCTTTTCAGTCTGGACCTTGCATAATTTCTATGCATTGGTGGAGCAATGTTTAGTTAACTAGAGGTTGTAAACTACTTTAAACTTTAAGTGGACGTTTATAAAGGTTCCTCTTGTTTGTCATTTGTTGCTCTGTAGTGGATTGGTGAAAATCTTTCTCGATCACATTCAGATTGAGACCTTGCCTATTCTTTATAGATTGTCTAGACTCTTGTGTCGTCTCTCATTCTGTCCTCTCTTCAGCTCAGGTGTTCAATAGGAGGAATGTTGACTTTATTTTGGATCACTATCATTCTTTTCTTGCATAGTTCAAAAGATCTTGATTTAAAATGGTGTGTTTCGAAGAGTTCCCAGCAACCTTCCGACCAAAAATGGCGTAACAGCACAAGTATTCGTCTCCAAAATATCCAGTATGGCCTTGTTGGGCTGATATGCACAAGTGCCAAATGAATACACCGCTGTTTTGTTTAAACAGCAGTGTATTTATATCCTTTACACAAATTTAGGAAATCAAAACAGACACAGGCAAATAATATTCCTAACTCCAAAGTCAATGGATAAAACACAAGATCAATTTCAGAGTTAAAAACACCAAAATAAACATTATTAAAACTTTCCTATATATATAAATACTGCAGCAGGTACAATTTCTAAAAAAACAATTGGTCTCTCTAAATTGTCCTAAGTGTGAATGTGTGTGTGTAAGGATAAGTGTGTTAGATGAATATTTGTTAAAAGTGTCTGACAGTAAAATATGAAACAGAGAATCTGTGAAAATTCCTCTGACTCTGCTGCTGTCCAGAAACAACCAATCAGAACCAAAAGACAAACTTTTGGTTCTGATTGGTTTCTAATGTGTTGAATGTGTCTCAGCACATTCAACACATTAGACTACTAATGTACTGCAGCTATGCAATTGGAAGAAATACAACCTAACATTATATCATCATTATTTATAGAATGATTTAGAAAACAAAATGCTATACAGATTTATCAAAACTATTTCGACCCATATTAGAACTTTGCATTCATTTCCCTTCATTTTAGTTGCTGTGATTTTGCTTAACACAGACATTTTCCCTAATCCTAACCCTATCTAAAACTTAATTCACATTTTACCTCTAAATGTTACCCCTGACTTAAAGCAATGAGTCCATCATATTAGGACCAGGCTTTGGTCCTAATATGATGGAACAAATATGACACTGGACATATAATGGTGCGTTCACACCAAACACGTTTTGAGAGTCAGGCGCATCTGATTTACATTCAATATCTATGTGGAGGCGCGTTTGGAGTTCCTAGCGGCCGTTGGGAGCCTTTGACATCAAACGAGTCCATGGCGTCCAACACTCCACATAGACTTTGAATGTAAACCAGACTCACCTGACCCTCTATAGGAGTTTGATATTAATGCATCATTAGAATATTCAGTTCCATTGGTAACAATGATATCCGCAGTGATGTCATAACTCTATGATATCACAAAGGAATCTCTCTCTTGACTGTAGCTCACAGACAGTGTTTTCTCAGACCTGTTCCACAGTTCTATCGCGACAGATCACTCTTCAGAGCACGTTCGAAATTAATCCTTTCAGAGAAGAAATAATTTACCAGAATATAGATATGAAGCAACAACAGAATACTTGTGGACATGAAGCTTTTCCAGCTGAGCTTTCATGGATTGAAATGATGGAGCAAAACATCCAAGTCGACTACGACGAAATCCTTGTTTTTGACGATGACAGCGAGCCGGAAGATGAATCATCGGAGATCCAGGGTGAACCAAGTCCTTCCGGCGACTTTGAGAGTCCAAGATCATTGGAAGTCGAGCAGAAAACAACTCCTTCTGCTGGCTTCGAGATCACCCCCTTAGTGGAAGACGTGGACGAGACTAGCCAACACGTCATCAATCTCACAAAGCAGGTAGACGATCTTAAAGAAGAACTGCAGAGTAAGATTTTTGAACTCCGTGAGGAAAGAGACAAAAGGATTGCATGTCAGGCGGAAGTGAAATCACAGGAGGAGGAGATTCATAAGCTGCAAAAAATGTTGGAAAGAGAACGTCATCTGCAAGTCAAACGTGAAGGTGAATCAAAGAGCATTCTTCAACAGCTGGATCACTTCAAGAGGGAGGCAGAAAAATATGAATCCCGCAATAAAGGTCTGATTGAAGTAATGATTGAAGGATACAAAGAGAGACTTAAATTTGAGGAACAGATCAAAACTCACACTGAGCAAGCTTCAAAAATCAAAGAACAGGAGGAAACAGTAAGATCATTGCAGGGTCAGGTTGCAGACCTGAAGATAAAGTTGAAACTTGCTCTGGAAAACAACCATCCGAGAGTCTCCACCCAACCAGAGGTCCCCCTGCAAAAAGAAGGCTCCCTTAAAACAGAGGAGACCAAGGAAAGACAGACCTCCAATCAATCAGGGAGGTCCGAAGAAAGATGGACCTCCAATCAACCAGGGAGGTCTGAGGAAAGACGGACCTCCAACCAACCAGGGAGGTCCCAGGAAAGATGGACCTCCAATCAACCAGGGAGGTCCGAGGAGAAGCAGACCTCCAACCAACCAGGGAGGTCCGAGGAAAGATGGACCTCCAATCAACCGGGGAGGTCCGAGGAAAGATGGACCTCCAATCAACCGGGGAGGTCCGAGGAAAGACGGACCTCCAATCAACCGGGGAGGTCCGAGGAAAGATGGACCTCCAATCCAACAGGGAGGTCTGAGGAAAGATGGACCTCCAATCCAACAGGGAGGTCTGAGGAAAGATGGACCTCCAATCAACCAGGGAGGTTCGAGGAGAAGCAGACCTCCAGTCAACCGGGGAGGTCCGAGGAAAGATGGACCTCCAATCAACCGGGGAGGTCCGAGGAAAGACGGACCTCCAATCAACCGGGGAGGTCCGAGGAAAGATGGACCTCCAATCCAACAGGGAGGTCTGAGGAAAGATGGACCTCCAATCCAACAGGGAGGTCCGAGGGAAGACAGACCTCCAATCCAACAGGGAGGTCTGAGGAAAGATGGACCTCCAATCCAACAGGGAGGTCTGAGGAAAGATGGACCTCCAATCCAACAGGGAGGTCCGAGGAAAGACGGACCTCCAATCCAACAGAGACATCGGAGGAAAGATGGACCTCCAATCAAACATCGAGGTCCATGCGACCAACCTCTACTGGTTGCATGGAGGGGCTTCGTGTTGGCGTTGGCCTGAAGGCCAGTCTAAGCCCAGCTCGGCCTTTACGCCGACCAACACCCAGGTGGTACTAACCTGGATAACAATCCAAACCCAGGTTTTGCCAACACTGGGCATTATGAAAATTACATGTTTTACACATATTTAGTAAATCAAAACAGACACTGGCAAATAATAATCCTAACTCCAAAGTCAATGGATTAAACACAAGATCAATTTCAGAGTTAAAAACACCAAAATAAACATTATTAAAACTTTCCTATCTATAAAAACTGCAGCTGGTAGAATTTCTAAAAAATTAATTGGTCTCTCTAAATTGTCCTAAGGCAGCGCTTCTCAATTCCAGTCCTCAGGCCCCCCTGCTCTGCATGTTTTAGATGTGCCTCTATACCAGAACAGCTGATTCAAATGATTGCATGACCATCAAGTACTGCAGAAGCCTGTTAATCACCCATTATTCAATCCATGCGTGTGGCAGAAGGGAAACACCTAAAACATGCAGGCAGGGAGGGCGTGAGGACTGGAATTGAGAAACACTGTCCTAAGGTGTGAATGTGTGTGCGCAAGGATAAATGTGTTAGATGATGATGGATGAATATTTGTTAAAAGTGTCTGACAGTAAAATATGAAACTGAGAATCTGAAAATTCCTCTGACTCTGCTGCTGTCCAGAAACAACCAATCAGAACCAAAAGACAAACATTTGGTTCTGATTGGTTTCTAATGTGTTGAATGTGTCTCAGCACATTCAACACATTAGACTACTAATGTACTGCAGCTATGCAATTGGCAGAAATACAACCTAACATTATATTATCATTATTTATAGAATGATTTAGAAAACAAAATGCTATACAGATTTGTCAAAACTATTTCGACCCATATTAGAACTTTGCATTCATTTCCCTTCATTTTAGTTGCTGTGATTTTGCTTAACAGACATTTTCCCTAATCCTAACCCTATCTAAAACTTAATTCACATTTTACCTCTAAACGTTACCCCTGACTCAAAGCAATGAGTCCATCATATTAGGACCAGGCTTTGGTCTTAATATGATGGAACTAATATGACACTGGACATATAATGGTGCGTTCACACCAAACACGTTTTGAGAGTCAGGCGCATCTGGTTTACATCCAAAGTCGAGGGCCGATGAGGCGTTTGGAGCGTTTGACTCGCTCGTCAAGCTAGTCCAACATTCCACATAGACTTTGAATGTAAACGACTCACCTGACGCTCAAAACATGTTTGATGTGAATGCGTCATTAGAATGTTCAGTTCCATTGGTAACAATGACATCCGCAGTGATGTCATCACTCTATCATATCACAAAGGAATCTCTCTCTTGACTGTAGCTCACAGACAGCGATTTCTCAGACCTGTTCCACAGTTCTATCGCGACAGATCACTCTTTAGAGCACGTTCGAAATTAATCCTTTCAGAGAAGAAATAATTGACCAGAATATAGATATGAAGCAACAACAGAATACTTGTGAACATGAAGCTTTTCCAGCTGAGCTTTCATGGATTGAAATGATGGAGCAAAACATCCAAGTCGACTACGACGAAATCCTTGTTTTTGACGATGACAGCGAGCCGGAAGATGAATCATCGGAGACCCAGGGGGAACCAAGTCCTTCCGGCGACTTTGAGAGTCCAAAATCATTGGAAGTCGAGCAGAAAACAACTCCTTCTGCTGGCTTCGAGATCACCCCCTTAGTGGAAGACGTGGAAGAGTCTAGCCAATACGTCATCAATCTCACAAAGCAGGTAGACGATCTTAAAGAAGAACTGCAGAGTAAGATTTTTGAACTCCGTGAGGAAAGAGACAAAAGGATTGCATGTCAGGCTGAAGTGAAATCACAGGAGGAGGAGATTCATAAGCTGCAAAAAATGTTGGAAAGAGAACGTCATCTGTAGGCCTGTCGCGATAAACGATAAATCGATTAATTGTACGATAAATTAAAACTATCGACGTCATTTTAATTATCGGCATTATCGTCTCTTCTGGCCTTTTTCTCTTTCTGTTAATGACACCGAATGAAAAAAGGCTCAACTCCGGTGCTCTCCACTGACCCTCCTTTCTCATTTCCTCAGTGTAAAGCCCAGCGGACACTACATGATCTTAGAGCTGTCGGCCGATTGTCGGCCCATTTTCAAAACCTGACAGATCACACATTAGCCAACAGAAATCCTTGGTATAACGGTTCGATCGGGTTCCTGCCGTGTGGTGTCCAACAATGGGCACAAAATAATGGCTACAAGTTCAGTTAACTAATTTTAAAACCAGGCATTAATCAATGCTTTACTACAATCTACCTGCAATGCATGTGGCTAGTGTCAGCGTAAAGTCCTGACTGAATGAAAATCATTAGAACCTATTTACACGTTAACGAAGAACAGCTGAAAAGTTACCGGGTTTATCAACTGCGGCAGCAATTTCGCTCCAATTCCTCCTCTTGTCATTTCTATATTCTTTGCATGTTGAATAAACATTAATGTTGTTTCCACATATCATCTCCAATGTCCGCTGGACTTCGGGTTGCTCCGTATCAGCTGTTCGGGATTCCCCGACGTAATTTCCCATCAGAAAGCGCTGAGGGAATCTGCGCTTTCTGATTGGTTGCCTGTCACATTCAACAGGCTGCGTTAAAGCGCCCAGTCAGGGAAAAAACCCTGATTTAGATCGGAGGACGATCTACCGTAACACACCACACAATCTTAGAAAGACCAACGTTTTAAGATTGTTGTAAAGGGAAAAATAGGAGCAAAAAATCATGTAGTGTGAATTATTGCATCAGGTAGTCGATGTGCCCATCTTCTCTATTTAAATCTAATTATTACTGAAGGGCAACATAGTATACAGACTTCATAATCTGCACTCTTTTGGTTGAATGCAGTATTTATTTCCACTTTGGCTTTATGTTGTTTAGTTTTTTTTTTCAAGTGAGTTTTTGTTAATGGAGACTGAGAATCCATTTTATTTTCGTTTTTGGTTGTTTATTTTGTTTATCAGTTCCAGTGTTTAGTGTTCTTTTGAAAATAAAGTGTATCTATCTTTGGCAAGAAATCGCATGGATTATTATGTAATTTCCATTAAATCAATGTAAAAAGGTCTTCAAACAATATTATTGTTTATCGCAATACTTTTTGAGACAATTAATCGCTCAGCAAAATTTGCTATCGTGACAGGCCTAGTCATCTGCAAGTCAAACGTGAAGGTGGATCAAAGGTTTTTGCTCTTCCAATATTACAACTGACAAGAGCGTTCTTCAACAGCTGGATCACTTCAAGAGGGAGGCAGAAAAATATGAATCCCGCAACAAAGGTCTGATTGAAGTAATGATTGAAGGATACAAAGAGAGACTTAAATATGAGGAGCAGATCAAAAGTCACACTGAGCAAGCTTCAAAAATCAAAGAACAGGAGGGAACAGTGAAATCATTGCAGGGTCAGGTTGCAGACCTGAAGATAAAGTTGAAACTTGCTCTGGAAAATAACCATCCAAGAGTCTCCACCCAATCAAAGGTGCCCCTGCAAAAAGAAGACTCCCTGCAAACAAAAGAGACCAAGGAAAGACAGACCTCCAATCAACCAGGGACTCTAGAGGAAAGATGGAACTCCAGTCAACCAGGGAGGTCCGAGGGAAGATGGACCTCCAATCAATCAGGGAGGTCCCAGGAAAGATGGACCTCCAATCAAACATGGAGGTCCATGCGACCAACCTCCACTGGTTGCACGGAGGGCCTTCATGTTGGCGTTGGCCTGAAGGCTAGTCTAAGCCCAGCTCGGCCTTTACGCCGACCAACACCCAGGTGGCACTAACCTAGATAACTATCCAAACCCAGGTTTTGCCAACACTGGACATCATGAAAATTCAAATGTTTTACACAAATTTAGGAAATCAAAACAGACACAGGCAAATAATATTCATAACTCCAAAGTCAATGTAAAAAACACAAGATCAATTTCAGAGTTAAAAACACCAAAATAAACATTAAAATTTTCCTGTATATAAAAACTGCAGCAGGTAGAATTTCTTAAACATTAATTGGTCTCTCTAAATTGTCCTAAGGTGTGAATGTGTGTGCGCAAGGATAAATGTGTTAGATGATGATGGATGAATATTTGTTAAAAGTGTCTGACAGTAAAATATGAAACTGAGAATCTGAAAATTCCTCTGACTCTGCTGCTGTCCAGAAACAAAAAATCAGAACTAAAAAGCAAACTTTTGGTTCTGATTGGTTCTTTTGGTTCTAATGTGTTGAATGTGTCTCAGCACATTCAACACATTAGACTACTAATGTACTGCAATTATGCAACTGGAAGAAATACAACCTAACATTATATCATCATTATTTATAGAATGATTTAGAAAACAAAATGCTATACAGATTTATTAAAACTATTTCGACCCATATTAGAACTTTGCATTCATTTCTCTTCATTTTAGTTGCTGTGATTTTGCTTAACACAGACATTTTCCCTAATCCTAACCCTATCTAAAACTTAATTCACATCTTACCTCTAAACGTTACCCCTGATTCAAGCAATGAGTCCATCATATTGGGACCAGGATTTGGTCCCAATATGATGGAACTAATATGACACAGGACATACACTGCCTGGCCCAAAAAAAAAGTCGCCACCTGGATTTAACTAAGCAAATAGGTACAAGCCTCCTATTGGATAAGTACTGCATAGGCGATTATCTTTCAGCTGGCAACAAGTTATTTAACCTCAGCTGATGCAATGAGTAACTCCTCATTTCTTAAACAACCATGGCAAAAGACACATCCTGTGGTCGTGGAAAAGACGTTAGTCTGTTTAAGAAGGGTCAAATCATTGGCATGCATCAAGCAGAGAAAACATCTAAGGAGATTGCAGAAACTACTAGAATTGGGTTAAGAACTGTCCAACGCATCATTAAAAACTGGAAGGATGGTGGGGAACCATCGTCTTCCAGGAAGAAATGTGGTCGGAAAAAAATCCTGAATGATCGTGATCGGCGATTACTTAAAAAAAGAAGAAGCTTGTAGCCAGCTTTAGCTAGCTTAGCAGCAGCGCAAACGCTATGGTCAAACTGACTTGCAGACAGTCAATATGTCCAAATTCAGGGGCTGGTGATGGCAGCTGGCTGTTAATGCAGCGGTAGTCAGAGCAATGCTGCAGGTAAGTGATGTATTGATAAACTAATCAGATATTTGAGATTTACACAGCTATATTCTCACTTAAAAATATTGTAAAAGTTCATGTCGTGTCACTTAAAGTATAACATAGCAAAATACTTGGCCGCTCTTCATCCCCATTTGCCTGAACATCTGGTTTGGACCCGCAATGACTATCATGGGACAGTGTGGGCCACGAAGGATACGCCTGACCCATCCTTCAAGTCTGGTGGAAAGTAGGGCACATTTGGAGGATTGTTCGAATTCGGACAGGCCTTGTTGCGGCGCTATGATGTAACCGGCCCACAAATCTGCACCTCGAACGACGCAGCACCGGGATTCGGACAAGGCTTCAGCTTCCTAACTGAGAGTGACTGTGACTCGCATAGCTACGGTTGTCAGGGATACGGAACGTTACGACTTTGTTGAGTTAATTTAAAAGAAAACATAAAGCTCAAGGTCAATTTGACCGGATCTAATTAGTTAATTAATTAATCACAAAGCAATCATTTGCATACATTAGGAGACGAACCAGACAAACAAAATGATCCTATAATGAGATGGCCCGACTTTATACTGCAAGAACGCCACCGTACTCATAAAAAGTAATCTAGAATGTAACTAATTTAGAATGAATACATTGTAAATTTGAGTAAAATTCCCCTAATTACTAGCTCATAAATATAGATTGAAATCTAGCCAAGTAACCTAAAAGCAAATTGCAAAACCAATTATATTGCTCAAATTCAAAAGGTTTGCTCGGTCTGAAGCTTTTTCTTTCACCTCTTTCTTTGCTACTTCCATGTATCTCTCGTTCTTGATGACTTTTAAAGCCACCGTCTCATTGGTGGCCAGTTTCTTGCTCTGGACGACCGCTCCGTAGGCGCCACTGCCCAGGTAATGCTCCATCTCGTAGTCCGAGGATGGAGATGAAATACCAATCCCCATCTTCAAAGGTCTGAAAAGCTCAAAGGCTTTAAAGGTGTCAGCTGAAATTGGAGGATTTGTGAGAGAAAAGCAGAACAGAAGGAATATGATGAACAATAAATCCTGTTTATCAGATATAGGCTTACAGAGAAGTTCATCAGTAAATGTAGTAAATGTAAGCTGAACCGAAATAAAGCTAGCTATTTATTTACAGATAGCTTTAACATATAGTATTAATCAAATGAATATTTAATAAGCTGAAATCAATTACTCTTGGATAATAGCATCCATCCGTCCCATAAATCCATGTAATGTCATTAAAATGCATCAAGAGAAACACAACAAACAAATCAGCAAATAAACTCATAAACTTTGATTTCTGATTTCAGCCTTGATAAAGGGGAACTCACCGTACGGTTGTCAAAGTCATGTGACATTGATAGATGTTCCAAGGGAAATGGCTTAAGAGAGGTTTCTCGTCAAAGACGAGCAAATTTTTTCTCAGTCAGTCGAAAAACCATAGTTTGTTCGCCAGAAAGGATTGAACAGAAATGGTAGTGGAAAATTCCATTTCTCCTCCAAAAATCTGTTGAGTTCCTGTTCCGTCACAGTGACTCCTGACATCACAGTGCGATTCAAATGGAGGGAAAGGAAAAAAACATTTCATAAATTAATTTCTGAACTCTTATTTGAAAGAACTCTTATCATGAAATAGTCATGATAGTACCAAATCAGTACCAAACGATGCGGCTAGTATGTATGTTTTTACCAATAAGTATAGAAAGGCTGGACTGCTGTGTGAAGAAGAGAACAGCACAAGCGCAAAAGCTAATTTCCCTAATTAGATTAATTTGCTAATTGCAATCAATGACCTTTCCTGGCAGCCTACTGTATTTTTTATTTCTTTAAAGCAGCTGTGTTACAGGCAACGTTAGGAAAAAGCATGTGATATTTGTGTTCATTAAAAGTTAAATAGATCTAGGGGCGTGCTGTGGTGGCGTAGGGGATAGCGCGACCCACGTTTGGAGGCCGTGAGTCCTCTACGTGGCCGTCGCGGGTTCAATTCCCGGACCCGGTGACATTTGCCACATGTCTTCCCCCTTTCCTGTCAGCCTACTTTCATATAAGGGACAGGAGAGCCCACAAAAGGACAAAAAAAAAGTTATATAGATCTTTTTGTGTAAAATCTGGCCTATATATGGACTTTTTTTAGTGGGTGTGTCTTATATTCAGAAATGCTCAATACTGGACTATCATTGGGTTTCTGTTACAAATGTGAGAACATTTTTGTCTGTATTCTGCTAATTGTCAAAACGCAATTTTGCAAATGCAGCATTTCCACCAACGCCTCATTTGTATTAAATAAAATTAAAATCACGCGTGAATAAGTTGTTCACACAATAAATAATTAAAAATAATGGCTGTGACAGATGTTAACAGATATATGAGATATAATTCAGCCATGGCACTAGCGCTCATCTATCAGCCAATCGGACGAGACGTTGGCGTCTTGTTCTCGCATTCACGCTTTATATTTGTCGTTTATATTTGCTAGCGGCTATGTATTCGGCGATTTGGGGAAATTGTAGTCGGTGATTTCACTGAAGAACCTGTACATGGTTCAACACGATTCAATGACACACAACTTTTTATTAACTGTGAGATGTTGTGAGAGCTCTGGTGGAGCTGCACATTGTCCGAAAAAACACAAAAACAAACTACAAACCACAAAGACGACTACTTCCTGTCTTCTTTGTGGTTTTCGCCAGTAGTAACATCCATCTCTTGATCACATGACTGGTGCAAAGGAAGTGTTTCCATTACAGTTCTACCAAATACATCTACTAGCAAACCACTGCATCCTAGCACAAAAACTATTTATTAAACATGAGTTTTTTTCAAAATTGCTGTGTTTCCATTAAACAAATTTATTTTCTTAATTTTGATTTGCGCAATTCTGTGGTTAATGGAAACTCATCTACTGATGTTGGCATTTACCAAATGGATTCACTGGATATTGTTCTTTTGCTGACTGATAAAAGAGTAAGTTGTTGTCCAGTTGGCATAAACTAAGGGTAGCTAGTAACAGCAACTGGCTCTCTGTCAGTTTTAAGTAAATGGATTATTCATAGACTTTAGATACACACGTCCACACTTTTGCTGCTTTCTTGAAATTTAGAAAGCTAAAGTATTAGCTGAGCCCAGTGCCAAAGAGTGGAACTACAAAAAAACAATTGCAGAAAGATAAGTCTCCGCATGATATGATCTACCTGTAGACTGGTGAAGTGACGGATCTAAAGAAGAACCGACGAATGGCTAACGGAAGCTGGATCCGTCGACACCCCAAAGAGACTAATGATCACAGCAACAGAGGAGGCCCTCAGCCTCAGAGAGCAATGGAGACCATATGGTCTACCACTGCTCCATAACACAAGTGTCCAGTGATGAGCCTGAAACAGCAGAAGAGATTGGCAGGTAAATTCAACGCTGAACGCCATAATAAAGTCAATGGAACAAAGTTCAAGAGCATCCGCTGAGTGTAGACCGCAAGTCTTACAGTCAAAGTTGGATACTCAACCGTGTTTGAGTTTTTGTTCTTATCATCCACCTACATGAAAGTTATGTT
Organism: Xiphophorus hellerii; assembly: GCF_003331165.1. Lineage (NCBI taxonomy): Eukaryota > Metazoa > Chordata > Actinopteri > Cyprinodontiformes > Poeciliidae > Xiphophorus > Xiphophorus hellerii. The sequence continues at coordinate 20,694,761 of NC_045681.1, forward strand.
GAAATCTGAAACTATGAAGTACCACATGCAAGCTTCAAAATTGTAACAGTTTCCCCTTTAAATGCCCATGATTTCCAAATCCCAACTGGAACTGTGTGCTTCTGTCACCAATTAGTCTCCCCGGGTCCCCGCTGATTGTTTCTGAGAAGCAATAAGCGGGCTGAAAATAAACCTGATTCCCATAAAGGCAAACAATGCAATTAGAAAGTGGAATTTCTAGACTGCTAAGTGTTGAAAAATGCAGTTTGCAATTCCTTAAATGCGTGTTGACCATGAAGCGATCTGATGAAACAGTTATGTCAGAGGTGACTCAGGCTTTGCTTCAATAATTATATCACTACATGTGAGCTGCAGATGGCCTCTGTCTTTCATTGGAGCTCTTTTTTTAGAAACTTACATGACTCTGCTAAAGGTTGGTTTAGCCCTGTGGTTACTGAACCTAAACCCCTAATAAAAACAACAAAAACAAAAAAAACAATTGAAGGGTCCACCATGACTTTAAAACCAAGATCTTGAAGTGTTGGTTTGGTCACCTCAGATAATTAGGTCAGCTGACGAATATTTTGAATGACTTTGGAGCGTTGGATTTGTCCCCAAAGGCTTAAAAAAAGGGACAAAATTCTTAGTCACAAATTTAGTTTGACATCCACCAGACTTGTAAAAGTGATATTAAAGTTTCCCAGGGGAGAAATCTTCGGTTGACCCCCTGATTTGCTCTAGCACTTTTAGTTGTTGACATTTTAAAATTAGAGTCACTTTGACAAACTGCTGCTGAGTCATGTGTATTTTGAGCAGAAGGTCTGGATGAAAAGAAGCAAGTGTTATTTTTAAGTGACTGACTTTCATATGGTGTAGCAGGCCATGTCATATTTTGGAATTGATAAAACAGTTTCGAATCAAATTATGAGGTCAAACTTATGCTGAATAAATCAATGTTAGGAAAATATTTTTGCATACAATCCTGTTTAGTTTGTACACGTGAAAACTGCTTTTAAGCAGATCAGATCAGTCAGTCATATCAGTAGTTAATGTTAGCTACAATCATAGCGACCTCGTCTCTTAAGACCGTGGGAGCCTTAAGGCGGTCTCCTATCCAGAGGAAAGAGAGTTTTGCTCTTCCACATTGATAGACATTAGTTCCGGTGCTCTGATTGTGAACCTCCGTTTCAGAGGTCCCACTAGTACGAGACCCCAAATTAGACCAAGAAAACTTGCCTGATAACACCTTAGGATCTTGTAGAATGAGTTAGAGAATTGTTTGTTTTCCTTCCTGGACCTGTTACCCTAGCAACCCGGTTTCAGATTAGTGGAAAACAATGCGTGATTGTTTATTGCATTGTTTTTTGTATGGAACTCGAAAGGCGAGATTCTTTTCAAAACTCTTAGTGAATTTGTTTATAGTTGGCAAACAAATTTTTACATGATGCGACTAATTCCATGCATACTACATACATGTCTTCTGCAGAAAACCCTCCGCCCTCCCACAACTTTGGTACCGTTTTATGGGATTTTTCTTCTTCTGATTTGCTTTGTCCTTATTCTGTTTCTGTTAAACTTAACATTTCTCCAAGCAAGAAAACAACACACTACAACTGTATTAGACAGACTCATTAGCCCTACACTGGTTTTGAAATTCTCATGATGTCCTTCCTTTGAATTTTCCATGTCTCGTTAAGGTTTACATCATTGCCACCATGGTTGTTTTTGGAGTAGAAGTGTTTATAGCCGCTTGGACTTTCAGAGGGGCAGTAAACAGCCGCCAGCCCAGGCAGGGGGTAAAATGTGTAATCGTTTTGGTATGGGAATAAATACACCACAATCAGTTTTGCCTTTTTCTTTACAAAGGAAATCAGATTTTTTTACACGTCTGACAGTAACAGTCATCCCGTACCTTGTCGAGCTCAACGTTACGGTTGCAGAATTATGAAGTTGGGGGCTTATCAGAGGACTTTGAATGGTCATGTGCTGTGGACATGACTGCCAGTGTGTCTGCTGAAACACCACAGTGAAATAGTGGTCGTGAAATATGACGCTATGGAAAAACTTTCAAATTTAGCTCCGCAAAACAAAATCTTTCTAGTTGTGCTTTTACACGGGGGGAAGGGCATTGTTGGGAATTGGAGATGTCAGTTCCTGTCAGTAGGTTAAGCAACAAGCCAATTACGAATGCAGACTACAAAGGTGTTTTTCTCCACTTAATTGGAACCAGTTTAACAAGACGCGGATGACAAGTCTTGAGAAATGTGTGAGGAAATTCATATGAGCTGCTCAAGCTGGACTTTTCCACATGGTCATGTAATAGCAACAAACATTAGATGGAATGTTTCTATCACAGAACTTAAAGTAGGCCCGTCACATAATTGTAAAATGAAATGCATATCCCACATGGGTTTTCAGATTTCAGTACAAATATTAATTCTGATACCCACTAAATACAATCGAGTGTAACCATTCTAATTAGCATAATGGCATAGGACCTACATTGAAATATTGTACATGAAAACATGATTGTGTGTTTGACGAGTCAAAGTCTAAGACTTGAGAAAAATGCATTTCCACTGGATGATACTCTCCCCATCCAGTCTGACTAAATGAAAGCTGAGTCTCTACATATGGAAAACAGACTTGCCAAAATGTGAATAAGGGATGTGAATACCTTTGAGAGGCACCACATGGTGAGAAATGTTAGTGCTGAATTGATATAATGCAGAATCGCTGTAAGCAGAGATGATGTAAGAGTGTGCTGGAGGATTGTTTGGCAAAAATTGGGTATTCCAGCTATACATGTCGATGCAATAACAGGATGTGTGGCCATCCCTCATCCAGCATTTAATATGCCCTGCTTCCCTTACCTCCACTTCATCTCTCACTAAAACTTTACATTCTTTCTCCCCCTTACAAGACAAATAAGGTAGGAGGGTACGAGGATGATGGACGGAGTTGGAGGAGAATACAGCAGCCTCCTATGTCAAATGTCAAAAAAACAAAACCGCAAAGAAGACTTTTCCTTCCCATCTGCAGATTTGCTCAGCTCGTAGGCCATAGAGGTGGGTGGTCAGAGCAACGATATAGTGTTATCTGTTTGGGTTCCATTTCATAACCCACCGCTGAACTGTGAGGCAGAAAAGAAGCAGGAGCCAGAGGTGGAGGGTGGGAAGGCACAACTGATGGAGGAAAGAGAGGGTAAACAGAAACGAATGTTGATGGGAAAAGATAGTAGAGAAAAGTTATGAAAAAAGCTCTACGGAAGATGTTTTGAAGGGTTTATCTTGGAAATGCCACGACAGAGAGCCACGGAGTTCATCACAGTCATTGGAGGCTGATGAACAAGAGGAGGGAGGTACATGGGAGTGTCTCCCACACATGGAGCAGCAGACACGCTCCTCACACACCGAGAGGGGGGAAAGAGATATAAAGGGGCTCTCAAGGAAAACGAGTGTTCAGGCAAGCGTCCGAGTCTTCCCCACCCTGCTTCTGAGAGTGTTTGTGAAGAAACTCACGCCGCTATCAGATGAAACACTTTTTCTTGTCAGTGGATCAAAGGAAGTGTGACAGGCTGGATTCGAATAGATGAGTTGAAGAATCTGAACCAAGAAACCTGCTTGATTTTCAGATTTTCCACTTGAGGTGTTTACTTATCTCCCACTGAGAACTTTTTCCCTCCAAGAGGAAAATCCACTTGAAGAAAACTTTTGTAGTTCCCTCCCTGCTGAAAGCGCAACTGTCACTGAGTTTTCATTGCTATTTATATTGTTTCCTTTACCTCTCTAGACAAGGAGTTGAGACACAATGGAAGCATCTTATGTTTTTTATGTGGACAACAATCAGTCGTATGTGGAGGAGCATTTATACTTTGAGGACAACATCGACGGCTTTGGCATCACCATGGCTTTCCTCTACCTCATGGTCTGCATTGTGGGACTGGCTGGGAACTGCCTCGTCATCATTGCCATTTTGAAACTGGACAAAATGTCATCCTCCACCACGGTGTACATATTCAACCTGGCTTTGGCCGACGGACTGTTCATGGTCGGCCTGCCGTTTATCGCAAGCCAGAACTTTAAGAACCGGTGGGTGTTTGGGAACACGGCGTGCAAAGTTGTCATGGTCCTGGACGGCATCAACCAGTTCACCAGCGTCTTCTGCCTCACGGCGATGAGCATCGACCGCTACATGGCCCTTGCTGAGCCACTTCGGTTTGCCTGCTGGAGAACTCCGCGCTGCGCCAAGGTCGTCTCAGCATCCCTGTGGTTCTTCTCTCTCCTCACCATTCTCCCGATGGCCTTCCATTTCACCGCAGATCACGGCTTTTGCAGTCCGGACTTCGCTACGGACGCCTTGTGGCTTGGAGTCCTCTCTTACACCTTCATCATCGGTTTTGCCATACCCTTTATGGTGATGATGGTCTCCTACGTGGCTATGCTGATCTCTCTGCGGTGCCGGCAGAAGCTCTTCTCTGCGCCAAACCACGAGGGACGCAGGCTTGAGCAGCAGCTAACCAAAATGGTTGTGGCGGTGGTGGTAGTGTTTGGCATGTGTTGGCTCCCATTTTACACCTTCAACTTCCTTTCATTGCATTATAACAGCTTCTTCCCGTCCTTCGTCAGGGCTTTTGAATTTGCAGTCTTACTGTCGTATTCATGGAGCTGTGCCAACCCCATCCTCTACGCCTGTCTGTCCGACACCTTCAGGAGGCACTTCCGTACCTTGCTCTGCCCTGGAATAAAATCCTGCCCTGGAGTGCAGTGCAGCGTTGAACAGTACGACCAAAATGACACCAGCGTACGGGATGTCACTCTTCTGGCCTGAGAACCAAGTGCTGATGCTTCATTTCTCAAGCACTGAACAATACTTTGGAACTTCTGTACATAAATCCAGCAATATGATTGCTCTTGTTACGAGTTGAGAGTCTTGACCAACTGAGATTTTGTTTACATCCTGTTTAAAGCATGAAAGGCACATAATTATTGTTTTAGAGTGAGTCTGTATATATTTTATGAGCTTGTCGTTGCTTGATTTTATTGTCTGCCTGGGGTTTTGCATTGGACTGTATTTTCACACGCAATGAATTCTGTTCATCTACATTTGAAGAGAAAGTGTTTGGTCAAGAATCTGTTAATCTCTCCTCTGTACTGTTTGTGAATGTTGCTGTACAGCTGAAGATTATTCATGTGTGGTTAAAATGAGAAAATCTCTTCCAAAGATTTTTTTCCCCACATAAAAATGTAAAAAAAAAAAAAAAAAAAGTTTTACCAAATAATCCAATTGAATTATGCTTTGATCATTTTCCTCAGCAGTCTTTTTGTATGAATACCATGTCTTTGTAAAGTAAAAATGTACCACTTCCTTTGTCTATGGAATTATTATTATTATTATTTTACAACTCAACATGTGCTCCAATATGTTTGGCGTTATGAGCCTTTCCAGCAGGTCTGACAAAATGTGGCACAAAAAAAAGTAAAATAAAACTGAAAACAGCTTGAGCGTAAACAGAATAAAAAGGGGTCATCCACCTTTGGGTTAACGCCAGCGTGGCCACACGTAAACAAGTCCCAACTGAGCCAATTGCGTCGGCACGTCTCCCTCAGCTGGCTTGTGTCCCGGTGGTCAAGTGTACAGAGGGAGGGCAGCAGAGGAGTGTGTTTGCTCTTTTCTGGCGGTGTGTGTGCTTCGAGTACAAACAGTTTCACACTGAAAACTCCCAAAGTTTTTTTTTTTGTTTTTTTTTTTTATATTTATTTATGATTTTCAAGAATAAACAGGCAAATAAGAGGACAAAACAACAAGGATAAAAAAAATAAAAAAAAACTAACCAGAATCATCAAAACAAAAATCCACAGAACAGAACAATCAAAACACTGTCAGCTAACAAAGGGTCTGATAAGAGGATAAAATGCACATCAGATTGTAGAGTGTTATCGAGCATGAGACAGAGTCCAAGCGAGTAAGAGACATTTCTGAGGACATTGAAACAAACAGCCCACCATGGAATATGGAATAACAAGAAAAGATGAACACAAGTTATAATCACAATAAACATGACGAAACGGTAAATGAGTAAAATAAATTATTAGAAAATACAGGTCCAGATGTAAACGACAGTTATTTTAGCCTATTATTTTGTATGTATCTATTGAAAGGACCCCACACATCCAGGAATTTCTGATGATTGTCAGACAAAGAGTATCGAATCTCCTCAAGATAGATACAGGACACCATATCATTAAGCCATTTCTTAAAACAAGGCGGGGTAGAGGATTTCCATTCCCGTAGAATAACCCGCTTTGCTACCACTAAACCAAACATTAGAGACTGTTGTAGGGACATGGGAAGAGCAAGAGAGGATTTAGAGCAACCCAAAATGATCAAATGCCTATCCGGACATAGAGGCTTTGAAAACTCCCAAAGTTGACAGGGTATTCTGTCCAAAGGTTTGGACACACCTTCTCATTGAATTCAATGAGAAGGTGTGTCCAAACTTTTGGTCTATATATATATATATATATATATATATATATATATATATATATATATATGTATATACAGTACAGACCAAAAGTTTGGACACACCTTCTCATTGAATTCAATGAGAAAGTGTGTCCAAACCGTTGGTCTGTACTGTATATGTATATATATACATATATATGTCTGTCCAAAAGTTTGGACACACCTTTTAAGTCAATGAGTTTCCTTTATTTTCATGACTATTGACATTGTAGATTCACACTGAAGGCATCAAAACTATGAATAACACATGTGGAAATATGCACTAAACCAAAAAGTGTAAAACAACTGAAAATAGCCCTTATATTCTAGTTTCTTCAAAGTAGCAACCTTTTGCTGCGATTACTGCTTTGCACACACTCTGCATTTTCTTGATGAGCTTCAAGAGGTAGTCACCTAAAATGGTTTTCACTTCATAGGTGCCCTGTCAGGTTAATAAGTGGGATTTCTTGCCTTATAAATAGTCATGAAAATAAAGAAAACCCATTGAATTAGAAGGTGTGTCCAAACTTTTGGTCTGTACTGTATATATACAGTATATACATATTGCATAACTAGATCACAGCTCCGGAAACCAAAAAACTGAAATATCTTTGCTGAAGATTTTACTGAAGCACTACTTCTTAATGAGTGTGTTTGCAATGTATAGATTAACACACAGAATAATCTATCCCACAGTATACAGCAGACAAAACATATTGATGTTTACCCAGCTCAGTGCAGCACGTAGCATCGATTACAACAATCATATCCCATATAACTCTTATCAACTGATTTATTTACTTAATTCATGATTCATGGAAATTATAGCTGCAGGGTAGGCATACAGTAGACTCATATGCAAGGTCATGTAATATTAAAACGCAACATTACAGTAACCACATGCCAAAAGGCGATTTAAATTGAAAGTGATAGAAACATTTTTGCATAAAAAATGTTGCTCGTGCGGAGAATGTTTGTCAGAACAACACCCTGTAAAAATATGAATATCCCCATCAATATTATTATAATAAACTTCAATGTGTTTTTTTATTACCATTTCATGTGACCAATCAGCAACTGTAAGAACAAATAACTTTACAAATATAAATCAGAAAAGTGTGACGTGAATCTGTTTGCACATCCTTGAATAAAATCCTATTTTTAGTAGTCGCCTAAATCGTGCAATACTGTGTGTTGTAATAAATCTTCCGCAGGTTTTGTAACATAACATTAATGAGCGAACACTCGAGTGAAGATGAAAGTAGGCCAGACTTTTAGCGATCTTTTTCAAAAATGTAAAACGCTTTCACATGAAAACCCCCAATAAAACAACCTGAGACATGTGGAACTTCTGGTGTGAATAGTTTTTGCAAAAGCTCCGTATTTAAACTTTCAAGTTGTGCGTCCAGAACGCACCGTTTATTTTTCTTATCCTTTCCGGATTGCTACGGTAACCTCGTGCTGCACACGCATCACATCGCTGAGGTAAATGTGTTTACAGTTGCCTTAGTGGGATTTACACACATGAAATAGGACAATAATGCTTTTTTTGGTGGATGTTTGCTATTCGTTCCCCCTGTTTTTTTTTTTCTTTTTTGATTTGAACAGTAATTTACACTCAAAATCATAAATCTCTGAGACACTGTGCGTACCCTCGGTGAGATGAAGCAAACTAAGTGTCTCGTCATGGCTGTCTGCTCTGATATTTCCCCCCAGAGGGCATCCTGTGAACTGGAAAGACTCTAAATGTCAAGCCTGGCTGGGATCCACTGGCTGTTTGAGGCTCAGTGTAAAGATAGCTTATAGACCTCTGCCAAAAAATGTAAAGACGAGCAGAATACAAATGGAGAACCGGCGACTCGTGACGTACAGGAGGTAGCCGCCCATCAGAACCACACGCTGAACGTGAACCGAGGCAGTTCTGATGTATAATTCACTGCAAATGTGCGTCAAAATGAAGATTTTTGTCTTCAGAGAAATTAATTTAGAGTCAGAATGCTAATAAAAGGAAGCATAGCGCATAAGAAATCCCAATTATTGTTTTCAGCTGGTGTTATTGATTTTAAGCTGCAGTTGGTGCCTGAGGGGGAGGCAGGAGGTCATCGACTGTCGCTGCATGTCATCTGTCTGTGAGTGGGAGGCTGATGTGTTGGAGGTTACAGCAGGTAGCGATGAGAGGATAAAGAAAGCGCCGAATCATCTGTGCAGAGACTCTGGAGCTGAACTAGGAGTTTCTGCACTTGTACTACTGACCATGAAAACATTTCACACTTGCTTTAAGTTAATATTTTCACCGTAACTCGCATTTTACTAAGCCGGGGTCTTTGGACAACTTGTGACCCCCGCTGACAAAAAAAAAAACCCAACTATTTTTTGCTATTTTTAAATTTGAACTGTTTCTGTTCAAACACGTGTCGCTATCAGGACAAAGATGATGCGAGTTTCAAGTTGTGATTTCAGTTATTGAGGAAAAATGTTGCCAAATCAATGTAGAAAAAACAGTGAATGCTACAAACTAGTGGTGCTACACCTGGCAGCAGTCAAGTATTTGTAATAACTGGTGATTACTGGTGACACACAGCTCTACATTACGATGTCACCAGGTGACTCAGAGCCCATCCAATCACTGAACAGATGGTTAGAACAGATAAATGTGTGGATGTGCCAAAACTTTCTCCAGCTGAACAGAAACAAAACTGAAGTTCTTATTTTTGGACCTAAAGAGGAACGATCTAGAGTTATAGATCTAGAGTCAATGCACAGCTTCAGTTATTACAACTAAAAACCAGCGATCAGCCCGAAACCTGGGAGTAGTGATGGACTCTGACCTGAACCTCCAGAGCCACATAAAGACAGTTACAAAGTCGGCCTTCTATCACCTGAAGAACATTTCCAGGATTAAAGGACTAATGTCTCAGCCAGATCTAAAGAAACTCATCCATGCGTTCATCTTCAGTCGTATTGATTATTGCAACAGCGTCTTCACAGGTCTGTCCAACAAATCAATCAAACAGCTGCAGCTGATCCAGAATGCTGCTGCTGGCGTTCTCACTAAAACCAGGAAGATAGAGCACATGACACCAGTTCTAAAGTCCCTCCACTGGCTCCCTGTAGCTCAAAGAATAGACTTTAAAATACTGTTGTTAGTTTATAAATCACTGAACGGCTTAGCACCACAATACATTAAAGATCTGCTGTTGTTGTATCAACCTTCCAGACCTCTCAGGTCTTCTGGTTCTGGTTCTGCTCTGCATCCCCAGAACCAGAACCAAACGAGGAGAAGCAGCTTTCAGCATCTATGCACCACAAATTTGGAACAAACTTCCAGAAAACTGTAAAACAGCTGAAACACTGACTTCTTTTAAATCTCGACTAAAAACCCACCTGTTTAAAATTGTATTTGAAATGTAATCAATTACAAATTTATTGATGGAACCTGACTTAATGCTGTGTTTTGATTATTGATTCTATGTTGCATTGTGTTTCTGTGTTTGATATGATGTAAAGCACTTTGAAATGCCTTGCTGCTGAAATGTGCTATACAAATAAAATTTGATTGATTGATTGATTGATTGATTGATTACATCACAATGGGAGGAATCTTGGCCCAGTCCTTGCAGAGTTGTTTTGAATTTGCCACAGCAGAGGGTTTTCTAGCACAGACTACTTAGGGTCAATCAGTTTTATGTCTGGACCTTGAGTAGGCCATTCTAAAAACTGCAACAACAAGAAGTTATCCAGGTCCATGCAGATGTCCAGATGTAACAAACCATCAAAAAAAGTTCCACATTTGTCTCACCAGCCCATATTTACCCAAAGGTTTCTTACATCCTTAAGATGTTTGTTGCAAATGTGCAATGGGAGATTTGAGTTCTTTTTGGCCTTGGCTTTGAAAATGTCCCCTAGTGTCTCATTTTGACCAGTCTTTTTCTAATTTATAAACTCTGACTCCAACTGAGTTTAAAGGTGGGTTTTAATGAAATCAGTTTTCAATGTGCCCGAGTCATCACATACTTTTCTATAGTGAGACAACAGTTACGTCGCTAAAGATTAAGGAGTTCACCGATTCCAGATTTCTGGCTGTTAACCAGTCTTTTAAAAAAGCTTGATCTGTTGATTCAGATTTTGGCAGATACCAAAATATTTGCCTGAAAAGTTGCGAAAAGGTAGCGACAAAGTTGCTGAGTCAGCTACAGTGGGGTGACTAGTAACCGCGTACGTTCAGACGCGACCTCTTTGGCCGGCTCATGTCAAAGAATAAGCGGACGGTGGCTCATTTCCAGACCTTTGCAGATCAGCGAAGTAGATCAATTTCTCGTGCAAGTATCAGCCCACCACCCAAAATTCAGAAAATCGTTGCCAAGTTACCGTCCGACGAATTTATCTTTGCATCCTTATTATGATTGTTACTTTGGATCAGCATCTTCCTCACAATTCCAATCTGAGCTGGCACAAAACCTCAAACTGAGACAAGACCCTTAAACTTAAACTTAAAAATGCAGCGTGAAAAAATGTGAAACATCTTGTCAATCAAGACTGACTGAGACTGATTGTCTCAGTTCTCACTGATTGTCTCAGTAAGAACATGGTGGAACGCTGTCACTCTCCGTCAGGGGCAGTTTGTCATGAATAATGTAGATCTGATGCAAACAGGTTCTCCCCTAAAGCCTTCTGGAGTACTGAGCTGAAAGGAATTTAACAGATTTTAGTGGATCAAATATCTCAGTTTGGAAACAACAAAGCAGACATGGAAGCCTGCCTGTGGAACATCACAGCTCAAAATCTTTTTTATGTGCAAGCTGTGCGCTCCCGTGGTTTCCGTCTTGCGTCTGCTGGGTTGTATAGGTTTGTGCTTCGCATGCAAGAGTGGCATCATCATATTGTCTCGCATCGCTTCGAGCAATTGTCGCGATCAGAAGAATGTTTCTCTTCTATTATCAACTCTGTGACAGTTTCCAAGTGTGGGAATGCTCACAATAGATCAATTTTTTTTAAAAAGGAAGCCAAGCGTGTGGAGACTCGTGCGATCTGCCGTCGTTTCCATAAAGTGAATTATAATTTACACTGACCTTCGTTTTTGTCTTCCTACCACAATCAAAGGTCACGTTAATTGATTGGCGGGCTCGAAGGGATCGCGTGGGCGTGAATTGTGTGTTGGTCCTAATTAAAGCACAAGCAGGCTGCCTGTATTTTCACCAGGTCTCCCATCCTGCTCTGACTGATCCAGCCTTCAACTCTTATGTGTAATTAAGACCAGATGCAAACTACCAGAGAGGTTTCTCAATAAAGGATATTGATGGGACCTCCGAGAGAGTAGATGTGTGTGTGTAGGCGTGCGGGCGCGCGTGTGTGTGTGTTCATGACATGATTAGAGTTTCGGATCAATAAAGGTCAGTTCGGCAGTTTGCGTACCCGACACGCTGTCTGGGCATTTCCTTACCACGTTTAATGTGTTTGTCTATGTTTTCTTTCCTGTGGGTTTGTTCTTTATTATTTTCCCGCTCCTTTTTATGTCAGTCCCATCCCTTCCGCCTAACATTGGATCTTTGATTTCAGCTTTTTTTTTTTTCTCCATTCCTCTACTGCAGCGGACATAGCCAGAGAGCCTCAACGTGCACATGCAACGTCGTCGACTGAATTAAAACTGCTGGTGGGAAAGTTTAATAAACTTAAAAGATTAACCTAAAATCCCCAAAGTGCAAGTGACCATTTCATTCATAATTGGTTTTTTGTTTTTGTTTGTTTTTTCTGTAATAAGTTCCGTAAAGACTATTGATTTTAATTTTGATTTATTTCTCTCTTGTGGAAACTTGAGGCAGTAAAATGTGTCTGAGTCATAGCAGTGTCCCCCGTTGGTTAACTCTGACCCTGGAGCTATTGACTACACATAAGGAATGCACATCAGAGACAGGAAGCAACTCAGCTGATTAACTTTGTTGTAACTGAGCAAGAGCAAAAAAAAAAAAGGAGAATTTTGCTCTTTAAGAGAACTGGTGTGCTATTTTTCCCGCTTGGAAACATTGTCACAGTAGGTTATGATTTTTGTTTTGTTATTGATATCATCAGCAGCAATTCCTTTATCTGTCATAAATCATCTTTTTCCAGCCTCTCCTGTGAGGCGATGCTAACCTGATGGCGCTGCTCGCCTCCTGTGAGCCGTCAGCCCCTGGGGTCAGAGTGTAAAGGAACCAGCAGGGCCCCAAACCCATCGCCAGATTGTCCAACTTCAACCTGAAATGGTTTTCTTTTGATATGCTTCCATTGATCTCAAGTTGCTCATACTTTCTTCGTGCTCTAGAACTGCTGATCTCCAGCCTGTCCTGTAGTTTCATTAGTAAACGTCTACGGTCTTCCTGTGTCTTGTCCTGGCTTCCCCCCACGCCCAGCAAAGGTCTTCTAATAAACACAAGTTTCCACACGACACGAGTTAGAGGCTTAAACTGACCGTGCACGGACTGTATCCTGATTCCCCGCCGAAATCCAAAAAAAAAAAAAAGAAGGTACAATTCGTCTAAGATGGCCGTCTTCGTCAGAAAATCTCTTTAGCTTTTGCCCAAGTAGATGACTACAAAAGATCTTCAAACGTTTGGTTCAGTATTTGTATTGTTACTCAAAGGGTTTCTACAAGTTCATCCTCTGGAGTGAATGATCAGAAAAACAAACATAAGTTCTTTTCTGGCTTAGCACTATGTTTTAGATATCAAGGGACGTATTATTTAATTGCCTTGTAAAATTAACGTATGCGAAAGGTTTGGGTTGGAGGTTTGAGTTGGAGCCTGAGAATGAATCATTTGTTGAACGTCTGAAGCGGAAATGGCCGGACGGTGGCGGGTCCTGAGAACGACACGGACTGAAATGTAGCTTCCAGTCAGATACTTCTCCCACCAAGTCAATTCTCCGAGTCACCATGCCAGAATCGCCTCAGACGCTCCCTGCCCTCCTATTATGTATTCTGGCTAACCAACTGTTGTCTTTCATCCGGAATGAGAATTTCTCAATTTCTGCAAAACCACTTATTAGAAAACTTAAATCTGCTACAAGTAATTTTCCAAATATTAAAACCCAAAAACCCCATCTTCACAAAAACCCAGAATGCATATGTTTAAAATATCTTTGAGGAAACATATGTGTGTTTCCCCCCCTCTCCCTTCCAACCTGGATTACTTATGATTCCTACTTTTCATGCTTGGGCACAACACATTCTCATGAAAATTTACGTGACTCCAGACTGAAAACCAATCGGTTTTATGTTTCACTCTTGTGGAAATTAAAGAACAACAACAACAAAAAAAGACATCTATTAAAGAATTTGAAACAGTCTGTGTGTTTCATTTTATTTCCAATTTTTTGTTGTATTTTTTGTTTTGTTTTGGGTTTCCTTTTTTTGTTTTTTTTTGCTGATCCAACTGTCATTAAAAAAAATTCTGTTAATTTTCAGGTATTAAACTTTCAGTTATGGTTTGGTCATTTTTTTCAGGCTACAGTGTTTATCTCCATAGTGTCATAAAAGTCAGGTTATTTGTTGAAGGAAAAATGAACATGCAGCACCTTCCAGTCACTCTTCCATGCAAACTTTCAACTAGTCTTAGTCTATTGTTTTCTAGGCTCTCTGAAGATCCACCAATGTTCTGGAATCTTCTCTGATTCTCTACTTAGCCTTCTCTCTGGGCTGGTCTAAGGCTAACTCTGTTTGAAACAGTTTTAGATACGACAGACTTTATTCCAATAAGTGGTTTGATCACTGATAGTCCAGTAACATGAACTTGTCTACTTTAATTTCCTTCCATCTCACAATCTACATAAATAGTCCTTAAACATGGTATTATCCTTATGCTTATGGGTCAAAGCTAAATGCTAGCTAGGCTACAGTAACTACTATGGATTTGTCTGTTTGGAAAATAGCTTTCATGCTACGGTTAGCCGCAGCAAGCTGCTAGCACTCAACTCTAGCACTGAAGAATTTACTAAAATAGTGCCAAAACACTTTTGTGTGTCCATTTAGCCGCCATCTTGGGAGAGGTTAAGATGATCTAAACCCGCCATCTTGGGATTCCAGAACTAAAATTAGATTCATCAATGCAGTGACTGGTAGATTAATATTCAGTTAAAATGTTTATATATCCATAGTGGACTGTGATGTTACTATACAGTGACATCAATGCATCATTTTATTGGTAAGTGGTTCACATGTTTTATTTGCATATTATTTGCACCATAATCTGACATGGACAACCTTTATTTTGAGCGCATTTATTCCATAGGGGAAATATCCCCGTATTGTAGGAATTGTTTTCAAACAGTTATTGGCACCCCTATAAAGTCCTACATAAAAAGTAAATCTATGCTTTATTTTTTAAGATAATCAGATTACTAAATTTATATTTAGTAATCCATGCCGTCCTGTTTCCCTGGGGCTTTTGTATGAAACTGCACAGAGAACTTCTTTTAGCAGCTCTTCAAAACGGGAACATGCCGGTCTTCATTTTGCCTTCAGTTGAAGTTTCCAGTGACCTTTCCTTGCTAATCAAAGACATTTAGTGTTTTTTTCCTCTGCTACTCAAGCAGACGCATTTCAAGATGGTTAGAAACAATCTTCCTCTCTCAACCCCTTTCTGCGGGTGTGAGACATGAATCTGACCTGCTGTGTTTTCGTAGAAAAACATATGTTCTCTGACTCGCAAGGATAATGAATTCCCATTGATGTACAATGTGTTGAAGATAGAAGATACCCAGACAAACAAACTTCACACTGAACAAAAAAAAAAAACAACAAGAAAAACAAAACATTGTTTGCAAAGTTTTTATAACTTGTTCCATCGAGTATTGATTCCTCTTTAATCTTTTGTTGCGTCTGTTTCAAAAGCCACCTCGTTCTTGCCTGGATGGTTTATCTTTATTTTATTTTATTTTCCGTTTCCATCATCTAAAGACATGCTTTCCCTCCTTGTCTCTGCGACAGAACGCATCCGTCTCAATTGTGCTCGCGTTCTGGTCAGGAGGGAACTAACATCATCTAGATTCCCACTGGAAATGATCCTGGGAACACGAAAAGGTCAGGAGAGAAGCCCAGAAGAGGTTTATCGATGGGCTGTTTTTAGGTTACTGGGGATGTGATGAGAGTCCGACTCCCACAGTGATAAGGTGGGAGACGCATGGAAGCGGAAGATAATGCAGCAAACTGACTGCTTCTGAGATCCTCCATAGGATCCCGTTCTCAGAAATCACTTCTATGCAGAACACAGCCTCGTCTTTTCAGATGCAGGGTTTCTGCATCTCATCATTTTTTCTCCCGAATGCAAGTCCAACTTGTTATTAATCATAGATTGTTTTTTTTTTTTTCATAGAGCATATCTGATTATTCAGATAAAAATAAATGAGGAAAAAAAACAGCTTGGGAAGCTAAAATACGGAGTGTTTGAACATTTTCTCTTCGATGGGATAACAAAGAAACACTGAGTTTCAACTTCCGCCTGAAACCCTCAAAATGTCCGCTAGTCTCTCAGAAACCAGCAGGTATGCGCAATTTGGAGGTGTGCGCACTCTCCCAAATCTTAAAGAATTCCAATGCATGTTGATCGCTATGCACAAGAGGCTTGATTATATGGACACAGACCCGGTGTGGCAATTTTGCATAATTGATATACACCGCTTGAAGCAGCATGACAGTGGATATGACAGAGAAAGTCAAGAGTGTCACCATAAGTTCCATTAGCTGTAATAAATGCTCAACAATATCTGAGATAAGTGCGTCAGATACATCACTGTGTGTATAATGAAGCAATTAAACTACATTTTGCTTTTTGAATCGAGATCAACTTGTACACATGCAGAGATAGAGATAAAAACAAAGATGTACTCCAACAGGAAGTTGCCACTAATTACGGCATAAGCAGCAGCCTAATTTAATTGGCTTGAAAGGGCAAACAGGGGCAGGTATTGGAAATGTGGCTGCGTGACCAATTAAAGGTGATCAAACAGAAGGGAATGAGTTGTACCCCACTGTGAAGCATGCAGGGTTAGAGGCCGGTTTGTTTTTGCCAAGACATAAATAACCTAATCTGACAGTGTTTCCAGGAGCAACATCCAGGTCGTCAAGGGGAACGGCCCCCTGACAACAAAAACAGAGATTACGCTGGTTTTACTCGCCCATCCCATCGCCCTGTTCCACAAAGTTTCTTCATTTCTTGATGAAACCAAATTGACAATTCTGTTGTCCATCTTTGGAAAATTAAACATAAGATATGTAAACTGTTGACCAATAAATAGGGACAATATGTCTGTCCCTTATGGATGTCCACAATACCTGTGTTGTTTTTAAAACATATTGGTTGTTAAACGGCAATAAGTTCCGTCAGACTGAAAGTTTTGTTTGGTGAATTTACAGCATCCTCCACACTTAAAGTATACTTAAAGTATACTTAAAGTATACAATGATAAAAAAAAGTTGTATACTTTTGTTAAAATTAACATTATGGCCTGACAGTATAATATACTGTATGTATAACACAGTATAATATATGTATAACACACAGGAGACGACAGTGAAAGGTGAAACCATAGCGACGACGACACAAGTTGAACATTTTTTAAACTTGTGTCACCTCGACATTAACGAGCTAATTATTCCTCACTGGAATTTATTTATTAAACTTTACATTTATTTTTATTTATTAAACTTAAATTTTTTTTAACAGTACTATTATTATTACTTTTTAAGGACATATTATTCTATCTTTTCAGTAGTGATTAGATGCTTGAGACGCAGATTTCGCTTTTCATTCATAAGTGCAACAATAGCTTAATTTTCTTCTTAGCATTACAATCAAATGAAGCTGATGTAGACATTGAAAGCACCACAGGGCCTCAGTGATTCATATTCTCTGAGGATCTTTAGTTGTTTTATTCTAATCAACGGTCTTGGATTGCCTCGTGTTACAATTAAGTCACTTGTGAGGTTATTTATCAGAAGCAGAAGCATCTTGAGCAGCTGACTGGAGATTTAAGGGTCGCGAGGTTCAATCAGGGGCAGCTCCACTGAAAGAGACATAATGTGCATGTCTCGCTAAAAGCCTATTCAAATACCTAAAACATAAGAGGTAAGTGGAAGGCAGTTTTGTGAATGCCTGAAAACAAACAGAACATATAAAAGAAAGTAGGACTTGTTGTGAATTTCAGACCTAACCTCTAGTTCCATCCTGATCAAATAAAGTGTACTTTGTTTCAAATTTTATTACTTTATGCTAGCAAATTTCACTCCAAGATCGTTTTGGTGTAGTCAAAGTCAAGTTAAAGACCACAAATGAAAAAAGGAGAGACAAAAAAAAGGAAATAACAGAGATAAATGGCTTCCAGCACAAATGTTGGTATAGTTTTTGTAATAATTATTATTCTTTATGATACTGCAAAACGATGTGACATATAGGTACCATGACTGGAAAAAACGTTGATTCCCTTTGCTTTTTGGGCCATTTTATTGTGTTACAGCAAAACCCATTTTATAACATTTGGATTTTATTTAACAGCAACTCAAATTCTAGTACAAGGAATTGAAATCTTTAACTTTTGGCAAAGATTCTCAACTGTCGGCGCAACCGTGACCTAAAAGTTCAACATCAGTCAAAATCCTCCTCTTCCTCTGCTTTCAGTAATGGCTTTTCTCTTGCAACTCTTCCACAAAAGGTCACAATTCTTTATTTCATGATTCATTTTTGCCTTACCGTAGGATTCTGATTTAAATTGTGGGGTTTTTTTTGCAGCTCTTCCAGGCCTCTTGGGCTTTACGATTCCCGTTCACCTCGCCAGTCCTGTCTGTCGTGGCATGTAGCCTGCTGGCTCCTGAATGAAAAGAGAAGAGTGATAAATGATTAAAATGGCATTACTTCTGTCAACACTCCGTGCATGGATCAATTTTTCAACAATATTACACACACGGGTAGGTGAGGAGTACAAAATGTTCTGTTGTCAGTGGAAGCTGATCTTTACAGACAACTTATGTCCCAGAGTGTGATTTTATTTTTCTCAGAGTTTACAAAAACTGTGAAACTTAAAAATAGACATCCAGACCTTCATATTGGATTGATAAAGGTATTGAGTATTGAAAAATAAATTAAAAAATTTAATACAATGTTTTTTGGCTCTATTGGAGTAAGCGTATTTCGCAAATCGGATGTTACTACTGCCGGAAATGACGAAGACGACGACAGGAAGTGGTAGGTAGATCATGGCGCACCATGTTTTGAATGACTTGTGTGAACAAACTTATTCATGTGTGATTTTAATTCATGTGTGAAAATAGGAAATGCAATTTCCTATTTTCCTATTGTTTCAGCAATAATAAACACCACAATGGTGAAATTGTGTTTTTTCGACATTATCAAATTAGCGACAAATTTTTGTGCACATTTCTAATGGAAACAAAGCCACTTTTAACCAACAAAAGAAACTAAAGGGCCCCATATTTCTATCGACATTAGTCAAATCAGCTTCCTCTGATATTCTTTCTGCTTTAGGTTTTAGTCTCATCAATAGCATAACAGTGAGGAAATACAAGGATGTTAACTTTGGAAGCAAAAAAAACCCATTCTTTTGCTTTTCAAAAAATTTTAACATGGAAACAACATAGAAAAAAACACAAGATGACACAGCTGGCAGGCGATCTACACGTGTTCAGACAGTTGCAGTAGTCATAGTAACATCTAAATGTTTACTGGGCACTTTATATCTTAAAGTATCGATTAAACTGTAGCCACATTTCCAGTATCTGCCTCTGTTTGCCCTTATCAAAGCAACAAGGTCATGTCAAGTTTAGGGCAGGTTTGACATGAACCAGTCAGTCCAAACGGGGGACTTCTGTGGTTTGACGTCAAAGACACACCTACATGATCACACACAAAAAAGCTAAG
Organism: Xiphophorus hellerii; assembly: GCF_003331165.1. Classification (NCBI taxonomy): domain Eukaryota; kingdom Metazoa; phylum Chordata; class Actinopteri; order Cyprinodontiformes; family Poeciliidae; genus Xiphophorus; species Xiphophorus hellerii. The sequence goes on from NC_045681.1 coordinate 20,714,149, forward strand.
TCAAATAAAAACAAAAAAGAAAATAGAGAGGAGGCATTAGGAGATATTTGTCTCTGTGACAGAATTCCAAAACTTTTGTAGGTGATGTCCCCTCAAAGAACTTTTTAACATCAAGGAGAATTGATTTGTCAGGGAAAATTGATCAAATTGTCTCATCATTTCCTTATTGTGGCGTGTTTTAGAAAGTAAACAAAGCATGGTCTCGCTCTCTCTCTATCTCTGATTGATCTGATGATTTCCTCGACTTTTGCGGTTAGAAATATCAGGTGGATTCTTCACATAAATGACGTCATGAGCTAAGTTTCAATCGACCATACAGTTGAGCAATTTGACGTTTTGAAAATAACAGAAATGATCCAATTTTGGAAAAAAACTCGTTTTTGATAAATAAAAGTTTGATGAATAGGTGTTTTTTTTTTGTTGTTTTTTTTAGCCGTATCGAAGTTAATTTATTTTGCAAAACTGCAATGGAAAGACTTTTCTGCATCACGCGTGTCACATGATCAACAACCGCATGTTGCTACTGCCGGAAACCACGAAGAAGACGACCACTGGAAGCAGTTGGAGGATCGTGATGCGGCATGTTTTTTAATGACTTATAGTGTGAACAAACATTTACGTTTGATTTTAATTGTGTTTTTTATTTAACGGAGAAACCGCAATTGTGAAACTGTGTTTTTTTTTTTTACATCAGCAGAGTATTGACAAAGAAACCTTCTTCAGAAACATTCACAACGCCACAGGTCTGACAGCAGTTCTCAACTTAACCACTTTCTGCTGGAGGATCCAGTTCAATTCTAATCAAAATATGTAAGCAGGATTTGTCACCAAAGATCCCTGTTAGGTTTTTAAACTCATGCTTTGAAATGAACAGCCACTGTAGCCCACTTTCAAACATATTCCCAGAAGTGTCCGCTCAGGCACAGCTATATGAAATCCAGCTCACAGGCATGCATGCTGCAGCTACATTCATTTGTGAAAGAATGGGAATCTCTCTCAGTAGCTCAGTGAATTACACTCGTGACATTTTCTCACTACTGAATATTCAACAGTCAACTGTCAGTGGCATTGTGACAAGAATAAGTTATTGGGGATTTGGAGCGGAATATACAAATAAAATCGTAGAGTTTGTGCAAGTTTCAGAAGTGCTAATACCCACAGACCTCCAAACTTCATCTGGCCTTCAGGGATCAGGCCTGGAGCTGTGAAGTTATCTCTGGAATGTAGAGAGATAGCAGATTTATCATGGCCTGTCTGCACTGTAAAGAGTAAAGGTTTTTGGTGCGGATGGTGTTATAGTGCGAGGCTGATTTTCACAAGCTGGGCCAAAGCAGAAACCATAAAGAAATGGTTCACCAAGTTCAGAGTGGTAGAATTCAACTAGCCTAAACAAGAGTCCTTATTGAACACATTTAAGATGAGTTAGATCAGGCCTTACTGTCCAGCATCAATGTCTGACCTCGCAAATGTGCTTCTGGAAGATTTCCCCATAAACCTTCCCAGAACAGCTAAAGCTTTATAGCAATGATGGCTAAACCAACGACATATTCCATCCTGGATTAGGATTAAGAGTAGAATGTTAGGGCAGGGCATAATTGAGCTAAATGTCAATACTATCAATAAAAAAATCTGTAATGGCATCAAATCGATAAGAGCGTGATACTGTCAATACGTTTGCAATTTCTCTTCCACATGTCCAGTCAATTATGAAAATGTCCAGAGTTCAATCCAGAGCAAATATTAAAATATCAAATATCAAGAGCTTACATTTTCAATTTGAGAGCATGACTTCAATGTTTATGTTCAGAATGTCTCCTTTCTTTCAAATATAACCTGTTTAAATCCCCCATAACTGTAGCTTTATTGATCTATTCAGGCAACTGAATAGATAAATATATCTTACTCCATATATAGATATTTACTTTAAGATTTAAACCTCTAACCCTATATGTGAATGTAGCTGAATGTTAACTATTGAATGGAATAATAGTATTCCTACTTAAGTTGCAGACTCAGGAATTATTTCTATTTCTATACAGCTACAACTACATTGTTTTCTACTGTAGTTGGATAATAAAAAGCACATGTCATAATTATAATCAACTAACTCAAGTCAAATCGCAAAACTATTAAATCCCAATTTTTATTTAAAGTATTGGTATCGGTATCGGTATCGGTGATACCAGCCCTGTATTTTCTTGGTATCGGAACGATACCAAAACTTAAATTTATATATGTAACAAAGGACAAGCAAATAGTGCATATTTGCTAGCAAATCCTGAATTTATAAGCAAAACCTTTTGACTATAATAGATTTATTTTTAAATGTACATAAATGCCGCTAAAAAGAATAAAAATGCATCTTTTTTTCAGAAGAGCAGCAAGATTTTTGGCAAGAGGCGCATTTATTTATTTATTTTTTTTGTCTGCTTAACACATTTTCTCAGTTTTTTTTTTTAGTTTCCTCTTTTTCATCCTTTATTTCTCAGGGCTTTTATTTGCCGTCTCGCGGTGTCAGACACGCTGTGCACCCATGTGAGGGGCAGGACATCTTCTCCAGCCCCTCCAGGTGTGAAACGTCCGTCCAGGCTCTCCGTCACACGCTGCTTTTTGAGAGCAAGTCGATGTGCAAAATGTGAGAATGATCAGGGAGGAGGGAGGGGGGGGGGGAAGCACTGCATACAGGATAAGAAGAACCAAACCGGTCTGTCTGAATAGACGGACTCTAAGGAGCTTCACGGAGCCCAGCTGTGATTTAAAGGTGCTACTGTGTGCAATTGTGTTACATGATCAATAGTGAGTAGGCATCATATAGTCGCTTAATAAACTTCTTCAAATCCTTCGAAGCAAGGTCTCTCACCACTAAGCTCAAGCAGACATTCGCTTTCCTCCTGGAAGTGAAAGGGTGAAGAGATGAATCAAAGTCCCCGTCATGTTCCAGGAACCATGCTGGGAGTGACCCATACTGCAGCAAGCACCTCTTCATAAAAAAAAAAAAGGTCAACAGCAGCGACACTGGAGGGGAAATTAGGCTTACATGTTTGAGAATCTTGCATAATCCACGAATTTCTAGACTTAAGGCAAATTCAGCTCAAAGATTTTGAATTGTTAATGAAAACCAAGTTTTTTTGTTAGTTTGTTTTTCTTTGGTGGGAAACGGGCGCTGCTGCAAACAAGTCAAAGGAAAAGTTGTTTAATTCCCTCCTTTCGTTAGATTTTTGTTGGAAATGTGACTCTCACGTCAACTCCGAAAGCTACAGAAGAGGATCAGGGCCACTGAAAAACATAAAAATAAAATTCTGACTTTAATCTCAGGATCCTGAGATTTTTTTTTTTTCGGTGGCCCTAATCCTATTCCGTAAAAAGCAGTGAAGTAATTTGGTTGAAAGATTTTTCTTTTTCTTTTAACTCATTTTGTTTCCTTGTCATGCGTTTGGCACAATTAACCATATTTTAAAGCAATTTTTATCAAACAGCAATATTGGTCCAGTACCAAATTTACTCTGTGGTGCATTTTTGTAGATCTAAAACTGGATTTAAATCATGGTAAAAAAAAACAAAACAAAACAAAAAAACCCCCAACTTATTTTACGTGTTAAAACCTCAGTGACAGACGAGATTTTCTTCATAGCCAGGCTTTATGATGTGGGAACTGAACTATGAACATTTTACCCACAACACACCTGAAATCCAGATTTTAGGTGAAGCCATCACCTTCCTGTTTGCTGCAGCATGAAGCAGCATAAATGTGCCTCCTATCTTCAGAGACTCTAGGGAGAAATAGGAAAGAGACTGAGATATATATATATATATATATATACTGTATATAAACTGTTCACTTCTCATTCTATGTCCTGGAGGCAAAAAGAGAGAATGACTTTTAGGTTTCTGCCTCAGTTAACAAAGCCAACCTGATGTACAACTCAGCAGAAAATGGACAATAAAAAGGAGATTTTGAAATACCGGAAGGCAAAATGAGACTGTAGTGACTGTATTTAAGTTTAAATAAGTTGAGCAGTTATCAACTGGGAATTTTTACATCCACCTTTGGTTTTCCTGTATTTACAGCAGATCATGGCGGTTCTTTCCAATTCAGATCCTTTAGTATGGGCGTAAAATGTTGCCACATTTTACTGTTTTATTGTCCTACATGTTCATTCATTGAACATGTCTTTGGTTAACTCTACTAGAGAAATTATCATCCATATCACACTCAGAATACACTGCTTGTCATCGTTTGTTTCTTTTCCCGTTTACTTTAAGTCACCTCACGTTCCTTTTCACACGTTGCCTCGGCGACTCCGATTAAATTTAGATTTGCTGCCTTGACTTACGGTACGCTGCTGGAACGCTGCTCCCAGGAGAGTGGAAATAAACACACTAAATATAAAATAGAACAGTGTGATTGTGTTTACATAACTCTTTGTCGTCTGAAGAAATCGAGAACTCAAGCGCAGCACATCTGATCTACAGTTTGGTTCAATCCGCGTTATGAGCGACCTGATGGTGAGAACACAACGTCCCGGTGAAAGTTGGATTTTCACAACTATTTCCAATTTCACAAGAATCTAATAAATTGTTTGGGTTATACGCAAACAAGAAAGTAAATCTATCATTGTGAGCTATCAAATGTTTCCTGGTCTCTTAACTTTAATGTTTATTGAATATCCGTTAACTCGTCAACTAAGGACAACTGAAAGCTTTTGAAAATAAAGCAACTAAACAGACTGGGATTGTCTTGTTGGATGTAGTCGCAGTTTTAGGATTATTTGTGAGTGTGATTAGTCCAGTTTGGCTTTCAGAGCAGTGGCATGCACAGGTATTTTGTGGGGCAGGTGCTCAAGTAGAAAAAAGGGCCCCTTTTTTTCATTGAAAATCCAATCATTTTCAATGTCCCGATGAGTGTCGTGTGTCCGATTGAAAGTATCTTTTGAAAATAAACCTCCATCTGTCCATCCATCCATTTTCTGTTCACCCTTGTCCCTAATGGGGTCGGGAGGGTTGCTGGTGTCTATCTCCAGCCACGTTCCAGGCGAGAGGCGGGGTCACCCTGGACAGGTCGCCAGTCTGTCACAGGGCAACACAAAGACATACAGGACAAACAACCATTCACACACAGGGAGAATTTAGAGAGACCAATTAACCTAACAGTCATGTTTTTGGACTGTGGGAGGAAGCCGGAGTAAACCCACGCATGCACAGGGAGAACATGCAAACTCCATGCAGAAAGACCCCGGCCGGGAATCGAACCCAGGACCTTCTTGTTGCAAGGCAACAGTGCTACCAACTGCGCCACTGTGCAGCCTGAAAATACCTAATTAAATCTATTAAAGGAAAGGTGGGCAATGTGAGTAAATATCTGTTTCAAGAAGATGTCATGTTGAAAGTGGATTTTTTAAATTTTTACATTAAAAACATGTTAGGGACTTTTGAGATCCAGTATGAAGAGTCAAATTTAAAAGTTTGTTCCTGTGAAATTTTGTTGAGGCTCAGCTTGAAAGGGACTCGCGCTGATTCAAACCTGTAATCAGTGGTGAAATGGCAAAACCAAATATTTTGGTTTGGGAAAGACGTAACAAATGACGTTTGTTCTCTACTCTCTGATTCGAGATGTTCTTGATTAGTTTGAGTCTAAGGACTTGGGGTGGGGAAACAAAGTCTGTTTACTTGCATTATTACTATAACATAGTGATGAGAGCTGCTCCAACCACCATGCCCAAACCCTACACTTTGAGGCAATACTCAGGTTCTTGATGACTAACCTCCCTCTAACTTAAAGGACCCTTCAGTCACTGATGAAGGCTAACCTCCATCTTGGCCATGTGGAAACAGGACGACATCCAAACTTAAAGGAAGCATGCAGACTCCCTGATACTGACCTACAAGAGGCACAAACCTCACATTTTCAGAGCAGAATATGTTTTCTCAGCACACAAGCACATTAAAAAAGGACCACACTCATGCCCACACAAGCTAACGTCTAATTAGCATTCTACCAGCATCTGAATATGCCTTGTGCATTAACAGATGCTAGTTTCAGCCGTCCCTGTTTTCTACAAGGAGGGGTGCGGGGAGGAGGACAAACGGAACAAAAGCAACCCAAGATAGTGAGACACGCGTATGACAGTCACCTCTAAATTTCCATTTCAACTCTGACACCTGCCCGTCTCTGCCAGATGAAAGGCAAAGGGCCTCGGTGTCAGAAGTGCCCTTATAAAAGAAAGGAGTCTCACACCTCAACACTGAGAGGTACTCATAATACAGCTGACCTGACTCCAGGCACTTACAAGGAAGTGAGCGTCAAAGGCTTCGTCATTTCTCTAAAGCTACACCTCTAAAGCTGCTATATTTATGTTTTGTTCAAAGATTTTAAAAGGCTTTGCAACATAAAACCTTGAAAACACTTTTTTTGAGGGCATTGTTAGCAAGTTTGGACTGTAGAGGTCACTTGTTTGATGCTATGTTTGATGCTAGCCGTGTACTTTTGCTTTAAACTTTTATGAGCTAGTTAAGCTATGGACAAGATAGCATGAAGTAGGAACTTTATTATGCTGTCTACCATGGTTCTTAGCAGTGCCAACTGTTGTGGTGAAAACTACTCAACACACTAAAAGCAATACGCTAATGCTAAAAATCCCCACAATTTCAGAAGTGCTTCTCTACTGATGTCCCGTCGCAGCTAGCTCTATGTTGCTAGCTGTGTGTAGCAGCTAACACTAGCTTCTACAAAAACAAAGACATTAAATGAAAAAAATGTAGCTTCATCTGAATTGTACATATTTCTGTCTTCTTTGGTAACAGTGCTGCGGCTAACAATTTTTTAGCCTCTCTGCTAATATAATTTAAGCTAGTATATTCTTTAGCCACCACTGAGTATTGGGCTTCTACAAAAGACATTGTAGACAGGAAGGTAAAGGTAATTTTATATATGTAGCTCATTTTCAGCAACAAGGCAATACAAAGTGCTTAAGGAAGTGAATTTAATGTACGTTTTGTTTGTTGATTTGTCGAATTTTGGTTCAATTTAATTCAACTCAGAAACACTGTTTATCCCACCCCTCCTTTTCAACTCCTCTGGGTTTTGGGGTCATAGTTTAGGTATTATGTGAGCTTTTCTGCTAATGAGCTGCTTCCAGTTGTAAAATTAATCCCTTGTTGACATAGCTATGCATCATAGTCCAATTTTTTTAAAAAGCTAACAGCAAAAACACTTCCATCTGCACAGCATCCAAAACTGGAGGAAATAATTGTCCAAAAACATGCAACACCTCAACCCGAAAACGCAAAACAAACTACTGTACGTTAGCTAGTTAAGTCATGCTAGCTTATTTGGCAGCTAGCATGGAGTCAACTTCTTAATAAATGTAGCTTATGGCTTTCCAACTAAATATTTAAAACAATCTCACTTTTATGCGAGTGTTGGGTTGGATTTTTTTCCTAATGGAAATATGTTGAATTGAAATATTGGAGCAGTCTTCTTTTAGCCAGTGGTAAATGTGTGTTGCTCCATACAGCTGGGAAAACTCCGGTCCTTCCGATACTTTCTCTGGCAACATATAGAAGAACTTTAAACCATAGAAATGACGGGAAAATGTGTCATTTTGAAGCCATAACCTCTACAAAAACTTGGTTTACCCTCATCCAGGCATACTTATAATTAGCAAGGAACAATTTAAGCTTGCAGAGAAATTTTGACCTTTTGATATGTTTCTTGTTGCCTGTTTCACCAACTATTTGATGCATTCCCAGGAATCAGACTGTGTTTAATAAATCTGTTTGCTAGATTGTTCTATCATCCACCCACTTAGATTTTTTTTTATTGCCTCCTGTCTGTGTTTAAGGGCAAGCCCACCATGGAGTTCACCTTCAACCTCTTTTTGTCTGACTTTTTACTTCGGTACCAGCTCCACCTCGGGGAGGCTTTTGGCAAACCTCGGTTTGCTGTACTTCCCGTTTCTACAACTCCTCAACCTCCTAGCTCCCACCTCTAGCCAGTCTCTTGAATAATTTACCGCAAGTCTGTAACAAACCAAGCTACCTCTGAGTGAGTTTCCTCCTTCGGGTCCTACACTTCTTTTCTCGTACAATGGATCAGCCGTGGCAGAATATTTTGGAGAAAAGTCAGCCTCTGTGTTTCCTCTACTCTCGACTACACGAGGGAATTCAACTTTAGTTTCGGAACAGCACAGCTCTGCTGCAGCTTTGTAAGAAAAGTTTCCAAAACTCACCAGTTTGACTATGTAAAATTACTGACAAAGAAAGACGAAAATCAATGAGGTCAAATGCAGCGATGGAAATAAAACGGCAACAAGAAAAGGTAGAAGATAGTAAAAGCTTTGTTACATTTCTGTATGTTTTTGTATGAAAATGTATAAATTTCAACTATCTTGCTATAAATCTGTTGGAAGGGTAAATTGTCTCTGTTCCCAGTTGATATGAAAAGAGTTTTGTACATCATTAAAAAATTAGAAAATTATAGTATTGAAACGTCAATTGAAAATCACCAGCAGAATTAAAGATCAACCTGTTAGTATTCACACCTTTATGACTAGCCAAACCAACGCTAGTTAACCAAACTTGTAACAGTTCAAGCAGTAAACTTAGTAAAAACAACAGATTTTGTCTCCACCAAAGGCATGTGGAGGAAAACAACATTCGCTGGAACTTGAAAATCACTATAGACTAAAATATCTTTCTGGCAGGAAGCAGCTGAATTCTCGTGGCTACCCACATTCTCTAACAAGACAAAGAAAGAAAACCTCTGTGCTCTCCGGTTTAAAGATTAAAATTGATCTCGAATTAACCAGTTTACTGAATTCTAAACAGGCAGATAAACTTCATTCACTTCCGGAAACACTTTGATGTGCTATCACAGGCTTTCGAGTAAACCGTTTTCATCGCAATACTTCATAAATATTGCACCTTTTGAAGGCCTCCAGGCCCTACATGTTGAAAAAGGTCATTTCTGAGTTCAAACCGACACAAAAACTGACAATATGCAAATGCTAAATCTGTCACAAATTAACCAGATGCAATAAAAAAAATGAAAGAGAAACTAGGTGACTAACAAAGAGGACACATCCCACGTACAGAGATGCAAAGTGACCTCAGTCGCAAAATGACTACAAAGACATGCAAAAATGTCGAATGAGAGAAGAAAATCCGCCCCAAAAACGACAGTCACAAAAATGACTACGTCAGGATGTCTGTCCATCCGTCTGCTCTGTTCAAGTAAGACTCCATCCAGTCAAAACATGAAAACACTGAAAACATTTATGCAAGGGCCAAAAAAACTGTCCACGAAACACGCCTAGCATGAATCACTGAGAGCTACCCTGCTGTTTCACAATGTCCGTTTTTGGGGGATTTTTTTAAACGTTGCTGTCGCAGCGGACCGAAGGAAACCCAGCAGAAGAACCTTCAAAACCGCCTTCTAATGTATTTGACTTTGAGGGTCCAGCGCGCTTCTGCTTGTCCAAGTCGGACGATCCGGTTGACGAGCAGCACCTTGGCACTCGCCCTCGGCGATGGCTGAATCACACGAGGAGCTCGATATTATGTGCCACAGCGGCGCAGTGTCACCAAGAGTCAAGGCTGTTAAAAGCAGATAAATCATGTCAGGAGGAATGCCTACTTCTCTCTCCCCCCGCTGTCGACTTCTGCCTGCCAATGTGGTGTCAATGTTCCACCTTTTAGGTCCTCAGCGACTTAATCAGTCACTCCGAAAATGTATTCGTGTGCTTCGCGTGCCGGGAGTCATGAAACGTACGTGGAGCTGGCCCAGGAGAAGCCGCAATGATAGTTTGTGAACTGGACGACGGGCAGAAGCAGCTGGGGTGCAGAGAGACAGAGCTGAAAATGGGTTTTGACACCTCTATTTTTGTACTTATTTAGTTGCTTTTTCCAGTAGCACCTTGTCCAAATAAAAACAATGTGGTAAGAAAAACAGGAAAAGCTGAAGTCTTCTATCAGTGTCTGTCCTTGAAATGTTTAAAGCAGTAGTTCTTAAACTTTTAACTCAACAACCACCGAGTCTTGTAGCGGCTAAATTAAAGTTTTTAAAACGTACGAGTTCATAAACATTAAAGGTTTTGAACCACCGGTCCTGCAGTTCAAAGCCGTTTAGTAAAATATCAGAGAAAGTAGCTGCTTTGCCATTTACCATGAAATTGCACAAATTGAAATTACTCAAATAAATTTGCTTAATGGAAACGGTGCAATTTCAGGAAAAAAAAATCATGTTTTTCGGTACAAAGTTTTTGCGATAGGATGAGGTGGTTTTTCACATCACGCTAGTCACGTGATCAACAATCGGATATTACTACTGGCGAAAACTACGAAGAAGATGACAGGAAAGAGTTGGAGAATGAAGGTTTGTTTTTAGTTTTTTCAAACGATGTGCATCTGGCTCCACCAGAACTCTCACGGCTTCGCACAGTTCATAAAACATTGTGTGTCATGGGAACATGTTGAATCCACAGCTCTTCCGGAAAATTGTCAACTACATTTTCCACCAAATCGCCGCATACGTAGCCGCTCCCAAGTATAAGCGGCTTGTCACTCCAGTGCCTGTATCAGACGCCGACGTCTCCCCTCATGGATGATTAGCACCAGCGCCTTGGCTGAATTATGAACATATCTCATGTAACTGTTTACATCCATAATTTGAATGACTTATTGTGCGAACAAGCTAAGTGCCGCGATTTTAATTTTGTTTCTTATTTAATGGAAACAATGCAGTTGCAAAATTGTGCTTTTTTTCCCACATTAGAGAAAGTATATAGAGAAAGATTTGATTGCATTTGTAATGGAAACGCGACTAATTAGAGTCACCAGAGTTTTTAGTCTAGCTATGAGGAGTTCTGAAGGGTTAGTTTGGGTTTCTGGAAATGGGGTTCTGTGAAGGTTTTACTGGTAACAGCTCCCTTATCTGTCACAGAAAGATGCCAAAATACCATTAGCTTAATAAAAATTTAAATAAAACATCAGACAGGTGCAAAGCTAACAGCTAGTTCGACATAGGCCTTCCGTTTTTGTTCACTTCAGAGGCTTAAAAGAAACCAAACCAAAGATGTTCATATCGCTCGGACACATGGCTATTCTAAAAGATATTAACAGTCTATCGTTTCATAGCTGACTATTGCTAAATATCACAGCGAGCTGAACAGGGGCTAACGCTAAAGTCACACTTTTCTATCACTTTCATGAAAAATAAATTTAGCTTACAGGAAGTATTTCTGACAGTCATGGTGTTGAAACTACATATGGAATTTAAAATGTTTGAACAGACAAATTCATTTATATGTAAACAATATTTTAGTTTTAATAAGTCAGACAGGGTTAGCTCATTTTATCTAGGAAACTAAGATTGTCCCAAAGTTCCTCTTAGACCAATACCAACTAGGCACGCAGGGTGAAATTAGTTTGAACAGCTCAGATAGCATAAAAGTGATATTTGCATGTCAAATAAGAACAGCGTTGTACTTTGTTGCGTCCTTCCCCTTATGCCGGTTCTCTGTCTCACTTGGTGATGAACTGCGACTTGTTTCCCATTATTGGTGTTAAAAAGTGGCTAAAAAGATTTGGTTCTATACTAGAAACGAAAAGTGTGCAAAAAAATTCAAATCGACAAGATACAAAGTCAAAATAATAACACCGACAGCTATACTATCACTTTAATAATCCGTATGTTGTATTTCTTTTTAGCAGCAGTAGGAATAATTGTTACCTTGCCTTGGTGACCCATCATATTTTTACTCAAGGTTCATCATAAAACCGACCCATACCTAATACCAACTCAGAAAATACTGATACATCCATCCTGACACTAGGACAGCACTAGGACTTTATCAGTTTTTCCATTGAAAAAAGTTAAACTAGTTGCAGTGCACGATTGTTAAAAAAAAATAAATCAATCAGCAAGAAAGTGGCTGAATCCCATTTTGAATTGAACTCCCTAAACGGTTAAAACCAACATTTCCTCGAAGGCAACCCAAGTACCACCGGCAGTATTTGTAGCTATCACAGTTCAAGGAGTTTGTGTTCAAAGGGGGAAAATAAAAAAATCTCCACGTTTGTGTGCTTCCTCAATCAAGGCTCTGTGGAAGGAATAAGACATTTGACCTTTCATATTGTTTGTGGCGGTGTGGAGGAGACAGGTGGATTCTCCCATCTGCATAGTGACGAGTCAGAGGGGAGAGCGGTGAGCGGGAGAGCGTCTGACCTCGAGCGTTTGATCTTTTTGCCTTATCGCAAGCGGACTTCAAACCAGGCATCATGTTGACTCGCCTGTGTGTAAGAGTTTAAGGCCAAGTCGGGAAACTGTTGACTTAATCAAAGTCCAGAGGTCGTGTGGATGTGTTTTGTGTGGAGAGGGGAAGCACAGTAAGCACCAAAGCACATACAGAACAAGAACTTAAAAAAAATAAAAAAAGATTAAATCATTGCTTTTATTCCAGCGATTCCCTTTGAACCGCCTCTAATTGCAAAGCGCTACATCGGCCGAGGTAATGAGCAGCAAAATCGTTTCGTTTTTTTAAAAAAGTTGTTCTTCTTTGTCGATCACAGGCACAGAATGCTAATTTGCTTCCGAAGTGCAAAAGTATCAGCGTCAAATATTTTTTTTTTTTTTTTTGCATCAATAAATACATTTCAAATAAGATCAGGTTTGTGATCAAACTGCTTTCAGCATTTTAATTGGTGAATTAAGCAGAGCAGATGCTAAGCACCGTCTGCAACTGCGAAGATCTTCAGGACTTCTGAGGGGAAAAGCATTTATATTCTTATTATCGTAGCATGAATGCATGACAGGATGTCACGCTATCGTCCATCAGACTTTGATTGGGTTTAATTGTCAACCATTGGAGGAAACGGAGAAAAAACAATCACATTATCTATGAAGGATGTTTGGTATGGGATGCCATTTGCAAAAAAAATAAGAGAAAAATGTGTGTTGATTTTTCTAAGTCATATTTTTGCTACATTTATAAATAAAGACTTCCAAACCAAATATTTAGTTAGGAAGCTAAACATTAAGTTGGCAAAAATAAATATTTAATATGGAGCTAAATATTTATTTTGAAAATTAAATATTTAGGTCAAACTTAAACATTTAAGTCTGATTTAAATTAAATATTTAATTTGCCAACTACATATTTAATTTTCAAACTACATATTTTTCAAATAAAGTATTTAGCAAAACCTAATATTTGGATTGCTACTTAAAGTATTTACCTGGTTAACTAAATATTTTGGTTGCTAATTTTTTGTTAGCAGGCTAAATATTTAGCTTGGAATATAAATATTTAGTTTGCAACTAAATATTTAGTTAGCGAAATAAGTATTTCATTTGTAGCTAAATATTTCGTTTTGAAAACGAAATATTTAGATCAGACTTATATGACAGGGAATTAAAAATTTTGCTTGCTGCTTAAACATTTAATCTAAATCTGATCTAGTTTAGTAACTCAGACAGCACCTTCGATTTGTTTTTAGCTGCTAGTGTTTTAACACTAGCAGCCATTTCCTTTCCCTCTGACACTCAGAATATAGCACACACTTTACTTCATATCTATAGTTTAAGTTTCTTTCAGAAATGCGTCACAAGAATAAGGTTTGCAGCTGACCTGGTGGTCAGAAATTCATTGTTAATTCTCTCTGTAGATCTTCCTGCAGCAAACATCTTTGATTTCACTTTAACTCTCAGCTTAGACAAAGTTCTAATTCTCAGGCTGTGCTGTCTTTTGAAAGCTTTTGGGACATTTTTTTTAAATCATTTTTTCCTTCTTCTCATGGCTAAACCACCAACTTCTTACATATTAGATTCTTCTGGGTTTTTTAAGAGACTGAAGTGAAGGTGAGATGTTGACCTTAGCAGCCAACGCTATACCACTTCACCTCAGTTATGCACTGGCAGTCAGAAGTAATTCATTCAGAGAGCTGCATGAGATTTATCCACATTTATACTCGGTCTGCTGGAGCGATGCGCTGCTGCATCCTGAGCAAGCCTGACACGGCCTGTCCCTGAGACCACAAACCCTGAGGCCACGTCTCATTTCCTCTCCCAATTTAATATAAACTCGTCGGACACGTCGGAGCGGACTTCCCCCTGTAATGTCTGCAAACAATTCTGCGTATTAGAAAAGTTCATACGAATGGGGAAATGAATTGACTCGGGAGGAAGAGGCTTGGAAGTGGAGATAAACTTCTGAATTGAAATACAAATTACCTAATGACTGTTATTTACATTAGTGTGATATTTAGAACCCTCGTGTCATTATAACCACACACTGCCACTGACTATAAAGTAATGCATGATTGTGAAATGTAAGAAAAATGATGCTTGGTTTTCAAAACTATTTACAAATGAAAATCCTGAAACGTGTGGCTTTCATGTTTCTGGAAGTAAAGCTGCACGTCTCTTCAGCTTTGGACTTCCAGAGATTGAAACTTTTGATGCAAGGCCATTGCCATTCTAAGTCTGACTGTATATTTAAAGGTGAGCCATTTTGCTTCCTTGATCAGGTTATGATAGTCTATGGGGTATACAAAACATGTTCATTGCATTTTTTGCAAATACATAGATAAAAACTGAGATTATAGTCTCCTCAGTTCTGCCTATTTTGAGCTCCTTTCAGAATGGGCTCTTCTAGGGCCTCTTGTCACTTTAAATCCAAATAAGCTGCTGCTGGCCACGCCCCCCCCCCCCATCTCAACGTTTACACTCGCTCATGAAAATGGCTGCAAAACAAAAGCGCAATTATACAACTGCACAAATTTGAAAAGCAGTAGTCGAACCCACTGCACAACCAACAAGAATGCAGCCAACGGTTTCTGGATGGCAAGTCAACAACGAAACCCTTGTCTTTTTCCAGCAGCCATTGTACAACGCAAACGCGGTAAAACCAGATGACCAAACATGCTGGGTTGCTAGGTGACGGGCTGGACTTTGCTGTGGTTGCTAGGTGAGGGGAGTGAAGGGGGATGAAAACAAAAACATTACTCATTTTAGAAAGACCATGTCAAAGAGCACAATGAGTATGGATACTCTAGAAACACACTGAGGCACTAAATAAGGTGAATCTTGAACAGTGGGGTAAGGCTGAAGCCTTGTCAAAGGTTCCTCCAAATGAATCACTTCAAGGGTATTACTATGGGAATCTAGTGGAGGGTGACCTGAGTTGCTCTAGGTATAAACTGTAGATATTCTGTAGCACAAGGACATGAGGGGAAGACAATCTGAGGAAACCTTGACCTAATTCAGGTGACCGACGATGGCCAAAGAGAGTGAGTGACACTTGTATTTTTACACACCATTCTTTAGTCAATGAACACCGTAGAGAAAGGGGTGAAATAAAGAAGAAAGAGACCTGTATTACTAATCTTTTTCAAACTAATGATATGCCTCTTATAACAGATCCCTGACTAAGGTGTCAATGAGAATTTTCTGAACCATCCGGCGCTTGAGACCTCTGCTCGTTCATGACGGCGATCCTCGCCCTGACGGAAGACAGAAGACCTTCAGTATCCCGTTCTATTAACTTCTCGCGTCCCTTCTCCCCTCTCTGAGTATCGCCGATACTCCCTATCATTTTGGGCACAAATAGGGCTATAAATCTTTGATAAGACAACAGCTGCTGGTAATAATAGCTGCACTTTTGTGTTGCTAAGTTGAGATGAGTGCAGGACATTTTCCCATGAAGTTCTCCTCTGAGAGAGGTCACGGTGAGATATACCCGTCAACCGCTCTCCGCTCGAAAAGGCCTCCTTCGTATAAAGACAGGGGAGAAGAGGCTTTTTTCTAAAGCCCTCCATCCGAGTGCCAGTACTGTTGGCCGACAGCGGTCCGCGCCGTCGTGTTCAGCACGTGCAAGGCCTGAATGGCACTTTAGGATAATTTCAGGGGAAGCAGGATGAATGTGAAGATACGCTCTGTTTTCATCGGTTCGATGCTGCATCTTGCGGTCAACTCGGCAAGAATCAGCTAACGGAAATATCTCAAGAATCTAAAAGAGAAGCATTTGGGCCCCTAGAGTCCAGGTACAGTATGCACTAAATTGACTTTTTCAGGTATATCTCAGCAAATTAGAACATTGCTAAAACGTTCCAATAATTCAAGACAAGAAATGATGTTTATATGTATATTCCAAGGGTTTGTTTCTGTTCAATTTGACCATTACGGCTCACAGCTAATGAAAACCCAAAATGTACTTGCTCAGGAAATGAAAATAGTACAGAAGATTAAAAAAGGGGGGTTTTGCGATAGAAATCCAGGCCTATTGTAAAGTATGTCAATGTATTATGCACTATGTATTCTCAATATTTAGTCAGAATTCCTTTAGAGAGAATTAATTCACAGATGCGGTGTGGCACAGAGGTGATCAGCCGGTTTGGGGGTGAGCAGGTCCAGAAGCCATGTTGGCTTTGACTACATTTCACCTGCATTGTTGGTTTGAACGTCTCAGATCTGTAGCTTGACGTTAACCTGTATGTTCTCTGTAAAGTTTAGCTCTCGCTGCTCAGTCAGTCAGCAGGTATTGGTACCTTTGGCAGAGCCGTCCAGGATCCAGTTCTATAAGCACTTTGAATTGCCTTGTTGCTGAAAACGCACTATATAAATAAAATGACCTTACCTTCTGCCAGAAAATGTTAAAAACTCTACTATTTTTATTCAACAATCAGTCCTTTCGGAACTTTATCTTTATTGTCTCTGTACCTTTTAGACACATTCAATGTGTGTTAAAGACATCATTTGTTGATTGACAAGATGCACAGTGGGGCTCCAAACTGCAGCTTAAACAGGTATACAACTTATCTGCACAATATGTCATATCGCAATTTTGCTTGGATTCAATATTTGACCAGTTTATAAATTAATTGCCAATAACGTATCTGCATCTTAGTGACCGAAATGAAGATTAGAACAGTGATTGTGGAGTTATGGTTTAATCAATGTTACCGCATTACTCTACAACTTTGTTGTCGTTTTAAGTTTTCCTAAAATGATACAGTTACAGTAAAATAACTCACTGACACCATCTACTAATCAAAATATTGAACAATACATATAAGAATAGGTGTGCGTATTGTGATTTATATTGCAGTAAATTTTCTCCCTCCACTTAACTTTCCAATTTATAATAACATGCACTCTGCAGCAGTCTTCACCATAAAAGTATGAAATGTCATAGAATAACATTTCTGTGGCAAAAAAAAAAAAGTATTTCTATTGGTCCATATAAATTCCAGTTGATCGTGTGTGTGCGTGTGTGTGTGTGTGGCTTATTTGTACATGTTCATCAGCTGTATAACCATAATCAAAAATGTTTCACCTACTGGGAAGAACTTTTTTTTTAATTGAAAAAAATTTTTTGGTAAAAAAACCAACATCTTTTGATTCATTGAAATTCTGCTATCTCTGTCTTTTTTTCTTTTTTTTTTAAATAATAATAATTTTTTTTAAAAAATCTGTGTTTAGGATATTGGTGCAGGGAACCACTTTAAACGTGCAGAGCCAGTAGCTTCAAAGAAGCCATAGGCGGCTGGGGGGTGGAGGAGGGAGGGGGGCAATTCATGACTCAAATCAGCAAAGTACCGCACACACCAACGCAAAAACGGTGACGCGTTCGGTGTTCCTAGTAATCTGTCTCCGACCATCATCAACCGCCCTCCTCTCCTCTCCTCTCCTCCTATCTCTCTGCGTCCCGCCGCTACTCCTCACTCTTCGCGGAGGTTCCGGTGCCAGGACACCGAGCGCACTGTTCCCTTCTTTTTTTCTCCCTCACCACACAACCGGCGTTGCTTCACAATTTCAATCTCCAAGATTGGGACTTTTTTTTTTTTTTTTTTGTTGGGGGGGTGGGGGGGGGAGATCAATGTATAAATAAAACAAAAGCAAATAAATAAAACAAAAATGACTTGAGAGATGTAACGTGAACGGCGGCTCTGGGAGAAGCTGCTGAACGCGCCGTGCGTAACAGTGCGGGGAAGCAGGTGGATGGAGAGGCTGGCGGGATGCGGCTTTCCGGCGGGTCGGAGCCCCGTTTGGGAGCGGCGGGACTCGGCGAGCTCTACCGCGGGACAACCCGGACGCGATACAGTGACGATGAAGCTTTCTGGTTTAAACGTAAGTCAAAAAACAAAGGGGGGGGGGGGCTGATATTTTGGACGCTGCGCTCTTGATCCATTTAGGCTCTAGTCAACTCATTAAACAACAATCGTGATCACTCATTCAGTTTTTTGAACTGGAATTTCAATGTTAAAGCTTTACATGTGAAGTTTTGCTTCTTCATTTTTTTTTTTTTGGTAAGAAAACAATGGCAACAAGTGTAACCTCAAAAAAAAAGAAAGAAGAAAAACTAACAGATGCAGGATTTTTTGTTTACTCCAAATACAAGTTTCATGCTATTTAAAGGACTACTTTGAAATTAAAGATTGTATTGCTACTATCTTGACAGCTGAAAGTGAAGGATGACCAAATGTCCCGTTGAGCTGGACGTTTTTTTGCTTCCTGCAGCCTGCAGGTTAACTGTGAGGCTGTAACAAGCCGAGCTGTGCATGCTGCTGCTTCCTCCTCATCCTCATCGTTTCACGCACAGAGTGCAGAGCAAGCTCATTATTAGACCTTCTTTTTGCAGCCAGAACAAAATAATAACTTGTCCTTTGTAATGACAGGAAACAGATTACGCCAAATTGACTTTAACCCCTAGGAAAGTAATCATCACACCTTTCCAGAAATCCTAAACCTGTCCTGCCTCTGACTCACTCCTTCACCCTCCCAGACATCCGTCATGCCGAGCTCTCCGGTATCTGTAGGGAAACGAATGCAATTCCTTCCATGAAACTTAACCACAGCGGCTTTCAAAAAGAGTAAGATATAATAGTAAAATATTACATTTGAATTCAGAAACTATTCCCCCCTCCCAACTTCTTTTCTTGGTGTTCTCACTGACTGAATCATTTCTGGCCCCCCGCTGCTTTTCCCCCCCTGCAGCATTCACAGATGTCACAGTCAATTGGCAGGGAGATTTTCAGAGGAAAAAAAAAAAATCATCTTAGCTTCACCCTTCTTTTCAGTTTTTAATTGAGAAAATAGCGTGGACCTTTGCATTCTAATGCTGCTGGTGCCGTTTAAATTCTGCTCTGAATCTTTGCTTTGAGCAGTTAAATCTACAGCTGATGTTATTAAACTTGGTTGTGAAGCAGCGGTTTGATTGCGGCCCGGCGAGGTTTCAGTAAGCGTGTTTTTAAAACTGCTCAAAATCCTTTGAATGAGACGACAGACTGAGTGCTGCGCTGACAGCAGGATTCTCAGGCTGTATGGAAAGCAGAGTAATGCAACCCCCCTTCCCCACCTGTTGCTGCACACTGATCAGTTCAAACCTGGCTGAGTGGAAATATACATAAAACACTTCATATAGATTAACCAAACAACGACTTATGTTTTAAAGCCTTTATATGACAAATGGTTGTCCCTTGTTCAATATTAAACTATGCTTTGGAGCTAGGGGTGCAGCGATTGCAGTTTTCTGGCCGATCATTGGTTACCGATTTCTAAACACCCTGACCTGCTGACGGAGATTTTGTCTGATACTGATGTTTTTGCCTGAAATGTCGCAAGAAAGTTGCTGACCCGGTAACAGTGGGGTGACTATTGTTAACCGTGAACGTGCGGACGTGGTCAAACCTCTGTCACCGCAGAGCAAAAGAGGACAGTGTTTGATTTTTAGAGCATTGACAAGGTAGATAAGATCAGCTTCACATGAAAGTATGGGCCAATCACAGAGCTTCCAAAATTAAGGAAATCGGAGCCGATTTATCGGTGCACCCCTAACTACATTTATCTGTCTTCATATGTCCAAAATGGAAAAAGAAGGGGCAGTTTTCTGGCACACACTAGTTACAGACTTTTAACGGATGAATAAGAGCCTTTAAAGAAAACGTTTGGGGTTTTTTTTGGTCAAATGCTCAGTTTTTTTTAAATCTTCACTCGGATCGTTTCAAACACTAAAACCATTACTCCAAAAATCAACTCTGAGAGCTGAGCTCATGGAGTCTGTCCCCGTCGAGACAGTCGCAGTCACCGCAGGAGGGGGCGGGTAGTGAGTGATCCTGCCACAGTGTCAGAGCTGTTTGTCCCAGAGATCAATTGAATAAACATTCGACTCTGGCAGCGCGGTGCCCTCATCGTTCTCTTTTGCTCAGGCGAATGTATGAATGTATGCATCTGCGCAGGAGGCAGAACACACACACACACCCATGATCGAAAACATATACACACAAACGAGGCGGAATACTCGATATGAGTTCTGTGCTAGAAAGTGAGAGGAAAATAGAAAGCCCAATGGGACTGAGCAAAAAATGTGTACGTGCCACTAAAAGAAAAAAAAAAAAAACAATCCTGTGTGCTTATTCAGGATGTTGTTCAGTCTGTGTCCTTGTGGCTGTTCTGTTACAAACCCTGAAGTGCTTACCACCACCCCTCATGTTTTCACTCCCCCACTATCTCTCAAATGCAGAAGAAAATGGCCAAAAGTTATTTTTACTGCATGTCTTATGAAAACCGGAATGGCCCGTCGCCTTGTTGATGCGACTGTCTGCCAAAAGCTTGCTGGGAGTCGCAACAACGCTGCGATTACAGATGATGGAAGAAAACAAACTGAACGTATAGAGGCACAATATTGAGAAAGGACATATTAAACGTTACCGAGGGTGAACATGCACAGCCGGTTTCGTAAAGTCACGCTGTAACTGTTGCCATGGTTATTGCTGAAGTGTCATTATTACTGGTCAAAAGATGTATACTCTTAATGTTTTTTTTATTGCTTTTCTCTCTCCATAGATTGACTTTGATCCTCTGTACCGCTGGAATGTGATCATTGTGGCTCCTTGAACATAAAAGACCCTGGTCATCCCAGTCCCCAGATCCCCAAACTCTTAGACTACAAAGTTTCCACTTGCCTCTAGCCTTGGCTGCTGTTTCTTTCCCCCAGTTTAAAACCTTAATGAATCCTTTTAACCTTATTATTATTCAGTGAAATCAGTGCTTTGAGGCAGTGGAGTAAAACCCATTACCATTCTCCTTTTATGACTCCCGTCTTTCATACCAACTTCATCTTAAACCCATAAGACCCTTCTGATTCAAGTCTTTGAGTCATGGCCTTGGATGTGTGGCCCTACATCCCACCGTCCCCCAACATCACCATCCCCGAGCCCCTCCTGTACGACGCCTACAACCAAGAGAATGACTCGGACCCGAGCGGCAACTTCTCGGACACCAGAGTGCTCCATCAGGACAAGACCAGCTCGGTCGTCCTCACCTTCATCCACTTTATGGTGTGCGCCGTGGGGTTATGCGGCAACACCTTGGTGATCTACGTGATCCTGCGCTACGCCAAGATGAAGACGGTGACCAACATCTACATCCTGAACCTGGCGGTGGCGGACGTCCTGTGCATGATGAGCCTGCCGTTCATCGCCCTGCAGCTGGCGCTGGTCCGCTGGCCCTTTGGAGAGGCTCTGTGCCGGGTGATCATGACCGTAGGTGGGTGGAAAGCAGAAGGCTGATGAGTCATTGTGGACAGCGGCAGCAGCTTTTAATAGATGAAGGAGGACTTTTAGGTTTCCCAACTGAGAAATTATCCCCGAGTCGTTATCTGGCATAGTCGCTATAAAACAAACCAAGTGTCAATCCATTTAGCCAGAGCTAACAATTATGTCTCTGTATTGCAGAATCTGTTGGAGAGTGTTGTTCTACAAGTTATGAAAAAGTTCTATTGTTTTAGCAACGCAGGTGTTGACATTTTAATCATAGGCCCTTGTCTATAGCACCTTTTATCTACTCAGTATTGACAAGAGTCAATACTGACTCTTGTATAAAATGTTAAATACAAGTTTCCAATATCTTGAATGAATTATTTAAAGGGGCAGTATTATTTAAAATGCATTTGTTTTAGCTTTTCATTATGTTATGTTATTCCCTCATCAAAAATATAGCCGCAGTGTTACCTTGATTCTTTCATGCATATTTGAGAAATCCTTTCATCTCTCCTGTTTAATGTAGAATTAGACCGTAAAATTTTTAGGACAGGATTAAACGCTGTCCAGACTCTTACAAAACTTTGAAAGAGGACTTTAAAAGTGAACCCTAATTTACCGCCAACCAGAATCTACCAAGCAGATGCTAATTTTAGCATCATTACCCACTAAGAATAAGCTAATTTCTCTATTCTTACAGTCCTTTCAAGGCATTAGTATCTTGTCTTTACAAGTTCAGTTTACTATCAAATACCTCAGTTTTCAAGGTCAAGGAAAAACTATTTCATTACAATGGAAAACTGGAGGATAAATAGCTAAGATAAAAGATAATAGATCTAAAAATGAGCTATAAAATGGTTTTAGGATAATTGTAATAACTATCCTATATTAATTATATAGGATAGTCCTATGGTTGAGATAGATATCAATTTTAATTTTACAGATCTTTTTTATTACCTTCTTTGGGACATCTAACTTTCCTCTGATGAGCCTCTTCTCGTTCCTCCACCAGATTCTCTCAATCAGTTCACCAGCATCTTCTGTCTCATGGTGATGAGCATTGATCGCTACCTGGCCGTGGTTCACCCCATTCGATCCACCAAATGGCGGAAGCCCCGTATTGCCAAACTAATCAACGTCACAGTGTGGGGCATCTCACTGATAGTCAACCTACCAACTATGATCTTCAGCGGCCTGAACCAATTGCCGGTGTGCGGGATAGTGTGGCCCGAGCCCCAGGACCTCTACTACAAGATCTTCATTTTCTACACCTTCTCCATTGGATTTTTCATGCCACTAGCAGTGATATGTCTGTGCTACCTGCTCATAATAATCAAGGTGAGGCACTGACAGTGTAAGTGCAAGATTTAATTTGTTTTGTTCTGGACGAAACAAGCTGGACAAAAACGGCGCAAAAATGTTTTTATCAACATTTTTTTTTGAAGCCAGTTCATATGGAATTAGCTTGGTAAATTAGCGAAGTTGTCAATTGTTTTATGCTTACTTCTACTCAAACTGGACAAAGAACTATACCAAAAGATTTCTACAATGGAAAACTTCGAACTAGAACATTGTGATGTTTCAACCATCCAGTTCATGTAGTTTTTTTAAGACTATATTTAGATGCTAACTCAATTTTCAGTTGTCTTAATTTCTTTTCAGGACAGGCAACTGTGCAAAAATATTTCAATAATGAAAATGACATAACATAAAGGGAGTGAAATCCAAATTATCATGACCACTGGTTATTAAACAACTAGCTGTTATCAGTGGTTTTCTGAGAATCAATCAACTGGAAATAGTCCAGAGCCCCATATGATTGGGAATCAGATCTTATTTGTCTGAACAGTAAATGTTTACTTGTGCTTGATTGGTTTACTCAAAACCAATCAATTTCACAACTTCATTGGATATTAGCTAGCTAACATATTAGATGTTTGCAGTTCCTTTCTGATCAAGCAGGATAGGAAACAATTTAAGAAGGGAAATCTTTGTTTTCATATTGCTCATTTGTTCTTTCAGTACATTTTGTAATTGTAGAACATATCCTTGAACGAAGATTGAGATTGTGAAAAAGCTGTGTCCAATGCTTTAGAAAAAGAGAAAAAAAAACCTATCTTTACTAGTGGAGTTTTCTTTTCAGCATTTTAAAATTATATTCCCACAAAATGTTTTTTTCGGACTACTTTAGTTGAGCCAGACAATAGGACTGATTGAGTAGAACTCAGAGGGTCTGTATTGGACTGGATGTTTGAGGAGGATTTAAACTGGCAGTGTTTGGGTTTTTTTGGATTGTGAGTGCCCCTAAGATAACTTTATCCATAAATTGGTGCCATAAAAGTAAATCTAACTATGATGAATGAATGTCTAGAAATCCTAACCTTTGCATTTCAGAATTAGGCGCTGTATTAGAAAGTGCATTACTGTGATGTCTTTGTAGCAGTTTTAATTTGCTTTAGGTCTTAAATGAATAACTTAATTCCTTTTTATACAGAAGTTTCTCAAAGTATTCAAACCCATTGAATATTTGTTTGATATTGTCACACACCTGACCATAAAGTATTTTAGAGGGATTTAGACCAATGCAAATGCAGCTGATAATTGCGAAATAGGAGAAATATGTTTTATAAAAACCCAAATAAACATTACATCCCACTAAAATACATAGAACTTTTTTTTGTAAGACACCGTATTTGTTGCCATTTTACACAATATCCTAACTTTACCAGCTACAATAGCTCTTTAAAGAAGAATGTGGAATTGATATGAGCTACAGCAACACTTAATTTCTCTTTGGGATCGATTAAGTATTTTTGAATTGAATTAACGTTTCCGTCGGTGGATTCGCTTTGTATTTTGGATGCCTTAAACCACTTTCCGGTCTCTTCACCAGGTGAAATCGTCTGGAATACGAGTGTGTTCCTCCAAGCGTAAGCGTTCCGAGCGCAAGGTGACGCGGATGGTGTCCATTGTGGTGGTGGTGTTCGTCCTCTGCTGGCTGCCTTTCTACATTTTCAACGTCACCTCCGTCACCAGCTCCATAACGCCCACCTCGGCGGTGAAGACTTCATTCGACTTCGTGGTGGCGCTGGGCTACGCCAACAGCTGCGCCAACCCCATCCTGTACGCCTTCCTGTCCGACAACTTCAAGAAGAGCTTTCAGAATGTTCTGTGCCTGAAGAAGGTGGCGGGCCTGGACGAGATAGAGCGCAGCGACAGCCGGGCGGACCGGAGCCGGATGGTTAACGAAGCCATGCTCATCAACGCCAACCTGGAGACCCATAACTCCGCCCTGCTCAACGGCGAGCTGCAGACGAGCATCTGATTGGCGAGGGAGCGGTGACGACGTCCAAGGAGGCGAAGAAAGCAATGGGGCTGCTGCCCGTTCAGATTGCAAGGCCATGACAATGATGTAACGGCAGCTCATGGACACATGAGCAAAGTCTGAGAGAAAAATAAACAGTTTCTTGAGGGGTTCGTAGAGTTCACAGAAAGTGCACTGGCTCCATTTATAGACTCCTGACGATGGGGTAAATGAGGGAACCTGTTTACCTTCAAATCGACCGAGAGTATGAGAGATTTATTTTGGTTGAAATGAGAGTGCTTGTGGTGCCTGTCAGTTTCACTCTTCAAAGATCCAAGCAAGCGGTAAGATGAGATAGACCGCTGCGGACATGGAGTGAAGAAATACAAGAGCAACATTGCCCTGTATCGGCTGGAGAGTAGTCCGAATTAGATCGACAACCTCTATTGAATCACCTTCGCAAAGACAGAAACAACAAAGGAATTCTCATATTTTCTGTAGCCTTTTAGTTGCAAGAGACTGAAACCGCCGCCACAGACAACAAGTGTAACTGTATATTTTATTCACGTCAGCTTATTAGTTTGGTTGCTTAGAACCGAAAGGGGGAACAAAGAGGTATCCTTTTATCTACTGATGGATTCTGTTCTCGTTTGTCTGCCTTTTATCTTCACGGAAGGAGTAGCGGCGACCCATAAGCACCAATTCAACATCTCAGATTAATGATCAAGGATGGGAAATCACAGTCTAACCTTGCTTCTCCAAAACAACTTGACTTTGTACATAGCAAACAGATTTCGAGGAAACGTTGCAACAAAGGGAAACTATTGCTTCATGTGTGTCAAGAATTAAATGGATTTTAATGGCAAGGCAAACTTCTACATATTCTTGCCAACAGAAGTCGGTGATATGTACAGTACAGGTCTACTTGATCCTGACTTTTACCGGAGTCATCACTTGCACCGCTGCGAAGGGTCCTATATCTTTGTACAGTGTTGTGTTTTGACAAGCTCGCTGCTTTGTGGTAAAACGTGACCCTCTGATTCCCGTTTGGTTTGGTCAGCCTATGTATGAGAGGGTGGCCAAATTTCCCAGAAGGCTGAAAAATGCGTCACGCGTTTGAACAAGGGGGAGAGAAACAATGAAACACACGCAGAGTAGGACAAAGGGAGGAATACGTGCGTGATGAAGATAAAGTTTAAAAAGGCTGTGGTGGGATGTATGAATCAAAGAGAATAGCAGAAAGTAAGGTCCTTGAATATGTGGGTGAGTGAGTAAGGCTGGATAAAAAACAGAGCTGCTAGCTCTTGAATAAGTGTGAAGAACAAGCATTATGTAACACATACATACATACATACATTCATTTCAGTACGTTAGAATATTATTGGAAAGTTAATTTATTCCAAAGTCAAAAGACAAATCCATATATAAATTTATCAATTTTGATAATTTATGGCTTACAGCTAAAGAAAACCCCAGATTTTGTTGTTCAAAAAATAAATAT
The DNA here is from genome assembly GCF_003331165.1 of Xiphophorus hellerii. Lineage (NCBI taxonomy): Eukaryota > Metazoa > Chordata > Actinopteri > Cyprinodontiformes > Poeciliidae > Xiphophorus > Xiphophorus hellerii. The sequence goes on from NC_045681.1 coordinate 20,740,488, forward strand.
GAGACATATTATATAAAACCATAAGTACTTTAGGGAAAGGGGCTCCCCTGAATGAATGAATCTATCAGTATGGCATGGTATGGAAGTAATGGCTCCTTTTAGATCTTAAGAAAGGAAAGACCGCCTTACGGGTGTTTTCACACCTGATTGAAGGTAGGCTCTATTTGCAGTAGTTCTCCTAGAGCCATCTGATTTGTGTGGTTCAGGATTGATTTGACATGAGAGATATGACTTGTACTCCATATCCTAGGTAAGTACATCCTTATGTGTCGGCTCCTGAAGCTCTGAATCCATCCACAAATGTCTTTAAGCTTTGCTTTACAGTCCCCTAAAGGCAGCGCGTACATCTGTCTTTCACAGATTTCCTCTCCACTCAAAACGCCGTTGACATGCTTGTTTAGAATACTCTGCCAGGTTGTTTACCTTTTGAGGCTCCCTGTAGAGGGCATCGATGACTTTCAGCTTCACGTCAGTCAAGTCAGCAGTCTCTCGCACGGTAGTGAAGGCGTTTGCCCCACATTATTTTGCTAAAGATTATTTTCTTGCTTTCATAACTTGATATTTTCATATCGAGTTTTCATCAGGTGTAAGCCATAATCAACAAAATTAACAGAATCAAACTTGACTTGAGTTTTTTTTTAGCACTCTGAGTTTAATGTAATGTATTTGACTTTCTTAAATTGGCATTAACATTTTAGTATTCGGAATCATTCAATTGCCCCTGTACATTCTGGGTGCTGCCTGTCTGGTGATTAGCATTGCCTCCATACGCCGTTTCCTCTATTGCACCTCATTAGTCTCGGTATTCTGTTTTTCATTTGTCACAAAACCCAGAAAATATTTGCATACATTACCCTTGGGGTAAACGTGACCCTCAACAAGAGAAAGAGTGCGAATGAGAGAATTTCTACACAACTGGAATGAGTCATCCAAGACGGCCGGAGGTGAGCAGAACCGAACTGTAATCCTGGAAGGTTCAAGGTGACGATGAGAAGGATTGATCCTACAAAATCCGTGTCGCACTCAAACATGAGTATGCAATCCTGAGCGTGGTTGGATGCCTAACTGGAAATGAGCAGAAAGAAATGTGAATAGAGTTAATATAGTGGAAAACAATATGTACACATAAAAATGATATGCCACTTGATCCGAAGCAAGAAAAGCAGATGCAAAAGTTTCAGCTGTTTCCATAGGATGCCAGTTATATCTTCACTCTTCGCCAACAAATTCAATATCAGTGTCTTGTACTAAAAATCAAGACAAAAATGGTTTCTATTGTAGAAGTTTGTCACGGTATCAACTATCAAAGACGCCTTTAAAACAGAAGGTAGTTCTCTCTACATCAGCTGATTTTAGTCATGGTGGTTCCGGTTGATTCTACAGTATGCATTCTCATTAGAACCATGAGATTAGCTATCATTACAGAAGTGCCCCCAAGCCAAGGTTTGTTTTGTACATACTTGTTGTTAGGATTGAATAATCCGCCAGTCTTAGCTGGAATTGGGTCATTGGTTCCAGAGGGAACCAATGGTTGTGTAGAGTTACAGTTTATTCCAAAATTGTTTATACTGCTTTTTATTTATTAATTCAACCAAGTTTGTTTGACAAGAAATGACACAGGCCTTTCTCAAAAGATAAAATAATTATTACTTCTGAACAAATATAAAACATTTTAATTGCATTAGTGCAGTCAAACCCTTCTTGTAACTGTTTTTCTTTTTATGTCCTCAGTGGTATTTTTTTTCCTGATATATTTATTTAGTGTTGAGCACCAAGTCCTTGAGGCTGGAAGGCCTCCTTGAAATCACCCTGATCTTTAGCTCTGTCCACAGACTCTGTCAGTCAGATGTTGGTACTTTGGCCACTACAAAAAGCTAACATTGCCTAATCCACACCCACATCTGCTGCCACTGCCAAACAGTTTAAAATGCTAATATTTTGTTGTATAATTACAACTAGTTTATTGTTAGCATATCAATTATTTCTTCACTTTTACATACTAAATTCAGCAGTGAACTTGATCCATTTGCTCTATTTGTCTATCTGGGGTTGGGCGATAATCTCCCTTAAAAAAAAAAGAGAGAAAAGAAACAAAGAACAACTGAGGTCATGTGTCAGGTTGACTTGACAAAAATGCTACTTGAGCAACACAAAAAATTACGGTTCTATAAAAATTGTCAGACCACCAGCTAATAATGTTAACAGCTAGCCAAATGGACCACCTGTCTTAGCAGATTGTAGCTACTTCAAACAACTGGAATTGAAGATATAAGCCTGCTACAAAATCTGGAATAAAAGTCACTTTACTCTTGGAGGACTGACGAATCGCAGCTAATGAGGCAGTTATGAAACGTTTGTGCTACTACGCTAACTGTAGTTCCACAAAACTCACTTAGCTGACAAAACAGCGACAAACTTAACTGCATAATTGCGAAAGTCTAGATTATTAATCTGCTCTACAGATTTGTATTTGTATTCTTCCTTCTCTCTGAGGATTTATCAACATTTTTACAAACTCACTGCTATATGAGTCCTATGTGGTCCATATAGTTGAACCCCTACTGATAGTTTAATTTAAATTGACTTTTGATTAAAAAGGCTGAAGGAGTCCTATGACATACCGGCATTCAGCTGGCCTACGTGTAAGCCGAGAAAACAAAATTCAGTTTGCCCTTTTGACATTTGCCTTAGTTTTATTTCCTATGCATCTCATTCTGCAGAGTATAATAAGTTAGAGGCAATTATTAGAATGTTTGAGAAGTCCAAGGGTTTATGTATTAAACTTAACATATATGCTAAAGAATGCTAGTGCATTTATGAGTGTTAGCAGTGAGCTCAGAACAAAAATTAGACAACTTCTTAGCCTGGTTAGGTTTACAGCTAAGCTCAAATTTTACACTATACCAGTATCTCCTACGCCTCATATTTATTCCCATTTTCATTTTGAAGTCGAGATGTTTCATCCATAAATCTTGACTCACGGCTGCTTAAATTCGGCACATTTTTAATTTGAGTTAAAAACAACTCTGGATTACTACGTGATTACAACCTTACAGAAAAAGATGTGTATAAAGGTACACAGGTTTTTTTTTTTGGTATTCTGTGCACAGCATACATTATACAGAACTGGGCTGAGATTACATAACAGGGAGCAGAACCTTCTTCCGGATTTTTTTTTAGTTGCTTTTTACCGCGAGCAATCCTCTTAATTGTTAATTTGGTAGCAGTTGTTAGACCTTTCCCTAAAATAATCAAGTTTTAATTGAGCCACAATCGTAGCTGGAAAATTATATCTGCTCAGCAGGGGAAGATTCATCAAAAGATAAAAAAAAATAATTGAAATTCTTTGTTGTTTAACGCTTCATTCATGCTGACAGAATGAGTCCACGAACCAAGCATACACATACAGGGTGATTTTTTTTCTTTCTTTTTCCAATCGTTGGGATGGAGACGCTTCCCAAAAGCACCTCAATGATGGTGTCACAGCTGGGTGGCTGAGAGATTTGTCAGATATCTCAGACGCCAGCAGCAACAAAGTCGTTAACCATATGCTACGCAAATAAATCCTCTCAGAAACCATCGACCTGCATAATCAGAACAGATAAAAAGCACAGATACGTTTCTTTCTGCATTTATATTCATTAATTCTCTCTTTCTTTTACATTACACCAACAAACCTAATAAGATGAATGGGGATTTCTGTGATAAGCCAACAGAAATAGCACATAGATGTAAAATGGAAGGAAAATGTTGATTTTCTTCTTTTTTTTTCACAAATAAACATCTGAAAAGTGTGGTGTGCATTTTTATTCAACCCTCCTTTGTAGAGGTACTGAGCAGAACCACCTTTTCTGGATTTGCAGCTCCAATCTCAAAGTTTCCCAACCATTATTTGAGGAACAGCTCTAGCTCAGTCAAATCAAATGTAAAGCAAATGTTCAGCCTTTGCTGAACATTTGCAAAGGGTGAACATTTGCTTAAAATTTCAGACTTAAAATCTTAAATTTTAAGTCAAAATTTAGGATTTTGACTTAAATTCAGCTATGGACTTTGACTTGACTATTCTAATATATTAATATGAATGACCTAAACCAGTCCAAAGTATCTCTGAATGTTGGTTTGTACCTTTGTACATGTCTCAAGTCTTTTACCATCAATCTTTCTATCAACTAAAAAGAATCTCACCACATCATGATGCTGGCATGTCACTCAAGAAGTTACATTTTGACCTCATCCGACCAGAATACACATTTTTGTAATGTTCCATACGAGGCTTGGGGCAAACTGTAACCCCAAATTTGTTTCAAACGGCTTCAGGTTTTCTTTTGTCTAGTGTGGTGCACTAGTGCCTAATGATGCAAATTTTACACAAACAATAATATTCCTCTCCTGCCATCTAATTATGCCTAATTTCCCTAAATTACATACCAAATACCTATATTTCTTTCAGTTATACATGGTATATTCAAACAATTTCCGCTAAATGCAGCATCTGGTTGGCAGCAAAAACAGTAGTAATGTATTTTTTATATAACTGTAAGTAAATTCAGGCAGGCATGGCATTTATGGAGGAATGGAAATTCCTTAATGAATTAATTCCTGAAAGAATTCCTGAATGAATTTGTGGCTTTTCTTCCACTCCATGTGGAAAAAAGCCACATTGTTGAAGGTTGGCAGTTGAAGGTTGGCTCTTTCCATTTTTGAACATTAATCTGTGGGATGTTCAGTTTTGAACATCCGACTGTTTGAACTGTAGGGTTCAAAGAGTGGGATGTGGGATGTTTGAACACTCCACAGTTTATAAATTTACCCTGGCTTTTCTTTGGCGGTAACAGAGTGAAGGGGGCTGAATAGAAATTCACATCACAATTCAGGTTTTAAGTCATAAACTTTTTTCGTGTGAAGGTTTTGTGTTTTTCTGTGTATCCCAGTGAACGTGATAGAAAGTTTATAAAAACCCACAATCAGTAATTAAATATATCTTTTCTTTTTAGATTTTTCTGCACTGATGAACTCTGGGTTTCTTTCAGTTTCTCTTACAGTCAGTATTTTAGCTTCCTCAGTGTTACAGTGCAGAGTTCTCCATCATGTACTTGACTTCTTCTTTCATTTGTAAGTACAACTGATAAGGTGACCTTATCCACTATTCACTGTGTGAAATATTAATCATACAGGTGAGAAAAGAAAGGATGCGATTCATACATCTCCACCCAGCATGTAGATGATGTATAAAAATGGAGCCTTTAGCTGTTTAACAGATGTTGATAAAAGAGAGTTTGTGCCAAAGCCAGCGCAAATGTAGCGCTAAAAGCACCAATGGCTGCAATGGGGAAGTCTTTACTAGCTGCTTTCTTTATCATGTTGTGAAACCAAAACTTTTGTTTTCCACCCTCAACATTATGTTCTGTAGAAACACTATTAGGATCAGGTAGGTTAGGATTCACCAAACGTTTTGAGTGAGATGGATACACAATCACCAAATGTAAAAAAAAAAATTAAAAAAAGACAAAAAAAAGGATTTGTCCAGGTTTATGTCCTGCAAATGTATATTGTACAGATGAACGGAGGTTTTTCCCAGGTGAACATAAGTTAATTTGTGAAGGGCTATTCCATGCACTCCAGAGGATGCATCGATCAGTATAAACTGTGTATTTGTCCTATCATCTGCTTGACCTTGCATGGAGGAAGGCTGGTTACCGCTACCGTCCGTTTCAACTCTCCAATTGAGAGCGGAGTTACACACGTTACCTTTCAACAGGGATTCTCTCTCAGAAAGTGTGGAGTTCTGTAAAAGTTCAGGACATTTGAACTCTTAAAATCCTTCCTGTAATAGAACAGAATTTCTTGGCTCCTTCATGTAAGCCCAGATTAGTTGATTGCAGAGGCTAAAGCTAACGGCTAGTCCAGTGTAAAACAAGGCCATAGCGGTGGGGGCAAATTGTATTTACATAGAAGCTGATTTTTACCACAGGAAATGGAGGTTGGATGCTGTGCGCCACCAATAATCCGCCTGTCTGAAACAAGTACTGAAAGCGTGAGCGGACCATTCCAAGTGTTTCAGGTCAAAACAAACAGCTTTTAATTACATTATTATATTAACAGTAATACTTTTTTTTTTTGCTTTATTTTTGTATCAGACTGGATTGAATGATTTACATGTTTTAAGTGTTTCACACTGGAAGGTCTTCGGAGGTGGACATCCTCCAAGCTCCATTTCCCAAGAAAATAAACTTTGTCAGCTGCTGACAAAGTTGGAATGGAAGAGAAACACAACTTTCCATCGCAAACATCCCAATTCACAAAAAATAGTGTTCACAGGAACGATATTTGTTGTTGTTTTCGAGATCGGAGAAGGTAGAATTATATTCTTTTAGCTTCAGCCTCTGGAACCACAGAATTTGGATTTGTACTAAATGAAGACTCAAGTTTTTTGTTTGTTTGGTTTTTTTTTAACTGCAGGAAAGATGTTAATGGATTTTACCTTTTAAACACAACTCCACCTCAAACATCCTGACCTGTCACTTGTGCCATTGCCTCGCATTTTAGAACTGGTACAATCTTGTAGCTTTTAAAACAACAACCTTCAGCATCAGGCGAGTGGCTCCAGAGTGTTTGTTTCCAGTGGTGTACAGCTGTGGATATGTACTTCTTGAATCGTGCTGTTACTTTTTTTTCTATGTGCCTTGACACTTCATACTGTCTAAAACTCATGTGATGACGGCATTGCAGAGCGGACTTTTCCTCAAAAAAATCTAACCGACCAAAGGTCTTTGTACTCTACAGACAGGTTGGCAATGTAACCGTAACAGAGAACTGTTGGATATCTCTTTTTGTTAATATTATATACCCAGCTTACACTTATGTTTGTCAAAAAGCCGATGTTTATTTGTGACTCTTTATTGTCCCATATGGTATATTATAATGTGATCAACGATTGTAACGGACGGGTCAATGTTCTTGTCTCTGCAATTAAAACGCAGCCCATGGTCTAGCTAGCGTGGTTGTGCATCTGTGAGGATAAATGTTGTTTTTTGTGATTACTTTGGCTTTTCTTAGAATGTTTCAGTAACAGCGGCTTGAGGGGCCCTCTGGGAATAAAGTCCCTGGTGGAATTTTAAGTTTCCTCTTGAACAAATAAAAACATTAAGCAGATAACCCCCCCCCACCCGATGTGGGACCGGGTGAGGGCCGGGAATTCCTCAAGGGGCTCCAAAGATTGACATGATCTAAAGAAAATCTACAAATGGAATGGAGGAAAAACACTGAAAGGGGAAAAAACTCAGAGCTGGACAGAGCTGAGTTCTTTCAGCAGAGAGGTCAGTGAACTGTGTACACAGAGGCTCATCACATATTCAAAATGCTGCAGCAGATTTAGTTTCAGGTTAACACAAAGGAGCCGCTAGCTTTTTAGGAAGCTAATGGTGATATAGGATATTTCTGCCAGAGTTCTGGGTAATATTACAGACAGTAAATACAAAAAAGTGCAAAGTTACCCAAGTAATTAATTCCACAACTTCAGCTGCAGTAGGCCCTCTGTTAACCTGGACCACACAATGCGGTTTCCTCTCACTATTGCCAATTCCAGGAACCTTTTTTTTTCCTGCACCCAGCAGCAGCAGTTACGGTCATCCTCTGACCCAATCCTCTAGTCATCACAGTTCACTTCAAACTCATTTACATCCTTTCACTCAGGTGTTTTTTCCCCCTAATATTCTGCCGCTAACACCCTGTTGCTAACTCTGAGGACTCGATGTTCTCTAGCTCCCTTGAATATCCCTGTTATAATGAGAACAGGAAGGGAGATTTTTTTTTTTAAACAGAGAGAAAAATGAATCAATCTTAGCTAAGCTTTTGTTTTTTTATTTTAGTATCTTAAAATGCCTAAAATAGTTGGTTGGCATGGTAAAGGGATAGCTTTGTTTCTTTTCAAAAGCGGCGCTGAATAGCTTACCTGCAAACGACGTTTTGTAATAAAGCATGCCATTATTTTGAAAGGTTGTGAAATATTTTTAAGTGTGAATTTGACAAAAATGTACTCTTGAAAAATATTCGGTGTATGTTGTTAGCTTCAAGGTTCAGTATGTATGAATATCCAGGTTTTAAAAGTCACTGTTTAGCACGTTTTCAGTTCACTTCAGTCAAGATAACTTAAACAAATTTATACAGCAAAGAAACATAACTACTTAAAAATGCTCAATATTCTTTCTTTTTTTTTTTGCTTAATTATGTCAAAAGTCTCTTTAAATGTCTTATCTTTAGAGTGACTAAGAGAATATTGTGCATCTCAAAAATGACATCCAACATACATTTGTAACATTTGTAATGGATTTTATTTAATGTTTGGATTTTGCCGTGGACTCTTTCAGGTACATGACAGAAATGGCCTTATTTTAGTAAATAAGTAAAAACAAATGCATCAATTCTTTTGTCTCACATGTCTGTGATATTTTATGACCTCTCATTACAGTTAAGTCTAAAATTATTCATCCCACTAGTTGACTTAGACAGCAAGTCAGACTGGGGTGACGACAAATGGCAGATGCTTAAATTTGATGCATTGTATTTTTGGATTGTTTTTCTTTTTTTGAGAAAGATGCATTTCTTGTTTAAATGAAATTTCTAAATGTAAATCTGCCTCGGCTGCGAATATGTTTTGTCCTGACTGTACTTTAAATGAATAATATTTCCCCATCTGTAATTACATTTTCCCTCTCCACAAAAATCCAAAGCATGTTTCCGTTTTGTTCATTGTGAATTTCTTTTTTAAGGTTAATCTGACTCTGTGCGCTCCGTTTAAAACCTTCCACACTTGAGAGAGCCTACTTGCGACAGCATTCGCTCATATCACTTCTCATTTGCTCTCCCGCCCCAGTCGCCTCCGTATGACTCACGACTCTAAGTGCCGTGCCAATCGGAGGATTCACTTCCACTGTGAAAACATTGCATTCTGTAATGAACGTCGTGCTGGGGAGAGTTTTATTGTCGTATTGGCAGGGGAGAGGACAGATACCGGGATGAAAATGCACAAAGGAAAAAAAAAAAAAAGAAGGTTCCAGACAGAGTTTTTATGCGGTTCTCTTCTTTTTGAATGTCAATGTAAAAATGTCAGCTGACTCCGCCCATGGTCCAACAGTTTCGTTATTTCGGGTTGGAGCCAGTTCCGAAGCTTCAGAGAGATATGGTTAAGCCTCCGAGTGTGACCTTTTCAAAAAGCAAATGGAAAAATGACCAATCAAAGCTCGTCGAAAAAAAATCTTTTGAGATGGGCTTGTGATGTATAATGTGCCCGTCTGTGCAGACAGCTACTCAACGTAATGCGAAAAATATGAGGCATTTCAAACCTGAAGGTGTTGAAATTAATTCAAAAATAAATACATTCGCACCAAGGCACATTCCTTAATTTAAACGTTCCTCAAACTAAGTTTGAGTCATTTTTGAGGGGTCATAGGTTAACAGATTACTTTTTTTTTCCAACTGCTTCACCAAACAGCTAGCCATGTAGAAAAAGTTTCATATTCAATATTAGTAAGGTGTTTTAAAAGATTCATACACATACTGTATTTATTCATTAGACTCTCAGAGGACATTTTTCAGAGTCAGTTTTAGTCAGATATAACACCTGAGTTAGCAAGGACAACGTTAGCATTAGTCCAAGAGGTATTTGGATTACTTTAATAATGGGCCACTCTGCTGTTTAAGTTTGTACACTCATAATGAATACTGCTATAACTGGTAAGTGTCATCTCACTTTCTGGTTATGTGTAATATGCTAATATGTTGGTAACCTCGTCCTAAATACCACCGTGTGCAAACAGCAGTTTCCCGGTTGCAAAAATAATGTTGTTGCCAAAGTTAAGCATCATAGTAACTGTTCAAAAGTTTACAAAAAAATTAAAAAATCCTTTCACCTGCACAGCATTAAAAACCAGAGGGAATAAACGTCCAAACATGGAACGCCTCAACCAAAAAAAAATGATGAAAAAAAATTAGGATAAGCCTTTAACAAACTTTAAGTGTGACGTCAATACTTGTTATTTTTTAGTATACATAAACATTCATTGGAAAATTGACTCTTCAAACAGTAACCATTTTGTTGTACTGATATTACACTGAGCTGAGTTAACCTGTTTACGGTATTTCAACAGTTCTTGGAAAACATAACTATTTGTGCTATTATGTTTAAAACCACATAACACAAATATGGAAAGATGCTCCACATCTGAGGTTTGACTTTCTGTCGTGTTCCACGTGCGCAGGCTGTATTAACAACAAACGTTGGGAAATTGGGGAACTTTATCCTAAGGCATATTATCTATTAATGTTTCACAAAATGACAGAAAAAGTTCAATTAGTGAGTCGTCTGTGGGAAAATATGTCATATGTGGTACATTTACCCACATGTGTTCACATGTGGAAGGTTTACCATTGGGTAGTAGTCTTACTGAACAAGAACATAAACTACCAGACTTTAGACGTCCACAGTCCTGAAGGGCAACGTTCTCTTTGTGGGTGGAAATCTCGCCCAGCAGTTTCTGATACATTCTACGCACACTCACATCCTTTGGATATGGGCGTATAGTTGTCAACATGAACTCTTAATAAAGCACTTCTTATTCACCTCACACCGACACCTTTATCTTCAATATTCTCAGGTGTCACAGCTGGTATTAGGAAAACCTGTTCTTCATCTATACTGCAGGGTCTGCAGAATATTCCTGTAAGATTAAGAGATTTATGAAGAGCAAAATGTAAATCAATTCAATCTATGACTAGAATACTGAAGGTGTTGTTGACTCCGCTAACTAATTTGACTTAATTTTACACTGCACTCCATCACCATCTAGTGGCCATATTCAGGACTGCAATAAAAATGCCTTTATGAAACTTTTTTTTTTTTTTTTAAATACAACTTGTAGCAACCAAATTTCTAAAGAAATGACAAAAAGAAATAAATGAAGACAAGAAATTCAAACAGCTGAAATTGCAACTAAATGTTCTCTGGTTTTGTGAGTGCGGGTTCCTCTTCCTTTCTCAGAGTTGGAGTAGCCATCTGCTGCGTCTAATCTGGGTTAGCACAAGTCTCTGTGGATGCTTGGTTGGTTAAAGGTGTGATCGAAATAAACACCTTCCGATTCTTCAGGTTCTACACCAACCACCAAGACGTTTGACTTGCAGCACATTTTACAGCACAAACAGGACAGACATTTTGTATTGTTGATCAGCTCTTTAAAGAGACAACTTATTCAAAAAAATTTTTTTTTAAATACAGTAATTCTCATTTAGAATAGAATTAATACTCTTTACAGTAAGAATAATAAAGTAGTTACATTTACTAAAACAGGACACGTGGTGTGCTTTAAAATGTGCGGCTTACGTTTCTGCGGAGAGGATTAATGGTGCTTTTCATGCCAGGAGATTCGGCTTCCCTGTGGGGCTCTGCAGCAGCTCCTTCAGAATTACTATGGGCCTCTAGGTGGTTTTTCTAATTAATGTTCTCCCTGCACAGAATGACAGTTTTTGGCTTGTGGCCATGTTTTGCAGGTTTGTAGTCGTGCTACATACTCTTTTTAAGTTTTGAAATATGGTTTTGCACCACTCTCCATGAGACATTCAAAGTTTGGGGGGATTGTTTTATACCAACTTTCCTTTTGTTTATACTCGGCTGAATTGAAATCCCACACAAGTGGACAAAAAATAACATTGGAAAACAAATGGCAGTAATTATTATTATTTTTTTTATCAGAGTACATGACACACTTTTCTCATTTTTATTCTTAAAATATCTTTTGAAAAGTTTGTGCTCTTTTCCTTCCACTTCACACCTAATTCTACCTCGTATGGTACAGCTGTCACATAAATCCCAGTATAATAAATGTAAGGTTGTAATTGTGAAGCGATTAGATGTGAAAAGATGTAAAAGTTTTTGCAATGCCAGTCATGTAAAAACTGAAAAGAAGCGGGCCAAGAACACGACCCTGTGGTGTACCTGTGCAGCTCCAGCAGTGAAGCCTCTGAGAATAATTCAACGCACATAAACAATTTCTGTTTTACGACAGCAGCTGCACATCAGCGCCGTCTGCTTTTGCACAGCGACGTCAAGTTTAGATTACTGAAGTGTAACCCCAAAAAGTCAGTTTAGGAGGTCAGTATGAGTGGGAAACCGTCAGAAAATTGACTAATTTACTGGCAAACCCTGCAGTTCATTTGTATGTAGTAGTTGGCATTTAAAGACTCATTTGCATTGGGTATTTTTAAAAAGAACAAAAATATAATTGATGTCAGCTCTGTTGTGTTTTAAAATGGGTCTCTGCACATCAAGTAAAAAGCCTCTGAACTTCTTTGAAGTGATCATCAGCCCGACTGCACCTGTTGTTTTCAGCATGCTAAGATCTTCTTGTGATCCCACAAAGCGGAACTAAATTAGTGCATCTCAGGAGGAAACTAACACCTTTTGATCATTTGCAGCTACACAGTTTCCGTTCGGTCCGACCAGCTGCAGCGGTGAAGCAGCCTGAGAAAATCTCAATTGGACACCTGGTATGGTTTGTTCCTAGTCGATGTTACTCGACGAGGAACAAACCCAACTAACTTCTTAAGTTGGGGATTGTTTGATTCTATCCTGTCAATTTTGATGCGTCTCTATTAATATTTTGTCTAATCATATTAGACAAAATATTGGACAAAACATTGTCAACCAATATGAAACAGAACAAAAACACAAATAAATAATTAGTTCTATAATATTGAACCACAAAGTCACAAACTGTTAAGACTGAAGTTTTCTGTCCTGAGCTTCTGTCCTGCTTTACTTACTGGATTAACCGAATCCAACTGATAGTCGGCTATCGAGGAAGACTTACAGTACAGAAGGCCGTCTGTGTTCCTGTAGGTTAGGAACCACAGCCGTCCATGAATAGTTAAAATCCGCAAATACTCAAGACCTCCTCTAAAATGTTTACAACGAGTTATTTTAATAGTTCAAACACCACATACACATGCACAGAAAACATCTTGGCGCTACCACATAAGCAGTCCACCGTCCCAGTTCTGCAATCGCCTCTTGTTGGAAAATTGCCTTTTCAAACATAATTGTGGAATTTCATAAAAAAGGATTTGGGAATAGAAAATTTAACAACAGATATATTTTGGGTGAATATTACTTCTTGACTGAATTTCAACAGAAATTGTAAATGTGATGTGAATGAAATTGTGGGGCGTGCTGTGGTGGCGCAGTGGGTTAGCACGCCCCACGTTTGGAGGCCTTAGTCCTCGACGCGGACGTCGCGGGTTCGACTCCCGGTCCCGACGACCTTTGCCGCATGTCTTCCCCCTCTCCAAAAACCCTCCTTCCTGTCTGCCTACTGTCGAAAAAATACGAGCCACTAGCGCCGCAAAAACTCTTCGGAGAAAAAAAATTGGAAAAAAAAAAAAAAGTGTCGTTTAAGACGTTGTTGGTAAATTAGACTGTTTTTGGATAAAAAAAGAGTTCAATTAAGTGCTCCTTCACTAGAAACTCACTTATGTGGAAATTTAATGAAAATGAAGTGTGAAATGTAAGCAAAACAGTGTAAGTTCTAAAAACGTAGATGGTAAAGAAACACGGGGATTTGAAAAAAAAAGTAAAAGGTCAACGGCTTAAGAGAGAAATGTTATGATCAGTGCTCACTAGTAATGTTTTGGGGAGAGAAAAATACACTGTACAGTGTACACGGCTTATAATTCTTGTGAATTATAAATTTTGAGTTTGTTTGCTTGTTCGTTCATTCATTCAAGGTTCATAAAAGAAAACTGAAAAAATACGAATTAAGACCAGAGATAAAAGTCAAATTTTCTCCCCAGTAGATGATAAAGAGCGGAACTGCCCAACGCGGTTTCAGACACTGACGTCGTGAAACTACATTTCCTTGCATGCGTTTCTCGCAGCTGCCAGAAATGCTCCGAAGTTCACTGGTGCTTGTCAGCAGAGTCATTGCAGCGGCTTTATTTGTGAGGACTGCAGAGCTGAGCTCAACCACGTAACTTCTCTTTTTTTGTTGTTTTCTTTCGAATACATGAAAGTCTGATGACTCAGAATTTATGAATAAAACCACAAAACAAAAAATCCAAAAGGTGTCCCAAATTTTAACATAAAATAACTGTGGTTACCAACAAAAATGTAGTTTAAAAAAATGTATCCGGACCTACCCAGAGAAAGTAATTGCACCTCTAAACAATTGGCAATGAGACTTTGACTTAATGTTATTGGACTTGGCCCAGTCTTATTTGCAGAATTGTTTGAATTGAGCCACATGGGAGGGTTTTGAGCAGGAATGGTCTGCCTAATCAGATTTAAGTATGGATTATGACAAAAGCCTAACAAAACCCATTTGGAGGTTTACTTGATGTTGTGCTTTGGATCAATGTCTTGCTGAAAAGCCAAAGGAAAGGTCACAAACTGATCAGGGTCACGTCGGTTTGGGCAGCTTTCTTCCTTAAAAGGTGAAATTAGCATTTTAAGACAAAGAAGAAAAACAAGAGAAGAAATGTAAGAGGGCTAATGATTTTTCAAACTGCTGCACATATTGGTGCCAAATGAAGTTTGAGCTCATTTCTCTAGAATTGTTCACGCAGCAGCTACTTATTCAAAGCAATCACTTCCAAAAAGTCGTGATTGCCATTTATAATCGCTGGGGATTGTTTATCAGTGCCTGTTATAATTGCTATAATTACACTAATCAGACTCCAGTGACAAAAATCAAACCAAAAAAATCATAAGGCTTTATTAATCTGTTTTTTTTTATTATTATTATTCAAACTATTGCAGTCTTTTCCTGTTTTGTTTGCATGAGCAGACACTCGCTCAGATGCCTACAAGTACCAACTTTGTGGAGGAAAAGGTGACGGGTTTCCACCTTTAAGCTCCTGGTTCTGACACGCGTTCAGAATGCAACATTTTTCCGTGTTTGATGCTTCTGTTTGGCTCGTTATTGTCCTTCCGTTCAGCGTAGAGCCGAGAGGCTGTACAGCAGCTCCACCCTCTGGCGTTGCTATGCTCTGCTGTGCTTTAGTCACAAGGTACCGCTGAATGCAAAACAGTTTTTCCACGTGTGCTTGAGGGTCAATGTGTTTTCCCAGCGTACTGCAGGCCCACAGTGATGTTATTTTTTTTCTTGCCTCTAAATCCACTTTATCCCACGGCGTTTCATGCGACCTTTGGAGCCGAACACACCCAAATCAATTAGCTGAACTCCCTGATCAGCATGTCATTCATACTAATTCAATCATTTCCACACCTCTCTGTTTTGTCCTTTGTTGCCCCCCCCACACTGCCTTTTGCTCTGTAACATATCCAACTCTACAAGGCCAAATAGAGAGTTACGTATTTTCCACAAATACAATGCTACCTTTAGGCTGACAACCCGATTTCTTGAATTCTGCGTCTGATTGGCTGTTTCGACCCCGTGACGACTCCTTCACAGGAAGCTCTGGGAGCTCAGAGCAGAGCAGCCGATTTATTCAAACAAATGATTCAAAAGTCACGCAAAACATAAAAATCATCAACAAAGATGTAGGCTGAGTTAAAAACCACCTGTAATTCATGTTCATATTTCACCTTTTGTTCATCATTCAGTAACATAGTTATGTTTTATAAGGCACGATGATTATAAAAGAGCTATTTGAACATTCTGCACTAAATCCAGTCCCAAAATAAAATAGATTAATTTGTATTTTTCTTAGTTGAAGTCCTTTAAAAAAAGTCAGTCATTAAGTAATTGCTTAATTATCTTGCAATTACCACATACCTCAGCTGCTGAAATACTTTTTTATATATATTATTTGATAAAATCTTTGGATTTTAGACTTCCAAATCAAATGTAATAACTTTTCTATTTAAGACACACTCCAAAGTTACATGATAAGTCCTAATGATATTCAGACTTTATGGGGGTCTTACCTCTGTGTGTGAGTGTTAAGGGTGGTGGTGAGGGTGGGGATCCTCCTAACACACAGAGGGGGAAGTCCCGCACCAAACAGCGACATCATATCCAAATTTGTTTCCATGCAGAAAAACAGGACCGTTTCTCTCACACCGTTGTCTTCAAAAACAGATTCTCCCTTCGTCTCACAGGGTAAGTGATCTCTCCTGCAGAAAAAGGAAAATCAATTTTCTTTTGGCATTTTTGAATAAGTTGAATGCTTACATAGAAAGTTTTGATATCATCCGTTGAGTAGCCTTACGTAGCTCAATTCTTTCTGCAGTTGAATTTACACAGAAACAAACAAGAAATCAGAAAAGGCAGCCTGAGAAAGCCGCCAAATGACAGAAAACACAAATTACAATTGTGAATTTTTTAATCTAGTTTTCTTTTTGGCTATCAACACGTTTAAAGTAGTTGCAGGTAGTAGTGCTTGGTAAATCCAAAAAAAGAAAAAAGAAACACGACAGGCTGCTGGTTGCTGGGGTGTGACAGATGTACTCAAGAATAAATCAGGCCCGCAGCTCTGAGCGCGAAGGCAGCTGAGGGTGGAGGAGATCTGTGAGCTTTTCACACTCCGCTGCTTCACTGCTCGCTGGAGCAGAGAGAGAACAAGAAGATACAAACTCTAAAGAGACAAACGCGTTTGAGCTCAGGCCAAGCTGAGATTTTGGTAATTATGTTTCTTTTCTTTCTTTTTTTTTTTTTTAATGGCGAGGGGAAAATCGCTCTAACTTTTGCCATGTTTGCTCAGAAAGCGTCTCAAAAGACCAGAAGAAGAAGCGGTGTTTATAACGGCAGAAAAACTCCGCTGAAACTCCAAGTACAAATATGTACACAAATAATATCATATTTAACTGGCATGAGTGATATGTGGCTCCAGTGTTTGCACTATTCAACTGTAGACGTTTTCCAGAAGGACCAAAACGTTAAGCTTTTGTGTACTCTGAAGATCATTCAAGGTCACGTTACAAAGTTAGGCAATACTGTGCTGCCAAAATTCTAAAAAGGTTTGTTCAATGTCAGCAGATTAAACACATTTTATGTGTTTAAAGATCCTAAAAATATTCTCAGACAGGAATTTATTCAGTAAAGCTTCATAAAAAATATACCAGTGTCTCTTCAGGCTTAACAAAGGCCGAGTAATCAGATTACCCACTGATGTGTTTTGTAGTATAAATTTCTTATGAAATATAAAGGGCCATGATTTTTTTTTAAAAAGCCTAAACAGCAAAGTGCAATAGTATGCATAAAAAAATATGGGAATCGACAAAGTTCAAAAGAATAGCCCGAATTAACTTTTTTCTGAACAAGCCCTATATTGAATTTTAAAGCCCAGTCTGACCCCCAGCTATTTTAAACTAAAGGCTCAAGTTTCACTCTGAAAGAAAACATAACATCCAGCTGAGGTTTTGGGGAAAGTAGAAGACAATTTCCAAATAAAACTACATGTTCAGATTTATCTCTACAAATTTAGAACCAACTTTAAGTCAAAAACCTATAAGCATTCATAATGCAGTTTGATGTTTATTAACTACCTGCGACAGAATAGAGCCAGCTAAAAAAAAGAAATCATGGCGTCATCTGCATAAAGCTTCACTTTGGCTGTAGATATATTCTTCCAAATATTAATTTAAAAAAAAAAAAAGGGTTATAAAATTGGACCTAATTTTGAGCTTTGGTAGAATCCATTTCAAACTAAACTTATATCCATCTGCAGTAACACGGTGTGTTCTGTACATTTTTCTGCTAGCCTGAAGCTCAATGACTCAACCCAACATCTTGGAGCAGAAGCTTGAAGACTTTCACAAACCTGGCACCACAAAGCTGCCTCATATGCAAGGCCTTCGTAACGTCATTTGTTGGCAGTATAATTACGATTATGGCACTATGACCTGCCCTAAAGCTAGACTGAGTCTCACTTAAGATATCGTCAACCAAGAGTTTCTTCTTACTTCTATACAACACTTATATCAGAATCAAAGATCTCAGCAACAGTAGAAAGTAGTTTTCTTAAATTATGAACAAGCTCCTTGAATAACAGCAGCTGGATATGTGGAAGCTTTTGACATTTTGCCATGTTAAAACCACAAACTCTTAATGGGATTATATAATAGACTGATAAATCACGTTTGCTCCAAAGAAAGATGACTTCATGGATTTTATTGAAACCTGAAACACCACATCACCCCGAAAATCACCAAAAACAAAATCTAATCCTGTGACATATCAGAGGCTTAATCAGTTATTAAAGACCATACACCTGCCCACTTTGACTATTTAAAAGTGTGCTTATATTTCATATGGATGTCTGCTCTGTGTGGGTGTGTGTTCTTTTCAGAGTGAGGGCCTCTGGGGGGCGATGGGTAAAAGATGCAAAGAGGGTGAGCAGCTAGATGCCTTGACCAGATCATGTGTCCCCTGTCGCATATTATGTCAGCAACTGCCTGCATCCCCCAGTTGTGCCGTTTACTGTGGTGAGTAAAGCATTCCATCATTTTCAAATTTTTGGGGGAAAAAGACATTTTGAAAACACATTATTTTTTCTTCCACTTCAGTTATTCTCTATGCTGCGTCATTCTATCGCATGCAGTTGAATCCAGAAGTTTACATACATTGAGTAACAATACGTACACATTTTTCCTCACTGCCCAAAATTAGATCACAGCAAAATTATTTTGTTTCATGTCAGTTTGGTTACCTTTATTATCTTTAAACAATGAGGGAAAGCTCGGCCGATGACGTCATGGCTTTGCAAACTGATGCATTTAGCTTAACTGACACTTTTAAGGTAACTGGAGGCACACCTGCTGAAGTATTTTAAGGACACACCTGATAGACACTTCCTTCTTGTTGGACACGAAGGAAAAGTCGAGAGGATTCAGACAAGATATCGGGAAGAGAATTGTGGAGCTGCACAAGTTTGGGAACAATTTAAAGATGCTTGAAGATGGTGCCACTATCCCTAGTGAGGAAAGAGCATTATGTAGAAATATCGAAGAAACATCTAAAGATGTCGGCCAATAAACGATGGCTTCGGCACAGATTGGTCCTCCAAAATGTTTCTATAATGTTTCGGCCAATGTGGTTACAAAGTTGCTTAAGGAAAAGAAAGTCTATGTTTTGGTGTGGACATCACAAAGAAGTGAGTCCTATGGAGAATTTGAGGACAGACCTGAAAACAATCCTGACTGAGTTAAGGCATGTCTGTAAGGAGGAATGGGCCAGAAATCCAGCAAACTATTGCGAGAGAATTGTGGAAGGAACCCCAAAAGGCTTTGAGTCAAGTCAGTCAGTTCAAAGACGTTGCTAACAAGTACTGAGGGAATGTATGTAAACTTCTAATCTTAAAGTCAACAAATAAGTCTCTGACATGTTCTTTCAATCATTATTGTGACATTTACCAAATGATAATTTTGGTAATTCTGACAGACCTAAATCAAGAGAAATTTGGTCTAGAGACATTGAGGGACAAAAAGTAACTGTTACTTTTTTATCCTGCGTATGTAAACTTATGGTCACAAGTGTAAGATCCCACGGAAATACCACATTGAAGATCGCACTTGCTGATATTACAAAAATGAAATACGTTAAGTGTCCAAAGTCTTGTTTTTCTAACTACTTTCACTTTTCTTTCCATAAGAGCCTGCACTCTGCAGGGCTAAGCCCGGCCACTACTACGACAGGCTGGTGAGGAGATGTATGAAGTGTGCAGACATTTGTGGTAAACATCCAGCAGAGTGCTCCCCACACTGCCCGAGTAAGTACCACTCTGCCAGGGATTCCAGTTTTGAAATAAAGGCCAGATTTACAGTCAAGTATTCCAGAAAAATTCCAGGCAGAAAAAACTAGGAAGTCCTAGCCTGGCCATCGTCTTTCCACGCAATTCCACTCGATTCCTATCTCCCTTCAGTGCTCCATCTGAGAATTTCTCCCACTGAGCTTGATTTTTCCAGTTGAATTTCCAATGGGCCAATTAGCAAACAGGAGGAAGAGTTTGCAACAATGACCTTGATTTTTGTGGTTTTTAAAACTGTTGTCTGTCTATATTGAGTTGTAGTTTAGGCAATGGCAGCAGAGGAAGTGAACACAGCCATTCAGTTGGTGTTGGCCACGCATCCAAATGTTGTCCAATTGAAGTCAGAGCAATAGGAATATTTGACATTACTGCTCACAAAGATGTTGTTGCCTTATTCAGTGGGTTGCTTACAATGCCAGCAACATCCGGTAAGCTTCATCGACCAGACGCAATACATATGTCACGGTCAAACATTGGCGATTGGGCAAAATTAGATCCAGTCGATTCACACTTCAACAGAGTCCATGTTTGCAGTGAGCAATCATTTCTCAAAAGTCGATCCAGCGCCTATGTATGAAGCAAAGCACAGAACAAGTCCAGAAGCAGTAGGAGGCATTTAAGACTCGACAACACTAAGAGGTATCAGTAAGATATTCTTTTTGTTTCCTCCTTCAGCTCAGTCACCTCTGACGGCGACCAAAAGACTCCCTTCTGAAGTTAGCAAGCAGGCAGTGAACACCAAGCCACCACTAGGACCTTTGGACCCTGCCATCCAATTGTACGCCCTCCTAGGTTTATGCACAATACTGCTGCTTTCCAGCCTGTGTCTCGCCTTGGTCGTGTTTCTGAGGAGAGGAAAGGCCAAAAGCTCAAACACCAAACCCACAAGTACCAAAAACCAGAAGCAGACGAGTGCTGTTCAGCCAGGACAGGAGTCTGGCTTTCCAGAGAGTCAGACCGAAAGAAGCCTCAAAGGTTGGTGTGGTAAAAACCCAACAGACCCGATTGGTATAGTTACTTTTGCTGAAATATTATTCCTGTCTTTTCTAGATTGTCCGTCCAGTTCAACTTATCCCCCCTGCCGTGAGTCATCAGAGGACTCCTACCCAACGGAGACCTGCGTGTGCGTCCACTGTTTCCCTGACCTGAGGGAGCTCAACCAGGACAGCAACAGACGGCAGAGGCCATCCTATTCATTCTACCAGCAGGGCATCCTTCATACAGCCCACGTCCAAAACGGGGGTTCCCTGTGGACGGGGGCAGCCTGAGCGCCTCAGGTCCAAAAGCACAGCAGGAGGCAGCAGTGGGATGAGGTCCGTCTGCAAAACTACAGCTGGAGGATTTCTACTTGGGATATTGGAGGTTGCTAGTTAATGCACAGTTGACTGATAAGGGAGTGCTCAGCGGTAAAAGGCAGAACTTTGTGGTGACCTGCAATATTTTAGGCCCAACAAGCAACCATGATACTTTGTTCAAACTAAGATCTAACTAGGACTATGGCAGACACATAAAACAAACTTTTAAGGTTTTGAGGTTTTACCTCATGTTTCTCAAAGCGTAAAATCTGCTCTGACATTTTTCTGTATAGTTTTTTCATGACGGCACTTAAAATACAGTCGAGGAGCAACAGGGCAACTCTGGTTGCACTGGCTTGCAACGACATAAAATATCACATTTTGTCACGCTACAAACACAGACTTAGTGGATTTTATTAAGATTTTTGTGGCAAACCAACAAAAACGAGTAATTAGTGAAGCGAGCGTAATATTTGCCTAAATGCAATAAAGTGGACCCCCTGCCCATTTTGACATTTAGTATTCACAGAGTCACCTTTTTTAGGACATAACTCCAAATTTGTGAAAGATTTGCTGATTTTTTTCCCCTGGAGCATGTCTTAAATATTCAAAATAAAAAAGATTTTGGGAAGCTGAAATACTTTGACAATGCTACTTGACATGCAAACTAGCCAATCCAGGAGCACCATTAATTTTACTTGCCACTGACTGGAAGCCTCCCCCAACCCCTCCAAGAATAAAGATAAGGAAGACAGTACAGTAGATGATAGCATCTGGGATAATGCTAAGATATATTAACGTATATGAAGGTATATTAAATTTTTAGACCAATGAAAATAGGCAATTATAAATGTTTTTGATGGAGAGTCTGAAGTATTCACAGATTTTAAGTATTCGCAGGTGGTTTTAGTCCTCTCCCAATACCAGAGGTCGACTGTGCCCAACGTTTGGCAGCATTTCTTTCCTCAAAATCCCAATAAATCATGCTAAAGTTATTGTTTTAACGAGACAAATTGTGAGAATATTGCTTCTGTAAAGATTTGCTTGATGTCATTCAGTTTGTTTTCAACGGTTCAACTCTATGTAAAGTGCTTTGCTACGTTTTCGTAGGCATTTGCTTGTCTGCCTGAGAAAACGAAACATGACAAATAAAGAGAATCCCACTGAGTGGTAAAACGAGCAGAAATAGTTGACTACTACGAACAGGTGTAAAGGTCAAAGGTTCCCGCAGTCATTTCTAAAAAGATTGGGTAGAGATTGTCTCAAAGCTGAATACCTACAGCTTTTACAGTCGTCTTGGGAAAAACCAGTTCAGTGTTGAGAATTCTGAGTGACTACAGAAGCTGATCAGTGGTTGAGTGATAACTCGACCTGAAACACAAACTCTTGACTGGTTTTTATTATTAAACATAAAATCACAAGGTTTCAGTATGAGGGCATCAGCCTTTCTGAAGTGGGAACTCAAGGAAGGAACATTGTAGAGGATATAACAGTGTAAACAAACCTCATAAAAATGTTGGGTTTTTAATTTTTCAATCCAATTTTAATCATTCAATTGGGTGTTTTAGTTTCAGTTTCTGGCTCAGCATTTCCAAAAGGAATGTTTTTATATGCATGTCCACTTGGCTTTGACCCTGTCTGACCCTATCAAACAAACCCCCTCACATCCATCGTCTGCTTTGGCGTGTGAAGGTGTTGGGCCTGTTATTAACAACAGATCATGATTTCAACCACTTTAACAAGTCCAAATTCGTGTATGCGATAATGTGACACACGCACAAACGTAAATGCCCGCATATACTAAATAATAAAGACAGGAAAGCAAAGCCTACCCGTGTGAGGGGGAGGACGCTGGTTCCCAGACTCAGGTGGTTTACCTGATACTTCCAGAGGAGGATGAGAAGGTACAACATTTGCTTCATTTCTACTCTTTGTGACAAACGTTTTCACTTGATTTAACTGTTCAACTCTCCCAGTCTAGCGTAACACTGAGGAAGACTGCGGAAGATGTCACGGTCTGTCAATGGAGACTGATGGGGTGTCCCCGTCAGCGGTTCAGTTCCCGAAAAAACCCACAAAAAAATAAAAATAAAAATAAAATAAACACTGGTAAACTCGCACACAGACAGCACGCGCACATACAGTTTAAAAAGCTCAGGTGGGGTCAGCGCGACCCTCTCGGAGCTGCTGCGGTTATTCATTCATTTTTAGCTAATTTCACGCGGCATAGTCACATTTAGCTAGCAGAAAGAGCGTCAAGCCGCCAAATTAACAAACGTAAACTGACCAATAGCATTCAGGTTTAGAATGTACGTGCCCACGCCGACGCACAAAGATGTAGGCCACGTCAGTGGCGTATCTAGGCCTGTTTTAGGGTGCTTTAGTACCCCTAAAACTGTATCTCAGCACTCCTGAATCAGGTTGTCACCCTTCCCGTAAAATACGGAGTCGTCCCATTTTTGACCTTTAAATGTGCGTCCCGTATTGAACCGATACATAACTGTCCGATAGACACGCCTATCATACACATATCAACACTAAGTTTAACCATAATGACCAAAATAAAACACAGGAAATATTAAGGTCAGCTAAATTGTCGTGGTGGGAGCTAAAGGACCCCAGAACGCTACGGACTGACGCTGAACGTCACCGT
This sequence comes from Xiphophorus hellerii, assembly GCF_003331165.1. Taxonomy (NCBI): domain Eukaryota; kingdom Metazoa; phylum Chordata; class Actinopteri; order Cyprinodontiformes; family Poeciliidae; genus Xiphophorus; species Xiphophorus hellerii. The sequence goes on from NC_045681.1 coordinate 20,764,191, forward strand.
TGCCTAGAGACGGACACTACGCAGCCGCGGTGAGCTGCTATCAACCCGCTTCTTTTTAAAACGTCCTCGACTCGATTCCGTGTCCTTAGAAGCAAAAACGCTTTAAAAAATACAGACGCGAGTGAAAATACGCGCATTATAAGCTGAACAATTTCAGAGAGGATGGATACGGTGCACATCGAAAGACAAAAAAAAAAAAAAGTGTCCGTCGTGGCGCAGTGTGCTGCTGTATGATAGACAGAATGGATCAGGAGAGGAACCGCAGACCCATCAGAACCTAAAGAACCAGACATGAGTCTCTTCATCTTCAATCATCTCCTGAGGCTGACATGGTACAGAACATTTAGTTATGATTGATTAAGTTTCTTATTGTGATTTTAGTTCACCATTGTGGTTTGATTCTTTGCTTAGGATGTCGAATTTGGATGACATTTAATAAATAATAGCATTAGCCAAAAATAAGTGGCCATTTAAAGAACAAATCATACGAATAGATTAACAGTAAATATATAAATATTTCCTACATTACATTCTGTGTGTTTTATTCAAAAATGTTGATATATTTTATGAATAATTGCCCAGTGGTCATTTAATGTATTATTTCACTAATATTTTATTAATGTGGTTTACCAGTTTGGATAATCTGACTTCCTATCAATGAAGAAAAAACATGCTAAGCCAAAGTGCACCAGACCCAGACCTGCAGGCCAGGGCCGGTTCTAGACGGGTTCTAAAGAAATTATACTAAATAAATGTCTTTTTAAAATATTCAGTGGTAGATATTTTTTTCTTCACAATTTTCTTTTGAAGGTATTATTGAAAATACATTAAAATTATTTTTAATAAAAATTAATTTAATGAATTAAAAATTATGGTACTGCTCTTTTAACTGCTGTATGGAGATATTATCACACTTTCCATCTACTAAATCAGGGATCTGCAACCTGAATCTCTGGAGACACACGTGGGTCTTTGGCTCACATTATTAAATGATGAAATATTGCTGTGTTTTTGTTTAATTCTTCTTTTAAGTGTCTCCATAAAAACACTGTCTGCACGGGGCCTCTGTGATAAATTTGATGTGGTCTTCAGATTCTGTTTCAAACTGAGTTTATACACCTCTGAAAAAATTTTAAAGTTTCTCTGATTTTACTCTTTATAAGTATATGTTTGAGTAAAATGAACATTGTTCTTTTGTTCTGTGAATTACTGACAACATGTCTCTTAATTTTGTTTGTGAATGTATGTAAATAAGCAGATTTAGAAAACTGCACCAACGAATATCTTCTCATGGGTCTTAGCCCTGCTGGGGGCTCAGCACCCCTAAAAATCAGATCCTAGAGTCGCCCCTGGGCCACGTACACAAAATACTACTCTCCCCCACCACATTTTTGTTAATAGAAAATGGGGAAAATAATAAAAAGTACAATAACTATCTTTTTTTGTTTTTTTACTCTGAGAAAAATATCAAATCACAGTGCGTAACGTTTGGAGGCCTTAGTCCTTGCCTAAAATGCAATAACATTTTTATAGTGTACATTTGATCATTTGTAACAAATATACAGCTAAAAACATCACTTCTATCGCCAATATGAGAAAAGTTCAGCTCTTCCTGCTTGATCTAACAATACAGTTTAGGGCTGATCTGTTGATTGTAGTTTTGGAGTAACAGATTAATAATTGAGAAGCAAAAAATCCGTCATAGTTTTTTTCTGTTTTGGGGGGGTTTGTAAACAGATTTTTAACCAGATGAAGCTAAAAACAGGCCACTTGAGTTCTGGGTACAACAGATTTGAAAAGGGTTTTTTTATATATTTTAGATGGAAAATTTATAATTTTGTATAATTTAGGCTTAATTACTGCTGTGTTTTTTCAGCAAATGGCCTGCTATGTTCCAGTTTACTAAATTAGCTTATTTCAATAATTGATTCACAATTGACAGGAAGCCATCTGTCAATCATTCCAGTGGGTTTGTCATCTGTGGCGGTTTCTGATATGGGCGACATGGGGCAACCGCCCAGGGCGACATCTTGTGAGGGATGTGGCGGTGGTGGTGGGGTGAGATGGGGAGGAGGGCGTGAGCATCCCCGCCCCCCAATGATGTCATATTTATCGCTGTCAAAGTTCAACTACTGAATGCTTTATTTGTACTACAAAAAATAAAGAAAACAAAAAAAATGAAGCAGGGTTTTTTTTGTTGTTTTTTTCCCCAGATACAGTTTCTTTATTTGAGTGTTTCCATCAATCTCGCCAGTTTTTGCAGCAGTAACAACTGTGTGTGTGTGTGTGTGTGTGTGCGTGTGTGAGAAACGGCTGCCGAGCTCGGTCAGGACAGGTTCCCCGCTCTCGGCGACCCCTCCGGCTGGACGCAGCAGTGTTAGCGGAATGACTTCCGTCGGCTTTTGAGTTCTCACCTGTCGTCTCGTACGTACAAACTGTACACATACACTTTTACACACATCATATCGTCGTCGCCATGTGAGCAGAAGAGAAAGAAAATTTCAAAACATATCAAAACTGTGATACCAGCTTAGGCAGCATGCTGAATGCAAGTACTGATTCAGTACACAAACGTACAGTGCATACGCACGACACACGTGCATACAAACGAGATCTCACACTTTGTCTTTTTTTTTTTTTCTCTCTCTCTTTACACAGAACACATTTTATACAAACATCTACTCTAAGCTTTTGAGCTTCTTCTTCTTTCGTAGATGCGCGAGCGCGGAAACGGACGGCTCGGTCGGAGCAGCGTGCGGCTGACGGTTAACGCTGCGGCTTTTGACCCTTTGCACAAACTCGACCTTCTTTTTCTGCCATTTGTTTTTTTTTTTTTAGGCCATTTACCTGAAACAGCAACATGACAACATGCCGTCAACGCGAGGAAAAAAAAAAAAAAAAAAGTCACAGAAAACCAACAAACAAAAAAAAAAAAAAAAAACTTATTGGCATTCCGTGTCAAAATCTTCATAAATTTATGTTTTACTGCAGTAAATAAGCTCACAGAAACTGTACATTTATGCAGAATAATGTTGAATAAAAAAAAAGACAACTATATGTATCCTGCAGGAATTTTTCATCTATGCTTTACTTTTTTTTTTTTTTAAATTAAAGCAATTAATGCCTTCCTGTTTCCACGAGTTGTAAATGGGAAACACAAGAAGGTCAACCTTCTTTTATTCTGGCCACACGACGTACAAGGACACTGGTTTAGCCCCCAAACAGGAAGGTAAAGGAGAAAAGTGTCCATAGCAACCATTAGACACCATCTACATGCCGACCAGTTGTCAAACCTACTGCAACTGATGTTAAAAAAAGGAAGAATGAATTTGTGTTAAAGCTCCTTCTAAAGTGGAGCAACCCAGACAGAAGAACAGCCAATTACTACTTCAAATAGTAAAATACTGTAGCAGCTAAAGATGAAAACACACCAGGGCTGCAGCGGAGCATCCTACACACTCATTTCTTGGCATTAACACACCATTGGACGGTTTGAGCTGAAGCGTGCAAAGACGGGGGGGAAAAAAAAACAAACCTGAAATAAGTCACTGGACTTCAGCCAGGGGTAGTTTTTGTTCCCCTGACTGTTGGAACACTTCAAAGTCAAAAGAACAAAAAGGAAGACGCGTTATTAACCTTTCCGAAGGAAGATGTGCGAAACTTTTTAACTGCTGCAATATTGACTTTTGAAAACTCAAATGTCAGCATGAAAACTCATTTTTGGGATCAGCTTGGAGAGGGGCCTCGTGTACGGATTTTTGGGAACAAACCACCTGGGTCGAGGTCGTGTTTCAAAACATGTCGGAATCAACAGAGAACTGAATTACCAGAGAAGAATCAACTTTCCCTCAGTCTCTGGCCCTAAATGAAGTAGTGAGTACTGTATCCTCTAGAAAATGGAGTAATAATATGCAAAGAGGAACAGTCAAAGCTCCCCCTTTCTGAAAGAGCTATCCGACAGGCAGAAGAAGGTACAACAATTTCACCAAAATTTGGACTGTTCTTAATTTTGTTGGGGTGAGATTATTGTAATGCAATAAAAGAGAAATTTATCTGTCTTTACACCAACTAACCCGGCGGTGCCAATAACTGTTCAGCACTAGATAAAGGTAAAGAAAACAAACACACACACAAAAAAAAAAACGGCAATAGCAGCAGCTTCACAAAAATCCTTAGCATCTTTTTGTCTTTTGTGTACAAAAACATGATCGACGACACGATTCAACAGACGAATAATGCATTTTGTTTTTCTTTTGTCAAAGAGAATGCAAAACCGTAAACAAACCATTCGAATGCAAGATGTATAAAAATATATTTACTGGGTCATTCATTTCCCCTCTTTAACTATGGAAGCCTATTTTTTTTATTAATAATAATAATAATAATAATAATAATAATAATAATAGTACCACTTTGACTACAACAATCTGACAAATAATAATTGGAATAATGTTAGAATACTGTCAGATGATGGTCTTCCATTATTCCCAACTCTGGACAGAAACTGCATAATAAGACAACTTCCGTGCTGAAAATATTTGGTCTTGCAGAGGAGTGTTTGCACGTCAGACGAAGTATGCGCTCGTGTCCGGAAACGTTGCCTGTGATGAATGCGGCTGTGCAAGCATGAAGACGGAAGTGGGGTTTGAGAAAAATGGAGAAAAAAAATATATATATATATATACACCTAAAACTTCCCGGAGTTTTACGTGGTAATCAACAGAAGAAATGTCGGGATAAGACACTAACTGTCCATGATCTGAAAAGCAAGAGCAGACTTTCACAGCTTCTTTTTCCCTCTTCATGTCCTGAATTCAAGTGATAACGTCAGCAAGAACACAAATGTCTGTATTTCTAGCGGTTTTGCACGAGTCATTTTTTTAAATCGGTTTCATCCCTGCGCAGGGTCTCGCTGCTGCGCGGAGGAACGGAACTCCATGACTCTCCCTTACGCACTCGTCACCTTTTCCTGATTGGGTTCCTCCTGGAGGCTATTCGTACTCCAGGAACTGTTTGTGATAAAACAAGAGGTACCTGAGGAGAGGAGAGGAGCGTGGGGTCAGAACCAAGCCTCACGTTAACGGTGGAGCCCGGATGAGGTCCGCTTACCCTTCACTGTCGAGCACATCTTTGATGCTAGCCTTGGTGATGATGGCGTCGTCACACTTGAACCACTGGTCTTTGTGCTGCCGGATGAAGGTGGTGTAATGGCCGCTCTCTAGTGTCCCCTGGTGGTTCACCACGGCAAATAAACTGTACCTGGAACGAGAAAGGGGAAGCGAAAAAGGTAGCTTTGAAACGATGTCGGTGCATGATATTGGTGAAAACATAACGTGATGACCATGTATATGTGACTGTAATCATTCTTGTGGTTATCAGAAATGTGGCCAAATCATTTAAATAATCACTTTTCAGTCATCCATCCATCCATCCATCCATCCATCTTCTTCCGCTTATCCGAGGTCGGGTCGCGGGGGTAGCAGCTTCAGAAGGGAGGCCCAGACTTCCCTCTCCCCGGCCACTTCTTCTAGCTCTTCCGGGGGAATCCCGAGGCGTTCCCAGGCCAGCCGAGAGACATAGTCTCTCCAGCGTGTCCTGGGTCTTCCCCGGGGCCTCCTCCCGGTGGGACGTGCCCGGAACACCTCACCAGGGAGGCGTCCAGGAGGCATCCTGACCAGATGCCCAAGCCACCTCAACTGGCTCCTCTCGATGTGAAGGAGCAGCGGCTCTACTCTGAGTCCCTCCCGGATGACTGAGCTTCTCACCCTATCTCTAAGGGAGAGCCCAGCCACCCTACGGAGAAAACCCATTTCGGCCGCTTGTATCCGCGATCTCGTTCTTTCGGTCATGACCCAAAGCTCATGACCATAGATGAGGGTGGGAACGTAGATCGACCGATAAATCGAGAGCTTCGCTTTTTGGCTCAGCTCTCTCTTCACCACGACGGACCGGTACAGCGCCCGCTTGACAGCAGACGCTGCGCCAATCCGCCTGTCGATCCCCCGCTCCCTTCTTCCCCCATTCGTGAACAAGATCCCGAGATACTTAAACTCCTCCACTTGGGGCAGGACACCCCCCCTGACCCGGAGAAGGCACTCTACCCTTTTCAGTCAGTAAAATCTAATTTTAACTTTGCTTCCAAATGGCCAAGACAACAAATAGAAATTTGGCCAACTGCAGAGCGCAATGCGGACACCGACTTCGCTTGTCGAGCTACGACAAACATCAGCTCTGACGAAATTAGAAAGTTTGATAAACAGGCTAGAATTAATCTATGATTCAGTTATTTTTAATCCAAAGCAGCTCTAAACAAATGAGGGTTTAGGCTTCACTTAAAAGAATCCTGGAAAGTTTTCTGGAAGTTTGTCCCACATTAGAGGAGCATAAAAACTGAAAGCTGCTTCTCCATGTTTGGTTCTGACTCTGGAGATGCTGAGTAGATTTAAGAGGTGTGGAAGCTTGGCACAAAAACATCAACAGAACTTTACTGTATCATTAGCAACGTTCTAAATCAGCCGGAGCCGTCTGATTTCTTTAGGCAGACCTTTCTACAAAACGTCAGACAAAAAGTGAGAAATTGTTTATTTTTACTACAGAAACCAGGCTTGTGTCCATTCGTGTAAAGCGTACTTATTGTCATTGTTGAACGCCTCCACGGTCTGCTGGTACTGCCCGTTCATCCTGCTCTCCTTACTGAAACAAACACACACACACACACACACACACAAAAACACAGATAAGTGGATGCATGCGTCACATTAAAGTTACAAATAATGTGCGGGCCGCATGAGTAAACACATCAGACTTCAAGTCTGAAGGATGTGAGTTCCAGCCCCACATGGGGAACCAATTACACTGGGCTACAAAAAAATTATTTTTTGGAAGTTGTCTATGTTTTTTTCGGCTGAATTAGGACTACTTTGCAGCGCTGAATCCAAAAATGACATCCATTTTTCTCAATCAGGTCAGGTTTTTATTCTAAATTGATTTAGAGAAAACTGATCTTCTGACTAAATTGATGACATTATCAGTTCATTTCCTATAATATTTCTCAGCCAAAAAAGGTTGTAGGAGAAAAAAAATTGTTTTCTAACAGAGTGTTGGAAAAAAAGTTTTAAATGCTGCAATCTTGGATTTTTGGACTTCTAAGGGTAAGTTGAACAAGTTAAAAGGTGATTTGTTTTACTCTGTCATGTCCAGATTACCGGCTCTTCTTTTTATTTCCGCTCACCTGGAGGCCATGAAGGGGGTCATGTCCAGCTCCAGTGGGAACGAGACGTAAGTAGTGATCTTCCTCCGTAGTTTGGCTGAATGTTCAAATCTCTGACACACACACACACACACACACACAAAGGAGCGTTAGGTCTATGCTGTGGTTTATCGACACAATCGTTTAAAAAATAAAATAATAATAATGATAATAAAGAAAAACTCCTTTACTTTAAGGTGAAAGCAGGCTACGATAGGCAACTTCTTCATGGTTAACTGCTTGGTGGATTCCTGGTAACTATGGCAACCGCTGCACTTGATCTTGGCGCTGCTGCCGAGGTGCTCCGGTCTGGTGAACCTGACCGGTGAGGATTTATTTATGGGTTTTTTTTCCCACCCAAACTTGCACAGCCGCCCAACCCCTTCAGGGGATTTGGAGGCAAACACTTTGGGTTTGGTGCCGGTTACCTGCGCAGACAGTCCATAAGTGTTGTGGCTCCAGTGGCGTGACTCTCCCCGTTAAGTGCTGTCACATCTCCTCCGGGGCTGAGGGGCCAGAAAGGCGTGGAGGATCCGGGTAGGTCCAGGCTGATGTCCCAGAACGGGTCTATGGTTGTCGAAACACCACTGAGGACGCAACGGAGGGATTGGAAAGATGTCAAGGAAACGTGACTTTACAGAGAATGACATGCAGACGTGGGCGAGATCAGAAGCCTTTGTTTAAAGGCCAAGACACAAAATAAGTCAAACTGGCCGAGCAGAAGCAAGAGTGTGCAAAAAAAATTAAAACAAAGGTGTTTGGAGTTACCTACATGATAAGAAAATGAAAAATGACAATAAATTTCACGTTAAGCTGGTCAACTAATTTAAAAACAAAATACAACAAATATCATGTGTTATTGCACATCTCTTATTCAAAAACCTGTTGTAAATAACTTTTCAAGGTTAAAACACATTGGACTGGGACCCATTGGTTCAGTGGAGGCATCCTCTTGGTAATGAGAGGCCTTTAATTAGGCCATCAGTTGAGACTGAACCAGCCCATAATGTGCACTAAGTTTTAATTAGTGATGAATTCCAGCCATTTTACACCAACATCCTACCAATAATGTCATTCCCATATAATGTGGAGTTTTTGTTTAGATATTCACTTATAAAATCTATTAGCAGTTTAATCATTTATGAAGTACATGTTACATAGATAGAGGTTCTTTCAAATTAACCACTTTAACTGTTTGTCTTGTTTTATGCCACTGGTCGTTTTTTGCGTTTGACCTGTGGTGTTCTTTTAATAATCCTGAGCCATCCAATACGAAGAGAAGGTTTTTCTGCTGCCTCCTTGAACGCCATGCATGCACAGTCCAACCAATTGAAGCTCATGTCATTTATTAAAGGTCAGGATAGTGAGACAGCACAAAATGCTACTTTTAGGGTTTTATGTTGGAAAAAAAACATCTGAAAATATCTAGTTTCAATTCAACAGAGCAACATTAAAGCTTCGTTTAAGCATTATTAGATCATTATTTTAGCTTGGTTTCTCTTTTTTCTAACGTTTTTTACGCATTCTTCTACAACCTTTGTGTAAACGCTAAATAAAAAAAATAAAAGAGACAACTTAGGAATGCCCCACAGACAACAACCACAGACTGTAATATGTTTGAAAGGAGTAATAGCCTCAATAGCCTCCAGAATCCACCAGGTGGAGCTAGAGAGCCGCATCTCAGGCGTGCGGGCTTGATGCTGCTGCAGTGTAGCGGCTCAGAGTGCAGATGTGAGTGATAAATAACAGGGTGGATCACAAGGAGACGGGGGTTTTATAGGCAGAGCAGCGTCACCGCTTCCACTTTTCATGCTTTTATCTCTTCACTCCAAGTCCCCAACGAGGCGGGGCGAGGGTTCATGTTTTTTACTCACACACACACACACACACACACTTACTGGCACACTTGGCAGGTGACGTCAGACTGCAGACCCCCTGTGAAGATTTGGTCAATGATGCAGTTACAGTGGTTTGGGTTGTTGGCTTTCTTCCCGTTGTCGTCTGCAGAGACACACAGAAAACGTTCGCCGTGACTTCTCCGCCACACCCCACACCACCCTCATGATCTACCCAAAGGGAATCTCTGTGTTCGCGCGTCACCTTTGCAGTGTCGGTGCAGGACGTCCAGCGCCGCGATGAGGAACTCGTGGGCGTCCTGCTGCTCGTAGCCGGCCAGGTGCCGGGCGTGGGTCCACACCAGGTGCAGCAGGCGGAACGGGATGTGAGGGGAGCGGTGGCCTGAGTAGAACTGAACGAGGAAATGAGTCAACCTTCCTCTGGGCGGCCCCATCTTGGAGAGGAAAGTTAAAAAAGATCCTCACCTCCTGGAAGAGTTGGGACATCTCGCACACGAGGCACGAGTTGCTCTGCATCTCGCACTTGTGTCGGTCGGACAGGAAGAAGTCGCGCAGCAGCGGCGTGTGCGTCAGCGCCTGGACGATGCAGTTCATGAAGCAGGTGTTGCCCAGGTTGATCAGACCGCGCAGGCCTGCAAGCCAACGGCGTTGGTCATCAATAAGAAAATCATTCTGACGCACGCTCAGGAGAGCCTCGCAAAAAGCATGAAAACCTCGGACTTTTCCGCTTCGTGTCCAGTCAGAACCATAGACCTCCATGTTTCGCTGGGATGTTATGGGTTTCATGTCAAAAGATTTCAATTTCAATAACGTTGTTTAACGTGTAAAATGTAAGACGGCCTTTATTTCAGTTACACAGATCAATTACTCATTGAGCCATCAGGAATAAAATATTCTTTATATTGAACAGATTGGTTTGTGTTCAGATAAATTACCTTTGTGCTCAAATTAAAGGCTTAAATACATTAAAAACAAATAATCACTCAACTTACTGTAAGGAATCTTTTCTCATAAAGGTTTATTATACAGTTATTACAAAAACGGTGCAGTTTCAAAGATATTATATGAAAATCAAGCACATTCCAAACCTTGAAAACCCACAAATCAGCCAAGATCGAAATCAGCAGGTCAGGTCCTAAAATGTCGTCCTGCGTTAAAATGGTCCAGTCAAAGTCTGGTCTTAAATCAAATTAACACTCAGCAAGAAGACTTGAAAATATAATCCATCTAATCTGACTGATCTTGTGCTTAGGCCTGTCACAGTAACAAATTTTGCTGGACGATAAATTGTTAAGTTGTTAATATTGTTGTCTTGAAACCATTTTCAAGTAATATAACGGAAACGGCAAAATAATGCAAGAACACATTCTACAATGACTAATAAACTTTGAAATTCTAATAAACATCTAAAACTGGAAGTCGAAGACATTTGAAATGTCCAAAATAAACAAACAAAACAACAGAAGCAACAAATAGCAACAGATTTTCTGTAAGCTAAACTGTCCTTCAGTAAAAAGACAAAAGCACCAGGTTGAAGACTTTTCATCCAGTTTTTGGTAGAAAGAGAGAAAAGAGGAAAAACAATAGATCATGCACATGGAAATGATCGAGTTCGTTTCAATTCATCATGCGGTTAATTCATTTATTGCGACAGGCCTAGTTGAGCTGTTTCTCAAGAAAAACCACCAATAAAACCAGGCATCATTTCCATCCAGTACACAATTAAACTTGTAGCTAAAAACATTGAGAGACTCTGTTTCTTTCTGCAGAGACGGAGGATAAAGCCCCCCCAACCCTCCCCATAAGTCGACCGCTTGCTGACTGAGGCGAGGGAGGCGGATCAGGAGGCGGCGTTCTCACTGAGGAGCAGCCAGGCCTGGAAATCCCATCATCCTCTAACGGTGCCAGTGATGCTAATGACGCTGGGCAGGTCACGGCAGGCCGCTGTGAGGTGTTAAAAGGTAACGCCAGGAGCCGTCGCACGCGGCCGGACGGCTGCTGTCTCAACATTCACTGATGCTGCGTCCTAATTACACCCCCGACGCGACACGCCAGCAATCTACACAGTGCATCGTCTAATTCATTGAACGCGTCAGTGAAACGGCTCAATCCATCAGGTCCAACTGCTACACCAAAACCATAAAACCCCATAAATAAAACATCTCTGCTCTTTATGCCTCTGCTGATCTCCGATCTTGAAACAGAAGGCTGGCAAAATGACCGAGACGGCAATTGTGTGTGTGTGTGTGTGTGTGTGTGTGTGGAGAGGCACGAACCAATAGTACAGTTGGAGGTGATCCTCCTCCTCTTGGGATTGTGACGCAGCAGCTCCAGCTCCCTCTTGGTTGGCTCCCACGTCGAGTACTTCTCCCCGATGCCTGCGGCGCAGAACGAAGGCACCTTTTCAAAATACATCGGCGTCTTAACTAAGAAGAAAAGTCCTTACAGCTGCACAGCATCCAAAACCAGGTGGAATTATTTTCGCCTCAACTCCACAAAATGACGAAAAGGGAACAAATCAGAACGAAAGGAACTGCTTTAACTGGGCCAACATGCTGCCACCATGAGCGACGTCATTAAAAAAATCTAACGTAGGAAATCATCCTCACACCCACAGCGTTTGGCATGTAGGTCCAAACGCTTCACTTTTGTCACAGCTGACCTAATAAGAGTTTCCTCCATGTGTAGCTGATCGTGACACACCGCTACGACAAAATGAAAGCTGAAAACCAACATGGCTGTGAAACTACTGTGCGCTGTGCTGCTTACAGGAGTGAAGCAAAAATGAAGTAGAGGGAGAGAAAAGGCAAAAGAAAGGAACCTAAGGAAGGTTATGTTGAACGCATTTTCAGTTCAAGCCTGTGAAAATGTTACCACAGGCTGCATTTGAACGACAGTGACGTAGTTAATGAATACAGTTTGGCCTTAATGTGTAATGTTTCAGATATGTTTTGAGCAGAACGACACAGCTTGATGTCTGGTCATTTCACCATGGAGACTGATTTCTGGTTGCATTTTCAGACGAGTAGATTAAAATATTTTCAGAAGAAGAAGAACCCGAGGAAGACTGAAGGTCATTTTAGATGGAGACGCTCAATGTTCTTCATTTTGACGCAATACCACTAAGTAGAAATGATGGCGACCTGTTCCGTAACACGTGTAATATTTAAATATTCCCGGCGTTTTTTGGAGTGAAATTAGTGACTGAAACAAATCTAACACTTTGCAATTACTCTGCGACTCGGCATGAATGGGTCCAATCAGACCCGAGTTCCCATACAACAGGGATTCTTTTCCCAAGAGGCCGCAGACCGTGCCACTACATGGCTTCAGAAGAGTTAGACATTTCAGTTGGACAGCATGGATGTCGTGTCACAGGCGTAGTGGCGTACCTTGCATCTTCCAGGCTTTCCTCTGCTCCTCTTTGGCAATCTGCTCCATCTCTTTGTCATAAATGTAGTCTTGGCACATAAAGCAGTAAATTCCCCCATACAGCAGGTCGATGGCTGAACACACAGAGACAGGAGGAGAGAGAGACACACAGACAGACAGAGCACAATGACAAAAACCAGAGGACACGTTGGTTCATTGGACTGTGAGGAAGAGGATGTTGGTGCAGTCTGTGTGATTACCAATCTACACCGCTTGGAAACATGAAGAAGAAGAAGAAACGGAGTAAACTGCACTTTAAGAGTTCACACAACAACTCCTTTTTTCTCCTCTACAGTACGCAGCTACCCGTTTGACGTCGCCATAACAACCACACTATGGGCCTCTATCTCAACAGATGTCCTCTGCAGGTATGGAAGTGGGGGGGGGATGGAGCAAACTGGAGTAAAGGATGCGGGAAAGGAAGGATTTTAGAAAGATCTGAGAAGAAAAACGGTGGAAATAACCAAACTCCGACGTTTCTCTGTATCGAGAGGGTCACCGGGTAACCATGGGAACAGGAGGGCAATCGACGAGAGGATGGAAATGGGAGGGGAAAAAAAAAAAAAACACACGAGGAAACTAACAACATAAATGGCTGAATTAAAAAGCGGCAAACGAAGAGGGTTATTTAATAATTGCCGGTTTCGTCGGGTTCATTAAGGGCGGCTTAATTACTCCGTCCCCGCTCTGCTGAGATCTGTCCCTTTTCTCTGCCTTCTTTTCAACTATTTTTGTAGCATATAATTTAGCCGCCACCCTAATTAAACTCACAATTAGGCTCAGTGGGACGTGCACGTTTGAAGACAGCAGGGAGTCTTCCTGAGGGAGCTGATAATGCAGTATAGGGAAGGGACAAAAAACAAAACAAACAAAAAAAATCTACTAAATCCTGGTGTCTCAGCTTCTGCCAACCCCAGATTTTGTCTCGCCACCATCAGCATTTGTCAGCGTGGTAATAAATTCACTCAGGGACGCCCCTGAAGAGATGCCCCCCTTGGCAGTGAGCCGTCTCCGCCCACATCAGTGACAGGACAACAACAAAACAATTCAGCTAAAACGTGACCGTGATAACCCAAAAAGTTTACCTTGATTTGAATAAAAACAGTTGTGAAAATTTAAATTTTACTTTTTTTTTCTTTTTTTTTTACATTTTCGGAAGTTTTTCACAATTGTGTTCAATTTTTAACCTCCTTGTGAGGATTATATAGTTCTGTTGGTATTTGCTAAAAAAAAAATATCATCACCAGACGCACAGTATTGCACCAAGTTAAAAGAACAATTAAATGTATCATTAGCATGAATATGTTTGGTTATGAAGGTGGATAAGCAGTGAATTGTGAAAAGGAATACTAAATATTTCTGTTTCTTAACTGACTGTCTTTGGTTTTAACCTGGTTGCAAAGGACCAAATGCAACAAATTGCTTTCAAATACGCTAAATATGCAACAAATATGCATATTTCAAATACGCATATTTAGCGTATTTGAAAGCAATTTGTTCCATGGTGCAATATAGAGGTGGGAGACATGGACTTTGAATTTTATCCCAATATTTTTTGGTACAATTGTGATAAGGATAAAAGAAAATTATTTTTAAAAAGCCATATAGCTACCCTTTTCAATAAATGTAAATTTACTGATATATATTGACACATATTGGAGAAAATGATAATTAAAAAAAAGCACTCTGTTAATGTCAGTTTTTCTTTTTTTTTTTTTTAAATTCTTATAAAAAATTTGATAAGAAAAGTGATAAACAATAAGAAAATTAACAGCCCCAAGTCCAACAATCGTCAGAGAATGAAAGTTTTCAGAATTCTGGTTCTGTAGAACACCACAAAATATATGAGCTAAATCAATCAAGATGCACTAGAATTAAGACTTCTGGCTTTGATGTAGCAAGGAATAAATAAATAAATAAATAAAAACTGCATAAAAAAAGCATTTAAACAATTTAAAAACGACTGAAAACGGACGTCACTTGAAATTGGAATTGTATCTGATGTGTAGCCACTATTAAAAGTCGACGTTCGGTCAACAATTAGTTGTTTCTCAATAGCGTCCAAGCAATTCTTGGCTCATTGGAGCCTCTTCTGCTCAAATCTACAGTCTGTTTCATAAAATGATGTTGTTTAGTGAGTTGAAATGTTTGTTTTTGTTCCATTACTTGCTGGGGGGAACACGCCATGATAGCAGCCTACGTGCAAGTAGAAGTGACATCCAAAAGCCTGACTGGTTCAATGTCTGAAAGAGTTTCTGAAATAAAAATCAAATTTCATTGTGATTTGCCTTCTATATATATAAATAAAATCACATATTCCCTCCAATGGGAAACAAATACATCAGTGACATTCACCATCCCCCTCGAGGCTTATCTCCTTGTAGGTGTTGCAATTATGTTGCACTAGCTTGCGTAAGAGCTCCTAACTATGTCGCCCTTAATAAAATGTCTCAGCGTGCCACACTGAGGTCTGAGTGTGTCCAAACACACACAACTAAAAGCTCTCTTTATATACAAACACACTCTGATGAACAGAAGACAATACAGAGTTAAAAAATAGGGAAACTAGAACAGACTCAGAGCGGCGGTTCTTAATACGGCTCAGTGCTCAGGGTAGCATCTTGTCAGGGGCGTACGTGGTCTCTTATGGGGCCTCGTCAACTACACCGTTGATTACCACTAAAAACTATTTCATTTAGAATTTAAATTAAAACCGGCAGATTTTCCGCGACAATTCAATTAACGAATTTGTGTAAAAGGCGGGAAAAAAAACGTCTCAAGCTTGAGATTGGAAAAAGATTTCAGTACACTAAGATAAAAACAGAACAAAAAAAAACAAAACAAGTGACTGAAAACTGACCACAATTTTGGGCGTCTGGAGAACCCAGCCTGGCAGGCCACCATGCTTTACTTGCACTCCCCCCAGGCTAAGTGTCGGTTATTCATTAAATTATTTTTTTTAATAAACCAGGTTTGTAATTGACACACTGAATATGTCACAGACTGCACAAGCCACCTCAAATGGCTCACCTCACTCAAAATGTTCTGTGAAGGCCCATTTTAGAGAACACTGCCTCTATCTAAGTGTCAAATATCAAAGCCTTACGACAAGCTGCTGGTATCAATACACTGCGTTCCAAATTATTATGCAAATTGGATTTAAGTGTCAGAGATTAAATGTTTTGTTGTGCTATTAAATTTCTAGATGGTATTGTGTGTCAGGGCTCTTTGAATCACTATAATTAATTTCAGAGAGCTGGTTTGATTAGTTTGTCTGGTGAGCTTTCAAATAAAGGAAATCTACTTAAGAAGGATGTTCCACATTATTAAACAGGCCACAGGTTTCAAGCAATATGGGAAAGAGAAAGGATCTCTGCTGACGAAAATCATCAGATAGTGTAGTGCCGTATGACAAGATATGAAAACATTAGATATTTAATAAAAACTGAAGCGTTATCCTACTCTGAAGAGATTTGTGGCTGATTCAGAACAAAGATGGGTTTCTACAGATAAAAGGTTTCTGTTAGACAAATTCATTGGATTAGGAGAGCAGCTGTTAAAATGCCCTTAAAAAGCAGCAAACAGTTATTTGAAGCTGCTGATGCCTCTGGAACCTCAAAGTGGAGGATCCTCCAGAGGCTTGCGGAGCATGAACCTACTATTGGGCCCCTAACCAGAGCTCACAAGCAGAACCGGTCTCAGTGGGCCCAGCCGTACATGAAGATTAATTTTCAAACAGACTTGTTCACTGATGACTGCTGTGCAACCCTGGATGGTCCAGATGGATGCAGTAGTGGATTGGTGGTGGATGACCACCACATCCCAACACAGCTGTGACGTCAGCAAGGAGGTGGTGGAGTCATGCTTTGGGCTGAAATCATGGGGAGAGAGAGAGAGAGAGCTGGTCGACCCCTTCAGAGTCCATGAAGGTGTGAAAACGACCTCAGCAAAATATATGGACTTTCTGACTGATCACTTTCTTTCATGGTTCATAAAGAAGAGCCGTACTTTCAGCAGCAAAATCATCTTCCTGCATGACAATGAATGCTGTAAGGAATACCACTGTGTCATTGGCTGCTATGGGCATAAAAAGGGGAGAAACTCATGGTGTGGTCACCATCCTCTGACCTCTGACCTCAACCCTATTGAGAACCTTTGGAGTTTCCTCAAGCAGAAGATCTGAGGGTGGAATGCAGTTCATATCAAACCAGCAGCTCTGGGAAGGTTTTCTGACATCCTGCAAAGAAATTCAAGCAGAAACTTTCCACAAACTCACAAGTTCAATAAAGTTGTTTGTTATATCTTATATGCATATTGAATTAATTAAGCAATAAATTGGTTGTATTACCAAGAGCCGAAGCAGCTACAGCCAAATAGGGCGTCGCCATGGTATCATATAGTATATACAGTACAGTATATATATACATCATGTCATCTATTGGTAAAAGTAATTTAAAAAAACAACTAGTATGCTCTGGACTTAAGACGGAGTACATGAACACATATTCATGATGTGCTTTGATTAAACTAATTTATCTTCGGTGTAATTAAAGTACCTCAAATTTTACTTTATACCAGGTGAGTCTCTCTAACCTGAGAATGGGTTGGTTCTGTATCTTCAAATAAATGGAAAAGATTCCTAAGTTTGAAACAGGAACAGTCTGAGAAAATGCTGTCTGTGAGCTACAGTCAAGAGAGAGATTCCTTTGTGATATGATAGAGTTATGACATCACTGCGGATGTCATTGTTGCCAATGGAACTGAACATTCTAATGACGCATTCACATCAAACACGTTTTGAGCGTCAGGTGAGTCGTTTACATTCAAAGTCTATGTGGAATGTTGGATTCGCTTGACGAGCGAGTCAAACGCTCCAAACGCCTCATCGGCCCTCGACTTTGAATGTAAACCAGATGCGCCTGACTCTCAAAACATGTTTGGTGTGAACGCACCATTATATGTCCAGTGTCATATTAGTTCCATCATATTAGGACCAAAGCCTGGTCCTAATATGATGGACTCATTGCTTTGAGTCAGGGGTAACATTTAGAGGTAAAATGTGAATTAAGTTTTAGATAGGGTTAGGATTAGGGAAAATGTCTGTGTTAAGCAAAATCACAGCAACTAAAATGAAGGGAAATGAATGCAAAGTTCTAATATGGATCGAAATAGTTTTGATAAATCTGTATAGCATTTTGTTTTCTAAATCATTCTATAAATAATGATGATATAATGTTAGGTTGTATTTCTTCCAATTGCATAGCTGCAGTACATTAGTAGTCTAATGCGTTGAATGTGCTGAAACATATTCAACACATTAGAAACCAATCAGAACCAAAAGTTTGTCTTTTGGTTCTGATTGGTTGTTTCTGGACAGCAGCAGAGTCAGAGGAATTTTCAGATTCTCAGTTTCATATTTTACTGTCAGACACTTTTAACAAATATTCATCCATCATCATCTAACACATTTATCCTTGCGCACACACATTCACACCTAAGGACAATTTAGAGAGACCAATTACTGTTTAAGAAATTCTACCTGCTGCAGTTTTTATATACAGGAAAATTTTAATGTTTATTTTGGTGTTTTTAACTCTGAAATTGATCTTGTGTTTTCTCCATTTACTTTGGAGTTAGGAATATTATTTGCCTGTGTCTGTTTTGATTTCCTAAATTTGTGTAAAACA
This sequence comes from Xiphophorus hellerii, assembly GCF_003331165.1. Taxonomy (NCBI): domain Eukaryota; kingdom Metazoa; phylum Chordata; class Actinopteri; order Cyprinodontiformes; family Poeciliidae; genus Xiphophorus; species Xiphophorus hellerii. Next base: position 20,782,415 of record NC_045681.1, read on the forward strand.
TATAATTTTCATAATGCCCAGTGTTGGCAAAACCTGGGATTGGACAGTTATCCAGGTTAGTACCACCTGGGTGTGGGTCGGCGTAAAGGCCGAGCCGGGCTTAGACTGGCCTTCAGGCCAACGCCAACACGAAGCCCCTCCATGCAACCAGTGGAGGTTGGTCGCATGGACCTCGATGTTTGATTGGAGGTCCATCTTTCCTCGGATGTCTCTGTTGGATTGGAGGTCCGTCTTTCCTCGGACCTCCCTGTTGGATTGGAGGTCCGTCTTTCCTCAGACCTCCCTGTTGGATTGGAGGTCCATCTTTCCTCAGACCTCCCTGTTGGATTGGAGGTCCATCTTTCCTCAGACCTCCCTGTTGGATTGGAGGTCCGTCTTTCCTCAGACCTCCCTGTTGGATTGGAGGTCCGTCTTTCCTCGGACCTCCCTGTTGGATTGGAGGTCCATCTTTCCTCAGACCTCCCTGTTGGATTGGAGGTCCATCTTTCCTCGGACCTCCCTGTTGGATTGGAGGTCCATCTTTCCTCGGACCTCCCCGGTTGATTGGAGGTCCGTCTTTCCTCGGACCTCCCCGGTTGACTGAGGGTCTGCTTCTCCTCGGACCTCCCTGTTGGATTGGAGGTCCATCTTTCCTCAGACCTCCCTGTTGGATTGGAGGTCCGTCTTTCCTCGGACCTCCCCGGTTGATTGGAGGTCCATCTTTCCTCGGACCTCCCCAGTTGATTGGAGGTCTGCTTCTCCTCGGACCTCCCCGGTTGATTGGAGGTCTGCTTCTCCTCGGACCTCCCCTGTTGATTGGAGGTCCATCTTTCCTCGGACCTCCCTGATGGATTGGAGGTCCATCTTTCCTCGGACCTCCCCGGTTGATTGGAGGTCCGTCTTTCCTCGGACCTCCCCGGTTGATTGGAGGTCTGCTTCTCCTCGGACCTCCCCGGTTGATTGGAGGTCTGCTTCTCCTCGGACCTCCCTGGTTGATTGGAGGTCCATCTTTCCTGGGACCTCCCTGATGGATTGGAGGTCCATCTTTCCTCGGACCTCCCTGGTTGGTTGGAGGTCCGTCTTTCCTCAGACCTCCCTGGTTGATTGGAGGTCCATCTTTCTTCGGACCTCCCTGATTGATTGGAGGTCTGTCTTTCCTTGGTCTCTTCTGTTTGCAGGGAGCCTTCTTTTTGCATGGGGACCTCTGGTTGGGTGGAGACTCTCGGATGGTTGTTTTCCAGAGCAAGTTTCAACTTTATCTTCAGGTCTGCAACCTGACCCTGCAATGATTTTACTGTTTCCTCCTGTTCTTTGATTTTGGAAGCTTGCTCAGTGTGAGTTTTGATCTGTTCCTCAAATTTAAGTCTCTCTTTGTATCCTTCAATCATTACTTCAATCAGACCTTTATTGCGGGATTCATATTTTTCTGCCTCCCTCTTGAAGTGATCCAGCTGTTGAAGAACGCTCTTTGATTCACCTTCACGTTTGACTTGCAGATGACGTTCTCTTTCCAACATTTTTTGCAGCTTTTGAATCTCCTCCTGCTGTGATTTCACTTCAGCCTGGCATGCAATCCTTTTGTCTCTTTCCTCACGGAGTTCAAAAATCTTACTCTGCAGTTCTTCTTGAAGATCGCCTACCTGCTTTGTGAGATTGATGACGTGTTGGCTAGTCTCGTCCACGTCTTCCACTAAGGGGGTGATCTCGAAGCCAGCAGAAGGAGTTGTTTTCTGCTCGACTTCCAATGATCTTGGGCTCTCAAAGTCGCCGGAAGGACTTGGTTCCCCCTGGGTCTCCGATGATTCATCTTCCGGCTCGCTGTCGTCGTCAAAAACAAGGATTTCGTCGTAGTCGACTTGGATGTTTTGCTCCATCATTTCAATCCATGAAAGCTCAGCTGGAAAAGCTTCATGTTCACAAGTATTCTGTTGTTGCTTCATATCTATATTCTGGTAAATTATTTCGTCTCTGAAAGGATTAATTTCGAACGTGCTCTGAAGAGTGATCTGTCGCGATAGAACTGTGGAACAGGTCTGAGAAAACACTGTCTGTGAGCTACAGTCAAGAGAGAGATTCCTTTGTGATATCATAGAGTGATGACATCACTGCGGATGTCATTGTTGCCAATGGAACTGAATATTCTAATGACGCATTCACATCAAATACGTTTTGAGCGTCAGGCGAGTCTGGTTTACATTCAAAGTCTATGTGGAGTGTTGGACGCCATGGACTCGTTTGATGTCAAACGCTCCCAACGGCCGCTAGGTGCTCCAAACGCACCACATCGGCCCTCAACGCGCCTCCACATAGATGTTGAATGTAACATCTGATGCGCCTGACTCTCAAAACGTGCTTGGTGTGAACGCACCATTATATGTCCAGTGTCATATTAGTTCCATCATATTAGGACCAAAGCCTGGTCCTAATATGATGGACTCATTGCTTTGAGTCAGGGGTAACATTTAGAGGTAAAATGTGAATTAAGTTTTAGATAGGGTTAGGATTAGGGAAATTGTCTGTGTTAAGCAAAATCACAGCAACTAAAATGAAGGGAAATGAATGCAAAGTTCTAATATGGATCGAAATAGTTTTGATAAATCTGTATAGCATTTTGTTTTCTAAATCATTCTATAAATAATGATGATATAATGTTAGGTTGTATTTCTGCCAATTGCATAGCTGCAGTACATTAGTAGTCTAATGTGTTGAATGTGCTGAGACACATTCAACACATTAGAAACCAATCAGAACCAAAAGTTTGTTGTTTTGGTTCTGATTGGTTGTTTCTGGACAGCAGCAGAGTCAGAGGAATTTTCAGATTCTCAGTTTCATATTTTACTGTCAGACACTTAAATATTCATCTAACACACTTATCCTTACACACACACACATTCACACTTAGGACAATTTAGAGAGACCAATTGTTTTTTTACAAATTGTACCTGCTGCAGTTTTTATATATAGGAAAATTTTAATAATGTTTATTTTGGTGCTTTTAACTCTGAAATTGATCTTGTCTTTTCTCCATTGACTTTGGAGTTATGAATATTATTTGCCTGTGTCTGTTTTGATTTCCTAAATTTGTGTAAAACATATAATTTTCATAACGCCCAGTGTTGGCAAAACCTGGGTTTGGATAGTTATCTAGGTTAGTGCCACCGGGGTGTTGGTCGGCGTAAAGGCCAAGCTGGGCTTAGACTGGCCTTCAGGCCAACGCCAACGCCAACATGAAGCCCCTCCATGCAACCAGTAGAGGTTGGTCGCATGGACCTCGATGTTTGATTGGAGGTCCATCTTTCCTCGGACCTCCCCGTTGGATTGGAGGTCCAAACGCCTCATCGGCCCTCGACTTTGAATGTAAACCAGATGCGCCTGACTCTCAAAATGTGTTTGGTGTGAACGCACCATTATATGTCCAGTGTCATATTAGTTCCATCATATTAGGACCAAAGCCTGGTCCTAGTTCTGATATGGGTCGAAATAGTTTTGACAAATCTGTATAGCATTTTGTTTTCTAAATCATTCTATAAATAATGATGATATAATGTTAGGTTGTATTTGCTCTGGGAAGTTATTCTGACATCCTGCAAAGAAATTCATGCAGAAACTTTCCACAAACTCACAAGTTCAATGGATCAAGAATTGTGCAGGTGATATCAAAGAAGGTGATATGTAACTTGGTCTGTTAAGATGTTTCTGATTGAAATAGCGTTAGGGTTAACCCTAATGCTGCACATTCAAAGAATGACCGTTTGCAATTATTTATAATTAATACAATGTTTAGAAAATCTGCTGTGCTTAATAATTTAGAACAGTGCATTTAGAGTTTTTTATTTTAAAAAAAAATACTGTTCTCATGGGGAATTTTGTTCAGTAAAATTTGATTTATACTGTAATAGTTCATGACTTGAAAATTATACTGACCATCATTTGCATTGACCATTTAAGAAAATCTGAGAAAATATCACTTGTATAATCATTTGGATCACAGTGTAATGAGACGTATGTTAGCGCACTGTTATAAGCCGTAAATAATGGGATGTGCCATTTTTTCGGTGCAAGTGCATTAACAATCTGAACACACAGTGGAGTGCAATAATAATAATGATAATAAATAACATGCAGTGACATTTTTATGCATTTAATCAGCTTATGAGTGATCAGCCACTAGATTTTAGGGTATTTTGCCAAAGCAGTACACTGCAATGGGAGACACAGTGTGAAGATCGCTGATCTGTTATTTAAAAAATAAAAAATAAAATAAATAAATAAATAAATAAATAAAAGAAATCACTGAAATGGACGGCCCTGCCATTCTGCTCCGGACCCTAAACACCCAGTTTATCTATAAAGTCTGGTATGACGTTCAACTCTACCTGTTGTTTTCGAATAATAAAACATCAGTAGTCTTTAGCAGACAACTTATCCATTTAAAAAGATAATGGTATATTTGATTATGAATACACAACCCACACAGAGCGACTAGTTTTATTTAGTCCGCTGCCGTAGCTGCTTGGTTGTTGTTTTACTTTCAAAATTTCCTGTCACCTTTCAACATTTTTAATACGAAAACACGATGGGGCAACTGGTGCACTGCCAGGGGGAAAACCCTGAGCAACCCTTACCTGGGGCATCAATAATGCTAGAACCGCCACTGATTTTACCAAATCTGCTCCGTTTTTCCCAACGTACTCAATTCCATACATCAGATAAAAAAGTAAATGGACACAAATTTGTGTTAGCGTGTGTGTGTGTGTGGGTGGGTGGTCATACCGAGGTTATGCCTTTTGCTCTTGGCATGTTCGTGGATGTGTTTCTTGGAGAAGCAGGCGAAGAAGACACAGTGGAGGCAGGAGTGGAGTCTGTTGAGGTGGGCTCCGCACATGTGGCAGATGCATGACTTGGCCTGCAGAGGGGAGAGGTGGGACAAATAATATTCACCAGATCTGCACAAAACATTGAGTTCTGTTTTTTTAATGCATTGTGGTGAACTTTTGTGCTATATGGCTCTTTATTCTACTTAATTTGTAACTAGATTTACTTTTGTTAAAAAATAAAAACAAACTATTATTCTCTTTTTTGGGGGGGAAGAAGCTTATTAGATTGTCTGAAATATCTTGTATCTATACTGATTGCACATTGAGGGACTACAGATGAAAACTAGCCTTAATGGCTAACTGAAGCATATTATGTGACGTGCATTGTTCCTTTTAAAATAAACAGAAAAACATCTCGAGTGTAAATACAGTGTATTCAAATTGTGCTACACATACATTCTGTTTGTCTGTGAAAAGTAGCAGAGGGGGCCAGGGGGGGCGGGGGGTAAGAGGGGTGCATGCAGATGAAATGCTGGCATGCCAATGAGCCTGCATGGAAATGAGAAGAAATGCGGAATGCTGGAAACAGCAGGGAGGGCAAAATGAGAGGAACACGGATGAAGGAGGTAGAAGAGAGAGAAAGTGAAATTTAAGATTTTTGTGTGTTAATAACATGAGGGAGAGTAGGACCAATGAAAACAGATTCACAGCTGAGATGTGACATAACATAATAATGCCGCATGAGACACTGGAACTGAAATTGCGTAGAATGAAATAATAATAATAATAATAATAATAATAACGCAGAGAGAAAAGAAAAAGATCGTCTGAACCCCCAAAGTGAAAACAAGAAGGAAAACTTGTTCAAAAGCGAAAAAGTGGGTCATGGGGAAACCGAGGCTCGCTGATGCATGTTGGCATCAAAGGCTGTGCTGCGTCGTCTTACAGTGGGATGTCGGAAAATATTGAAGAAATGATGCTGTGCATCTACAGAGTCGCGTCAGAGCTGGACCAGGGTTGCCAGGTCTGATGACGGGGGGGGGGGGACTACATGTGCTGACTGCCTGTTTCCATGGGGGGGAAGGTGTGACTGTAGCTATTCATGTATTCATACCTTTCAGCTGTTTTATCACATCACAACCACAAACTTCGCCGTATTTTCCTGAGGTGTAATGTCAGTGACCAACTCAAAAAAAAGATCACAATTTCCTCTCTAATCCAAAAATATTAATATCAAGTCGGTATCAGTACCAGGATCAATACTTTTAGTTTCATTTACCCTCTTAAATTTTTTTTTTTTTGCATTATTTTCTAAAGTCTACCTTTTGTTTTTTTTTACTATGATTTGCTTTAAAATGATATATTTTTGCACTTTACAGAGGAAAAAAAATGCACACACATTTTTTTCTACAGTTTATCATGTGATTATGTTAAAATACCTGTAACATTTATCTAAATTATGTCCTGTGTTTTATATAATGAAAAGAGGAACCACAAAAAAGTAATCGTTATTAGTTTGACGATATATCACATTTAAATAATACGTATCGGCACTGCTCTCGGTTTGACGTCAAAACATGCGTATCGGACACCTTTAAACACTACCGGCTTTTTTGTTTTTCCATAAATTATTGGTTCAGTGCGTCTCGCAGCATGACGTTTTCATTTGGACACTGTCCCATACAGTTTTTTCTAGCTAGAATAATTAATGGAAAAGAAATACTGAGGTAAAATGATCTCGGATGCAGTGACACTAGAGAGTTACTATCAAGCAAGGGCGGTGCCAGGCTCCTCGCGTTAGAGGGTGAGCATCAAGCAAGTACCCCACACCGCCCGCCCCCAGCAACGTTCAACGAGAACATGCAAGTGCAGAATGGATGCAAACAGATACAGACCCCAGCCCACACTGCAGAGGCGCACGTAGCACTCCCAATAATCCTCACATCTGTAAGGTTTGATGTATAAGAAGTGACGAAGAGACAGAACCTCGTCGATCAATCTCGTAGTGAAATATTTGTAAGGCTGATTTCCGCGGATGTAGCATGATTTATTGGTGAGGGAAGACGGGGGGGAAGGTTTGGTTGTTTCAAACCTGGCAGAATCCCCTCAGACGTGGAAACACCACTGTGCACGCTGGTGGAAGGAAGTGGAGCCACAGCAGGCGCAGTGCCAACGCAAACAGACGCACATCAGCTCTCAGATCTAGTGTTCAGCCTAAGCTTTGATAGGAGCCAATGTTTGGAGTGACAAGTTTGCTTTAGTTTGAACTACACGTTGTGTCAAAGAGCACAAGCCTCTGAGGGTAGTTTTTATTTATTTGAAAGCTATTTTTTTTTGGCATTAGATGTGCCTCATTTGGAAGGGCGGGGAACTCGTCAGACATTCAATACAAAGACAAAAAAAAACAACAGGTTGTGTCGCACAGTGGGACACTTGTCTCCCCTCCACTTGTTACCTTGCGTTTTCTGGTCTCGGCTGAACCGCTCCACACGAAACATTGATAAATAAGCCTCAGGTTCTGCTTCCAGTTGTCCACTTTGAAGCTGTTCACATGGGGGCAGCCTGCGGGACTCATGGCAGTCACAGCATCCGGCTTTCCGCCTCCTCCGAGCGACGAACCTGTTCACAAGCCGCCCCCTGCCGCCCCGGTCCGAACGGCTTTTTTCCCCCCTTCCTTCCAGCTAGCTCGCCAGCTTCGTTTATCCAACGAATGCTGCGTACTGGCTAACTGGCCATGTCCCGGTAGCAGGAGCTGATGCACACGCAGCAGCCAACATGGAGGCGAATGTTTACACTGCGGCCTGTTTGCAACTTATCATTGACGCTATTAAAGCCAGGACTGCGCAGCACGTGAAGCTCTTCAAATTCGCTCAATTACATGTTAGCGCGCTGGCTAAAGTTGGTTAGCACTGGAATTTCAACACAGCGACTGTCGTCAGGACCCTCCTTAATAACAGCGCCGGACCAACCAGAGCCGCGTTCCCAGCGTGATTGGCGTGTGCCAACGTTCGGCTTTTTCTCTTCCATGTCCCGCCTCTACGCAACGGGTGCTGCGTCCTGATTGGTTGGCTTCCCCTCCCCACCCCCCGTGAACCACATCCGCTGTTTTGGAGGTGTTCTTTGCCTGGGCTTACTCTGCAACAGTCAACCGGATGGTGACCTGGGTGGAAATTATGAGGCGGCGTGGGAGGAGTGTTTTTGCCGGCGGGAAATGTAAAGAGCAAAACATATCAGTTTGCTACGCTTCAAACCGAAGGTTCCCACACATTTTTATGTAACTTCTTTTAATACACCGGCTTCCAGAACCAACTTTTCAGAGTTCTAATTGTTCATGTTAAAAAAACAAAATAATAATAGAAAAAGTCACTCTCCGATTTTATTTATTTGCATTTACCACAACATACAAACACCGGTTATTTTCTACCTTAGCCATATGCTCGAAGTGGCCGACTGTCGCCCTTCTAGAAGGGACATCCAGGGTATGCCCCAGTTGGTGTATCGTTTGAAATGACATGAACCCCACCCGTGAGCAAGCGCACAAAATTGCCCGGCCGGGTGAAAAATGGTGCGCACCCAATGAGAAGAGAGTCAACCTCAAAGCTATAACCAAGACTGTGATCCACTATGAAATGATGGACGCTAAAGTAGAGCGTGTAGAGGAAATTAACCGACACCTGTATTCTTAAACAATTTATTAACAGATCCACAATCGCAATGCTCAAGCTCCCAATTGATAAAGACAGATTGGTTATATCTGTTGACTTCAAGCTGTCAAAACAGTTTCTTGTGCAGTGCTCTAGTGACACCTAGTGGATCTGGCCTAAAAAAAAATAAAAAAATAGGGAGAAACAAACAAAAAAAACAACAACAGTGCACCAGATTGTGTTCGACTTCTCCACAGTGTCGAGATTCGTCGAGGGTATGTCCGTGTGTACAAGCTTCGCGTTTTATGATATCTACAATCTAACCAAGGAGTGAGAAGAAAACGATCAGCGCGGTCTTTACAAAATGTAGAATATAATCATATTTATTCCTCGTCAGCCAAAGATGCTTCACTTCATTCGTAATGCCCCTCCAGTTACGGCCATCATGCAGAAGAACCCAAAAAAACAAAACAAAACAAAAAAAAACAAGTGAGATTTATTCACACGCGTTTGGAACAGATAAGTCCAGTTTTTATTGGTGTGGTTTCTGTCAGCGTAGCTGTGGCGCTCCTGAACATTGATAAATAAAACACAGATGAAAATTTGATTTTTTTTTTCTTTCCTTTTCTTTTTTCCTTTTTCTCTAAGGATCTGTTATCCTTAAGACACGGTGAAGTAAGAATAACCAAATTAATCATCATTCCACACAATTAGGTTTTTTTCCTTGACCAATGTCCTGACGCAACAGAATGTTTTCTTTTCCTCTTTTAAAAAAAAAAAAAAAAATCCAACTCATCCCGGGAAGAACGTGTTGGGGTGGCTGTGGCGTTCTGTCCCTGTCCAAGGCCCCCTCATGAATAACTCGACGTTTTGCTACCGACGTCGTCCTCCTGAGATCCCATACTCTGCAGGAAAAGTGAAGAAGCAGCAGCAGCAGCACGGGTCAGAAATGTTTACCACGAAAACACAGAAGCCATAGCTACGTTCTTAGAACAAAAACAGATTAATAGTGGGGCTTTTCTTTTTGACACACTTTGCAGAAGAAACGCTCTCGGATTTCGCCACGGTTCAAATATAACTTTGACATTCCCGTCCAAATTATGCTTGACAGTAGTGTGACGTATTTGCTTTTCACTAGAGAACTCTGTCAGATTTCTCCAATTTTTGTGAAGTTTGTGACCTACGGGTGTGATTTTAGATTATTCCGATTATTCTCTCTTAGTACTGGTGTAAAATAACATAAAAAACTTGTAACTTTTATCAAGGAGTTGCTATAGGAAGGATTTCCTGTAGCAGTCTGTATTAAGAGTGGTGTGAAGAAGCCTCTGATAATTCTGCTGTTGTCACGATAACAAATTTCACGGGACGATAAACTGTCCCAGAAGTTATTGCGATAAACGATAATATTGTTCCTTTGAGACCATTTTCAACTGATACAACGATAGCGGCTTTATAGTGCAAGAACACATTTTCAGTTCCATATTGGACATTTTAAGCTATATCTAGCATTTTATATTAGTAATTATAAGTGATAGCATTACTAAACCAAAAGTATGCTCCATGTATTCCCCAAGTAATGAAGATTGGTACGTTAACTCTGTTTTTTAAAAGACTACAACAATTTCTAAATCCAGCATGTTCTATGACTGACAGAGGGGAAAAGCTCAAATAAACAAAATGGCTTTATTGAAATCTGCTTCACCTTCCTGGTCTGCTTAGAAAGTCTGGCTATTTAACTCCAGCTTGAATGAATATGTCTCAATATGTTGGAGAAAACATGCTTTCTTACTGCACTGAATTAAATAGCATTTTTTTTTACGAGCTTAACGTTATTAACATTCATATTCAGCTGTCAGGTTACGGAAAACAGGTATTCACGACTGTTATTCCGAATATGGCGTGCGTTTCATTTTATTGCTTTTAATCAGGCAATAAGTAGATAAAGATACTATTTAAAGCTACTGACTGTAAGAGTCAGGCAGGAATGCCTGGCAATGATGATGCAAAAGCTTAAACACACACCTCCTTGTTTGAAACTGCAGTGTAGTAACCTACTGGGTTTTTGGTGATCTAAGATGTCACTTCAGCAGTAGTGAAAATATATGGAAAGCCAAACGTGTCGAAAATGCTGTACTTTGTTGTGTCTGGTAGTAAACACTAGTAAATGGTGATTAAGAGGAACATGGCATCAGTCATGTCAGCGAGTTGTGATTGTTTAAATATTTTATTTTCTCTTTGGTGGATCAAAATTGATATGGTGTAAAAATTAAGCCCAAATGAACTGAATCAACCAATGCCAGTCATTTCTATTTTATCCGATTTTACTAAAAAAGTTGGTTCAAACGGGAAGGACATTTCTGAAACCTTTTTAATTCCAATTTTGAATCTGGGTTACATACCAAACTGTGGTTTGCGTGCAGTATTGCGCATATACTTGCCATATTCTAAGACTCAGTAAAGATTAGCTTTAGTGATATTAAACTCTTTAACCAGCTACCTCACCAATCCATGTTTAATCTATGGCTGTCCCAGTCAACACAGTGAGGTCCAGCTTAACAGCGTTTGGAACCAAATAGAAGGAAAAAATATATATATATATACTTTTTTTCCCCCCTTTTACCTTTCTTAAATTTGTAGGTACAAAATATCAACTCAGATAAAGACATTCAAATACGTCATAATATTGAGGTTTTTAACCCTTTATCTGATAACATGACATGTATGTTAAATTATTTTGATGATAATGTTGACTATAATTACTACAGAAGGCAGTAATTATAGTCAACATTTATTTTACTGATCATATTTAGACCATGTTGTAAAATGTTACTTTTTTTTATCAATTATTCTCATAGTACTATCATAAATTTTGCATGAACACAAGACATGTGTTATAACAGCCATCACTAATGCAGAATTCTGCAATAAAACACTCACCTTCTGCACAAACTGTGGGTTTACTGTAATTTCTTGATCCATAGACTTTAGTTTCTCATCCAGCTCTATACATTTCAACATCTGTAAATAAGAACAATGAAACCGTGATATGGATTATAGCAGCTTTAACCAGGATATTAAAGCAGAAAAAAATATCCACAGGCAGATTTCAGGATCACCTCTTGATCTATTTTGTGGAGCATTGCTGGGTTGTTGTATTTTTCGGGGTTGTCATGGAAACAGACCATACCGTCCTTTTGGTTAATGCTAGCATAGATCTCGCCATCTTCAATCTGAAATACACATTTATTATTATTATTTTCTTTTATACATGAACCGCTTGCAACGGAGCTCGTTTTTAAACTCGCGTTAAAATGTAAAAGAGAAAATATTTGAAACAGCTCAAAGTTGTTTGTGTGAACAGACTCACCATGTGTAAGACGTATTTCTCTGCTTCCTGGGGACCTGAAAGCTGCACTCGACTCGCCATGTCTTGCAAAGACAACGTCAGGAAAGTCTGCGGGGATCGGACGAAACAGGAAGTCACTGGAGACCCGCTGAAGCCGTTTTTGTAGAGAGCAGCAACTTAACTTTACTTTGATTTTTTAGCATTGCAGCAGCAAAACTGTAAGTGACGTACTTGATTATAGTACATTTGAAATAATACGAGTTTTTGGGAAATCAGTGCAACTGAAATTAAGTCAGTTTTGGTTTTATTCCTGCTGTATTATTGGTAATTTACTATTTAATTTTACCATTGTATTTTTTTAAAAATCAAACTTACTTTTATGTTTTAACTATTGTGAAGCACGTTCGTCGTCTGAGGTTGCTGTTTAAATCGTAATCTTTCAACGTATTTTCAGGAGTAGCACAATATATTTACCCCTAAATAAAATCAAGTTTAAATATTAATCTTGGTACATTAAACTTCGGAGCCCAGAATTAACTCATAAAATAACCATTTATAAAAGAAAACCATGCAATCTAAACTGTATTGTTGGTTAATCTAAGTATAATCTAAGTACCCAATTTAGTAAATTTTTGTAACTTTTAAAATTTTTTAAAATGGAAAACAGTGGGCCACTCCTAGCGACAGAGACACTGGATGTCACAGGCTTTCCCTGATTCCTGTGGAATATTTCATGAGTTTTTCTGAGGTCACTTTCAGGAACATGTTATAAGACTTTCTAAAAGCAGATTGAACGCAGGCTTCTAGTAACACATGTCATCATTTCAGGATAGGAAGCTGAAACTCTGGCTAAACTGTTTTTGAAATCATTTTTCTCATTAGCTATGCTTTGTCTCATGCGACTGAAATCTTTCCGCTGGTTTTGCTTCGTTTTATTTTGCTCCAGCTTCAGAAGAAAGAAGACTTGTCTTCAGAGCATGATTGGATATCTAAATCAACTGCTCGTTTTATGCTACTGCATCACTGACTTTACCTTACAGTTTAGCTTCATTTCATTCCATTTAAAGCCCGATTTAATCAGTGTGCATTTCCACAATTAAGACAATTAGTGCAAGTTAGTCACCCGGAGCCCCCCACCTTTGTTAGCCTCTGGATGTTCTTCTTGTAGAGGGAAGAGAGGCACTGCTTGACCAGGCCTGTGTTGTTGTCTCGTGTGAACGTCTCGTTGTGTTTGTTGACCAGGCTGCGCAGCTCGGCGGGGTTGTTGGTGGAGTAGACCTGAGCCAGCTCGTGGTAGGCGTTGCTCAGGGGCTGTGGGTGGAGGCGGAAACCACGGTTATAGCAGGAGAGGAAAACGGTATGCTCAGACTGGCTGATATAATTTCTTCACTTCCAGAAGTATTCATGCCCCATTTTTCACCTTTCAACCACAAACTTTATGGGTTTTATTGGGATTTTATGAGATAGACCAAAACAAAATCATGGGGTTTTCGGAGTTCAAGCTCAGTCAGAGAGTAAGGCAAAATGTATTTAGGTCTGGACTTTGACTAGACACATGAATATGCTTTCATATAAACCAAGATTTTTCTCATGTGGACCCAAAACCATCAAGTCACAGCATCGGCCAAAATCAGAATCGACAAGTCAGGCCATTTAAAGATTAGTGATCAGCCAGAAAACTGCTGCAACTCTAATTTCAGATTTTGATTTTTTTTTTCCCAATTTCTCCCTTAAACCTCACAATTAGGTGCAATTTTGTGTTGGTTTATCACTCAACATCCCAACAAAATACACTGAAGGTGAGACAAAGGAGAAAGTTGAACGGCACAAATAACTTGCATAAAATGGAGAATGTTAATGTTTTAGCTAAAATGCTATATTCTGGTAGCTGCTCTTCAAAGTACTCTAAAGAAGAAGAGTCACCCAGCAGGTCAGACATTGGACAGAATTTCTATCCACTTGTTTCGCTAAAGCTGAGAAAGCACCAGCGTCGTGATCCAGTTCCTACCTTGATGAACCTTCCTACTATCTGTGAAGTGTATTTGGGCAGCGGCTGCACTTTGCCGTGGAGAATGAGCGACACCAGGATGTACTTCTTATAGGCTTCCAACATGATGTGACTCACTGCCATGGCCGGAGTGGTTATTGCCTGTCGAGGAACACCAGACGGGTTAGTGTCCCCCTCGGAGCACGACTGGCTGCGACGTCGGACGAGCTAACGGGAGCGTACCTGTTCATAAAAATACAGTGCTCTTTCAAAGTTTTTCAGGCCCGTGTAGATCATGCCGCCGTAGTAGTAGTAACATAAAAAGTGCTTTGCGTCGTAGGCTCCGTTTTCCTTGCAGATGTCCATCATGTCCACCTCCAAGAAGGGCAGAGCGGGCTTGAAGCACTTCGCTAACAAGCACAGCTGCAGGAGAACGAGAGGAGGGTGAGGGCGGCGGAGTCGGACCGGACCGGACCGGGGGAGGAAACGGCCGACTCACCTGACACAGGTCTGCATGAACTGAGGTAAGTTGGTTTGTGTTCATCTGCATTTTGTCTATTGCCTGTTTTAGGATGACGACACCCCTCAAAGGCTGCAGAAGGAGAAGAAGATGGAAGCGTCAAATCAAACTGAAACTGCTTTAAAACGCAGCCAAATATTTACTCTGAGAAGAAAACAGAAAAAAAAAAAAAAAAACACCTCTCTTTGGTCTTGGAAATCATTCTAAGCTTAGAGTAAAATGACCGCCACATGTCAGAGCAACATTAAAAAGTAAAAAAAAAAACACCCACACACCAAAGAACTAGACCAGCGATTGAACTAGCAGGAAGTGGTGGTTTCATGTAGCAGCAAGCTAAGTGCAGCATGACTGATTTACTATTTCACCATAAGTATGTCAAGCAGACCCTTTGACTTTATGAGAAATGAACTCTGTCCTGTATGGAGCACACAATGAGCAGCTGGACTATAAATACAGTAAGTAGAAAGACGAACCCTCTGAAAAGGGTTTTACGAAGCTGCAAGTGTGCTGCAGCCGACAGGAAGTAAATCCAGAACTGAGAAGAGGAGCTGGGCTAAAAAAGCCGTAAAAGTTCAGGAAACAGCAAACAGCAGTGGTGAAAACAGAAATCAGAACTTTCCTGTCTTCATCAGCTGCCACAGCGCAGACTGCTGAGAGTCTGAGAGCCAGTATAACTCAATGTGAAACTGATCTTATCTAGCTCTGCAAAGGCCTGAAAATCTGCCACTGTCCTCATCTGCTCTGCTGTTACAGAGAACTGCCTGACTGACTGACTGACTGACTCGCCCACCAGGTCACGTCTGCATGTGCGATTAACAACAGTCACCCCACTAGTCGCTAACAGTGCTATATGACAAAAAATTATAACCTCCCCCTCCTACCGGTCAGGGCTGCGTGATATTAGAGAATCTTGCGACGGCGATAATATTGGGAAATATTGTGATGACAATATCAGTTATGCCTGTTTCCTTCTCTCCTGTCTGTCTGATCTGTGCTTCCTTTAGCATTTTTGCCAGTCATTTATGTCTTGTGTGAGCTTTTCCTAATTCTATTGGCTAAATGTTGCATGAGCATGAAAAAATACAACTTCAGAACTCATAAAATATATCAGCTCTCCAAACAGTCCTCAGGCAAGCGAATATTGCATACCACAACTACCAATTCATATTTAAGCCACTTAATAACTACTTAAAATTAAAAGATTAGTTCATAAAATAAGAAAAAGCGCAACTCATTACGTAGCTTCATCACAAATAGAACAATATATTTAATGACTTTTTCTGTTCGTTTCGATGGCTTCAATTCTGGGAAAACCTCAAATTACCTCAATTAGAAGATAAGAATATTACTTGAAACCAATAAAATATAATTTCCAATATAGAAACGATCTTTTGCATAAGTTAAAGTTTCAATATAAAATCAGCATCTCCATAAAGTTCATCAGCAGAAGGAAGCATGAAGACTTTGGACCACTAAGTCCAGTCCTTTATCCTCCGTAACTTCTGATGTTTCTGTTTCGGGACGAGACTAACAAATTAAATTACATTTTTTCCTGAAACTTTTCAGCTCAAAACAGAACAATATAAGAATTTTGCCGAAACGTTTACAAAAAGTAAAGCTCACCGAACGGCGTCATAAAGTCTACGATGTTTACAGAAGGAAAAGGTCAAATTCTCCACTCAGATGAGAACCTATGAAATTATGTCGTCTGAAGCAAGAAACCGATTCACTCGGATCTGCTGAAGCTCTTACCTGTTTCCGCTCTACTAGGGCGTTTGTCAATTGGTGGCAGAGGCCAGCAACTGCAAGGAGAGAGAAAATAATCATCGATATTTCAGAAAAAAAAAACAAAACAGCAGTTCGTTTTTTGATAAATGGCTCAGTAGATATTCAACTTTTTTTCCTACCGTTTTCAAAAGCTGCCATCATTTATTTATCAAGCATGCTGTAAGAATTTTGCTTCGGCAACGGCTGCCTGTTTACGGGTCGAAAAGGTCAGTGTCTTTGCGTCGCTACATTTTATTCTACTTCTCAAATTGTGTGTCACAATGTAGAACTATGTTATTATTTGTTTTTGTAGCCAAATTGATTCAAATATAACTTAGGTGAATGTGAAAACGCTTTTAATGCCAGGTGGGAACAACCAGATCCATATCTGTCCGTTTGTGTTCGAATCAATCAGCCCACAGTAGAAAAGGCACCGTGAGCGCCGCAGACAGGATGTAAACGAGCTTTGTTCACCGTCAAAGAGTTTACTTACAAGTGTCTGTTGCATATCTAATGTGCTCCCCATTACAGGTGCTGATGAAGAGCTGAACTTGGGAGAAGAGCGTCTCAAAGTCTGGGATGTTTGGCATGGAGAACTTCACGAATCTGAAAATAAGAGAAGGAGAAGATCAACTCTCGCCCTGCAGCGCAACCATGAGAAATTAACAACATTACAGGCCTCGACAGGAAACAACTAAATATCAACTAAACCAAAGTTTAGCTGAGATTCTTAATCATATGTAATATAATCAGAATTATGCAGGTATTAAACATATTTTTCATACATTTTCTCTGTATGAAAAAAGTTTTGTTTCTTTTATTGGGCTGAAAAAGAGAACGTAACATTCCAATTCCAATTCATTAAAAATCTTCAGCACATCTTTCTTTCTTTTCTAAAGAAGAGAATCAACCACGTTGTTCTGCTACCAGAACCTGCAAACGTCCAGTTTACCGGACGCAAACAGAGGAAAAACTCTGACTCACAGCACAGCCAGCACACCCAGGGAGTGCTCCTGGATGTCCAAGGCCCCCAGCACCGTGTCCAGATGGGACAGATTTTTGGCCAGCAGCTCCCCGCTCTTGTTGATCAACTCGCACAGCTGAGTCATCTGGCCTGGGAGGGGAGATTGACAGGGAGAAATTTAAACTTTCTAAAACTACAGCACTTTGGGGAAAAGAAAAACAAAAAAACATCTTAGATCCGGTTAAACTTTTCCACGTTTTTGTCACGTTACAACCACAAACTTGAATCCATGGTCAGAGGAACGTCTTTTATTTAAAAAAAAAAAAAACAATCTATGAGCATCTTTTCAAATCCGGTGACACCAATTTCCTTCCATAACCAATAAAAACACTTTACCTGAATTTTAGTTCCTGTTAGGGAATATCAGTGAGGAAAAACATGAAAGATGTGAAAAAGCTTTGGAATAAAAGCTAAAGCTCAACCAACTTGTAAAACAAATGGAGGAATACACACACATTTGTTGCCTTTTAAGGTAGAAATATTGGTAATGTGGTGCAGACTGTATTTGAAATGGTAAATAGAAGCATATTAACTGCAATGTAGTGGGAAAAAATGAATCAGGAACAAGTGACGGAGCTTGAGTCGGCTGGTAAAGACAAAGCAGAAGATTCAGCTCTAATTACAAAGTGTTGAATCTGACTTTTCAGATTTGTTTAGGTAAATACCTTTGAAAAACTACATATTTCCTTTGATCTTGTCTGTTGCAATAATTCCCCATAAAACACACTGATGTCTGTTCGTGACAAAAAGTGGAAAAGTGCAAGGCATTATTTTTTCCAAGAAAAAAAGAAAACTAAAGGACACTGGATTTATGTAATAACGTTAACTGTGTGTTACTTTCAGAGCTAATATAAGATGAATGCTTTTTTTATTCATAGAAAAAAAATAGCTAGGTTTTCTATATTTTCCCTCCTGATGAGTTATTACTTATAAAAGTAGAAAACAACGTGAATCACATGCTTGTTTTGTGCCAACCCGTTGCGAGTTATTTAAAACACCAATCGGCCGGTCAGATGCCCTGTCAAGGCCTTGCACAAGGGAGGTAAAGCAAAAGCGACTGACAGACACGACTTTCAGCCAATTACCTTACAGATTTTGCTTTAAAGACCAATCAGAGGAGGCCTGGGCGGGACTACCGGTAAGCAATACCCAGAAATTATTAGCTAGATCAAAAACAAAAAGTAGAATTTTGACATTTAGTTTTATGGGTCGTGGGGTTTGTGCGAGTCTTAAGAGTCACGAGGAACAGACGAACCACATGCCGAGAGTTTACGGGACTCTCGCGCCCCAATAAACTCGTTTTTGTGGTGTGTTTACATGATAAAGCAAAAAGCAGAGCTCTGAGCAGTCCTGCTGCCTGGCTATCGCCAAAGCATTAGGTAGCATATGCTAGCTAACTAGCTAATATTTCCCACTACGGTGAGTTTAGCGGCCCTACCTTGAGCAGAGAGCTGCCGCACGTTGTTAACAAACTGCTCCAGTGCTGAAGCCATTATTTCCTGGGTCCAAAGTGGAGGTAATTCGCAGTGTTTTTCATTCAAACGTCAGAAACAAGTCGGTCCGGATTGAGACAGGGGGCCACACAGCCGCCACTGATGGGGAAGCTATCGCGAGAACACAGGAACAGAACAGGCTGCTACGGGAGTAACGAAACGTAATTTTTGACTCTTAAAGTACCACACACACGGTTTTTCTCGCCTTTTTGTATTTCAAAATGAATAACAAAAATGCTGCAGCTGGTTTATGAAAACTTTTAAAAATGATTTTAAGGGACTTAAGATGGCGGACTACTTTGCTGTAGAAAAGAAAAAGGTAATGGTAAAAAAACTAAGCAATGCGGAAGCCACTTCTTTGATTTTAACAAAGATGTTTTTTACACTAAGAGCTTCTGTGTATATATATATATATATATATATATATATATATATATATATATATATTTAATTTCAACATTTACCTGTCCTGCACCATGTTAACCACAGCCCTACAAGAATAAGTGGGAAATGGCATAGACTACAAACAAGGGATGGACGACCATTTACCCCAGAAGTCAGAACTCATATAGGCAACAACTTCATTCTAAATGCATGGAAAGCCAAATTGGATTATACGGTTGTGGTTGAATGACCTTCAATGGAGTGTTCGACTTTTAACCAAGTTAAGTTGAATTTTCTGTTTAAAATGCAAACATAATGCATTGGATTTGTCTTGAAAGTTGGAGCTAAGGTCTGAGAATGACATCTGGCAATGACATCTGAGAATGACATTCTGGCTGAAAAACTAGCTGCTTGCAAAAAAAAAGAGAAAATCTAATTGGAATAGCTAAACATAACCAAGCTAACGGCTATAAGCCTATAAAATATTTCTCAGCATCTTTGTTTTTTTACATTCAAACCCGATGTCAGGTTCTACTCAACTTCTACAGTGATGACAGTTCTCCAAGGCAAAGTTTATGACCGATGAAACCTTTTTTTTGTGAAAAGACAACCATCACTAGTTAAACACAGCCATTAACTTTATTTCAGTTGCAATATAAAACAGCTAAGTAGTTGTTGAAGGCAGGCTCATCAGACAGAAAGCACTGATTTTAGATCCCCCAACCCCATTGCTAAACTGCAACAGTCATGTGTTACACTTAAAGCACACCGAGGAGTGAGCTCTCTTTTCTCTATAAACCATCTTGGAAGGAGCTGGTGTTGTGTCGAGTTGAGTTCCATGCTAGGACGCGTTTCTAGCAGTTCTGTCAATTCCTACACTCAATTGCGCTTCTCAACAGTTTTTACGGCCAACCTCATGGTGCATTCAAAAACACCACTCAAGCTTGGTCATTTATATTGAAATAACTTGAAGTTTATTTAACATTTGCTAGTGCACAATGCCACCAGGGCCTTGATAAACACTTCATGATTAATACCTTTGGTAGCTTTCAAGTAGTTCGCTGACATACATTGGTTTTATTAAATTACATTTGAATCTAAACATTTTAATTGTGAAATTATTCTACTATTCAACGAATGATTTTGTTTTAAATAAAAAAGTCAAATTGGTTAAAATGATTTCCACTTAATCCATATCAACAAGTTGCCTTTTATGTATTCATCGTGTTGGAGCTACTTATTTGGTCAAAATTTTTAAGTGGGTTGAATTCATTTCAAATATTTGTTTTTTATTACCTCATTTGTGGTATAATTCAAGTTATTTGAGGTAAGTTATTATTATTATTGTCAGTTTTTTTCTATTTAAGCAAGGCAAATAAAGCTACAGAACCTTTTCTATGAGTAAATGAGTAGGTAAAGGTCTGGAATGTACTGGGATGGGTGTATTGTTGTTCTTACAAGAGCAGGAAAACCGTCAGAAAACAACAGAAAAGTTATTTTTGTTGCTTGTCTGAATGGATGAAAACCATGAGACAGAATTTTCAAGCTGGACATTTGACATATTTTGCTTTACCTCTAGATATTGGCAAACAAAAGTATGCATCATAAAAGAAAAAACAGCATGACGTTTCATTTTCAGCCTTTCAATCATTCTTTACATAGTGACAATTCAAGAACACAGTAGCATAAAACTATTAGAAAATTAATAAATGAAGACAATGTTGTTCATTTTAGATTGTGCTACTGTTTGCTTATTAAGTTTGTTCATATTATTAAGTAACAATTATTTTTATTATTTTTGGGAAGAATGAAATATATCTATACAAATGTACGAATTGACTTGAATGCACCACTTTGCCGTAAAACACCGTTTAGAAGTGCAACTGGCGAGGAACCGAATCTCAACGGGGGAACCTGAACTCGACACAACACCTGTTCGTAGTACAGCTTGTTCCCACAGCTGAGCTCTTCTTCCTCCTGATGCCGCAAAAACAGGCGACAACTGTCCGTTTCCGTCCACACTGCTTCAGCGGCAGCTGTTACCGTTGCAGTGGGACGCCCAGTGACAGCTGACGGGCAGCTAACACACCGTCAAACCGCTCTCAGTGCGGCGTCCAGCGGTGTGTCACATTTGACCTGGCGGCTGCTGCGGTTAGCCTGACAGCAGTGTTAGCTTAACTGCAGCAGCGAAACGGCCATATACTGTGAAACACGACGTCATAAATAAGCAGCAAAAGACAACAGTGGCAAACTTAAGGTTTTTTTTTTTTTCTCTCCAATGCGGACTTTTTGTCGGCTTGTTCCAGGCGCAGAGACTTCGGAGAGGTTTAGCGGTCGTTGGCGGCGGCAGCGGCGATGTTGCTATGCGCGACTGCAACCCGCCTCCTCGGAAGAGGGAAAACTTTGCTCCCTGATCCGTTTAAGAGGATCGCTATGAACATGTCGTCCTCCTCCGCTGCCGGAAAGAGACTGCGGGTCCTGGTCGACATGGACGGAGTGCTGGCGGACTTCGAGGGGGGCTTCCTGAAGAAATACAGGGCCAGGTACCCGGACGAGCCCTTCATCACTCTGGATGACAGGAGAGGCTTTTGGGTGTCATTGCAGTACGGCCAGCTCAGATCCGACCTATGTGTAAGTAAACGGTCAGAGAGAAGCAATTTTTTTTTTTAAACACGGATACATTAAAGGTACTACTCCATCTTTTTTTGTGTGAAATAAATCAAACTCCGCTTTGGCTGTAGTTTGCCGTCTTTAGTCACGCGCCATCGTCAGATTTTCAGTCATTTTTGGTGAAGTTTTGTAGATTCTCATTTAATCAAAAATAAAAATATACTCTTCGTCAAAGCAAGTTCTAGACCTCTGCTGGCATCACACAATTAATGCCACCGATTTATTTCCGATCGTGTCCAGTTGTGTTTTCTTCTTGACTCTTACCATTTATATGGAAGACAATTACACCACTGGAAAAAAAAAAGGTGAATTATTTTAATCTCAGAATTCAGAATGGTATTTTCAGAATAAAATTCTGTACAAAATGTGAGATTAAAGACAGTATTTTAAGATAAAAAGTTAGATTTTTGACAGAGAAAAATCTGAATTATAAGGAAAACAAGACTAAGACTTTTCCACAGCGTGTCGATAACAAACTTGACCTTTGTTCCTTCCTGTTGTTACAGTACAGGCACACTGACGCTAATGCAAACACACGTGATCCAGTACTGCACCGGGTGTAAACTAACTGTTCTCCTCTGTTTCCAGGAAAAAGCCATCAGTATCTGGGAGTCCAAAGGTTTCTTCATAGACTTGGATCCTCTGCCTGGAGGAGTGGAGGCGGTGAAGGAGATGGCCAGGATGGATGAGTAAGAACAATCAGAATACTTGCCGGAATAATAAGGCAGATAAAAACTTGTTTACACCAGTTCATCCGTGAATTTGCCTTTGACTGGTTTGATTGAACATTGCCTCAAACGCTGAATTTTTTTTGTTTCCCACTTCCATCAACAGTATCAAAACTACCCACCAACAGGATGCACGTCAATGTACTCTTTTGGAGATTATTAAATCTGATGAAGTCGAAACCTTTGCTTTGATACATAAATTAAGTTATTCCTTCAACTGATTCATTTTCTGTTTTACTAAATACTCTTTACTTCTTTTTAGGAACCCCCTGTGCATTTTTTTGTCTCTTATGTGTTATGGCCTTTGTTCAAATCTCAAAATCAATCAAAAACAGAATCGCCGGGACAGACGTAAACGAAAACCAAAAGCAGTAAAAACCCTCCAAGTGTAATTGTCTCAAAAAGAAAAAGATTGACCATTTTGGAAAAAGAGCAATACATCGTCGGCGTAGAGGATAATCTTACAAGTCAAATTAGTCGTTACTCAGTTGATTCTGTTCTTTGTTTTTTAAGCACACCTGCTAGTGGTTTGATAAAGATTCCTTCACATGTAAGCAGCATTGTCACGTGCCTTTGAGGTTGAAACTACCAGAGAAAATGTCCAAAACTAAGTCAGCTTCAGTGTAGCCTCACAGCTGGGCGTTTCAGCATACATTTGCTGGTGAGGTGTTTATTTTTTTTCCCCCTCAACCCCGAGTCAATTTTTGCACTTGTGTACATGATGAGGCAGCGGGAGACAACTTAGATATGGGTTTCTATTGTCAACAGGTAAACAGGCCAAATTGTACATTTAGTAAGTAGAATCGAATCTAATATTTGGCCACTAGAGTGCAGTAAAAACAAGTTAATCAATTTGTTATACCAGGATAACTTTTTCAAGCCAATGGCAATGTCCTTAGGCAGAAAGTAGGATTACTGTTACCTCATTGAGGGAGTGCTTCTTTGCTGTACACAAATAATTGTACAGATCTCCCAAACAACCAATAAAATAACTTGGTGACATTAAAGTGTCCATCCTTGTACTGCCTGCAGATTATAAGTCTGGCATTGATGTTTTTCTTGGACAGACCTCTGTCATCTTTGTGTCTCTTTTAGTCATCAACCGCATTATTGAAAAAAAATCTTCACATAAGCAAACTCTGCCTCGGTGGTGAGTGATTTTGCGAGGTTTGTGACACCTTCTTCATCAGTGATGGTGATTTTAGACAAATGCACTCAGGAGCCTTTTTCTTCTCCTGAACCACTTTGGGACAAGCTCCTCTCAACCCCACCTTAGATACCCATTACATATTGAAAGTTTCTATCAAAAGTGATCACTCTGGATGTGTTTGAGCTCTTCATGTGAACTGTTGCCACCTGTTTCCAGCGTAATACAGAGGCTGTGTGGGTGGCATATGCAGCTAGAATAGAAAATGAATCACCATGCGTTCCCACTGAGCTCTTGTTTCCTTCTGTCCCTGCAGCACAGATGTCTTTATTTGCACCAGCCCCATTAAACATTACAAACACTGCCCATATGAAAAGGTGAGCCTCCTGTTGATCAATAGCATAGAATCTTCTGCTTCAATAATCATTAAAGGGATTTTTTTTCTCCTAACATCTGACACCTTGATTGTGTTTGTGCCTGCGCATGTGTGTTTTTTCCAGTACGCCTGGGTGGAGAAGCATTTAGGCTGCGACTTTCTGGAGCAGGTCATCCTGACCAGAGATAAAACCTTAATTGCCGGTGACCTCCTCATAGACGACAAGCCTGACATTCAAGGTGGGCTTTATGGACTTGCATTGTTTATTTTGTGACATTCAATGGCTCTTAGTCTGAGCAACGCTTTGAAAAAAGTATACTTAATGTCAGCCTGAGCAAAAACACAAAAACAGGTTTGTAAAGCAGGATTTTATTTACTTATTTTATCTACTAAGGGGAAACAGCCTGACCAACCAGAAAAGTTGGTCAGGATTAAAAAAAAAAAAAAAGATATCAGCCTTCTCCGAGTATAACTCTGATGTATAAAATTTCTCTGGAGATAAATAAAGTGTCTGTCAGTCTCTATTTATTTACTTACCAGCCACACGTAGGCCTGGTTAATCAGCAAGAACGTCCAGCCCTTAGGGTGGCACCTTTAGCGCAGTTGAGTCAAGCAGCATAACAGTGATCCAAAGCACAGCAGGAATCCACCCCTGAAAGGCTTAAAAAATAAATACATTGTGTGAGTAACCTAGTCTAAGTTTGACTGAGAAGACTCTCACGGACTCTTGATGACAGTTGTTGCCACCAAGAGGTGACGCAACTTATTAGGTTTAAGGGGAAATTACTATTTCCAATAGAAGGGGATTGTTACATTTGCAGTGATACATAGCCTTGCAAATGTAATCAGTAGTGGTACACCAATTGCAGTTTTCTGGCTGATCTTTCCCCCCCATCGAAATGGGTTTCTTTGGTAGGAATATCAGCCGGGCCAATCTGTGAACAGAAGGAAAAGTTGTGAACTATACAGTCGATTTTCTGCGCTGCTTTAAAATTATAGTCCAACTAGAGTTTTCGCGATGACAGCGGGGGAAGTAAACAAGTCCTTCAATCGGCGTTGGCCACGCTTCCAAATACTGAATTAATATCAGCAGCCGCCTCGTTTGACTCGGCACTTCTCTCTTTGCGGCAGACGACGGTCGTTTACAGCAGGCGCAATTTCCAGTTAGCTGCACAGAGTCGAACTGGATCATCTCATACATTATGGACAAACGTTAGTGATTGGGTAAAATTTAAAACTTCAACAGAGTGTACACCTTCAGGAAGCAATCGTTTGTCAATAGCCAAGGGTCCAGACCACCTGTATGGAACAAACCGCAGAACAAGGGACTGGTTTTTGCCAGGATATTTTAACTTGGTCTGGTGTGTTAAATCCCAATGAAACCCATTTGAATTAGCGGTTGCAACACATTTCATATGTGTATCCATGTGTCCTACTCGTCTTTGACTACAGTTGCTCTGAAACAACCTTCTGGATGCTCCTAGTTAAGCACAAGTGATGAGTTATATAATCTTTCATGTCTTGATCAGGTGTGGAGTCCACACCAGCTTGGGAACACATCCTGTTCACCGCCTGCCACAACAAGCATCTGTCCATCGGTGCCTCCCAGAGACGGCTCCTGTCTTGGTCGGATGACTGGAGGGGCATCCTGGACAGCAAAAGGAAGTGAGGGACGCCACTCATTCCTCGGCATCATAGTAACCGGGGCAACCGGAATGCAAGACTGATCGTCCCACTGTTGAAGTTGCAACGTCAATGGACCAGCATTTCCTTCCCTTGTTTCGGAAGAAGAAAACTGACGTCAGTTGTTGGGAGAGAAGAGAAAGTTCACCTATTTCACCACCAGAGGGCAGCATGACACAGGCCAGCCACACTTCCACTGAACAACTCTAAAAAACCGCAGGTCGATTTTTAACAGGGCCAGACCGCATTGATGGAAGTTTTTGGTATTGCTCTCCTATGGTTTCTAAATTTGGACCTGTCTGCTCAGAATCCATCTCGTTTTGTTTTTGGCCTGCTGTAGTGGTTTATTCATATCCTCATTACAAAAGGCCAGTCCCATAAACGTGTCCATGCACTGTGATTCACACACAAACATCAGGGCGCTCCACTACACAGGAAAACGAACAAACAGAGCCGTAAGAGCTGGTGAACGTGAGCACAGGAGTGTGACATCAGACCTGGGATTACGGTAACGGTTATAGCTGGTACTTCTTTTACCTCTACTTATGTGAAACACCACTGTAATGTACAGAAATTTACATCCACTCATCACTGGCATGCATGTTTTACTTTTAATGTTGCATTTAAATATGACCGTATAGGAAAAAAAAATTAAAAGTTTGACACCATGGACCTGCTTTTTTGATATCCTACATAAATTAAGAAGAACGAAAACCTCATCTGATTGAGGTTGAGGGTTTGCTTCTCAAGTTTTTCAATTTTTTCACATTGACCTCAAATCCACAATTAGATGGTTAAGAGATTAATACAAACAGTTGTTCCAACTGGGATGTTTGACGGCTGACAAAATCCATAATAAATTCAAACTTCAACCAAAAAGAAACGGTTCAAATTCGTCACTGAAAGCCTTAAATGAGCATGAAACCGATGCCAGAGATGAAGGTATGTAAACTTCTGACCACCACCACTGGAAAGACGGATGATCTGGAGGAAAGTTTTGTTTTTATTGCTATTTAAAAACTTTGGTGCTCTTTATTTTTTTTAGAATTTCACAATGATCTATGCATCTCACTTCACCCACTGAGGGAAAACGTACTCGCACAAACATGTTGCCAAAAAAAAACACGCAGAACAAAAATAGCGAGTCAAAACGTCTGTTCTTTGAAAAGTTTTCCTGTTCTAAACTATTAAATAAAATAGAATTTTTAGAAATGCCAAGTCATTTTCAGTTAGATGTTCCACATGAAATGTACTGTGTGTATTTTTATACTGTAGCGTGTTTACATTCGCACATAAAAGTAGATGGAGGGTAGAGGGCAGAAACTTTGACCTAACTGCAAAGTGTTAGATTTATTGAAGCAAGACCATTTTTGAGTTGAAAAGCATTTCAGAACGAAGTTGCCACAAAACAACACAAACCTTTTTTTTACTTTACTGTTTTAAGGAGCTTGTTGCTCTCCATCATCACAGTTTTTGAGAAGATATGGTCATTAGATTTGGGCCTGGTTCAATCTCCAACTTCAAAATCGGTTTCTGTCTCTTCTGTTTTAACGTGTTGTTTTGTCCACCTGGAGCCGGTGAAAATTAAATAAAGGACACTTTAACATGTCTTTTTCTTTATCTGTTCATTTCTGTTCACCCTGCTGAAACAGACGGTGAGGCAGACAGTTTGGACAGATGTTGGGAAACTTACCCACCCCTCAGAGTTTTGAACGTTCTCCCTGATTTTCATTCTCACATTGTCGGATCTTTGTTAGCCTTTTTTTTATAAGAGGCTTTTTTTGTATCAAACATTTGCTTTTAGAGAATTAATACCGTAAAGTATTGGTGATTAAGTTGCTTCCAGCGGTTTGTGTTTTGTTTTTGTTTACAGAAACTGTCTAGACATAATACAAGACAAGATTTTTCTGAATGGTAAAGACAGAATTAGTGTCCACTTTTAGGTTTCTTGGGTAATTATCAGTGGTGGGATGTAACAAAGTACTAGCACTTTGTTACTGTACATAAGTACATTTTTCATGTATTTGTACTTTACTTAATCTAATCGTGGGTACTTTCGACTTTTACTCCGCTTCATTTTACAGTAAGTATCTGTACTTTCCACTTCACTACATTTCTATAAAGCGTTGCGTTACATCCAAGTCGCGTTGCCCTTTTTTTTCTTTGTTCGTTAGTTTGAAAGTAATCAATGATTTCGGTGCCTTTGCCTCCACAGAAATCATGCTAAGGTTTATTGTTAAATGTAAATGGAACCCTAACTAAGATTCTCTTTTTGCTAAACTTGGAAGCCTGCAAGTTTACAAAGGAATACGAAGGTAAATCAACGTAGAGAGATTACAAACCACAATGGAGAGAGTTAAGCAGTATCTAATTTTTGATCATTTTTGTATTTCCTCTAAGTTAGATATTAAACTCCTCCACATCCTGGTTATTGAATTAATGTTAGCGCCATGTGAATAATCTCCACCTCATATTAACATTTACAGTCACATTTAATAAATTTGAATACGGGTCCCGATGAGGCTCGTTTGTCAGATTTTAAAAAAGAAAAAAAATCGTAGGTGGGTATTCAGCATAGTTCATATTAGACCCACATTTCTGCATTAAGGTTTTTTTTTATAGGTGTTTTATCTAATCAGAAATGTAATGGTTTCATTGGTTGTAAAATGACTTAGGCCTTAGTCACATATGACTCTTCTATATTAAAAAACAAGGTCAAATGTGAGGCCATCTCTCTGACAGTTGCAATGTGAGCAAAACTGGAGCGTGCAAGCAATGAGGAAACAATGAGTGGATAAATGACACCTTGCAGTAAATGCCTGGGAAAATTAAAATCTGTTGTTTCATGTCAGGTATTTAACCTTTACTAAGGAACATCTCTGTCAAACTGGCTAAACACAACTTAACAGATGTTATCTTCAGGAATGTGTGGGATTTACACATTCCTCACGCTGCTCCTGTCACAGGGTTCAATGACATCCACATTGAACATTTGGTTCTTCCAGCACAGTGGACGGACCACAGTGCTGGTTCTGTTGGATCCCGGCACAACATTTGACAATGTTGACCATGAGGTAGATTTGAGATTTGAGAGCTGGGTCATACTCTGGTGTAGTGCTTGACTGGTACGAGTCTTACCTAAAGAACAAGGAATTCTTTGCGTCAATAAGCAACATCTCATTGGAGCAGACATTAGTCACATTTAGGGTTCAGTCTTGAGGCCCCTCCTATTAAACTCTTACAGATAGAAACTGTTGATCACATCCGAGTTCTGAGTGAATTCAGACCTGAACCTCCAGAAAGACATGAACACAATTAAATTCATTCATTTAAGTGGTACATGGCCGGTGACAGTCATAGCAGGAAGGGCATGCCATTGATTGGCCCGATCGATTCAGACAAATTTGAAGTTGATGCAAAAGTTAAAACTAACTTTTGCATCTGAGGTCAGCAGTGCAAGTCCCTACCCAACTGTGGAAAAGAGCAGAGACGAGTTGTTCATTTGCAAGCACACAGCTCTCTAAACTCCTGTCCAGTTTGTTCGCTCAAGTGTGGAAAGGTACGATGGTGGGGAGAATTGCGCGCGCGTGTGTGTGTGGGGAAATTAAAATCTGTTGTTTCACATCAGGTCCTTAACCTGATGTGAAACGCTGCAACAGGATGTTAGATCCTGTTGCAGCATGTCACACGAAGAACCTGATTGTCTACATATAACCTAACCCACGCTTACAAAAGCATGGGGTACTGGTAATATAGGTCACACAGAATTGCTCTTAGCAATAGTGTGTGGCTAACTTGGGCCACACAGTATTGTTAAAAATGATTTAAAAATAAAAGAAAAATATTTCAGAAGGGCAATTTTTTCCCCTTGTCCAGAATAAAAAGGGCAGGTGGTCTAGCACCACCTAGTGTCTATCTGTACACAGCCTGGGGATTTGTATTGTGCAAACCAGTGTGGCTTGTACAGTACACTACTTCAAACTGGATTAACATGTCCATATACTTGTTCTGCTGGATTTTCTTTTTTAAGATACATTGTTGGTACCTGAAAGGGTACACCCATCTAAAAGTATTATAAAAGAATGACAACATACACCTTTCCATTTATTTCCACTGATCTTCAACACAGGAGGATTCTGGATATTCAGTCAGGTAAATAACTGAAAACATTCAAAGAGCCTTAACTTTCTAATAACCTTGCAATAGATTAAATTTGTGTTTTTTGTAATCACAGGGTAGATCACTCTTCCATATCTGTATCACCTGGGTATAATAGTTACACTAGCAAGTATGACCATAAGATATATATCATATATATATATATATATTTTTATTCCCATGTCCTGCTGCAGCATACCACATAAAGAACCTGGATGTCTACATATAACCTAACTTTTTCTATTACTGATAACTCCTCGACCTCCATTATGTGATTCAGTTTCATTGTAGTGTCTGACAGATTTTTCTTCTTTTTTGCTTCACTTTCTTCATTACGACATTCTGAATATGATATTGATTATTGTCATTCAAGAATTAAAGTGTCACTGACACAATACAGCCACTTATTGGGATAATAAAATGTAATAAAAGCTTACATTTGAAAAGAGGTGAGCTGTTATTCTATGTACACAAAAGCTTTTAATAATAAATATTTCATACAAAATACTATAAATACAGAGTGCCGTCGTTTTCGTCTTTAGTAACCGGGTCAAACGACAGCACCATCTTGTGACATAGTCAAGGTAAGTCAAACTGAGACTGAATATAGACAATGCGAGGAAGTTGTGAGCAATTTCAGCGAAGATTTGAGGGATTTTTCTGCAGTCTTTGAGGAAGAAGCTGGAGGAGGCGATGAAGAGAGACCCAGTTGGCCCAGTACTAGAGATGAAATCAGCAGCACTGTGTATTTCTATTATTCTCTGAGGAACATTTATTGTTCAAAGCTTTTGTGCACACAGAAAAGCACAGCAGTTCATCTTTTCAAATCATACAAGTGGTTTTATTATGTCAGTGACACTTCCAACTATTTCTTGTATTCTAAAGCTGCTTTGAAAAAAACAGGCAAAATACATAAAATGATCAAAAATTAGATACTGCTTACCTCACTCCACTGTGGTTCGTAATCTCTCTACGTTGATCTAGCTTTGTATTCCTTTGAAAACTTGTAGGCTTCCAAGTTTAGCAAAAAGAGAATCTTAGTCATCATCCAGTTAAAGATGTTGGTGAAACATAAACATTTTAGGAATTTACCAGGTGATCTGAAACAGCTACATGTGACCAAAACAGAAAAAAAAAAAAATCTGTCAAGAAACATTTTTTCATCCCACTGCATTTATATATGTAAATATTCTCTTTTATATTGTGGAAATGTTTAATTGTTCATTTTTTTAATGCATTTTTAGGCAAAAAAAAATGGACTTTGTGAAAGACATTGTGGGAGTTGTCAAAACAATCTATGAACTGGCTGAGAAAGTAAAGGCCAACCAAAGCCGCTGGTGTCGCATTCGTGAAAGAGTAAAAGCCTTGGAGGAGCTGGTGGACTCAGCTGACAAAAACATTCTCGAGAATGGGCAAGTACAGAAAGCCCTGGAGGAGCTTTTACACGTTCTGAAGTCAGCCCAGGCGCAGATTGGTAATTACGCTAACGCAAGTTGCTTCAGGCATGTGATCAAGTCCAACAGCTATGAAGAAGAATTTGACACTTTAAATAAACGCCTTTCTGAAGTCTTTGAGAGGCTCTCTCTAGCTCTGCAATTAGACCAAAGAAGTAAATTGTTCAAGGTTTTTGAGCTGGCCAACAGGCAGCGGGAAGATGAAGAGGACCGGAAGAAAGACATCAAGGAATTGCAGAGACGTAAGAAAAACTGACTTTATCATCACTTTTGAGAACAGCCCAAAAATCCCAGATGTTGGGTTAACCTGTCATTCTAAATTACCCACAGGGTGAGCGTGCATATATGATTGTTGTGCGTCCATGAAATGGACTGGTAGACTAGTCCAAGTTGCCCCACCTCTTCCCAATTGACTGACAGGGAATAGACAACTTAATTCTGTAAGGACGGCTACTTTCATTTATTGAGAGGCCAAACGTACAGACCATCATTTAAAAATCCAAACTGAGGAAAATTTAGAGACACTTGTTGGTGCAACAACTTAGTGGAACAGAACATTTGTAATGTCTTCTTCCAGCTTGTTTAGTTTTAGCTTTACTGTTGCTGAAGGCCAAGAAAAAAAAATCCTATAAAACACATGAAGATAACAACACAAAGATTTCTGGCAATTCCAGTGTTTATGCTTAATGATCCAGCGTTCAGTTTTACCTGCTTTGTTACATCACCGTTTCTTTGTTTCTCAGTTCTCATTGAC
Organism: Xiphophorus hellerii; assembly: GCF_003331165.1. NCBI lineage: Eukaryota > Metazoa > Chordata > Actinopteri > Cyprinodontiformes > Poeciliidae > Xiphophorus > Xiphophorus hellerii. Next base: position 20,814,346 of record NC_045681.1, read on the forward strand.
TACAAGGAGTCCCTGGATGTGATGCAAAAAGATCTCGAGGAGATAAAGGCCAACGTCATTCATTCTGTGGAGTTGTGTGAGTAATTTTAACGTTCTCCGCATGTTGGCATGCTAGACGCATTTTCAGTGTTAACTCTTCGGTTTTATATCTTCTGCTGTTCATTCTAGCTGAATATCAACCTCACCAACACCTGCCTTAGGGAGGTCCATCCTATACCTTTTAGTACTCAGAGCAAGGAGAAAATAAAGCCCATAATACTCACTCAGCTGCTGAATATTTCTTTATAGACATTATCCCCCCTCCTCTCTTTATGCAGAATACCGGTAACTTCAATGACTCTCATTGAGCTCATCTCTTCGTTTTACTTCCATCAACAAAACCTTCTTTTGCTTTTGTTCTTATCTAATCCCAGCCATAATCTGCATAAATCTAAATGGTACCGCTTATTTTAGCTAATCGGCTTTCATTTTTTAACCAATCTTGAAGCTGATTGGTTTGTTTCCTTGTCATTTTCACAGTGAAAAACCCCAGACCTCCAAGACCAGAAGTCAGAATGATTAAACCAGAGGAACTGACGTATATCCCAGATTATCCCAAAACACCATTCATGAAAACACCCAGAGCAGAGATCTACACAGGAAGATTCAGTCACTTCCCAGTGGCCATCAAGAGATACACCGAAGCCTTGAACGCCAAACCAGAGTTTGTGCAGCAATTCAGCTCAATATTGTCATTAAAAAGCATCAAACCATAAATTTAAGCAAACATTTTTAAAGAACAGCTTTTTCTAATATATTCCTTACAACCGCATAGCATTACGCCCACTGGCAGCTAAAGTGAATGAACTGACCATCGTTTTATCAATGACTTTGTGTGTCTGTATGTGTGTGGGTGTTCAAGAGAGAGAGATGATCAGATCAGGTAGATGTGGACCTTTAAAATTGCAGCTCTTAAAGGTGATCTTTGCAGTGATCAGTATCAGTCAAAAGTGGTCCAAGGCACCAAAAGGATCATACATGATAAAAATCATAAGAACATCTGTGGAATGTTTTGAACAAACAAATTCAATCAATGAAGGCTCCACCTCACTGCTGATCTGACTTGAAGAATCTGCTGCTAACTTCTTGATGCCAGACGTCACAGCAGACCCTTAAGGGTCTGCTGGACAAACAATTAGGCAGTGGTCATAATGTTATGCCTGGTCAGTGTACCATGTTAGGATCAACCAGTGCAACACCGTCACACATGCACAGTCTTAATAAATATTCTCCTGAAATACAGGCAGATAAAGTCTGAATTCTTCGCAGAAGTCGATTCCTTGAAACAGTTCGAGTCCCCCAACATCCTGCGAATGTTTGGCATATGCATCAAAAATGAGGAGCGTGAGTAGTGATGAGTTCAGGGTTTGGTGGTACCCAAACAAGCAAAATAGCAGATCTCCTTTTACCTGCTTTCAGGTCCAAACCCGGAGTACTACATCATCATGGAGTACTGTGCACAAGGAACTCTTCAAAATTTTCTGTTCTCAAGACAAGAATTGCCCTGGGATAAGAAAGTTGGTATGTGCCTGGATGCAGCACAGGGTGTTTACCGGTAAGTCTCCCAAAAGACATTCATTGTTTGTACTCATGTTTAATTTATGATAAACTGAATATTAAAGAAACGCGTTGGGGGGATACAAGCCTAAAAGAGTTTTACGCAGGTTGTAAGAGTTTGATGCAGTTAGTAAAAGTAAGAGTCTCTACCAGCCCCAGCTCCAGAGGAAATCAGACTAAACGAGCTTTTACTTTAATAGAAATACATAAACAAACCTTTATGTAACCTTAAAATTACCATGTTTGACACAAAATAAACAATAAGGATGTAAACAGTGACATGTATAAAATATTGAGTAATTATGTTCACATTTGCACAAACATTAGCTCATACATTGCAGAAATTCAAGGTTTCCAATTTCTGAGGTCGATTTATTTAAATGTAAAATCCATCTACAAGTCACTGCCCAGTGCCCAGGTGTAAAACCGGCGCGAGCGTCTTAGAGCTCATGTTGTGTTTGAAGGCGGATCAGAAAAACACGTTACGGGACGTTAGCAATGGATTAATGTTAACAATGGATTAAACAGTCGTAACAGCTGAAAAATGTGTGGGAGACGGAGTGCAAAGATGCAGGGAGTGGTATTGAATCGAGATAAAAATAGAAAGTTGGCTACTCTCAGGTAAAAGAAAAAACAAAAAAACAGCTTCTAGTCGAGTCCATGGCTGACTCCGTGGGCGGGCAACGCCCCCCAATGCCCGTCCATGATCTGTACATAATAGTGGCCAGAAGCAGTACCATGTCTGATCTGCTCTTGTCCCCTTGGCTATCTGTTTTGGTACATTCATCATGAGTTAGGCTCTCATGTGAGCAGTAATAAATCTTAGTATCTATAAAAACCAAATCTGTTATTTCTTTGCTGTTTAACAAATAATTTGCACTGCATATTGTCACCGACATAACTGATCAGAAGTTCAAGGAAGGAAGAGTGACACATACACGGCAGGTGGAGATCCCTGTAAAAACAAACTGTGTGTTAGCTACTTTAGGCTAGTAAATGCAGTATGCAAATAAACTAAACTGTTTCAAATAGTTTCATGGTAAAGTAAAAATATCTGCAATAATGTCTCCTAGCCTGCATCATGTTTCTGGCCAAGAAAGTAAGCTTCACATGAACGTCACAAGCGAAAACTTCCTTGTGGATGAGAACAACAAAGTCAAGGTACCAAGTGCCCAAGGATTTTTTTCAAGGAAACTCTCTCGCACTTCTCATGCTGTTCTTTTATTTCAGCTAGGGGGTTTAGAACACTCCCAAACGGTGCAGTCACTGAAAAAACGAAAAGAGCAGGAACACAATGACAAAAACTTCAGCTCTCTGTGCTACTCCGCTCCAGAGCTGCTCAGAAACACAGACCACGAATACGGCACAGAGTGTGACATCTACAGGTCAGTGACATCCCTGTTCAGTATCTGCAGCGTTACTTTCTCAATATGGCTGGATAAGCTTAATGTTTAGTCATTTTTTATGCACGACTTGTTCATTAACATACTTTCCAAAGGTGCTTTCCCCACAAATTAAAGACATTATATGTATATTAATTGCCTCTTCTTATTCATATACCTTTTAATACCTTCCCACTGAAAAGACTAGTGTGCAGGTTTAAAAGTGGCTCTGAAGCCTGGCAACATGTCTGCCACAGGGCAGTTTGGTTTTGCTTCATGGAATAAACAGACAGAGAGCAGATTGATGGAGACTTGGCAAACAGATGGAATCAGTTCTTATTTTGTCAAAACAATTTAACATGTTTTTTCTTTCAGTTTGGGAATTGTGCTGTGGGAAATTGCCACTTGGAAGAAGCCCTTTCAAGGTAACCCCTGCTTTGACTAGCCACTTGCTAGTTAAATTCTTAAAAAAAAAAAACACTTGGCACTCTGTTGTGTCCTTTAATGACATTTTTGTGATAATTTATTTCTTTAGGTTGCTTTCTCTAAGGCCATTTAATTTTGTGCTACTTTCCTGCACACAACCTGTGTTTTTCATTGCCTATAAAGTTCTTGTTTCTTCTTTCACTGACATTTGTGGTTTCTTAATCTATACTGAGTGTGCCAGAATTTTTGGGGGATTTATACACGCAGTCAATTATAAATTTCTAAATATTAGGACCAGATGTCCAGCAATGTCCATGCACTGTGCCCGTTTGTTCAACACATCCTGCAGATGCTTAACTGGATTCAGGTTTATGGAATTTGACAGCCTTTCAACACCTCAAACTCTGCCCGCGGTCTGCAACAATGCTAAAGTTGTTGATGGCATCCACACAAACGGCGAAACCCAAGGTTCTCCAGCGTAGTGTTGGCCAAAGCATCATATTGCCTTCATGGGTTTATCTTCATTATTTGGTGCATCCTGGTATCAAATTAAGCCACAGACAATTTTTTTCCAGACTGATCCTTCCTTTCATTGCTTTCTAGTTCAGCTCTAGTACTCACGTACTAGCAACAAACTCTGTCCTACTGATTATGAAACCGTTTTCTCCTTCCAGATTTCAATGGTAACAAAAACACACTATTTCAAAAAGTGTGGTTAAAAAAATACCAAGAGCCCCTTCCCCAACACTGCCCTGAATCTCTGGAAAAGGTGATCAGTGCTTGCAGGTCCTTTGATCCCTTTCAAAGACTGTCTGCTGGAGGTAGATAATCTTCATTTTTATCACTCATGTATATTACTGTGGCGGTAGGCACAATTACATGTTGGTGTTGCTATGGAAAGACTTACAAATCTTTGAGGGTATGCATCTTCTTTTTGTTTTCATCTGCAGCGTTGGTGGATAAACTACAACTCTGCTTGCTGGAGGTCCAGAAACTGTGAAGCCCCTCCACAAACTGCATTCCGTGGGAAATCCCATTTTATGATGTTTCTGTGTTGCTGTGGTTTGCTTTTATTTTTTTATAAGTGCCCTTGCAGTTTTTCTGTGTGAGATTTAAATAGGTCGCTATAATGACAGGAGAGTAAATGGGACTATATTCTTCATGAAAATCTTCTACAGTAATCTTCAAGGTGGACTTTGCTAGTAGCGGATCGGATCCGGGTTGAGATGGTACCTTTCCCCGTGGAGTTTGGATGTTTAAAGGGTTTTGACTGTCATTTTTAGCTTGCTACATGGTCTTAAAACATGTACTGCCACTGCCCTCCATTAGGAGTGTGCTTTAGCTTGGGTTTCTCTGTAGTGGCTGTGTGACAGTAGAGCAAAAACTCCCAGTGTAGCATCCTTCTCCACAATCTCAAAAGCTTTTATAGCGAGGTATAGAACATGCATACTAATAGCAAGGAGTGATCCTATGGTGATTGACACAGTTAATGTAAGAAAATGAATGATATCCAGATCCTATTCTATAAAACATCCTGTCCCAACAGCTTTTCTGTCAAAGGGGGAATGCTCTGGAACACATCACAAGGTCATCTGAAATAATTTTTACATTTGTTTTAGGAATTCTTAAAAATGTTGTTTGTTTGGGATCCAATGTGGGTTAATGTTTGATCTGAAGCGCTTGGTTTCTTCTACTGTGTGTTTTCTTTATGATGTCTCTGGTCCGGTTGTGGTATTCATTCATTATCCAAATTTGTTAAAAACAATTTTTGTTGTCTTTAAGTTTAAGTCAATAAAGGGTATTAAAATTGCATTTGTCTCCATAAGCTCAGTTTTTCAATGTGGACACTTTTTCATTATTTGATGGAAATCAAGTTTAGTGTAAAACAGTCACATGCTTCTGGGACATTCGTACTCACACACACAACTTTCAAACACAGTGCAGACCGCCTGCTGGTGCCTGTGTTTAAAGAGCAAATCAAATTCTAAGAAGCCACGGTCCAAAAAAATTAGACGATTAATTTTTTTGGCACTGCACAACACAGACGCACATGCAACATTTGACCCTGAAATGAGTCCAGAGTCCAACAAAGACAGGAAGACAACAATTTGTGCTTAAAGACAAGTTGAACTATGAAGATATTCCAACATTTATCTTGTTGGGAGAAACACAAAGTATCAGGTAAAAGTCTACAAAGGCAACCAAGCTCTCAAAACTAAGGAAAAATGGGCCAATTTATTAGTGCATCCCTAATATTCATGCCTCTTCACTTTAGCCATGTCATAACCACAGACTTTAATGGATTTCATTGGGTTTTAGTGTTATAGATCAACACAAATTAGAACATAATTGCAAAGTTTGGAAGTTCAGTTCATTGAACCCATAGGTATGCTACCACAATGTGTAACTTTGGAGATGTATTCTGAGGATGATGTGCAAGTTTAGTTTTTCTAATTCTCTCCTCTTCATAAGATCAGATTCTTTGGTCTTCTTAATGCTGCTTGCTCAGTAATGTTCTCTGATGGCTACTGTATATAGCCGAGAGTCCAGACCCTCTGCATGGTGCAAACCATAGAACAACGGGCTGGTTTTTACCAGGATACTTTAACTTTGTGTCTATTGTGTTAAATCCCAAAAAATCCCTTCAAAATTAGCGGTTGCAACACACATTTCATATGTGTATCCATGTGTCCTGCTCGTCTTTGACTGCAGTTGCTCTGAAACAACCTTCTGGATGCTCCTAGTTAAACACAAGTGATGAGTTATATAATCTTTCATGTCTTGATCAGGTGTGGAGTCCACACCTGCTTGGGAACACATCCTGTTCACCGCCTGCCACAACAAGCATCTGTCCCAGAGACGGCTCCTGTCTTGGTCGGATGACTGGAGGGGCATCCTGGACAGCAAAAGGAAGTGAAGGACGCCACTCATTCCTCGGCATCATAGTAACCGGGGCAACCGGAATGCAAGACTGATCGTCCCACTGTTGAAGTTGCAATGTCAATGGACCAGCATTTCCTTCCGTTATTTCACCACCAGAGGGCAAAAGGACACAAGCTGAGAAGTTGCACTTGCTCCTCACACTTCCGCTGAAAACCAACTTTAAATGTTAGCATGTTAATTTTTACAGGACCAGACGGCATTGATGGAAGCTTTCATTTTGTTGTTGCTAAATTGGAATCCATCTCGTTTTATTTTCTGGCCTGCTGTAGTGGTTTATTCATATCCTCATTACAAAACTCCAGTCCCATAAAAGTGTCCATGCACTGTGATTCACACACAAACATCAGGGCGCTCCACTACACAGGAGGATGAACAAAAACAGCCTCGCAGAGCCGTAAGAGCTGGCAAACGTAAACGCAGAAGTGTGGGCTTATTATAATGGTTGTTCCAACAGGGATGTTTGAAATCCACAATACATTCAAACTTCAAACAAACAAACAAAAAAATAATGGTTCACCTTCATTGTTGAAATTTATGCCAAAGATGAATGTATGTAAACTCCTGGACAGCACTGGAAAGGCAGATGATCTGCATGGGACAAATTAGGTGCTCTTATTTTTTATAAGCATATTAGCACATACACGTTGCCAACAAAAACAAAACATGTACAACAGAAACAGTGAGTTAAAGCTTCTGTTATTTGGAAAGTTTTCCTACTGTAAACTATTAAATAAAATAAAAATGTTTAGAAAATCCAAGTCATTTTCAGTTAGATGTTCCACTTGCCCCATGAGATGTACAAGCTGTATTTTTTTTTTTTACTTTAGCATGTTTACATTAGCACATGCGAGTAAATGGAGTGTACAGGTTTGAAACTCTGAACTAACTCCAAAGTGTTAGATTTATTGGAGTGAGACGATTTTGCATTGAAAAGAATTTCAGAACTAAGTTGTCACACTGAGGCCACAAAACAAAGCCAGCCTTTTTATTTCAGTGTGCTTAGAAGGAGGTTGTTGCAAAGTTTTGAGAAGAAATGCTAATGGATTTGTGTGTTTGTGCCTGGTTCAATCTCCAACTTCACATTCGGCATCTATCTTTTCTGATTTAACACATTGTTTTCTCCACCTGACGACAATAAAAAAAATACATGAAGGACAACTTTTAACATGCTTTTTTTCCCCCTTTGCCTTCTTGCTTGTTTTAACAGGGTGAACCAAAATGAACAACAGATAAGACAGTTTGGACAGATGTTAGGAAACTCACCCACCCCTCAGAGTTTCACCTCCCAGCATGGTGGGGTGGTGGGAGAGTTCAGACATGATGGGGCACACCTCTTTGTCCTTGCTGTTGTCATTTCCTCCATCAGTCCATGTCATATCAGAAAAAAACATATTGAATTCTTTTGAGCAGTTTTCCATAATCTTCTTTCTACTTTATGGTTCCAGCCAGATAGATTTTGCAGTGTATAAAAAAACTTCTGATTAAGCTTACTGTAAATTGCTTTTGTTTCTGTTCCTAGTCCCTTCCTCGTGTTTTCTTTTTTCTTTATTCTTGTGTCTTTTCTGCCGTCCTTCCGTTTTATTCCTTTCTTCCTTGTGTTCTTTCTCCGTTCTTCCCCTCTTAGCACTTTCACCTTGATTAAACAATTTCTTCCAGTCATTGTGGGGGCAAACAAATTAAGGTCCTGATGTGTTATTTTACGTCACAGTAAAGTATAATTTAGCTTTTTGTTTAGCAAAAGCAAAGAGTTACACTTTTATTCTTAAAATAACATAGAAAAATGTGAAAATCAAGGGGAAAAAAGTAAACTTTGTTATCTGCAACAACTTAATGGCAAAATATCTTTTCTTAAAAATGTAGCTTGAGGACTTTGTTCATTTTCTTCAAAAATCATTTTTCCCTTAACTATCATTAAAATGAATTGAGTCTATTTATCAGATAGATTGTGCTATTTAACTGGAATGTTAAAATCCAGAACTTATATAATATAATCAGACATACACTCTAAACACCAGAGCTGTGTATTTACTGATGAATGTGTTCCACAGAATTTTTGACAAACAAGTTGACAGAGGTGCTAATAAATGTGAAACTACCAGCTGACGTATGTTTAATGTGAACCAGACAAGTTGGACTTTAAAGTAGAAGGGATGAGGTGGTTTAGTTTATAGCATATAACATATTTAAAGCTTGTTAAATTCTCTTCAAGCGGGATACTTGGACTTAAACTCTACCAAAGAGAGAGTGGCATGACGTAACATGACGAGCTTTCCCTCATCCTCAATTATCAACTAGTTGGATCAGCTGGTTCATTTCAGATTGGACTGTGGACTGTTGGAGAAGAGAAGGGCAAAGACTTCAGGAAGCTGAAAACTCACAAACACGACTCCTTTATCCAAAGAAAAAGCTCTTCCATCCTGTTTGTGACCTGATGAACTTCCATAATGTACTTCCGAAGGTAGTTAACCCATCTAATGGATCAGCTATCGCTCAGCTGCTGGAGGCGTCTGAGGAGGAACTCGTCCAGAGTGTTCCAGCTGATCGCCCTTCCAGCAAACAGTCAACCATTGAAAAACGCTTCTTTAGTGTAAATTTCAGATCAGCCCCTTTGGTACATTGCTGAGCAGACAAAATGCAAAACCGCTGCCTTTTGCTAATCTTCATCAGTCACTCTGCTGTGCAACTGACAATGTAAAAAACACAATACTTTGTGTCAAATATGGGAAACTGGATTATATATGGACTCCTGTGGCAGCTACCATTTGAAACAACTAGGCAACATTCAAAGCAGGGTGTGGTAGTAACAAGAGCGCTTGACTATTGTCAAAACATAGTGGTTCATGTCCAAAACCCATACACACTAATACTGGACCACTTACAGTAGATCATATCCATGACATTAATGTAATACCACAGTTTAGGAGGGACTGATGCAAACGCAAGAACATTTAAGCCTGTTTATTAGCCTGATTTTGTCCTTTACTTGTTACATACTAAATAATAATAAAAAAAAGTTCCACATGTTGACCTCACATAGAGAAGTAGCTCTTCTCTTGGTTTCTTAAGAGTATGACAGCGATGTGATCCAGTAGGCTTCCAAGAGATCACCTTGAATTAAGACTGAAGGAAAGCAATATGCTTTTGCAACTCTGCTTATCACCTTGACGAGCTCGTCACATTTTAGATGAGAATGACACAGAGATATTTTTACGTAGAATATTTGAGACTTGTTTGAGAATTTGCCAACTGAAGTTTAGAGATCGTTGCTGTAAATTACAGATCATGTTCGGATCCTGATTTGGATGGTGTGTTTTGTGAGAGTCTCGCCAAACATGCCCCGATCTCTGCTGGAGGGTGTGGCCTGCTGCAGATTGCAAGCCTGTTTCTTCATTACTATGCATAATATGCAATCTCTTCATTACTCGAACCAGTCTGCACCTGATGATCAACCCTTTGTTGGTTAGACTCAAGCCCAACTGTTTCTTTGTTATTCCTACTGACCTCCAGGAGCAGAACTAGATTTTCATACAAGGGATGGCCAGAGGCAAGGCTTTACTGGGGGTCCACATACTAATAAAGGGAAATATTTTGTTTCTCTAACCTGGTTCCTCGAGAAAATGCCTCTTATGATTATTATGACATGGTCCGTCCCGATACTAAAGATGTGACTACCTGGTGACACGTTAAGATTCGCACAGACTTTAGCTCATATGTGCAGAAATCTAAAAATGTGTCCAATATGTGAATTCTATTTTTACAAATGCAAAAATCAATCTACTCAAGTAAGAGTAGACATAGTTCAAAAATATTAGTCCACTAAAAATAAAAAGCACAGTGAGGTAAAACTACTCCTGTGAGATTTGTTTTGGTTTGTTTTTCAAAAAGTTACTCAAGTAAATGCAACCAGAACTACCGACCTCTGAACATACAGGTCCTGGTCATAAAATTAGAATATCATGAGAAAGTTGATTTACGTCAGTAATTCCATTCAAAAAGTGAAACTTCTATATTATCTTTATTTATTACACAGACTGATGTATGTCAAATGTGTATGTCTTTAAATTTTGATGATTAGAACTGAGAACTAATGAAACGAAACAAATGGGCAATGCCTCCCCGATGCCCGCCTATGCCGCCAGGGCTGGTTTCAGCAGCCATTTGACCATTTGCTTGTATTGAAATGTCCATTGCTACCTTATACAGCCTAACATATCTAACACTTTACATGGTTTTATTTTCGTCCCAGTTCTGATTTCTATCTCGTCTCAAACGCAGAGCGCTCTGAAAGCAGCAGAGGCAAACCCCCGATCAGAGATAACAGTAATTAGGTTGAGGTAACAGACGTAATCACACGTGAACTGCCAGGCGTCAGAGCTCTGAGGAGATCCCAGCAGAGCGATAGAGCTGAACTGGGCTGAACAAGAGTTTCTCTCATGAGAATGTACTCCTACTGGACATTCAACAGCACACTTTGTATTGCTTGCTCAGTGAGGATATGATGCACATGATGTGCCCTCGGGGACCAGGGAAGGCGCCACACGTGGTCTGTGCTAGAATTAGTGTTACCGTCTGAATTAGACTTGGCTGGAAAAAACTGGAACCGCACAGTAATGAGCACATAAACTACTGTGGAAGGGGTCAGGTGTAGCTTTTTGTTTGCTTACTTGTATTTTTACTTTCATTACATCCCTGCAGCTACATCCCACACTCTGTTATCCTGCCTCTCTGTTTGTATTGCTCTCCTTCCGTTTGGCTAATTGCTTTATGGGTGAGGGGAAAAGTATGTTGTATAAGCTATGTTCCAGAAAGCTTCATGTGTACAATCAAGCACACTGCCAATGTGCTTTGCACATAGTTCCTCTTTTTTTTGGAGGAACTCAGGTTTATAACTCACTTGCTAATATTGCCGGGAAGTTTCATCAAATGATTGTGAGAAACCCGATCGAAAGGTAGAGGAGGTGTTAAGATTAATTAATGAAAATCCTCTAGGTTTAAACACTGTAGTTTTTTAATCGAGGCACTTTACCAACAAGTTATTTCAGTTCAATCACCCATATGTTCCAATTTATCCCAATTATCACACAGTGCAATAAGTTCAGCTCAGTATTACAATTAGCTTAAGAAATTTCTATGAAAGGAAACCCAGTAGTTTTCATCGAGTCATTTATTCCTCCTGGACGACCACATAGTGACAGCAGAGAGTCGATTGACTTTACAGCAATCCCTCATAACAAGACAACGCTCTTCATTGAAACTGACCAGCCAGGCAAGGAAAGCACTGATAACAAAAGCAGTCAAGGACCTGTAGCAACTCTTGTGGAGCTACAGAGATCAACGGCTCAGGTGGGAGAATCTGTTGCAGTTTGCTACAAGCCTTGTGGTGGAAATATGTGGGAAAAGGTCATTTGCTCAGGCTTCTTGGAATACTTGCAAAATTATGTGACAGAGCACTGCACACCACACCCTGCAAATTAACAAATGCTTCCAACGTCATATGAAAACTAATTGTCACAACATGTTTTAAACATGTATATGTGACACACATGTCATTTAGTTGGGCTTCTTCCATTGGAGAGTGGCAGTTCAAAACAAATACATGTGCAAGTCTTTTCTGCATGCATGATTTTGATTTCACGTGCTTACGATTCCCATGCAAGTGAAACACCCACAGCTGCTGGCATGTTAAATCTGAGTCAGTGGCAAGCATGTTTTTACCGGTGCCACACTGGCTATTCATCCAAACCAAGCATAACCGGTTTATTGGCATCTGTCAACAGTCATTTTTCCGTCCATCTGTGTAGTAACAGGACACAGTGTTTTGCTGAGCTGGTATTATGGGCGGAAGTCAAACAGAGCTAGTAATTACTGTAAAAATACACCCCTGCCCTCATTGCCTCTACAACAACACAGACAGGGCTGTTTTATGAATATTGTTTCCACTTTTGTAAGCAGATATAAAACTTGAACACAGAACAAAACAGCTGCGAAAGAGATATCCGTTGAAGGCGCAAAACCCATAAACAAAGAGTTGCTTAGTAATCCCAGGCAGGTGGGGGGGGGGGGAGGGGGTAAAGCTTCAAGATCAAGGGGTAAGATCTGAGGCTCAATTCAAACTCTGTCATCCCCTTAGACCTGACTGGATTCTTTGTGGCAAAGATTCAACAAGGTTTCAAAAACCTTTCAACAAGGTTTTGGTGAGTTGATTGGTCGGTTGCACATCCATAATGTGAATCCGTCACATCCCAAAAAGGGTTTAATTAAACTGAGATCTGGAGATTATGGAGGCCGCTGGAGGACAGTTCATGGTCATCTTCAAGACGAGGTGAAATTTGTGGCAAGGTTGCATTGCCCTGGTGGACGTAGCCATCAAGGGATGGTATGTACTGGTCAAAAAGTGATGGACGTAGTCAGCAACAATACTCAGGTAGACTGTTGTGTTTAATTGATTCTCAGTTGTTACCAAGGGTCCACATAGTGGCCCATACACAGCTAGTGGCAAGGCTGGTCGGATCCATACTCTCATGTCTTTTGAGCTAAATTCTCACCCCGTCTCCTGAATGTTGCAGCTGAAATCTAGACTAACTGGATCAGGCAACTTGTCACTAATTTTGATGATTCTGTGACACTGTTAGGGCAAGAGTTTAGCCCACGGTGATCTTCTGCTGCCCTAATCCATCTGCTCTAAAGTTTAACATGTTGTGTATTCAGAGATGGTATTTCACATGCCACGGTTTTAACAAGTGTTTGGTTCAGCCACTGTTCCCTTTCTGTTACCTACTCTGATTTCTGACATCACCAAGGCATTTTCATTCGCACAACTGCAGCTCACTGGATATTTCCTCTATTTTTAGGACAATCTCTGAACACTCAAGAGAGAGTTATGAAAGAAAATCCCATCAGATCAGATGTGGATGACTCAGTTGGATGTGATTTTAGTTGCAGATGTTCCGACAGTTGTGATTTCCTGAGAAAATTGACCATTTTGGTGTCCAACACACTTTATCTCTCCTTTCGTTACATTGAACAAGCATGTTCATCACATAGGAAGGAAGGCATTATCCCTCCTGTAGTACTAAGAGGGGTTCCTGTAGACCACAGGTGTCAAACTCCAGTCCTCGAGGGCCGCTGTCCTGCAGTTTTTAGATGTGCCACAGGTACAAAACAGTGGAATGAAATGGCTTAATTACCTCCTCCTTGTGTAGATCAGTTCTCCAGAGCCTTAATGACCTAATTATTCTATTCAGGTGTGGTGCAGCAGAGGCTCATCTAAAAGTTGCAGGACACCGGCCCTCGAGGACCGGAGTTTGACACCCCTGCTGTAGACCCTACATGAACTCTAACCTGTGTGCGGTTACGGGAGAGTTGCACTGACCCCACATGAGATTGTTTTACATGTTTGTTTGTTTTTCCGTGGTTTCGGGAACTGAGTAGATAAGACATAAGACTGTGGGATGGACAAACAGCACCATCGAATAGGAAAACATACGTGTCTGTATGTGTCAAAAAGGAAATCAGGTCAGATTTTTCAGCTTTCACTGGAAAAGAATTGCCACCGTGGACCAACATTTTTGACATGTATCACTGCAAAAGCGTTCTAGCCTTTTATGTTGCTTTGCATAATAATGTAATGGAGGCTTGTGTGTTATCTAAGCAGTATCACAGTGTTGTAATCAGGTCGTAACTATCGGAGACCAATAACTGAAGCATATATATTGGATCAGGATGAATTTCTATAAGGCAGTAAATGTTAATCTGACAATGTGGAGAATTACCAGCGATTTTCTTTCATTAAGGCTGACATGAAAGCAAAGACGCACAATAAGTGTTCCTTTTTTAATGGAAGCAAGGACATTTCAAGTGCCTGCTATTAAAAGTCCATTAACCATATTTCCCCTTCTTTGAAAAAAAAAAAGAAAAACGTATTAATTTCCTTTTCAGAGAAAGACAAGGCCATCGACATTAAACTGGAACAAGGAGTTAACTGACTGCAGAACTGCATTCTAAGCACATCATTTCAGCTTACTATCTTAAGAAAAGAATTCTGTCACAGAATCTGATATGCACTGTAGAAATGTAATGCACTTCCAAGTAGAGCTTGATGAGTTTTGCAGAAACCAGAAAATCAAACAGCTCTAGGAACGGAATGGGACATAACGGGAAGATTGTGTGGCTATAATTTTGTTTTTATGCACACAGAACTAAAAAGAAAAAAAAATCCAGTATCAACTTGGTTTGATAAGGTCTGTGTAGTGCACCACTGACAGAGATTAATTTCCCAGGTGTTCAATCAGAATGGGAAGAACACTGTGGGTTCTGTTTGTTTACACCTGTCTGTGTGTACTTTTAAATTTATGTCCTTGTGCCAAAGTGCGTGTGCATGTGTGTGTGTGCATGTGTGTGTGTGCATTTGTCTGTGTGGGAAATGGAAAGCAAAGCAGGTACATTTCCACTGTAGTAGTGGACGGGTCCATTTCATTACTCCATCTACCTTCACAGAGATTGCTGTTATTGCACTGAAGCCTCTAGAGGTACAAATCAGTTTACAGAACCATTTCATTTCCAGGCACAAACTCAGCTGGAAAATGTTCACATTAGTACGCTCACGTCACAAGCAAAAACACATACACGGGTTAATTTCCACCTTGTTTTCTCTGACGATCCTTGCTTTCATAAAATGTGTTTCTTCATACTCAACAAATAAAAGGGGGGGTCATAATTTTAATACATAAAAATCTCCCTTTCACAGCTTTGGATACATTTAACGACACAGAAGGTAGAATCATCTTGATTAAGGGTACTCTATATGGAGAGAGATTTTTGATTGGTAGTGTATATGGCCCAAACATGAATGACAGGTGCCCCCCCCCCCCCCCCAAAACACCCAGTCTAAAAACTCTAGGGCAGTAAAAACTATTCTAGAGGAACTGGATTTAATAGACATATGGAGGCATTTCAACCCCTTTACAAAAAACTTCACTTTGCACTCGTTGCCACAATCAACAATGACACGCATTGATTATTTGTATATGTCAAATCATTTGGTCCACTTTGTGGAAGAGTCAGAGATAGGAACTATTTCCCTCTCTGACCATGCTCCTGTTAGGCTGACGATGCAACCGCCCAGACCACTGGATCGCACAGCTTCATGGAGATTAAATAGATTGCTGATGCTGAATGAAAACTTTACAAAATTGCTAGAAGAGCAGACAGACTTCTTTTTAGAATTCAATGACAATAATAATACTGACCCCAGATTGGTATGGGATGCTTGTAAGGCACATATGCGGGGTATAATAATATCATATCCCAGTCGTAAGAGGAAAGAACAATTAGCAGAACAAAATAAAATTGAAAACAAAATTTAAAAACCTGAAGAGGAATATATTGTATCCAAATCAGGTAAAATTCTAGGGGAACTAAAAACAGCCCGGGCCTCATTATCTGATATAATAACAAAGAAAGCTGAAAAGGACATATTATTTGCGCAGCAAAAAGTTCTTCAAATACGGTAAAAAACCAAACAAATATTTGACAAGATTAGTAAACAAATTGCCTGGCACAAACTTTTTTTTTAGGTGTTTTATCAGGACGAAAACGGTCGTCGTCATATGGATAATAAATGTATAAATTAATGCTTCAAACAGTTTTATGAAGAATTGTACTGTTCCGAAGTAAAAATAAGATGCACTAGAACATGAACTGCTGGATAACTTAAATATACCACAATTGGCACCAGAACAGGCAAATACAGTACAGACCAAAAGTTTGGACACACCTTTTAATTCAATGAGTTTCCTTTATTTTTATGACTATTGACATTGTAGATTCACACTGAAGGCATCAAAACTATGAATAACACATGTGGAAATATGCACTAAACAAAAAAGTGTAAAACAACTGAAAATACCCCTTATATTCTAGTTTCTTCAAGGTAGCAACCTTTTGCTGCGATTACTGCTTTGCACACACTCTGCATTTTCTTGATGAGCTTCAAGAGGTAGTCACCTGAAATGGTTTTCACTTATTAACCCTGTCAGGTTAATAAGTGGGATTTCTTGCCTTATAAATAGTCATGAAAATAAAGAAAAGCCATTGAATTAGAAGGTGTGTCCAAACGTTTGGTCTGTACTGTATATTAGAAGGACCTATAACAACTCTAGAAATTGAAAAGGCCAAGACGATTCCCACTGGGCGTCTTAATGCATATCAAAGTAAATTTTGAGAATTATTAAAATAGGCAGTTCTAGGCATTCTTAAAGGGCGTCTGAAGTACAGTGAACCCTCATTTTTCGCGGGGGTTGTGTTCCAAAAAACAATAGGCGTGATAGGCGAAATCCGTGAAGTAGTTACCTTTATTTTTTACAATTATTATACAGCATAATTAAATACTCTACATTGAAACCAAAGAACAAAACCTGTTTTCAGGCCCAAGCATTTTTTTTAACAAATAGAAGGCTTTCTTACAAATAACTACAGTAAAATAATTATTTTAATCATAAATACAAAGTACAGGAGGACAAATTATGACTCGCGTATTTCACTGTTCCTCTGACTGTGACGCTGCGACCTCACTCCGCTCTCTAGTGGCTTTTTCTTCTGCAGCCTGAGGTGCAGGTGTGCTTTTTCAAGAAAAGAACACAGTTATCGGTAGTTGTTGTTGTTGCTCTTTTTTCTTCTGGGCAAAAATATTTGCCAAAATTTGCCAAGCTGTATTACATATATTTAAAGACCGTAACGTTATTGGCACACAGGTAGAGAAGAAGCGACTGTTTAGCCAATCAGGACGCAGAACGCAATGCACTGTGAAAAAAAACTGAACAAAAAAATCCGCGAAGCTGGGCATGCCGTGGTGGCGTAGTGGTTAGCGCGACCTGTATTTGGAGGCCTTGAGTCCTCGATGAGGCCGTCGCGGGTTCGACTCCCAGACCCCCTCTCCTTCCCTGTTTCCTGTCAGCCTACTGTGATATAAGGGACACTAGAGCCCACAAAAAGACCCCCTGGAGGGGTTAAAAAATAAAAAATAAATCCGCGAAGCAGCGAGGCCGTGAAAGGTGAACCGCGTTACAGCGAGGGTTCACTGTATTCCTGGATTCTAGCTATTTACGTGCGGCTCTGGTTCTTAACCCCTGCGAATACCAGGGATCCACTGGATAGGTGTGAAAACACCTCAGTGTAAACCACAGGTTAATCTGTCTTCTATACTCCTACCTTAGTCTCTGCTTTGATTTAAATACCCTTTAAAAAAAACCTTGATCACCAAGTTTTAGTCTCCAAAGCCTTTAAATGCCCAACTACTGTTGCCCAGAATAAGGGCAAAGTTTCCTAGGAAGCCCTCTGCTTCCTGTCACAAGTCAGACCACTCTGCTAATACAATGTTTCCTCATCTATATTTCTCTGAAAGGCCTGAAGGAACACACAAACAATTAAATATAGTGCAGGAGCTACTGCATGTGAGAGGGAAAATGGAAAAACACTAGATATAAAAGTATTTAATAAACTCCTTAAATTTATTTCTTACTGTTTGTTTTCATTCCGTCCCTTTGGAATATCGTGGAAGCAAAACAAACTGGACATTCCTTAAAGTTCATTCACGCATCCACCCAGTGGAGAGCAGTGTGATCCGTTGACTTCCCAGCATGATAACAATTTGAATTGCACAGCCAGAGACAGAACGACACAGTTGACTATAACTGAGAATCTATGACAGGACATGGACACTTTAATGTTTACGATCACACAAATTTCATTATGACACAAAGATAATATGAGCAAATATAACAATCATTAATATTTGTTGTTAATGACGATTTTCCACTTAAAGCAAAGAAGAGTATGACATTTAATGATTTATCAGGCCAATAAAAAATATGTTTAATACCTGCAAATGATTTCTCAACGGAAACTAGAGTATAATTTTTTTAATATACCCGTAATTTCACATACATGTAATAATATGTATATTTTTTTATAATTTCCAGATAATAACCGAAAAGACTTCATTAAAGCTTCATTTTGGCATATGGGATGTTGGATGATTGTAAAACTCCCTTTCAGAGGGAGAGAGGCCTCCAGCAGATCCCCACTCTGGGAGGACAGCCATCTGCTTTAGCAGACTGAGGGGTGGGAAGGACACAAACAAACAAAACCACCAGACAGACCACAGTTTGTGGGGCTCTGGGGCAAAGTGTGGTTATGGAACTGGAGGACCACAGGGTTCTACAACCCCCATCAGAATTCAAATACATCCATCATTATTTATGACATTTTAGTTCAGCAAACAACTGTCATGTCTTGTGGAAATATTTGATTACAAGTCATGCAGTCACGACTCTCTTGGTGAAATCATGTAAACAGGACATGAAATACAAAATGCTAAATTTTTATAATTCTAACTGGTTGGAACATAAAGAGCGGTTTGCACAAAACATAATTTGTCCATGAAACGTCACTGCTGAGAAGGTCTTGGGTTTGATACCCTTGTCCAAATAGACTGCTAATAAAGATGATCTACAAAACCTGTATTCATCCAAAACTTTCACTTTTAACTCAAATGTATTTCAGATTTAGCACAGAAATATTGTTGAAAATTTACATATTGCTTAGTAATATTTTCATCCATATATTAGATCGGGGGGGAGGTGATGAGCGGGACATGCTGAATGTGGTAATGTGGGAAGCCTCTTAGAAATCTGCAGATTATGGTGAGGATCTGCATTCTGCACAAACTGAGACTGATGCTAACAGTTTGTAATGCTAATTATGCTAATCCTTAGCATATTAGAGGCAATAATGTCAGTTCCGAATTCTTTTACGGTTGTTTTTCCCACACATCCATTCTCCCAATTAAAGGCGCAGAACGTAACTTTTGGTCATCAAATAAAAGGAAAGATTCAGATAACACTAAATGTGCTCACATTCCCAATAATTATAATGCAAATGGGCAAAAGGTCCTAAAGTGCTTTCAAAAAGATTACACAGAAGCCTGTAACACCAGTTTCCCATGGAAAATCAACTCTCCACTGTTAACAGCCATAAACCGCAGCAGAAGAAAAAGGGTCCGATGCAACACAGTGGTGTAAAATTTGCTATGGTCTTGACTGAGGGTCAGCTGAGTTCTCCAAGCCTCTCTTTGTTGATCCAGATGAGGCTGTTTAATAAGATCGGCTGCAGATAAAGTGCTATCAGTGTCTCTTTGTCTTTGACTAGATCAACTCAAATCAAAGGAATAAGTCAGGCTACAGTTAAAGTCTTCAGTTTTTGTTTCTCGGTAATCAAAGCTAATGTGAGGCAAAAATATCCAGAGTCAATATAATATTTAGTTTTGAAATTAGCTGAAGAAAAAAAAGCCATACAAACCAATGTGATTCTATGCGGAAAAGTAATTATCCCCCTAAGCCTAATAACTGGTTGTGCCATCCGTGGTGGAAACAACCGCAGTCAAGTTGGGGATGAGTCTTTTACATCACTGTGGAGGGATTTGGTCAATGTGCTTTTTGGGGGGTTATTTTTGCAGAAATGTTTTCCTCTAGCTATTCGCTGAGGTTGTCGTTATGCAATATTATTAGCAGTTTGCTGAGCTGAAACATTTGAGTCAACTTTTGTTGAGTCAAAAGCTAAAAAAAAACTGATTAAAAATTCAGAGAAAAAGATGCTAATCAGGATGGAAAACATCCTGCTCCTCCGCTACAGAAATTACTGATGAAACAACAGAACATGATTAGTCAGAGCTCTTCAAAATGAACCAGTGCAGGAGGCCAGTCATGCACCTCCAGCAGCTTTACATAACTTACTCTGTAGGATCACTAATTGTTCTGTCTCATCACATGTAACTGTTCATCTTATTATAATTTCATCTTCTTTTAACAGTGCCGCCCCAAATAAATACTTAGTCAAATGGGATTGTTTTTTTTTTTGTTTTCGTTTTATTTCCTGAGCACGACTCGACAGGCGGCATGCATTTTAAATCAACATCCGTGCCGCAGGGCAGCGAGGTTTTCTGTGGAAAAAGTGATGAAGCAAGATCAGAGGCGACCGAGACTCTGAAACATACGGAGGAAACGTGACGCAGGCAACACGCAGCACGCTGCTACATATTAGCGAGGATTCTTTCTGCCTGTGCGGCCTGGGACAGATAAAGAAACGCTCTGTGTCAGCGCGCTGCACAGATTGAGTCACGCAGTCTCGCTCCAACGTGTGATTTGTTTGTGTATGGATGGAAGCGGGCGAGGGAGGAGGCGCTGCCAACACTGATTCTGAATCACTCTGAAGTGAGAGAGGGGGGGGAAAAAAACAGAGCTAAAATTAGAGAGGAAAGTAATCAAAAAAAGACAAGGGAAGCTCAGAAAAAAATGCTCCTTTTTTCCCTTCCTACTGTAATAAATCATGTAAAGAATCTGGAATTTTACAGTTGAGGGTGGAGGGGCTACGACAACTAAAAATAAAAGTGAGGTGTATCATTGTGTAACATTCTGCTGCTCGGTGATAAAGAGGGCATGTTTTTGTATGGATTGTTTGTGCACGTTTTTATAGTTATATAAAATGAGACAATTTAATTTCACAGCAAAATTTCCACATCAGCTACATTTGTGTGGAATTTTGCAAAACCTTTCACTGGATTCTATGTGATCCATCAAAATCAAGTCATTCTAAAGTGGAAGGAAAATACTACATGTGACACACGTTTGTCCTCAATCCCTTTTTTACTCTGTTGCCCCTCGTTGTTTACAGATACCGGCCAAGAAGTAGTATCTATGCCTTTTGCAATTATGTAACCAGTTTGTCTCAATCTGTCACATAAAATCCTGCTGGAAAACATTGGAATTTGTGGTATTAGTGTCAAAATATGAAAAATATCAAATATCTATTTGCTTTGCAGTGCTCTTTGGTGAAGAAATACACAGCAACATGTATTGTAAAGAAACCCCAAAGCCACTGCCAGCTTATAATTAGACTTTAATGCAAGGCATACCAAGAAAGTATTGTTATAAATACTTGGTGCAGAAAATAATAGCCTCTGTATCAAGCACGCTGTTGGAGGTGTTATGATTTGGGGTTTCCTGTATGGTGTGAAGTAAACTCATGATGACCTCTCATCAAATCAAAGAATACTCAACATATTAATAATAATTTTTTAATTTTTTGTAACTTCATGCTCAAATTTTAGATTTTTGTATGAAATCTGACCTGCTCCATTCAAGTTGACAAATGGTGGGGGAAAAAAAAATCTGATCATTTTGGACACAAAATCAAACCAAATGTATTTTCTTTTGAGGAACTTTAAATGAAAATAAGTTTGACACTTCAGCCAAGGCTTCCAGTCAATGCAAGCATAAGTAAGGGCATCCAGTAAACAACAGTACTACATTAGCAGCAATGACATAAATTGTTGCCGTTATATTTGTGATGCAATTTCTTTTTTTCTGCTTATAAAGCATTTTTAGCCACATAGCCAATCTTGTTTTCTATTTATACGGTGTGTTATGAGTTTGTGAAATAGAGAGAGGGAGCTGCTTCATCACTGGCCGCATTTCCAGTGCCAGGAAACTTCACACATTGACGTCTTCGCCTAACAGATTGAGGCAGCCACACTGAGGAAGCCTCGCGGTACGAAGATGCCGAACGCTGCCAAGTTGTCAGTCACACGTGCACGTACGTGTGTGCGTGAGCATCAGTCAGTGTGTTTATCCCTACATGGCCGACTCATCCCCTCTCCCGGTGTTTTGTTGTTTTTAGACGCAGATTGACGCCGTGTGTCGTCATCCGACTGTATGTGGATTCTGATTAAATATAAACTGAACTGGAAATCAATCCATCTCTATCAATAGCAGGAATATTGGCTTATTGATGGAACTTCATATGACATTTCTAGATTTTTGTAAGAAATATAACCTGCTCTTTGCGGACTGAGAAACAGGAAGAAAAAAATACAAGGCTCAGTATGTTTTAGAGCCAAAACAATAAACCAGTCCTCTCAGAACAAAGCAGAACCAGTAAACATTTCCTCAACAATGCAACCCAGTGACCAAATACCAATGGCTCCATTAAAGGCAGCTCCCAGCAGGGTCTCTGGACATCTATGAAAAGATTCTGATTTAATTAACAATACCAATGTCTGTTTTCTTCAGATAAAGATCTTTCTGAATTTCCCAAGTGAGGTTCTGTTAAATGATTATATGTAGTTAATAACTTGACATCTAAATGAAGTGGAAATCCAGATTTGCTTGGTCCCATAAGAGAGCAGCTAATAGATAAAAATGGTTCAAACCCTCAGGGAACTTCTGTCTTAAATCAGTCCTGGTCACAGAAACATCTGTAGCTCACACTAACGTAGTTTTTGTTTCCAACCAGCAAAGTGTCTCTCTATTTGCTCTGAATGTTATTTGCCCAGAAGAAATAAAATGAAGAAATAAAATGACACAATTAATTTTGTGTAATAGCTGCTTGTGTGACTTAATACATTTCTATTCTACAGTTATTTGGACTGAAAACAAGTTATGTGTTCTGTCCTCAGTCTGTCCTTCATGACTTTTAAAAAGTGAAAAATTATGAAGGCCAAGAATTAATGTGCAACTAATAATCGATTTCTTTCAAATAATCACCCAACACCAATATGATGGTGATGTAGAGGTCCACAAAATACTGTTCACCTAAATTACTTTGTGTTTATGTTACATAGAGGAGTGGATATACACAGGTCTTTGGATGGATAGTATTGTTCTACAGTATTGGTACAGTTCATACTAAATATCCATTTGTCCAGTCATGCTTTAAAATCACACAGGCTTTAAAAGGGGTGTCATAATTGTGTTGTCCCACAATTAGTAAGTAACAGATACAGCTGAAGTAAATGTTTTGCCACACTGGATGGACCTCATGCCATTGTCTGGAGAAACACACTGTCAAGAAAATCCGAGCTCATCCCACTTCCCCATGCTGGAGATTTTAGTTTAACAGTAATAATAAATAAAGTTATCTTTAAAATGAATCACTCAAGTGACATCTAGGCCCAACAGTAGACTTAGGTGTCAATAAAATAAATCTGGTTGTGTGTGTTGTTTTTGTCTCATGCAAACTTTGCTTTAATTCTACTTTTTTCTATCTAATCATAAGAAATCATAGTCAGACAGAGAGAGTCATTAAACAGGAAAAGCAGGTTTCCTGGAAAAAGAGGAAGTAAGTTTCCAGCCTGCAGATTTATAAAAATAGCTGAGACTATTTCTTATTTTAAAGCATGAAAGTTTAAAGAATGAAATCTAAACATTTTGAGTAATTTGATAAGATTCAAAGTAAAATACTTATATTAATATTGGTTTACTTGTAATAATATTTACACGTACATTTGTGGGAACACTTACAAGAAAAACAAGTAACTGTAACTTTGGTATCAAATAATTAGAATCATGGATTATTCTTGGTTTCTTTTCAGAAAAACATCTGTAATAACTCACATTAAGATTATAATAAGTATAATTAATAAGTTATGGTTATAAAATCATAAATGAATGATAAATCAGAGAAGCTAAAGAAAATAAATGTGATATAAATGTGATTTTGACATTGAACTTGAAATGGTGTAAAAGGTGTAACTGCAATTAAACATCACTGATATGTTGGAGGTAGATGGTAGGTGAAAGGTGAAAGGAAGGGAAAAAGGGGAACTAACAGGAGAGCAGAGATGATCAACGCCTTGTTTAGAGAAAAGGTCGTGCAGGCAATGGACATAGGAGGTTGAGCAACCCTGACATTAGCACAGACATCAGGAAATGTCTGTAAGACAGTGATGGATATGAGATCATCTGTCTAAGCAGACAGCCAATGAAAACGCACCAAAAGGTGGATAAACCCTATAAAAGGTGGGTGCAAAAGAGGAACCTTTGGTTGGATCCTCCGGGCAGCTTCGAGCCAAGATCGAGATGGACAAAGAACTCTGCAGCTGAAGAAGAGCCGGGGCCACAGAGCCGAAGACTGTCCTTCTCATGGGGACCAACCCGTCAGGCCCACAACCTGTGGCTTTGAATCGCACTTCTCTCATCGGCTGGGTTCAGACCCCAAAGACAAAGATGAAGACAAAGGCAAAGACAAAGAAGAAGAACTGGTGCCTTTTTTCCTGCCAGCACCAAGTCCTGTGTGACCTCACCATCCATGCGGAGAGGAGGCTCATCAGACCTGCGGAGATCCTGGCCTTCATCGATCGGCGTCTTCCTCCTGCTGCAACACCTTCTTCATCATCAGGCCAGGTCTGGGGTTCGAAACGCCAAACTCCGTCCGTCTCTCTCAAAGGTTCCCTTTTTTAGTTCTCAGTGTCAGCAGTAGGGAAAGATAGACTAGATGATTGATTTTACTTATTTGATTATTTCTGCTACTGAATTAAGCTGTACTGACCCTTGCAAAAATGCCTTACTAATAAAATATTTAGCATAAAGAAAATCTAAAAGATGTTGTGGACATTCAGTTAATGAGTCACCTTAAAGTTCTTTGATGGTTGTAAAATAGCTATGATGTTTGATTCTGGAGAGGAAAAAGTTTAAAATGTTTTTAGGTTGCTGGTAGTCCAAATGTAAAACGTCATCCTTGGGACTCGCCCGAGTCACTAAAACCTACCTGGTTCAATAACAAATGCAAGTTGTAAAATAGAGAACGAGCGACCGTTAACAGGTGTGCTCTGTGAAACTAATTGGCTGTAGGCTGCTCAGTCTGGCTAATTCACAGGGGGAAGAAGGGTGGGACACCTGGATGTAGGCCGTCAGATAACCAGGCGAATCGTTTCTCGAAACCAGCTTAAACAGAGTTTACTTCAGTTCTGGACAGGGTAAATCCCGGCAGATTTAGAAAACTCAATTAACCCGTTAGAAGGAGAGCTGGTAGCACATCTCCCCTCTCAGAAGAGGAAGCAGAAAGTGAGAGAGTAGAGAAAGAAGGGGGAGGGGGGGTGTTGCGCAACAACAACACACCACCCATGAAGCCTGTGCGCCAAAACCAATCATGCACTTTCTCACGCGTGGATCTCTGAAATGTCAACCCACACGCGCATGTGCTGACATTGGGTGCATCAGTCCTCTTACTCCTACCTAATGGCTGTTGAGACATGTGCACCCTTGATTTATTCCTCTAAATGCCAATGCTGGTACACATTCTACAGCAAATGTTTCTCTGGAATACCATCTCACTAACGTGGAGAGGATTTCTGTTTGATTGACATTTTTGTCTTGTGACCGTCAGTCTCGCTTTGGAGTTCAAGACTGTGATGGGCTCCGAAAGCAAATAAAAGGCTTCAGTTCATGCAGGTATGTGGGAAAGATGCACATCTGTGTTTCCCTGCAGTAAACCGAGAATGACATCTTGTGAAAGGTTGTGACCCAACTGTTAAAGTTCAATCAATTGTTCTTTCAGATTGAAATAATAAAGAAAGTGCAAAATAAACCAGAAGAGGTTTTCCATTTTATCCTTCCAATTTTGTATTGGAAGATTTCAGTCTTGCTCTTTCTAATGAATAGTAAACAGTGTGTCTACATGAAGAAGCCATAAAAAAGTCAGTTTGCTCTCAAAAGGGAATTTGTTCATAACTGCTGCCAGATGGAGGAAAATAAGAAAAAAAAATTTGATGTCTGGTTTTTGTAAAAGCTGATAAGAATTTTAGCCAATTCAGATTTGTATTTGAGAACTCTTACATAAGTAGTGCTGTAATAAATAAAGTACAACTTAAAATACAGTACACTCAAAATGGCATACTCAATCTCAAAGAAATGTGCAACTGAGTAGGGTGAGTAATAAGTGTATAAAATATGTATGGATATTTGTACATAAAAACACAGCAGACTATTTACAAAAAATGACAAATAACAACAGTGATTTGTTGTTCTATACGTTAGCACTTCGAGTTTGATGGTTTGATGGTTATAAAGTAACAGCTGCTGGTAGGAAGGATCACCTGTAATGCTCCTAAGATCTACCAGTCTCACTTGAAGACAGACTAGTCACAGCTTCATGGATGGGCTGGAAGACATTGTCCATCAGAGATGTTATTTTACTCTTTCTGTCTCCCACCACCTGCAATGGCTTGAGAGGCCTTATCTAGCTATTTTCTCTCAGCTGTGGATAAGTTACTGCTCCAACAAACAAAACACCAGAGAACATGGCTGATGCCGCCACAGAGTCAAAGGAAGGTTTCAGGAGCGGCCTCTGTACTCCAAAAGATCTTAGTCTCCTTAGCAGTTGTGTCCGCATCAAAACCCACAGAAGGAAGCGACAGAAAATCCTCTCAGGAAGACACTGAGCTGTTCCCAGAGCAACTTGGTTGCCCTGTGCGGCACTTGGTGTATCACCAAGTGCCGCACAGGGCACTTGGTGATACACAGATCAGAAAAGAACTTAATTTCAATCAAATGTTGATTTCTTTAAACATCTCTAGATTTTACCTACATTTCAAAAAGACCCTGGAGATCTTTTTGAAGATCTGACAGACAGAACACTGCGTCCTGCATATTTAGAACGAGCTGCTGCTTAGCAAATGTCTTTGGATGACTACCTGTGCAGTGTTAAATGTGCTATGTGCAAGAGTTAGATGGTCCACTTAGACCATCTATCTAGAAGTACTAGAGTATTATGGACACTTTAGAAGGAACAAAACAGTGTTGCGCAGCCAGAAGAAAAGCCAGAAGTTACTGATTGTTATAATTTGAATTTAAATTTTTATGGCTTCGAAACATTTTTTTGTATTTGTTATTTACAACCAGTGAGTTGTAAAGAACATAAAGAAACAACTTCATAAGAATACTTTTGTGGTTGGTTATTGTACAAGTTACAATTTAAAAGTTTAAACATCATACCAAAAGGATATGGTAAATTAAATTTTCCAAGGCCTTTAAAATCTCAAAGAAACAAATGTGAATTCCATGAAACATCATGAGTTTGAGGCCCAAAGCCAATCTTGAGTTTCTTTATCTCAGAACGCAAAACATAATGAAGTTAGACTGTGTCATCCACAGTGGTCAATTGTGAAGGAGATTGTTAATTAAATTCGCACCAGTTTTAGAATAGAAATACTGGTTTAGGTGGACTATTTATATATTACAGTTTTATCATCAACTGAATCAAATCTTTCTGGTATAAAGAGAATATTAAGCAAGAATTGTTTCACATTGCATAAATAGGCTTACAGTCATTCTCTATTGTCTGTCTGTCATCATATGGTTTGAGCAGAATACAAGCATTGTTTCTTAGAAAAGTTGTTCAAGTCAATAGGATGTACATCTGAAAAGTCATGTGCCAGTTTATCTCCCAGTGTTTCGCTTCAGTTTCTGTGGTTATGCTCACAATTTTCCGAGTTACTTTATCCAGCCTGCAGCTACACCATGGAGAGGCAGGCATTGATGGGGCGCTTCCCTGAAGGCATCAAGCAAGCAAGAACACACAAAATAACTGTCTTTAAAGTGCATAACTCAGGGCACAGAGGTCATTTCACATAAATTCAGTATATTCATATAAGGCTGATTCACAACAAACATCATATAGAATCACTTTAAATATCCAATTTGTATACATAGCAATCAACTTTGCAGACGTTCCTCAAGCTGACCATGTATGTGGCAACATTGGAAACCAAAATTTTCTTCTGACATTAAGAAACCAGTGAAAGAACCCAAAGTTACTTACAGCAATAGCTTATCCAATTGTGCCAACGATGGATGTCTACATTCTGAGACAAGTTAAAACAAATATGTAGGCTATCAAACTTAAGTCTAAGTCTTACAAAGCAAGTGCTTGGTGAAGGACAACATTGATCAGAGATGCAGCAAAGAGACCCATTGAAACTCTGGAGGAACTACACAGGCAAACACCTCAGGATGCAGAATCTGCCAAAAGACAACTTTTAGACACAAACTCCAAAAATCTGAACATCATTAAAGAGAGGAAATAAAAAAAATCTGACATAAACCCATTCAAACTTTACCAAAAGCCATGTAAGGGAAACAGGAGACATGTGATTCAGACCAGTTGAATCTTTAAGCCTCGGTGTAAAACACCATGTGTGGCAGCAAACTAAATCTGCACTTCAAGGATCCAACATTGATGATACCAATGCTCTCCAACGAGCCTTACTGGGCACACTCTATTATGCAAAGTGAGTGTAATTTTCTTTTCTTTCGACAAACATTTGTGAAAGAAGAAGTCACCCTCAAGAGCTCAGTGAATTATCACATGGTACCTTGATATAATGCCAATTGTACAGTAAGTCCAGTTGTGAACATTCCTCACCACTAAGTATTCATAAGTTGATTGTTAGGGGGATTAAGCAGAGTTGGAGAGTTTGAGAACAACAATGACTCAACTATTAAGAGGTAGGCCACATAAAATCCCAGAGAAGGGTCAGCAGATTCTAAGGCACAGAGCAATGAGAGGATGATATGAGTCAACAGCTACAAACGTTGAAACTTCATGCAGACGTCAGATTAATTCAGAGCGGTGCATAGAGACCCTCTGGGTTTGGCAAGTGCCAGGAGAATGGCATTTCTCAGTGTGCATTGCGTCAAGTAGGTCCACAGGGGAATGTGCTGTTTTCCAGAGTCAGTCCCATAGTTTTTGAGAGAGGAATGCTTAATGTCTCCCCATATGAGACATTTATAAAAATGTAATGTTCCCAACTTTGTGGGAATACATTGTGAAGGCCTCCTTTCTGCTCCAAAATGACTGCACACAAAGTGCACAAAGCAGAATCTTTGTCTATAACGACATGGATACGTTGGTTGTGGAAGAATTTGAGTGGCCGGATTTAAATTGTGTCACAGAGAGTAAACACAATAAAAACATGCTTTATCTGTGGCATTGTTCATTAAATGTATTGCTGATGTATTGAAATTAAATACGATAGGTACACTTATATTAGCGATTAGGTATTACATTCAGGAAGTACTTTTACTTTTAATACTTGAGTATTTTTAAAAGCCAGTACTTTTTTACTTTTACTTAAGTACAAATGTTAATGTGGTACTTTCACTTTTACTAGAGTACATTTTTGTCTGTGTATTTGTACTTTTACTTAAGTACATTGGTTGAGTACTTTCTCCACCACTGCTCTTAATGCTCGCTTACATGTGCATTAAAATTGCGAGGGGAAAACCCTAATCCATAATCTAAGTGCGTCTTTTACCACAGGTTAAATATTCAACATATGAATGCATACATTATAAAATGAATGTATTTCTAAATGAGCAAGTGAGAATTGCTCCATGACATCAGTCTGTTTTGCTCATAACAAAGCATGATGGTGGATGACATCATATTTAGAGCTTGTTTGTTGATAAATGAATCGCAGCTGAATGACAACATATGTCCCGACACCCATCAGCAGCAGCATTTCCCTGGCTCTTTACGTGTCAGGAAAACAGCAGGTCACCGTGAGGAAACTGTATCCAAAACAAATTTGAATTTCAGTGAAACGGAAACAGAGTTCAGCATAAACAAAGAAAATCCTCTGCTGAAAACCTGTACTGTACGTGAAACGCAGTACTGTACTTCTTAACATGGGTTTTATTTTAATAAGTGCAATGTATTCTATGTGTTTACAGTGTCTTGTGAAAGTAGTAATTCATTCTAATATCGATAGATCTTCTGACCACTGCAGTAGTCAGTAAGATAGAGAATTCAAATATCCAATCTACAAAATCCTACTCCCAAAAACAGAAACTACTTTTTGTAAGGTGCCTTGAAATTACACAAACACAAACATTAAAGTACTTTATTGGAATTTTATGTGATAGACAACCAACAGTTGTGGAGGGAAAACGTCAAACCTTTTCCCATTTAAGTCCGAGTACAAACCTCGACTTAAATGGAAGAGTGGCATAAAGAAAGCTATTACTGAATCATAAGAAGTCTTGCCTACAATTTGTTACAAGCAAAAGGAGTGCTCTGGTCCTTTTGACCTACAAACAATTAACACTGCACATTACTGTGAAGACTATCTCCTTTGGCAATACATGGTGATGTCGGCATCATGGTTTGGGGAGAAGTTTTAACACCAGTTTTAAAGTCCCTACACTGGCTCCCTGTAGCTCAAAGAATAGACTTTAAAATACTGTTGTTAGTTTACAAATCACTGAACGGCTTAGCACCACAATACATTAAAGATCTGCTGTTGTTGTATCAACCTTCCAGACCTCTCAGGTCTTCCGGTTCTGGTCTGCTCTGCATCCCCAGAACCAGAACCAAACGAGGAGAAGCAGCTTTCAGCATCTATGCACCACAAATTTGGAACAAACTTCCAGAAAACTGTAAAACAGCTGAAACACTGAGTTCTTTTAAATCTCAACTGAAAACCCACCTGTTTAGGATTGTATTTGAAACGTAATCAATTACAAATTTAACCTGACTTAATGCTTTGTTTTGATTGTTGATTCTATGTTGCATTGTGTTTCTGTGTTTGTAATGATGTAAAGCACTTTGAAATGCCTTGCTGCTGAAATGTGCTATACAAATAAAATTTGATTGATTGATTGATTTAAAAAAAGGTCACATACATATAAGCCATTGAAGAGTCGAGTTAAATCCAGGAGGGTCTGGATAAAAAGATACTGGAGGCTGCAACAGACTTCACATTGTGCTAGAGTCTTAATTCTATAACTAAAGCCCAATGTGTTAATCTACTTATTCTAATCTAAATAGAGGAGAAGGTAAAGAAAGAAAATAAGGTGCAGAAGTTGGACTGTAACAGGTGCAGCGCACAACATGCAACTCCGCCCCGCTTTGCTCTCATTAATCCCTCATCCCAGAAGATTTGCACTTGACTCACCCTGTGGATATAAGAAGTGGCAAGAAGATGTTTAACAAAAGCTAATAACAGGGGAAGTTACAATACTAAGAAAAGTCAGAGGTCTGAAAGTCCTTTAAACTGGTAGCAGATTAACATAAGATGTCAGGTTTACTTTGGGCTCAGGCCTCCAAATTAGACTCAATTAGTTGGGTTGGATCAGGTTCGGACACGACGTCCACATGCTTGGGGCGCGTCGGATTTTTTAGGCCCAATCTAAACTCTAGACTGTGCTGGAAGTTCATCTTGTAACACCAGACGCAGTGTTAGAGTGGCCTAGATAAAGTCCATACATAAATCTAAACAGTGCAAAAAAGATTAGAGCAAATCAGAGCAAAGGGAAAATTAACCACACACTTTTCAGAATGTGAATTCTAAATGTTATAAACCATTTATTTTTTTCTTGGACTTCACAAAGATGCTCTGCTTTGTGTTAGTCTATTATCCCAAATCCTAATAGAAGACGGGTAAAAGTGGGAATACTTTTGCTATGCACTCTAGAGGCTTCTGAGAGGCAGCTTTATAGCTTTGAATAATTCATTACTTACATCATCATCGATGTGATTCTTATCCCCTCTGCACCTCTGAGCTTTACAAGGCACTGTAAAAGCAAACCAGATCAGACAGGCTCACAACTCTGAGAACTTGGTAATAAAACCAATCTGCTCTCCAGGATTGAGCAGATTGGTTGATCTGTTTGAAAAGGTGTTTCCTGGAAAGAGGGGCCCTCTTGTAATTCACCCGTTTCCAACCTCTCTTCCCTTTGTTTGCCACAGAGTTGTGGCCTCGGCATTTCTTTTCCACTCATCCAGACGTAGAGAGGCTACTTTCCACACCTATAACAGTGGACGTTGGACACTGGCGTCACATTTCCAGAACTGTGCGATAAAATCATCTACCACATGGCACATGTTGTCAGTATTATGCTGAGTAAATAGTTAATAAGCTCTCCTGTGGAATGAAACTGGACACACCTTCATCTACTCTTTGTGCTGTGCCTGTAGCATCAGATAGGCAACCTTTACAACTGTTGGACATATGGGATGTGCGGCTCTTTTACAATCTTATTTTACTCCAGTAATGTTTGTTGTAACCAATATTAAGCTACCAAACAGAAAAATACAAAACATCCCTGGAGAAAACTTTACAGAGCCAAGGGATAATGCCAGCTGCATATTACTACTTACTAGATGCTAAAATCTGAGATTGCTGGCAATAAAAAATGGTATCGGCTTTCATTTCTCTTTTTGTTGCAGTCTGGCCAAACTATTCACGAGGGATATATGCAGTTGCTTTTTTAGCTGCTCTCACTTTACCACTACGCCAACAACAATATGCATCTGTTGGAAAAAACAAAGAAACGAGTCACATTTAATGAAATTTCAAGTCTTGTCACAACTCTAAAGTGTAAATGTCACAAAGCGTCATTTGCTGATGCATGTACTGAGTGTTGTTTGGAATAAAGCAAGGCAAGTTTGTGTAGCTCTGATTACACACAAGGCAATCCAAAATGGCTTATAAAAAATGAACACTAAAATATTAAACACATGAAATACATCGACGATGATAGTGCGCGTCACAGTTAAGCGTCACATAAAGAGAAAGAAATGTCAAAATGCCAGCTTGAACAAACACAAAGGTAACACAGAAGCAGGGATAAGGAGCAGAACGATATTACGCAAGACTATTCTTTTTGGGATTTTTTGTTGCATGTAATTCACTTTCAAGTGGACATTTTATTAACAAAAACAATCCAGAACGGAGTAAATCCCATTCTTGGCTCACTAATTTGCCTCTTTTCTGATAGCAGTAATGTTCTCAGGGGTTCTAGGAGTTTGTTTCAGAGCTGAGGCGTATAAACCAAATCCCGCCTCACCTTGATTAATTCTATTCAAGGAAACACAGACTGAGTGGGTCTCAGCTCATCTGAGAGGTCCACATGGTTTCTGCCCGACAACTCTTACGGACCATTACCAAGAATTTAAAGTCTAACTTTTTTCGAAAAATATAAGGCAAGGGCTGCAAACTGAGGTTTTAATTGGCAAATGAAAAAATTTTTGGGAAAAATATCTAAATATAGTTTCTTGAGAGTTCCTGAAAGTCACTTCCTTATGATTTTGCCCCTTTTTGATGTATTGAATCATTCAGATGGATGAATTGTATTGCAGAGATGTAAAAGGCCTAAAGCAGGTTTGTGACTGAGGACAAGATGGCACCATAGAGGTCCTGTTCGAATATATGCAAGTCTTATATCAGTAAAAGTGCATGACAAGCTAACGTTGGAAACTTTCAAATATGCAACATCAGTGCAGTGACAGGATTTGCAATTCACCTTGGAGTACTAATGAGGGAAAACACAATGCATTTGGGTTGTGTTAACCAGAATACATGTTAACCATCTGCAGAGTAACATAACAACTTAGGATCTGGAAACATGGCAGACTTTCTCAGAAAGGAAATGACTTTTTCTACTAACTAACTTCTCAGAATCCGTTCTACTCAAATATCTCTGTCGTCTGTCTCAGGCTGGCCTGTGAAAGTGGATAATTGGTGAGACTAATGTAAGTCAGTGGTCCGTTTAGAGACACACACAAAGACATAGCAACGTAGTCATTGAATGATTAGGGATCTTCTTATGGGGTGCTGCTTTTAGAGTGCATTTACATATATTTTACCTTTTTCTGCACATTTTAAAAGTGACGTTTCTGTTAAGTAATGTGGGTCTCAATGTATAAAATTTGTAAATGTAACTCGAAAACTAATTGAATAGCAAGAACTGCAAGCACTTAACAGGTTCTGAACTGGACTGAGCAGGTAGCTCTTCACTAACAGTCAACTAACATTTAGAGAAATGCGACCATTCTACATCAAGAAAAACTGTGAAGGGTTTCCGACACTGTTGCCGAGGGGAAACAGATTCAGATGTAGGAACTTGACTAACTTCAACACCGCAGAATCAAAAAGTTGAACTGCTCAGAACCATGAAGTTCAGAATGTGGTCCCTCTGGTGGCAGATATTTCTATAAGCATATATATTCTGCATAATTGAGTTTTTCCACTACAAAAACTATTGCAGCATTGTCTCAGCGTGGGATGTTCTCCAACAATCAAAGTTAGCCAGATAAAAACATTAGCACGTGGTGTGTAGGATATCCTGGTCTTGCCTGTGAAGCCGTCCATCTCCAGGTATTTACTCAGGTGGGAATGGCAAACTCAAAGTTACTGATTAATTGCTGACGATCATTTAATTATTGTAATTATGCTGGAGCATAATTATTTACTTTGGTAACAAAAGTAAATATACAGAATCAAACTGAGAACCAGAGACATCATAACATGCTTTGTTTTTGTTTTTAGCAATTATATTGTCTTTGTGTGCTTTAGCATTACTGCTAACCCACAGGCAAAGCTAATATATATAGAAACATCAACGTCTAGAATGTTTTTTCATTTTTATTCACTATTCAATGATTACTACATTCATTTAGCATACATGCTGCCTCACGCTTTCTGATTTTAGTTCTTTGAATCATTTTCTTGAGAATTTTTTTATATTTTGCACCGGCTAATGCTAGCTTGAAGAGCAATTGAATACGACTGAGCCAACTATAGCATAGCAAATAACATTTCAATTAGTAATTTTCGCCTATATTTTACAATAATGATTGAAAAACAGATTGGACATTATGATATCCAATAATAAAAAATGTATTTCTAGAATATCTATTAGGGGGTGTCGTGTGGCGCAGTGGTTAGCGTGGGCAGCTCACATTTAGAGGCTATAAACAGACGTAGCTAACTAACATCTACCGTTTCTTTGCTGCATGTCTTTTCCACTTCCTGTCAGATTACTGTCAATTAAACGCTTCTAGTGCCAACAATTGTTTTATAAAAACAAAAATCTATTAGCTTTATTTTATTTATTTTTTTTTACATTTTTTTTCCTTCAGCTTCCGTCTCACTTCCTCTGGAATGAATACTCGTCTCTGCAGAAAGCCGTGCTGCAACCCTGAAACACAGCTATAGTATTACGGTAATGAGACTTTTGCTTCAAGGCCGAATCCACTGAATGCTCAGCCACAAACAAAATTATGCTTTGATGGAGAAAACATTGCGCGTCCTGACTTGTATGTGTTGTCAAATCTAACCATCCGAAACAACCATTCAAATCTAAGCCTTGGGATCTTTGTAAACTCTCTCCATTATTTACCTTTTATCCTGAAAAATTCAGCTTTTCAGATTTAAACAAAGCCTCTGTGTGCTTTTTCTTTCTCATCTGAACGTTTTCACTCCCATTTATTTACCCACTAAGCACATGATTTGAGGTTTACTAAAGCCATTTTAGCCTTGCATAACTACACCTGCTCTGACCTACATTATAAAAGCCTAGGCAACACTAAACACATACAGTGTAGAGTAACTTCAGAGGCATGCAACAGGTGATTTAATCTTGTGCTGCAGGCCAAAGCTAATCCATCATTCAACCAATTGTTTACAGAACAGTAACAAGGCAGTGCTATCTGCAGGAATACCAGCATTGCTTTAAATGAAATGGACCACATCTGATAAGAGTTGTCATCAGTTGCCAGCTGTTATTTCCTATTGTTTATCAAGTTATCTTGTATCCATGCGACTGCACTACGCATCCTCAAAACATTCTGAAACATTTTCAAAAGGTGATTTTTCTCTATTAGGGCAGTGGTCAACATTAGCTTGAGACTCCCATAATAACAGGAACATATGCTAGCTTGTCAGATATGACAGTGACTTTTGGTGTGAAGACACCAAATGGCATTGTCCCTGATTGACCTTTCATTGCTGCCTATCTCGGTATGCAATTCCTTCTTGCTACTCGAGTGGAGATTCAGCAGGTAGCCGGAGGCGCTCAGAAGATTGAGGTTTTGTCAGCGCAGAACCATGGAGGCAATTGCATAGTAAGTGTGAGGTATTTCCACCCTGAAACAATCTGTAAACAAAACATGAGCAACACACAGAGCTTAAAAGCAAAATGTCAAACGTTCTGCAGATTCTAACATTTTTATCCAACCTTCTTTACTCTTCTACCCTCTTATAAATCAGTATAAATACAGCTGTTCTACCCTAAACAAACAGTCACACCCGCAGCATCAGATAAAAAGCACATCATGTTGAGATGGCCAAGTCAAAGTCCAAACCGAAATCCAATTGATGAGCAGTAGCTTGACTGTAAAACTAATGTACACTTTATTACTTCGCGTTGATCCGTCATACACAGTTCTGAAGAAGACTGTGAAGTGACACATTTCTAAAGGCACAGAGTTTATGATCAAACTGACTGGTTTTACATTCATTTTTATGTTACCCATTAGATTCAGATGCTAAATATAAATTCCCTCCTATAAAGAAAATTCTGTGCTCTTACAATAATCAGTACATGTAGCAAGGGAACTGTCATATGATCAGGCTCGTTTTGGTCACATGTCAAGCATCAATTTCGAAGAAACGAAGCGGCCACTTAGGATAACCGTCTATTTTTTAATTGATGGTTGCCCTAAATGCTTGCTCTTACTAAGTATGTTCAAAATATGATTCTGCTTCACCAAATTTCAGACCCTTTACTCTACTTTACAAAGGTAAATACATTTGTTGAGTGGTGTGATAAGAATTATCTGACCATTAACATTGTACCACTCATGTTAGCATCAGTGGTTAGAATTGTACCCCACTGTCCATCCACAGGCAGGAGATAAATCTGGTCACTTCTTATAGCTATCTGGGTATTCATCTGGCTAACCCAGGCATGTCAAACATACGGCCCGCGGGCCGGACCCGGCCCGTTGGATGATTTAATCCGGCCCGGCATAAATTTCTGAGTATGTCAAAAAAAAAAGCGAGTCTCTAGCTCATTTCTATCAAAAATTCTGATTTTTTAAAAATAAATACAAACCAAATGCTCCCTCCGGCCGCTAGAGGGCAGTAAATGTGTAAAAGCGCTCACGTCCAGCATGCGGCACTGACACGAGTTAGTAACAGGATGTAAACATTCGCAATGTGATGCGTCCAAGTAAAAATAAACTGGCAATCTTACTTCACCATTCACCACTACTAAACAAGTTATCGGTCAACACACCCTTCCCAAAATGGCACTGTCAAAAAAAAGAAAAGTGGACACAGAATGCAGAGGGTTCCAGAAAAAATGGACTGAGAAGTATTTATTCACGGAAGTGAACGCAAAACCAGTGTGCTTGGTATGTAATCAGCAAGTTGCAGTATTCAAAGAGTTTAATATTCGGCGCCACTATGAGACTCATCATAAAGAAAAGTTTGACCACTTGAATGGACAAATAAGGAAAGACGAGATAAACAAATTGGTCGCTGGTCTGAAGAAACAGCAGTCTACTTTTACACGCAGCCGCGATATTTCTGATGAGGCTGTAAGAGCCAGCTACATTATTGCCAACGAGCTAGTGCAGGCATCCAAGCCATTTTCTGATGGGGAGTTTGTAAAAACATGCATGCTGAAGGCTGCAGAAGTCGTGTGCCCTGAAAAGCGACCTGCTTTTGCCAATATTAGTCTAACAAGGAACACTGTCGCAGATCGGGTGACAGAACTCTCAAGTGACTTGAGCAGCCAACTGAAAGAGAAAATCAAGTCATTTATCGCATTTTCAATTGCAATAGATGAGAGTACCGATGTCACAGATATTGCTCAACTGGCCATATTCATTAGAGGTGTTGATGAAACTTTGACCATCACCGAGGAGCTTCTTGAAATGGTGCCTATGAATAACACCACAACAGCAGATGACATTTTCAGCGCTCTCGTTGGCGCGCTGGACAAGGTGGGAGCGGACTGGTCCCGTGCCGTGAGCCTGGCTACCGACGGTGCGCCATCAATGATCGGGAGAAAGGCAGGCGTTGCCACAAAATTCCGTGACAAAGTACAGACTGCAAATGGAGGACAAGAGTTTTGGATATTTCATTGCATTTTACATCAGGAGGCGTTATGTTGTAAAACACTGCAAATGGACCATGTTATGAGTGTGGTTGTGAAAACTGTCAATTTCATCAGAGCGCGCGGGCTAAATCACCGTCAGTTTGACACATTTCTCAGTGATAATGACATTCATGCTGGCCTACCATACCACACTGACGTGCGGTGGTTAAGCAGAGGTGCAGTACTTAAGCGCTTCTTTGAGCTACGAGGGGAAATTGGACAGTTCATGGAGAAGAAGGGATGCCCAGTAAAGGAACTTAAATGCAAGGAATGGGTGCAGGATCTTGCGTTCATGGTTGATATTACACAACACTTGAATACACTTAACACTAAATTGCAGGGCCGTAACAGAGTTGTCACTCAATATTACGACAGCATAAGTGCGTTCAAGATGAAACTGTCACTGTGGGAGACGCAGCTATCCAACGGTGACACCGCGCATTTCTCTTGTCTCACAGCTGTGCGTCCGGAGGCACCGGGCCGTCCCGATAATGATTTGGATAAATATAAAGATAACATAACAGATTTGCTGCAAGAGTTTGAGCAGAGGTTTCAGGTATTCGGTGAACTTCAAAACAAATTTGGCTTTTTTCGCTTGCCATTTACAGCGAAGCCTTCTGATATGCCAGCTGACATTCAACTCGAGCTTATTGACTTGCAGTGTGATTCCGCTATGAAGGATAAATTTAGGTCAGTGGGATTGGATACGTTTTATCAATATCTCGTGCCAGGTTACCCCAAATTAACAGCCATGGCTGCAAAGGTTCTATCCATGTTTGGGACTACTTATCTTTGTGAACAGGTGTTTTCGGTAATGAATAATAATAAAACAAAGCAGCGCTCAAGGTTAACAAATAAACACTTGAATGACATTGTTAAATGTGCTGCTACTCAGGATTTGACACCTAATATCGATGCACTTGTGAAGGCAAAAAGATGCCAAGTTTCAGGAGCCAGCAGCAGCAAGTAGACTGCAGGAGTGCATTGAGAGAGAGAAAAAAAAGTGGGATGACACAAAATTTGTTTGCACTCGTGAATACAGATAATTAAAAATAAGATTCATCTGATTTCATATTAAAGACAATTGATATTGTGCAGTTTGTTCTCAGCTTCAGTAGGCCCAGCCTAGTAGTTTGATCTGACGTAGTCTAATCTTATTGCCCATGCACTGCACTTTTTGTATTTACTTCAAAGCAGTATGACAATTAAGGCGAAAATATTTTTTTCATAGCTCCCACTTGAGTTTGTTATTGTGGTGAGTTGGTTCAGGTGTAAAACTGCATTCAATCAACTGTTAAAATAAACCAGTTAACACCTTCATACCCAAACATGAAAATCATTTTTTTCCATTGTTTGTTGAATAAATGTGTTGTGCTCAGAAAAGATCCCTTGTCATCTATAATTATAATATGTAGGGTAGGCCACAAATGTAGGCTGAATGATAACACATAGTACTGAAAAACAAAGCTAAATATTTGGAGTTGACATTCTTTTACTGATCCGGCCCACCTGAGAACAGAAAGTCTGGATCCGGCCCCAGAGTCAAACTGAGTTTGACATGCCTGGGCTAACCTCTTAAACTGGAGTGACCATGTATGCTACCAGTTACAGAAAAGAGTGAGAGTAAGAGGCAAAGAATCCTAAAAACTAAACTGAACAGTTTTAAATACTCTTTTACCCTCCTCCATCAAAATTTTGATCAAACTTTAAATGGCATTTAGAGGCCTGGAAGGTGTACAATGGCTTTGGATGTTGTTCTTGTTTTTTGTTTTTTTTTACACTGTTGTATATGTGTTTCTAGCTGTTTATATCAATTTTATATGTATTTGTTTTCTGTCTGGGCAGCTGCCACTATGCACCTTGAGTCCATGACAAATTTTCTTTAGGGAACAATAAAGTATATTCTGTTGTATTCTATAAAATGGCAGTAGGCGCCTGGAAAAATACATGATGCAGCCTCTTTAAAAGCACTCCAAAACAAAGGGAGGGACGAAGAGTCTGCAGAAAAATGATCTAATATTGACTTGATGATCCTCAGAAGTACTGCAGTCATGGTTAGCAGCGTCGCAGTGGATAATCATAGCAACATGAGGTCAGCGCATGTACCACAACAAGGCAATTAAGTCCTTCAAATGGCTGACCACAAGCCCACTCATGGCTAAACACACTCAAGACCAGACTTGGCCAGTTTATACTGCCACAGGATCCCTGTTAGATGGTTGTTTCCTAAGAGATGTGCGTCAGTGCATCTGCCTTGGCCCCTTCAAACAAACACACACACACACCGACTTAAAAATGGACATCAGAAAGATCCTTGATGAAAGCACCTTAAGTAATTGGTAATTGAATCTTTGCTCCTGTGCCTTGTCTGTGTTCTCATGTGAAGCAGTAGAATATCATAAAGGCAAGACACACAGATCATCTGTACTCATAAACAGGTTCACAATATACTGTCCTCATTCCCGCTGCTGTACCACTGCCATTAATCCAGGAATAAATTGTGTGGACTGCATGGATTAGAAACCACCATTGGGGCTGCTGTAATGAGAAATGTGTTTTCTGTGCAAGAAGGCCAAGTCAGTAACAAAGAACCCCTAGTACTCACAAAAATGAGTCACCAAGCGATAACCTGAGTAGGACTGAATGGTGGAACAGTTGGTGTCGAGCAGTAAAGAGGTTCTGGGTTCGAATCCTTGCCTGGTCTCTCCCAGTGCATGCGTGGGTACTTCAGCTTCCTCCCACAGTCCATGAATTCCTCTTCTTTGTCAAATCTCACTCTAAAAGGTTCATGTATGTTTCGGTTCCACCCCACTTGGGAGCATCTTCATACAGTTTGTTCCTCACTATTGTAGGAGAGAAAATAGGAAGGAACATGGGCGGGCATCTTTGAGAGTATGTGTCTTGTTTTTGCTGTTTTTTGTAGTGTTGCTGGATAAACTACAATACTGCTTGTTGGAGTTACAAAAATAGTGAAGCCACTCCACTATCCTTCTACTGTTCAAACAATGCAATTTTACTTTTTGGCAGATTTAGTGGCTTTTAGCTGACAGTTTAGAAAACAGGAGAGAGGAATAGAAAAAGCCTCGACAGGTTTGGTTCCTAAACTCAGTGGCGTTGCAGCAAATACCAGCCTGTACTTATGGGGCGCCATAAACACAGGCGCCTGCACCATGCTGGAATCCGGGGAATTACCTTTCACATAAACACAGGTTTGCTGGAGTCACGGAAAATTGCAGTTTGTATGTACTCAGGTTATCTCAAATAGAAATTTGAGCAATTAGTGAAATCTAGTGAAGATGAATGTTTTAGATGAAGGAGAATGACTGAAGGTGGGGTTATTAAAGATGCTTAGATTCCAATGACCTAAACTG
This sequence comes from Xiphophorus hellerii, assembly GCF_003331165.1. Lineage (NCBI taxonomy): Eukaryota > Metazoa > Chordata > Actinopteri > Cyprinodontiformes > Poeciliidae > Xiphophorus > Xiphophorus hellerii. The sequence continues at coordinate 20,855,845 of NC_045681.1, forward strand.
GCAGGATAAAAACTAAAAACAACTGTAGTACACTAGGGAGAGAAGCAAAAAAAAACTAAGATGGTCTGATAAATAGAAAGTCAGAAATAATCTATTCTGGGAAGAGTGGCAGAGACAGATGTACTCATGGTCTCAAGTTCTTTCATTCCCTTTCCCTTCTCTCTACCCCTTTAATTGAGTCACATTTCCAGTTTTGCAAAAATGTAGAAAAAAAGTGAGACGTATGGAAAAAAAAAAAAGATTTCAGGGAGGGCCTGTAGGGACATAAACAGGAAGTGCACTGGGTGCATTCCTTAACAGTGAGCCGGTGTATGACCCAGACAGCAGTATGAAAGAAGGAAGGTGGAGTTTTCAAGATCTGCAATCCATTGAACAAAACTCCCCAATTTGCTTACAACTTATTGTATGATTGTGTATTATTGATGCTGCAATAATTTTCTTTTTTAATTAATATTTACCCTCCCTCCCCACATCCCCAGGACGTTTTCATTCTTATTCTTCCATAAGCTATAAGGCAATATGGCAATAAACACTATGGAGCTTGAATAAACCTGAACCTCATTTGTGTGTGGTTTAACACGTGTTCACATTGCAATCATCTGCTTGGGCTTCTCAATACATATGTATATGTATATAAATAAAGGAAAGGCATTTCTCGATTGTCTTGCCGGGCAGGAAATGGTGCATACTCAGCATTCACAAAGAACAGTTCCTGAAAAGCACAACCCACGTTAGCAACCCATTTGCCACCTCTGAAAGGTAATGCTTATTTTCTTGCTTTTTGATCTACTCTAATGTGTAAGAATAACTTCTTGCTTGCGGATACTGAAGAAGTTACTTTGTAGATTTAAAATTAAATGGAATCATCTGCATGTTTGGTGAAAGGACGTAATGAAAACTAGAAGCATTTAAATGAGGAACGTTTTGAATATCACATAGCACTCCAAAACAGTGACGTGCGGTGAGGTTCATAGCTGGGGAGGCACTGACTTAATCATAATAAGATTTACAAATATAGACACCTTGCATGTTATTGTTTACATACACAAATTTTGCGCGTGAGGACAACGCTGGAGGGCAAAAAGACTATTCTTTTACATGCCATCCATAGCAACGCTGCCGTGGTAGAATAATTCCGTTAATTCAATGAAACTTGGAAATGCAGGTATTATTAATTTAGTGCTGTGCTCCACAACGAAGGGAAAAACCGTTGAAGTACAACTCAAAACCACTTCTTTCTCACCCTCTGTATCGGCCAAGCTACACACAGACTGCCACAGCAACCGACAACAAAGCCTTACCTGTCAAGTCTCCCGTTTTGACCAGGAAACTACCATTTTGTACCCCCTTTTCCGTCGTACTCGTATTATTATTTTCCCGTAAATATCCCGGATTGTGCCGCCGGCTCTCACGTTAGTTTTCTCGCAGGTCTTACTAAACCCCCCCTATCTTAGGGGCAGTAGACCAACCTAGATGTGACCATGCTGGCATAAAAACATATCTTGGGAATTAAAAAGCTACTGTCCTAGCTCTTCAGTTTTCATATGCATTTGCAGGTGTGTTTCTTCTGTCTTCTTCACTGAAAGGGATCTTATGATTTGTTTTGGTTATTAAAACTGTTGTATCTCTGCCTTTTCAGCCAGTTATGGACATCGTTAACCCCCTGAAGTCCCTTGTAGGGTCTGTTCTGTCCACTGCTGTTGAGATCTATAAACTAGCTGAGAAAGTGAAGGCCAATAAAAAACAATGTCACCGTATTGGGGAGCGAGTAAAAGCCTTGGAGAGGGTGGTTAATTCAATCGACTCCATAGAAGCAGCCCAGCTCTCTGCAGAGGTGACAAAAACCCTGGAGGAATTATCGACCGTCCTCAACTCAACTTTTGGACTAATTGAGAAATTCACTTCGTCAAACTGGATGAAACGTTTGTATAAGACCAGCAGCCATGCAGGGGAATTCCAAATGGTAAATGATCGCCTCAGTGACAGCTTCCAAAACCTGACTATAGCTCTGCAACTGAAGCAAGGAAGTGACATGGGCAAGCTGCTAACGGGGGCCTTCACGCGGGAGGAAGATGAGAAGGACCGGAAGGAAGATGAAAAAGAATTAAACAGAAGTGAGAAGAGACATTTTGGCATTACATCATCCTCCTCTTACTTAAATGACTTCCATGTTTTAGAGCACTCAGGGAACTTTGAAAAGTTTTTCATAACCCATCTCATTAGATAGCAAAGCAGAACCTTAATCAGCTAACCAATGACAGCCGCCAAACACGACAACACATGGCCACACACCAACTTCTTTTCTCCCAAATTTTCCTAACTGCAACGGTAGGCTAAGAAAGCAAATGAGTAGAAGTGATAATTCATTACTAGTGTTGGGTGCATCATTACAGCAGCGTTTGTTTGTTCCTCAGTGCTCATGGAATACATGGAATATGTGGAGACCATGCGAACAGATCTGGAAGATGTCAAAAGCAATGTAGCTCAAGTCGTGGAGATGTGTGAGTACATGGTCATTTAACTGGAAATAATGTTGGCACACCAAACGGACCTACTCAGTTTATTTTCAGTGTGTACAAGCATCGCAGCTATAAAGTAAAATGTATGGTTAAATATTACAACTGTGTTGTCATGATGAGACTGCACTGTCTAACCCTTCATGACAATTTATCATCCAATTCCTTGGAAACAAATATTTTACCTTCCTTTCAGTGACCTAAATGGTGTGATGTGCTAAGTGCTAAGTCAGTGAGTGAATGTGGAGTCACAGTATACAAATTTGATTTTGTCAACGAATGTCACACCCTTCCCAATAGCTCTGAAAAAAGTCTAATCCAAATTTGTTGTTTGTTTACAGGCCTTGAGCAAAATGATTTTAACCAGGCTTTTATGTGATATTATAAATAATTTAAATTCCTATTTAAAATATCTTTTAGCCTGAGCCATAATAATTACATACCTTGAGATCATTTGTAGCAAAGGAAGCATCAGCAGCTACACACACAAAAAATATGTACTTGTAACAACATTTGAAAAGCCCAGCACTTTTTGCTTGACTTAACATCAATGCTAATTTGCTGTTTTTGGATTAACCGATTAATAATTGGATAGGAAAAGGTGCCATTACAGAATAGCAGGATACTTTTTCCAGAATTTGAACCATGTGAAGCTAATGATATGCCATATGAGTTGTTCTGCATATAACATGTTTAGAGACAAATGTGTTTCCAATAGTTTATTCATCACGAGTAGTCTAATTTAAGCTGCACTATGTAAATTTTCTTAAAGTTTTAAGAATCTGGGGGTGGGTGGAGTCTAGCTTCTCCACCTCCTCCCTGTGCTATTATTGCCATCTGCAGAAATACACCACTCCTGGTCAAACGCAACTAGTCAGAGTCAGGATCAAGGTCTTATTGAAGTAAATCATGCTCATGTACTCACTGTTCAATGTATTAATGACAGAGAAACAAGTTCTCTGCCATTACAGGAAAACTGTTTATTCGCCGTCATTGATAGCCATGCTTAATACCCTGAGCATTCATGACAAGCTATGCTATTGGGAGGACGCTGTAGCATGTAGCAGAGAGTAAGGAGGAGGCTATGAGTTAGATTTTTTCCACAGATTATCTGTCTCATATTATACTGTCACAACAAAGTGACAGTTTTAATACATATGTAAAAAAAAAAAAAATGTTTTGCAAAGTTACATACTGCAGCTTTAATCATTTCTGCTCTGTTTCGACGTACAGCTTCACATCGGAGGGCTCCCTTGATATTTTCAAGTAAAAGTTTTTGCCCCGGTACAATGCCTGTCTACTTTGGAACATTGTAATTAACATGTGTTGTTCCATTTTCTTTCAGTGAAGAAGCCAAAAATCATTACCATGGACATCCGAGTAATTAAAGAAGATGAACTCTGTATTCCAAATTTGGACGAATTGGACAACCTGACAGACCAAGGGCCACAGGTCTACAGAGGAACATTCAAGGACTTCACAGTGGCCGCCAAGATATTCACCAATTTGAACACCACTGCAGCGTCTGTGCCACAGTTTATCTAAATATTGATATACAACGCAGGAATAATAACAGTATTAGGATGCTTTTATACTAATTTAATTCATATTTACCAAATTTACTGTTTTACTGTAACTCTTCCTCAATTCCTTCCAATATTTTAGGTCACATGTTGGTCACATAGAACAATATTTTGTTTCTCCTTAACCTTTTTGTCTGTTTTGTGGCTTTGGGAGGTTAGCCAAAGTACAGGAAACTAGACAAGTTTTAAAATAATGGGTCATAAATTTGATTTGATCAAGCTGACAAGCTCTCTTGTTTTTAACTAGACCTCAGAAATAAAAACTAATCCCATGTACTATAGTTTCTGTAAAGCTGTAGATTTGGAAAGAGTTGTTATATGTGCATGACAAAAGCATTTCTTTACAAAAGCTTAATTACAGTAAACATTCTTGTCAATTGCAGGGAGATAAAGTCTGACTTCAAAAAAGAAGTTGAAACCATGAAAAGGTTTGAGTCTCCTAACATCTTGCGAATGTTTGGCATCTGCATCCTGGATGAGGACAGTAAGTAAGGATGCATGCACAGATCAGAATTACCTAAACAGCAAAAATATAAAATCTTTTATCTGCCTGCAGCTCCTAATACTAAGTACCTCATCATTATGGAGTACTGTGAGAAAGGAAGTCTCCGAGAAGTTCTGAGCTCTGAATGTGACTTGTCCTGGACCAGGAAAGTTAGCATGTGCCGGGATGTAGCGCAGGGTCTTTACCGGTAAGTCTGCAAGAATACGTTATTTGTCTTTGGTTTGAATGATGAAGAAATTCTCTAGTGTAGAGCTCATGGAGGTTTTCTGACTCTCACAAATCGGGTTTGAGCCTCGGCTTTTGCTAATTTCTTTCTCACGCTGCCCAGACAAAGTTCACAAAACGTAAGAGCATTGGTTCCAGGACGGAGGTTTTTAACTAGTCATTCAAAACAGGGCTGTTTGCTTTAATGGCTCTCAATTTTGTCTCTCCTTTCCAGTAACTTTCTGTGTTACTGGGGAGAGCGACAGACGCACTCCACGTTCTGAACCAGAAATAGGCATGCTGGCTGCTGGGCTAGTAATGCGCCAAGAAATTTACTGTAAAACATCTGGTACAGCAGCATGTCGGCCCATCATTCCTCTGGATGCAAAAAAATTGATGTCACCTGGCAGATCAAATGATCAGGTGCACAGAACACTCCCTGGGGCAGAGCACACATCAATATGTGCATATAGACAGGTAGCTGGGAGAACAAGAGAAGTTTTTAGGCCTTCATGATCAGCTCGGAATGATCAGAAAAAAGACAAGAGTTTGAGTTTTGAATGCAAGATTCCAATGTGCACAGAGATGCACTTAAAAGGTTTGCAAATATGCCAATGGTGAAAATAAATCTACAGTTTACATGTACAACAGTGCAAGAGGTACTGTATGTTTGACTTTTGTTTTTTTCCCCTTTCCCCTCCAGGGGGTCTTTTGTGGACTCTAGTGTCCCTTATATGAAAGTAGGCTGACAGGAAAGGGGGAAAGAGAGGGGGGAAGACATGCGACAAATATTGCCGGGTCCGGGAATCAAACCCGTCGAGGACTCAAGGCCTCCAAACGTGGGTTGCGGTATCCCCTACGTCACCACAGCACGCACCATGTTTGACATTTTTGACATGGATGTTTGATCTCCTTAGGCTATAATCAGTTCCTCTGTCTTAAGCTGTGACATTTCAGAATTCTGAATCTCTGAGAAAGTGAGCATGAAAATCTCTGCTGAACATAAGTGTGATCAGGGATGATAAGAGTGGTTCTACAGTGAACTCTGCATGAACAGATGTGTTGTAGAGATAATGGAATACCACAAATGGTGGAGATGCAGCACCAAATAGGGTTACTGTGTTTATTACTGAATCCTCATACTGTCTCAACCATACTATGCCTCACCCAGGCCAAATCTCACTCCAAACCCGAATCAAAAGTTAGCAACAAAACAGGCAGGTGCAAAAACAAGTTAGCCTTAAACCATAGTGGTACAGGCTTACAAAGTTTTACACACAGTTAAGTCACAACCCCACATACAACAGTAGATGGCGTTACTTTCCACTGGCCCACCACTATCGTAGTAAAACAGGTCCAGGGAGATTTTATTACACCCATGCCCCGGCCACAACCCCGTTTAATCCACTATCCTTATCTGTCCCACTACTCAAGTGTCCTTTAATCTAAGTAGAATCTGGAAACGATATCGAGGTGTATCACCAAGCAACCTGTAAGTTGCCACACAGATAAACAAAGTTAAACATACTCATAGACACACTTATTTATCTCAACCCAACTTTGCTCAATTTTCAACAACATACATACTGGAAGATTTTTAACTACAAGATTGCATCAGAACCCAACCTCTCTACTTCTCTACTTCTCAATACCACATAGGTAACAAAAACGTTAATCGTTCCCTATGTGGTACATTATCTGGCAAAGGTTTCCAACACAAAAACAAGATTGGAAAAGATTTGGGACCCTGATGATGAGTCCAGCATACAAACCTTTCCACTAAATCAATAATGTTTTTATTTATTATCTTACATTTCTATTATAAAAATACTTTTGCTTTATCTTATTTATCATTTAGTTTTATTTCTAAAGAGAATCATAAAATCATGCACCATTGGGAGTTTTGAGCCAACTCTTGGCCCCGACCTCCCACTGAGCCACTAGAACAGGCCCTTCTCAGGACTGTGATTGTAACCAGGCAAAAGGTTAAATGGCACCTCAATACCATAAAGATGCCAACAAACAAGCCATTTTATTTTTGTCCGATGCTGATATATTAAAAAGTGACTAACATCACAACAATTCTGCTGTTGATATCAATAAATCAGGCATCCCTAATGATGATTTTTGTCAGTCTGTTGCAGGATTGGGCCAATTGTCCTCTTTTTGTTTTTGGAAATCAAAATATGGTCACCTTAGCTAATCAAGCTGAAAATGGTTTGACGCTAAAATTAAGATGTGTTATTGATGTCTCCTAGACTGCATCAGACCGAGCAGAAAAGTAAGCTTCACACTGACATCACCAGCAAAAAGTTCTTTGTGGATAAGAACTACGGAGTCAAGGTAGTGAAGCTAAAGCCTCCCGCGATTACTCCATGGCAACTCTTCCACACTTCTCAGGCTGTTCTTCTTTCCAGCTGGGCGGTTTGGAACTGGCTCAAACTGAGACGTCGCTGAGAAATGCAACGGTCAATAAGCGTAAGGACAAAGACATCAGTTCTCTGTGCTACTCCTCCCCCCAGATGCTATCTGAGGGCATGAAACACTACTGCAAAAAGTGTGAGATATACAGGTCAGTGTCATGAGAGACTGCTGCTCAACCAACTAGATATTCCAAACATCTAGTCTTTAAAGTTTTCCAAAACACTTGGTCATCCACAGTAACGCTCTTTTATCGGATTTTTTTCAGCTTGGGAATCGTAATGTGGGAAATTGCAACTCAGAGGAAGCCATTTTCAGGTGTGTATCTGCTTTGACAGACAAGGACGATCTCAATTTTTTCAAGTCATTCTAATCACTTTTATTTCTATATTTTTAAATTGTAATGACATAAGATAAAGTATATGAGATTTTACCATAGGCAAATGAATGCCCCAGTTCAAACACCAAGGGATTTTTATATGGATGTTTTGCTGAGAATTCTGTTGTTCTGGCCCAAATCCCTTTGGAGATACAATCGTTTTATTCAAAATAATGAATTGTGAAAATGTAGTGTCTGATCATAAGGTACTGTCAAGTTGCTTACCATGTCTATTTTGTCGTCAGGGTGCAAATTATACCACTAAAATCGAGGGGATTCGACTACTTTCCACAAGATGAAAGCAGATCTAAGCAATAATGGTTGTTTAGTTTTTTTATATATATAAATCTCAATCTATGTATCTGAATAAAATCCCTCACTCTTCCATTGAAGGATTCCTATCAAATGTATAAAAACATTAGTTATTAATCAGTGAAAGTTATTTTAGCAAAGGCAGCTACAGATAAAGGAGACATCATTATGAGTTGGTAATGAAATCAAAGTGTAAGTGTATTATAAATTAAACAATATAGCAACAGGAGGTCCAAAGTGTTTCTCGGTTTGATTAACAAATTAGGGGAAAATTGTCTAAAGTTTGATGAGCTACATAACTGTAGATAGTAGGCAAATTAGTATCAAGGGAGCAGTGCAGGTATTCTTTAATAAAAGGTAAGTTTTTCTGATATAGGCTGAGTTATGAGTTTTACGAGATAATAAATAATAATAATGGTAATAATATTAAAAAGGCACAGCTGGCTGGGCAGAGGGAAGTCTGGGTCTCCTTGTAATGCTCTGCTGAACGCATGTTTTTCTGCCAGTACATTTAATCATACTGGAACTATCTACTATAGTACAGCCCCACTGGTTTGGTGTGGACCAACAAAAGCAAGGTTATTTTGTGGCTAAATACATGCAGAATGTTGATGTGCAGAACAGTGACGTGCGGTCAGGGGAGGCAGAACCTCACCTGTTATCATGGAAAAATAATATATAATGATAAAAATAATTTATATTGCTATATTCACCCTATGGTATGTACTGTAAAGTATATATTTTTCATTTAGTTTAACCAATTCTGATTATTTTTTTCTTCAAAATCACTGGATTTTCGCATTTCCCCATTCAAATACTGGGAAGCGAAGCCCGTGAGGCAGCAGTGAGCTGAGCCTCACCTGGGATTGATCAACCTCTCACTAACTGCACTGGCTGCCACTCTATGAGAGCATGTTCCTCCTGTCTGTACGTCGCCAAAAAAAATGGCTAAAAAAAAATTTATGTATGAACTGATTTTCCATAATTTAGCTTATGTATATAATGTACAGTGTTTTTGTCACCACCTGTGTGTGTAACGTGATTCGTGTGCTGAGGAGCGATCAGAAACGGCAGAGAACAGATTAGAGGTGAGGCAGGCAGTTCTCTTGCCTCATGGCAGGGGGCGCTCGTGATCCCAGACATTGTGACTCCACAACTGCAGAGTAAGAGACAGTAACAGCGAGCTATCCATACAGTAAAGTCAAGTGCAGCTATATATTTATAGTTTTCTCCTCTTATCACAGCAATCACTTATTAATAATAGCAAAATAAACATTAAGCCTAAAACCAGACTACTGCAACAGGCTGAATGTTCTGCTGTTTGTGTGGGAAATATCTGAGTGTTTTTTTGTCAGTTCTATAATGTCTACCTTTTGTTTTTATTTCTTTTGAAAGAAGCAAACTGAACAAAACCATGATGTTACAATTAAACCACAACCTTACCCATGATTTTTTGTGTGCCATTACATCCTTAATATTTGTTTAAGGGAGTAGTGACGCCCATAAGCAATTACTCCATCCATTGAACTTTCCAGACGGATTCATGTCCAAGCCCTTGCATCCATGGTCTTGAACTGTTAAAAAGGTGAAATATAAGAAACACACACTTGAATTTAAAGTTTTCCTTTCCCACTTTCCAGATTATAGTGGTAATAAGGACACCCTTCATGTAAAAGTGGTTGAACAGCATTATCGAGAACCCGTTCCCCGTCAATGCCCCGAATCCCTGGAAGAGCTGATCGATGCCTGTAGAGGCCATCATTGCGCCCAAAGGCCACCTGCTGGAGGTACGTAATCATCGTGGTTTTTGCTGTGTTAGGTTGTGCTGTTATGTTTCAGAGCTGCTATAGATGAACACTAATCATTAATGAACTTTCAGTCGAATAATCCTCACTTCTTTGTATTTCTGCAGTGCTGGTGGATAAACTGCGATGCTTGTTGGTAAAGTTAGAGCAGCAGTGATGCTCCTCCGAAGTTCTCCTCCAGGTCCAATCAACCTCAGTGGAGGAATCAAAACTGCAGAGGTTTTCTGTAACATACTAACAATTAAGGGTTTTTTTAATTGATTTTAAGGATATTTTTTATTCAACTCATATTTCCTAATTAGAATCAACCTATTCTATTTTTAATAGCCAATCTCTGTATTCCTAATAACTTCATTAATGTTGAAAAGCAGTCTGAAGAAAGGTATTAATTGGTTTGCATACATTTGAACTAAAACTTGTATGTATCTTGTATTTTCATCAATGTATGGGCAGTGTTGATGCAGTACTTCTTGTTGCTTTGAACTTTCCTTTGTGACGTGTAATAAGTGCCTTATAGCCACTCCAGAGTGCTTTCTGGAAAACGTTTGAACACAAATTACAGAAAACCACACCAATGAAATTGTTATGAAATTTACAAAAGAGTTTTGAGTATAAATACACGGAAACATCAAGTGGAACATAAGGAGCAGCAAACATATTGAGACGTCAAGTAATTTGTCAGGAGAAGTAAAAAAGCATTTCACCCTCTTTATCGATGGTGCATAACAAAGCTGGAGTGCCAATTTGAAATCTCCTCTTGGAAAAGTTTAATGAGGTCCTAAAATTTCCATGATTTACTTGTAGAAATTCTCATACAGAAGAAATAAGTGTAAATGTAATTAAACTGCATCCTAAATGACTCCAAGCAAAATGTGAGCTCTAGTTAGCTCCTTGTACTTGCTTAATTTTTTTTTAACATGTCGGCGCTTCAAAAATGTGTCCTTTGATATGCTGTGGAGATTCTCTTGATCGTTTCTCCTCTTTTGGTCAAATTCTAGTTTGATTTTCTTTGTTGTCTGTGCATTTATTTGTAGTTTGAGGACTGGAGCTCAGATGGATCAGCTGCTATTCTGTGACATGCATCACAGGGTTAATTGGTCAATCTGAATTGCCCTTAAATATTTGCGTTTAGCTGCTGTCGCTGTTTCCACCCTAATCTTGGGTTGGCGTGCTTTGCCAATTCATTTTTTTCTTGGAGTTCCCATGTTCTCCCTATGAAAGTGCTGGTTTTCTCCAGGGACAACTAGTGGTCTCCAAAACATAAGTTAGCTTGATTAGAGAATGGCAAAATTGGATTGTGTCTCCTGTGAGGAAGGAGTCCTAACCATGTAGTCCTTTGGCAGCAACTAAAGTTACCAATTAACAAGGTTTTTCCTGAGTAATCGGTGCTACAATAGATACAAAAATGTGGATACTGAAACAAATCCAAGCATAATTGAAGCTATGCTTGAATTTTCTGGCAAATTCTTTTTCTCCATCCACTGTGGAGGCGAGTACAATCATTAATTGGACTCTGTACACAAGGTGTCTTTACGTAACGGTGTGTCAGCAATGGAGAAGAGCTCTGGCAGATTCGGATCTGAAGATGAGGAGGCACAGCTCAGGCTGCGACATAAATACATTACGCATTAAAAGAGCTCAAGCCAGACACTTTGCCACCCATCTCCTCTTTATCAGTCAATCATTTTGTGCGAGAGGTGACAGTTTGGTGTATCAACAACTTCTGTGCGCAGACATAAGTAACAGCCTTCAACTGACCCGTGAAGCCAGACTGAAAAGGAAGCTCCTCTGTTTCAAAGCTGCGAGGAACAGTTTGTTTCGTGCTAAATATTTCATGCGTGCTCAGTTTGTAGGGCAGTCAGTTCATGCTTACCAGCGTGATCTGAGGGGATTTGGAATTAGGAAGCACACTATAAATACATGAGAGCAAAGGTCTTTCAGAACAAAAAGCTACAGATTGATTGCAGCGCCAAAGTAGTTTGGTAAAGTCAGAGATATTCTATGAAGTCTTTGAAGGAAAAACATTGAAAAGCATTGATGCATTACTGGTAGACTGTTTTACAGTTTAGCAAAAAAACTGGCCTGATATATTTTCAAATATTTTCTATTGCTGTATTGTGTTATATTTACTGTTTTCACACCAATAAATCCTAAATCTGTTCCCAGTTAGCTTGTTTGTAGTCTTTGGGTAAGGCCGACAGAATTGCCAACTGTCCTGTTTTAGTTGGGACGTCCCGTACAATAATAGTTTGATTTGTCCCATTTTCTGTCTTAAATGTCCCATAACTTGACTTTTACCTGTAATGCACACAACAGATGGCGCTCCTACAAATGCCAAGTCGTAAATGCCCGCCACTGTATCAGACGAGTGTTTGTGTCCGTTCAGAGCCGTCTAGTCATGCACACCAGATGTAAGGAGTAATGCGTAAGTTGCTGTTTGTTCCGTGCATAATCGGAATACACGCAGGTATGAATAAACCTGCTAAAAATACTTTGCAGCTACAAAAAAAAGAACAACAAGAAGCAAAACAATGGGTTAGTCTTTAACCAGCACGGATCTACTGAAATGCACAAGAGACCAGAGGTGCTAGCAGTATTGGTGCATTAGACAGACATTGACAAAAAGATTGCAAGTGAAGTCCACCAAAATGTATAAACATGGAGGTAGCAATAATAGCACACTGTATGGTTAAGCTGGCTTTTTGGTCCATTACTGATTGTAAAGAAAATGCTCTTGAACAACAAAAGATGAGATGATTACAGTGATTGTACTGGGACATTCCTTGACTGGATTCCTTGACTTTTAAGAAGGCAGTGATGAAACCGCAAGTTATGTTTAACTGTTTCAACTTCACACTGAAGATATAACACTTGATAATGCTAATGTGAACTTTGAACAGCATCATTTTGTCCAGCAGTTACTTTAAAAAAAATCATAGTCATTGCATTCTTAAAGCCAACTGTGCGCTTTATAAACACCGACAGCTGAAAGCATCCTAATGATCAGTGCTCAGTGGATATTGAGTTTGTTTAAAAAATCTAGAATCTAGAACATTTGCTTTTTCTTTCAAATTTCTGAAATACGACCAAACTGGTGACACGATTTTCCCTGTTTTACCCACAGTGAGAAGTCTTCCCTTTTTCTACTACATCCCCCAGAATGCTGTGCTGTTCTGTATCGGAGTTTAGTGAATAGTCTGTAAAATGTGTTATCTATTGATAAGGTATCTTATGTATCGTGATATGTTATAGGTTTATTGTCCCGCGTTAAAAAAATCCATCGGTTAATCTTTATCGGTGGATGGATAAATGTAGAATTAATACGTTTCTCTAATTTGATGAAATGAAGATGTTAGAACTGAAGAAGCTGAGATCCTATCTATAATTATGACATAACCTTAGGCGCATTAGTCCACATCGGCTCCTTTGAAAACCTCATGATTTTTTTCCTACAATTTCTGATGCACTTAAGGTCAGACGTGACATGGTGTCGCATAATCAGACCTTCATTACTGTATGATTAGTTACCAGTGAAGCACTTAGCATCTGAATCCCTATTATCCCGTGCGTCTGCAGTGACGTTGTGTCAGGCTTATCTCATCCTCATGGCTGATTGCGCTGCCAGTAGATTTCACGATAGTTCCTGCTTTTCAAGAACGATTCTAAGACTCCAAGAACTAAAGGCCAAACAAAATGAGGAGGAGATGCGTTTTTCTGTCTTTGCACAACACAGATGAACACGCAACATTTGACCCTGAAAAGAGTCGAGAGTCCTACGAAGACAGGAGGAGAAAAGTTTGTGCTCAAAGGCAACTTGAACTATGAAGATATTCCAAAACGTATGTTGTTGAGAGGAACACAAAGCATCAGGAGACAACCTATACAAGAAGAATTTTAAAACTCCCTTAAGAGGGAAGGGAAAGAACTCAGAGAGAAAACCTTTGAGGTTTTCTTTCTGTGTTGCAGAAAGATTTTTGACATTGCATATATTGTTTTCACTTAATTTTTTAAGTGGCTTTGATTCACGTTTGTTGCTCTGCATAAGAACTTTACTTTGCCATTGTGGGGTAAGAAAACCTTTTTTTTACTAAACTGTTAACACCGATATGATTTTGATTTATAGAAATCAAGTTAGCATACTACTAGTGTCTTAATGCAGTAAGACTTACTGAAGGTCTCAGGTGTTTTGATAGGCTCAGCTGTTCCCTCTCCCTTCTTGAACTTGGGAGAAAGACATTTCAGATGAGGGAGTAGCTTGCAAATGTTGAGCATTTTCATTAAGACGCAGTGCTGCCAGGTAAAACCTGATTAAATAAAGTAGAAGACAATTGTATTTGTAAGTTCAGAGTGGCACACAAAACTCATCTAATAAAACACAAACGATTTTAAAATGGGAATAGCAATATCATAAATAGAAGTTGACGCTACGCAGCTATTTACCTGCACAGCATTCCCAAACGGGGGTCTCCATACTGCCGTAATTTCTTCCTCAATATCAGACAACAGTTGCTGAAGTGTTGGTTCCAACATCACAACACGTTGGTGTCGTCTGTGTGCCTTTGAATAAGCAAATATTAACACTGGCAACACTGACAAATTACATGGCAACGTGTAGTTTGTTGGGGAAGAAAATTGCACAACTACATGCCAAGTACCTTTTAAAATATTAATGTCATCACAATATGAATGAACACTTCTACCAAACAAGGCCTCAATCAGTTAGGCAACGTGAGGGTCAAGAACATCACTGAACAAAACTATACCAATCTGTTAATGTAGTAAATACTCCAAACATACAGGCGTCCTGTCCCCTAGGAGCTAAAAGCTAACACACAGCGCTAACATTAGCACAATGTACTGCTATCAAAACAAAATGGCCACGGCACATTCCAATATATTGCAAGGAAATAAAAAGTCTCTCTTTTAGGAAGTAGTATTGCTGCGTATTTCACCAAATGAAATAAAAATATTTTTGTGTTTACGTTCCCTCATTTGAACAGATGTTCGCCCGGTGCTGCGGTAGGCGCCTCGCTCACCTGGGCTGCGGCTTGCTAGGCGCTTCTCAGGTGTGAAGAGGAGTTTCCCGCTGTAAATAGGTTTTCCTCCTCAGCACAGCAAACAGCGGAAGCTCCTGTCACAATAACAACACCTCATATCGGCCATTCCCAGCATTAAACCCTGCACGGCCCTGAACTCTCCCCTTACTCCTTGTTCAATGTTAATCCAAACACCCACTCATGTCTATGGACACAGCTACCTGTTACCATTGACGGCGCGCGCTCACAGGTCACACGTATGAGCACGCGACTTCTTCTGGTGTTTTTTTCTCGCCAGTCGGAAAGAAACTGAAGGTGTGAATCACCGCCACCTACTGGTACGTAGTGTTGTTATTTTATATATTTTATTTATATATATATACAATATATATATACTGTAAATATATATAATATATATAATATATATATATATAAATATATAATATATATATAATATATATATACAGTATATATATATATATATTTACAGTATATATATACTGTAAATATATATAATATATATATAATATATATAATATATATATAATATATATATAAATATATATATATATATATATATATATATATATATATATATATATATATATATATATATATATATATATATATATATATATAAGTTTTCATTAAGAAACTTCTGAGGCCCTTATTCTAAACTACAATAATTTGTTGTTTTCTACTTTTGTTTCATTTCAACATTGAACATTGAATGTTTATTGCTGACCGGATAAAAAATAAAGACATACACAATTAAATTTGATTGAATTGAATTAAATTGTGTTTTCAATTGAGAAAACACAAAATAGCTGTGTTTTCTCTCATGGTCCCTGAATGCTGTGAACCCCGGAAATTTTGGCCTGTAGTGCATAAAATCTGAGCACTTGTTAATCAACTTAACTCCAAATAAAGCAAATTATAGAACACAGACAGGTGAAAATATCAAGTACCTGACTTGGCATGATGACTCAACAAAGGATTACACCGACATTCCTGTTTCCCAGTGCCGAGTGGAGAACGCATTTCCCCAAATTATCGAAGGCTGCACTGTTTTAGGAAACCTTCCTGATTAAAACTTCTCCTGCCTCATCAGTTTTGCTCTTGGCCTGTCACATTCTGTGCATATTGAGGAACTTGTCACTCCTCTTTCAGTCCTTCTGTGACGATTGTGGCATGTTTACAGCGGTCCACTGTCTGGAAATGTCCAGTGAGGTGTGTTTTTGCATAGTTTAATCGAGGGGTCAGGCCGTAAAGTGTAAATGTCATCACCGGAGAAACGGATATTATGTTTCCTGTTCTCATGCGTTTCTGTTGGTTTGGAGGACACACTGTCCAAAGCAGTCTGGGTCCTACATGTTTTCTGTGAGCTCCCAACTGCTTTTAGACGTTTTCTGTCTCTCTCTCTCACTCACATACGCACACACACACACACACACACGCACACACACAAACAGACAAACAGAGTCCAACGCAAGATGTCCTCTCTTTGTTTCTCTATAACATTCCCAGGGATAGAGTCTGCAGGATCGCTGCTGATAACACTGGACAGTGTGTCTCGCGGTTGACCCTGGAGCAAGTCTGAGGCAGGATTAAATGATGCAGAAGTAAAACTGAGATAAGAGCAAAATGGCTGCCTGGCTTTGATCTGCAGCGAGGCATCTTTTTTTTTTATTATGCAAAACCTTGCAGAACAATCCGTGAAGCATAGCAAACAGAACGTGCTCTGGTCAGACGGGATCATGATTCAACGTTTTGAACTACTTGTAAAGCATTGAGAGAACCTGAAACTGCACCTCGATCATACTCTCGTCATGGGAAAACATGGAGGTGGCAGCATGATGCTTTGGGGATGCCTTTCTTCGGCAGGGAAGGAAAATCGTTCAGAGAAAATCGAAACATACATGGAGGTTAATACAGGGCAGTACTAAAAGAAAACCTGTTAGAGGGTGCAATAGAAAATCAACAACACTAGACATACAATGGTTTAGTTCTAGGATTTCCACGTTAGAATGGCCTAGTCAAAGTCTAAACCAAAATACAAGTAATAATCTGTGGATTGGCCTGACTAAAGCTTAAATACTCAGCATCCAACCTGACCGAGAGTGAGCTATTACTCAGAAAAATATTCCATTCCTCATGAGTTTTGCAGCTGAGTGGTTCTATATTTGGAGACACAATCGACATCCAGTCGTTATGTTTGGTCCGGTTTGTTCAGATGTTTATCATTTCTTCAAATTTTAGTCCTTTGTTATTATTTAGGGATCATAACATGTCTCAATATGATTTACAGAGTTGGAAAAACGTGACTTCCCGATGTCTCGGTTGGTTACCGTGTTTTCCCAAGACATCATTTTCACTCTTAGTTTCCTTTCGGCAACGTCTCACATTTTTTTCTAACATTTCTCAGTAGCCAGTTTGATAACATTATTGCATAAATTGAATTGAAAATATTTTTCTGTGCAGAACTATATATGTCAGAGAGTCGTCTGTTGACTCTGCTACATTAATGTACTTTCCTTTTAAATCAGTGCCAATACCTGCCACAGCAAAAGTAAACCGCGTGAAAAATGATGTCACTTCCTCTTATTAAGAGCTCAAGCAACTTATTGTGAAAAACCGTAATTTCACTGGAGCCAGGAGCTTTTAGCATGTATGCTAGCAAGTGGAGTTAATCACAAAAATGCTTGAAATTGTCAATTTTGTTACCATCAAACTGAATTAGTTACGACATCACACAACTATTGAGTACTCACTTTAAAAGTTAATAATCACTATGCCATATAATCAATCCAGTAAAGATTAGAAGGGCAGTAAAAGCTGAGGGAATTATGTTTTGTTTCCTGACAGGTATTGTACTTCAAGTACAATACTTGAATGATATTTTAGACTTTATTAGATTCTAATGCAACAATCTCCTTTTTAAGGAACACAACAGATCTATTATTGTACAATATTGTTTCTGTTTTATGGTAAATGCCTGTTGAAGTTTATTTAAGAAGCTAATGCTTTAAAAAATTTAACCCTTTAATGAAATGAACCCTTTAATGTCAGTTCTGTTGTTTCAGGCGTCAACTCTAGTAATCTAGTGAATTAAAAAGAAAGAAAATTGTCTTTAGTGTCACACTGCTGATTGACTTTTTCTGTATAGGCACACTTTTGTTCTGAAAAATGTTTGTATTCATTGAGTTTCAGTGACAAATATTTACATCTATTCAACCAGTTCTGTTAATAATGAGGTTATTTTTAGTGTATTTTTAACGGCTCTAACAGGTCCTGTTTGTGGACTGTGGGAGGAAGCTGGAGTGACAGGAGAGAAGTGGTTGTTTCTGCGGAGAGTTTGCATTCAAATCCAGACCTCTGGCCAAGATTTGAATCTTCTCGCTGTGAGGCAGCAGTCCTACCAACTGCGGCACCGTGGTGTAACGACATAACAAATACATCTTTCCTTGAAACAAAAAGCAGGCGAAATTAACCGCTAATTATTTGTCAAAGTTTAATGTGTTTTCAGTGAAGAATTGATGGGAAACGATCTGTTGACTTTCCTTCCTATTGCTTTCAAAATGCCAAATGTGCCTTGAAACATAGAGTTGGCAGAAAAGGGCGTTCCATTTTTGTTGCTCTCCCAGTTATTGAAATCCTTTGCTCTCAGTTTCTAACCACAAAAGTTGAGTGTACAACTCATAATCCCAGTACTGAGGCCTCCTTTGTAAAAGCTTAGATTTTAAGCGGTATTCATTTTCTCATGCATGTGATGCAATTCCAAGTTTCAGATAGTTTCAGTCTTATATTTTGTTTGTTTCTCAGTGTACGTTTTCTTCAATAGGCCAATGGAATTACATCTAACAAGTAGGATCTCAGTAAGATGCCAATTGTTGCATTTCTGTTTAGGATTCTCAATAAGTTATCTTCATTCTTGCTGTTGCATTGTCTGCAAATTGAATCTAAAAAAAAAAAAAAAAAAAAAACATGAATAAATAAGAAAGACCAACAATAATTTTTGATTTTATGTAGTTTTATTTTTATTGGATTTTTCAATTTTCTTTGACTTCATTGCAAAAAGAAAAAGAAATGAACACCAACAATAAATAATACATTCAACAATAAAAATAATCCAGATATAGAGTAAACATTCAAGTGTACTTAGCCTTTATAAAAACCTACAGTAAAATGTAAACAGCCTTCTCTCCTCCTGAGCCGTGTGAGTCTCTGGCAGCTGTCCAAAAGGCGAAACGTCAACAAAGCAACAACTTGCGCATCGGCGCGCGCGAGTCTCACAAGGTATGAAGCCACGTCACAGATTAGGCTCTGACTGACAGAACAAGCTAACATTCTCATACGTCTTGTTGGCAGTGGTTGTTTTTTTTTCTTTTGAAAAAAAAAAGAAGAAGCAGACTCGGTTGTCCGGTCAGTGTCCTTTTGAAACGGTGCTGCGTTTAAGCGCGCGCGCGCGCGCGGCAGCATCAGCGACGGCATCGGCGGCGCCTTCAAAGCTCCGCTTTACGTCCGAGCGGCAGCCGGCCGCCCTGCACGCGCCAGGCTCCTTCTTCTTTTAAAAGATTGTTTTTTTTGTGTGTGCGTTTGTTTGCGCAAGTTTGCGCCTCGTGCTCTCTCCCCCTTAGCTTATCACGCACCTCTCTTTGTCCTTGCCGTGGCCGCCTCCGACGGCCTTCTCCTTAATGTACATGAGGTCGCTGTGGACGCTCGGCCTCCGCGCGCACGGAGTCACCACGCCGTACGCCTCCCCGATGTCCTTCATCTTCTTGTGCTTGAGCGACTTCCTGTGCAGCATGTCGCAGTACTGCACGGACACCTTCCGGTGCAGGTCGGGGCTCATCTCGTGAGGTAGCTTCGCCAGGGTAAACAGCGTCTGAAACATCTTGTCCACGTTCTCGTTGCGCTTGGCCGAGATCTCGAAGTAGGCGCACTTGTCGTCGCCGGCCACCAGCTGCTCGATCTCCTCCTGCTGCACCTGCCGGTGGAACTCCCGGTCGCCCTTGTTCCCGCAGATCACCAGAGGCACGTCGATGTTCTCCTTGATCTTGTTCTTCAGGCACGACTTGGTCTCGTAGATCTGCTTCTTGAGCCGCTGCACCTCCTGGAAAGACTCGCGGTTGTCCAAGCTGAAGACGAGAATGAACACGTCACCTGGAGAGAAAATTGGGGTTGGGGAATGAGTTGGTTAACTTCTTTTTTTTTTTTTTTTGCTAATGCACTACATTTGCTGAAAATGCGTTTTGCATTTGCACGAACTCGCAACGCCATGCACGGGGGAAAGCAAGGCGTGCGTAAATACGCACGAAAGCTGCAAAAACCAAAACCGGCGAGTAAAGTACCTGTCAGTATGGAGAGTCTCCTCATCGCGGGGAAAGGGTGATTCCCTGACGTATCCAGTATGTCCAGTTGGTAAACGTCCCCTTTGATGTTGTACAGTTTCCTGTGAAAGTCCTCGATGGTCGGCGTGTACTGCTCCTCGAACCGGCCGTTCAGGAACCGGGACACGATGGCCGTTTTCCCAACTTTGGTGGAGCCCAAAATCACCATCCTGTAGCAGTTCTTGGCGGGGATGTCAAAGTCGCTCTCGGATGGAGACATTTTCTTGATCATGGTTTATTCCCGATGGCTTGGATTGTGCGTAAAACGGAAAAGAAACTGGCGGTTTCCGTTTGCGGTTCTGTCTCAACGGCGGTCAGGAGTAGGGTATTTATGCGAGCTGGGGACCCCGCCCCCCTGTGAGAGCGTCACGGCTCAGTGAGTAGACACACGCTGCTGTGTGTGTGAAGCAGGAGAGAGGAGGGGAGGGGGAGTGGACAGAACTCCCACTGGTGCGTCAGTCTGTCAGTTCCAACGAAGACGGGACAGGAGCGCAAAATAAATAAATGAATGAATAAAAAAACAGGACATAATAATGACGGATGGGTCAGAGGCCAGCTGTTGTGCGTAAACCTGCAGTAGTTCACTAGTTTATCAGATTCATGTTCTCAAATGATTAACGAATTATGTTGTAAAATTGATTAAAAGAAAGAAAGACGGAAATGAATATTTGATAAAGAAATATAAATATAAATGATGCAGAGTAATCAAAATGCCGCGGTGTATTCCAAAACCAAACACACTGATTTATCCATCCAATGTGACTTTAGCAGGTTTAGAAAAACAAAAAGCCCAGCAGAGGGCGCTCGAGTCTGCGGTTATCTATAACGTGTGGCGCTGCTCGTGAGCGCGTGCTTTACCTATTGCGTGCACGTGGCAAAAAGAAAGAAAATAAGTGGATCCATCTGCTTGTTTACCTTCTCTCTCCAGCAGATTATTTCATCTCAGCTGTTTATTCCCCCGGTTGATCACCGGAGCTGAACGCAGGAGATGCTTCAGAGAGACAGCTGCAGGAAAGCGGGTTAAACAGCAACAACAACCAGCCTGCAGCACCAGTAAGCTGGCAGCACACACTGGCACCTGCGGGTCGATGGAATGTGACCCAATATCTGCAGGAATAATGAGATTATAACAGTTCGCTGTTAGCTTTTGCAGGTAGCTGCAAAAGCTGGGTTTTACAGTTGTGAGGTTAAACTCCCTGACTTTAGAAATAGTTTCAAACATGAAATCCTGAGGTTAAAAAAAGTTGTTTTTTTTGTGCAATTTAATGGTTTGACAAATTCAACTACAGTTTCTTGCAACAGAATTGGAGGCATTGCATTTAGAAAAAAAGGAGTCAATTTCTACCAACAAAACAAAACAAAACTGAAATTTTTAGATTATTCTGAGAAAAAAATTGGGACATTTCTGAGTGTGTGAGTTAAAGTAGACAATTGTGGACTTTTGGAAATGTTCTGTTTCAAAAGTTGAAAATATTCTACTTTTCGCCCAGCCCTGTGTGGACACTTATTCCTGAATTACACCTAAAGGGAAACATGGAGGTGACTGTATGGCATCACATTCCTGCCAGGAACCAGAGCAGCGTATTAAAAAAAATCAAGAGAGCGCACAGCTCTGATCTGTGACAAATATACAAATTACTGTTATTGTCACCTTTACAAAATACTGGCCTGTCATTTTTTGCCAAAAATAATTTTTCTTGCCTGAAACATCTTTTGGAAAAAAGAAGTGCTGATTTTTTTTTTTTCCAGTTTTTTTTAAAAAGCAAAATCACTTTTGTTTTTCAAGAAAAAGGGCCTTAAACTTGCAAAGATTGTTGAAGACCGCGCCCTAACTGCAGACAAAAAGTCACTTCTATTAAGTATGGACTCAAGGGGGATGAATTCAAAAGCACGCTGCACTTTTCAGATTTTCACCTTTGAAAAAATGAACAAAATCAAGAATAATTTTCCTTCTGCTTTAAACTTATGCACCGCGTCTGTCAAAAGTTTGTCGTTACAACACAATAAAATGCTAAGTAAAATGTCTAAGGGGTGAAACAGCCCTGAACATCTTTAAAGTGTGAAATAAGCCGGTACATTATTGAAGAGAGAAAAAAAATGCTGCGCAGAAAGCAATGGGACTAAAAGGCTCAGAGAGGAAATTTAAAGCCTACATTTTCCTCGTCTGTTTTCTATTCCGTCTCGAACCACTCAGCTGTTCATATCCACATAACAGCAGGAGGTGGGAAACACGCAGTAATTTGCATCCTCTGCTGCCAATTATCCGCGATTCTGAACAGAAACGAGGCCGAACACGTCTGAGAGCTCCCGATTTTTATTTATTTATTTATTTAAGGGAAAAAAAAAAAGCATGCCTGGAAACCAGGCAGCAGTGAGTCAGCGCGCAGCCTGGCCCGGAGAGCGGTGCACACGTCCAGTTCTCTGAATCTCTATCTGCTCAGATAAGCGCGCCGCGCGGTAAACTCTCAGCCTGAACGGACTGACTACAGTACAGTTCTGATGGAGTTCGTGGCTTATCTGCTCTGGTGGTGGAGAGGATCTGGGTTTTGTTTTGACTGTCTGAGCCGTCGTCAGAAATGGCTAATCTGGCTGTTTGGTGACAAAGGTCGGCGTGTGACTTGTTGATTCGGACACTTGGGAAGGCGTCTGCCCGAGACGTCAACCCAAATCCCTCTGATGGTCAACATGCTGCGCCGTTTACACACCTTCAGGAATTGTCTTTTATTATTACTATTATTATTTTTTTACGGATGAATTCTACTGAGATTGTCAAAATTATGTGTTCATAAGAATTATTACTCTTCATCTACCACTTTTAACTCTCAAAATAAATCCATTCTTGTTGGTCCCTGCTTCTAATAGTCATATTTAATAAATGTGAATATTCTTCCTGATGAGGCTCATTTGTCAATTTAAAAGTACCTTTTGGAAAAGAAAAACAACCTTTAAACTGGTATGAAGTGTCAAACCAACATTTCTGTATTGTAAAAATTTTTTTGTTTAGTGGTCTTTAGTGTGATATTCTAATTTTAAATGTTATGTTTTCATTAGCTGTAACAGAAAAATTATCATAAGTAACATAAATAAAGTCTAGAAAACACCAGGTATCTATCTATATAATGTGTTTCGCTTGGTGATAAAGCTCCTGAAATAAATGGACTTTTGAATAAGAATAAATAGTCAAATCCATTCTTCTCAAACAATATAGCGTAACTATGTCTTATTTTTGGGGTCTCCAAATTTGATTCTGAAGTTGTTTCTACTTGTTTTGTTCACTATCTAACCTTTAAAGTTCCAGCTAGCTCAGTTTAGTTTGGTTTTTTTCACCTTGTTTCTACGGTAGAGAGAGGAACCCGCTTTACCCGGCAAGACTGCATTGCTATTGTTTAGGTCTCGGTTCTGAACTACAAGCAGAGGAACCGCGAACATCCAGATGAAAACAGACGCTGCCTCCTGGGGCCAGACTTCAGGAAGGGCAGCCCTGGGCGGTAGCCCAGGGCAGCAGGTTTTGTGGGGGGGGAGCCCCAAACATTTAGCATGTCTTTGTAATGAGTACATGTTTTACAAACTTTTTGTCTTATATAAAACTCAAAGTCCTGTAAGAAATGTGGGTGTTTTAATATTATATTTTTGTGAACGTATTCAATAGTCAAACAGCTGAAAATTCTAAAGTCGTAGTCCGTCTTTTTGGGACCAACATGGAACCATCTCACATGGGTGAATAAACCTGATGTACTGTAACTTCCATGAGTGAAATGATTTATTGATTTATTTTTTGAATGACTCATTAAGTAAAATAATTACCCTTCAGATAGATTTTTGATCGATGAGACTAATAGGATATTAATAAATGACTCTGATAAACGTGACTACGTTTCAGCTGTTTGATTCATCGCCACATCCAGCTCAGGTCGTCCGTTTCTCTGCCGGTTTTGGTATGGAAACTAAACCACACTGACCCTCCTGTGTCCCATGACCCAGCTACCTGTGGGAGTCTGCTGTTTTTCTGAGTCATGACCCAGTTTCCACAGAGAATGTGTGTCTTAGGCCGACTTCGCAGCGTGAGACGTAATGTGGTCCGCCGTCTCTGTGCAAGAGAGGAAATCTGTACTTTCACTCGCGAACCGCTCAGGGAGGCAGAAAGACGTCGGACAGAGCAGCAGAAAATGAAAATCTGCTTATTAGAGATGAGAGTCTAATGGACGTGCTGAAATGGGGTGATAGCCGACGCGGTTTCAGACATTATCAAGCCATTAGTTCCATCACAACCACGTCCAAGGGCTGGGAGGAAATGAAAGTGGGGCGAGGGGGAACCGTAACGCGGCGGGAAACGGACAAAGCAACTGAGAAAAACAGGAAATCCAGAGGAGAGGAGGAAGAAATATAGCGGAAACAGTTTTTACACTTTTAAAAAAACTTTGAAAGTTTTTTTTTTCTCACTTTAAAAGTAAGAAATTTTTTTTTTTGAAAACTTAGCAGCTGGGACGACTTTGTCTGACAATTTCACCCAAAGCTAAACTGGTGCTCACACACTGGGTCAACGATGACTCTACAACATGTTTAATAAACCATTTCAATGGACATGAACATAAAAAAAACAACAAAAAAACAAGTTGATCAGTTGGAAAAATAAAAACAAAAAATTTCAATAAGTTGTATGCGTAAGCGTGGACTCCCTCAGACCCTTAAATCATCCTTTTCAGTTGAGTTGTTCACGATGAATCTCAAATTATACATAGAAAAGGTGTTTGAATGTTTTCGTCTCATTTTCTGTCTTACACACTCCTGGCTTTTTACCAGGGGCATGAACGTGTTGAGTAGAAATGTATAAAAAGCAGTTTATGACGTATACAACAATTTATATGAATAAAATTATCAAACTAATCCAGTGGGAACAGGAAGGGCTTTTCATCAGATTTACTGACATCTAATAAGTAGAGATGTTCTGATCTGATTCCAGGTATCGCTATTTTATTGGTCTTCTTCAAAAGCAGCTCAAATTTCTTGTGTCATGTGAGTTAAATCCTTCAGATTCTTTGCTTATGTCATATGACATATATATGTATACACATATCTCCAATCTCCCAGGAGAGTTCTGTGTAGAGCTGAGCAGAAAGCAGCTGAAACACCAGTCTTTAATATTTCTCCTGTTCAAAGTGAATGTGTTCTCTGTGTGAAGCAGGAGAATAAGTTTTACTTCAACTTTAGTCGACCCAAGGTCAACTTGAACTGTATCGAAAATATTTAATGAGCTAAATCATCAACCGCTAACATTAGCCTGGCTGTACACTTACACAAGCTGTACAACATGAAACACAGTAAGCATAGTTAGGCAAGTTTCTGTAGAATTGGATGTATAGATTTATTTTTAATAAAACACCAATAAACTTTGGTTGGGACAAAATATCAGACAAGACAAACTGCCTCATCAAAACTTTATAGGTTGGCCAATTAAACCAACCTATAATGACATTACTAATGTAGACTAATACTAAGAGCACACAATGTTCAGAACTGACTCTTAAGTCAATTACTATTTTTTTTTTTTACCATACCAAAGTCGGAAAGTTTTTAACAGTTTGTGTCCCACCTCCAAATGGAAACACAATTTTAGAGAACCCCAAATCGTTTTTCTGTTAAAATTTCGCCCTTTGCATGTATTCATACGGACAGCAAAAACGGCTCTTTTTGTGAAACCGCTGCTGCATTAGGCCGACCTCTAACCCGACCCCGACCCATAAACCCAAACGCCTCATATATATCACGCTTAAGAACAACGGCGGCGGATTACACGCTCCTCTTGCTGTTCATCAGTTTTAGAATGCGACGTGACGCTGAGAAGAAGCTCGACCTCATCATCGGTCCAGTCACGGTGTGTTGTTCACAGTTCTTCTCTTCTTGTTGTGTTTACCGCTAAGCTAGAGGTTTAAGACGTTCGAACAAGGCCACGTCACATCGGCGTCTACAGCACTGTCGTTTTTTGTCAACCTGAGATTCGACTTCTTTTCCTGCTGACTGAACGCTGGACTCATCTGACCTCAGGACACGTGTCCACTGTCCGTCCGTGTGAGGTATGTGTGCTCAGAAAACTTGGTGACCTTTCTTCATATAGGTGCCTTTTGTTCCTGGGTTCTGCGCTTGGACTGTAAAGTTTCATGTTTGTTTGCCTCATTATGTGTGAGATATTTGCTATGAGTGCTCAGAGGCATTTGGTAAGTAATGACAGTGCCTTGTAAATGTATTCAATAGGGTGGAATTTCATATTTTGTCACATTACAATCCCAAACACACATTCTATGGAATTTCATTTGACAGAGCAACATAATGTTGAGTCCTTGCCTTTTTTTCCCTCACAATATCTCAAGTCGGCCTTCACAATTATGTAAAAACATTGTATTGTGACTAACCAAGTGCTGTCAATCGATTAAAAAATGTAATTAGATTAATCACACTCTTGCGCTGTGATTAATCACAATTTCTAACTTCGTAAGCCTGAATTATAAATATGGATACAGTTGTGGTTCTTGCAAGAATGGCGCCCCAGGCAAGCTCCTTTCTCTGTCGCACTCCAACAAATTAAAATCCAAGCTATATTCTGATCATTTTTGTATCAGAAAGCTGGGATTTTCTACTTCTTAGGTTGGGACGCCCCTTTCTGATGCTACCCCGGTCAACTGCCAATATCGCCCATGTCAGACAGTGCCACTTTATGCATGTTTTTAAAAAAAAAACGTAATATTTTTTTTTTTTTTAGTTGAAAGTTGAAAAATGTTCCACTTTTGTTGCCGTCGCGGAAAACGTTCGCCTTTCGCGGCCGTTCGTCGTTCCCTGTGTGTCGAGTTCATAACGCCCTGCTGTTGCCTTGGTAACCCTCCACCGGAAAGAGGCTTTTAGGTCAAAATAGTAGTTTGATTAATCTGCGTTATATAATATTATTGTGTTGTTACCTTTGTTCACGTTGTTCTTGTATTTTTTTTGTGCATACAGTGATCTAAAGTAGGCTCCTACTTCCTGGTTTGTCACCCAGATTTTTTTCCTCTATGGTCTTAAAAATTTTCCCACCAAAATCTCCGTCTGGATAAGAAGGTGATGTGTAGACAGTCTGGTTCGTCTCCTGGTAAAAATGTAAGCTGTGTTTAAAATCAATGTAGAATCTAACAGAAAAGTGACTAACAGAGGATCTTCTTTAGGGTATTTTCCAGACCGTGTTGCTCTACTGATTAAAGCAGAATGACGATGTCTTAATGCAGGGTTGGACAAAGGGTGTGGAGGGTCAAGGGTCACACACGTTACAGATGTTTACAACCTTTACAAACTTATATGACCCTTTATTTCCTAGAACATTCTCTTAGGTTTAAAAACATAACAAAAATGTTTTGTTTTTTGGGCTTTGAGATTGATGTGTGTTTAAAAAATAAATTCAGCAACAAGTAAATCCTTGGAAAAATGAATAATTTGATTAATTCTGCTTTTAAAAAAAAAAAAAAATCTTATCACTTCACTTGACTGCCACCGATCAATCAGAAGCTTTTCTTTTTCACAATAGTCTTTTGAGATAATGGACAAAATTTTCCACAAAAACATAAAGTTGGTTGGTGAAGTCATTCAAAATATTCTAATTTTTTCCTTGATTCATTGAAATGAAGACCCAACGAGGCTGTATCTGGTTTACCTTGTTCAAGTAAACAAGCCTATTTAAATTTGGTAACTAAGCTGAAGGAAGAAAATTTAGTCTGATGGAAATAAGAGTCTGCTGAGCTCATTATACAGACTAATTCCAAGTCCAACGCTCCTAACAACGACATAACAGATGACTTCCTGAAGGCGGAGTCTCAGAAGGAGTAGGAGCTTCTTAAAGAGACAAAGGCCCAATTTCAAAGCGTCAAATCGCCATGCACATTTCCGGCTTTACAATCTCAGATAATATCTTAATTTTAATGTCATAAATTTATGCCTTTACATTATATAAAAAAAAACAACAAATTTCTTCTTTGGAATTTAGGATTTTTCTTGTAAATATGTGAAAAATAATCTAGAAATACTTGGAAGAAATGTATTTTTTCTTCTCTTATCTACAACGGCCCCAATACACAACGGCCCACTGTAGGTGAAAGCATCTTAACTTTGCTGGTCCTTGTTAGAGGTGACCTTTTCAAGTTGCTGTTGGAAGTCAGTGGAAACAGCCTGAGCGGAAACTGTTGCATAACGTCAAATATGTCTCTTTTTTTTTTATCATCATTTCCCTAAAAGTCTGTCTTTTCCTAGAAGCCATTCACTATTAGCCTGCTGTTCAAAAAAATGTCCAGGTACTGAGTGATAATGGATTTCACAGTGTCAGCGCTGTGAGGACGCAGGAGAGGAATACGGAGGGAGGAAATCAAAGAATCACCGAGAGACGTGGCGGTTTTATCGTCTGGACGTTTCCTTTTGTGGGGAACGAGGTGATGTCACCGCGCTGGCATTGTGACTCTTCTATTGTTGGTTGAGGTCTGCATTCATGGTGATTTGCTTCAACAAAGCAGCTACAGTGCCTTGGTAAGTATTCATGCCCATGTAGCATTTTACATGTCAACCCCCCCGCGCATCGTATCGACCTTAAAAACTGCTGCTTCAGGACCCGGAGAACTTGCATAACCCAGGCACGCCTGGGTTAGAAAGAAAGGAAAAAGAAAGCTGCGGTGTGTAACTTTTACAAAAATATGTTTTTTTTTCCATATTTGTTTCAACTGTCACCATTCTTTTACAGTACAACATCTAACATGAGACAGATCATCTGTGAAAAGATTGAGCTCCTCCACCTCCTCCCTGGGCTGCTATTGCTGTCTGAAGAAATACACCGCTCCCGGTCAAAAACAACCAATCACAGCCAAGAAGAGGGGCTTAGAGCTGTCAATCAACATTATAAACTCAATACTAGATGTGCTAATGGTGGAGAAACAGCTTACTGTTACAGATAAGCCGTTTATCCGCTGTCAAAAGAGGCTATGCTAACTAGCATTAGCATTCGTGGCAGTTTATGTTGTGGTGAAGCGTTGTTGGCAGAACTAAGACCCTCCTCCTGGCTCTGATTGGTTGTTTCTGATTGAGTTGGTGTATGTCTGCAGTTAGTACTGAGAGCGTTGAGAGAAGGCAGAGGAGATCAATATTTTCACAGATTATCTATCCTATATCATACTGTTACAACATACTGATAATGTTAATAAACACAACTCTGGAAAAAAATTAAGAAACCACTAAAATGACCAGTTTCTCTGATTTTACTTGTTATAGGTAAATGTTTGAGTAAAATGAACATTGTTCTTTTATTCCATGAACTACTGACAATATGTCTCCGAAATTCCAAGCAAATATTTTGTGTTTACTTGCAGAAAATGAGAAATGGTCAAAATAACAAAAATATATGCAGCGCTTTCAGAACATAAATAATGCAAAGACAAAAAAAGTTGATATTCATTTAGAAACAACAATACCAATGTTTTAACTCAAGAAGAGTTCAGAAATCAATATTTGGTGGAATAACCAGGAGGTTTTCAATGGGACTCAGTGCAGTGGTCTCTTCATTTTTTCCAGAGTTGTAAGTAAAAGCTATAAGAATTACTTTGTGCAGCTTTAAGCTTCCTGATTCATTTTAAGAAATAAGTCGCATCAACACACATTTCCCTGCGTTTCCGCTTAAGCGGTCCATCAACGCCTACAGCCGGTGTGCGTCCGTCCACACGCCCGGATGGGAATCCTCAGCCGCCCCACCAGCAGGTGAGGGATGCGATCACTCGTGTTTGCGGCGCTGATTTCTCTGCAGATAGATCTGCTCCGTGAATGGTCTGCAAATACAGGAGAACAAACATGCAGTAGGACAATAAATGCGGGAAGGGAACGCTGTACCACACGGTGCCAGGAGGTTGTATGTGTGTAGCGAACCGTGGCGGAGCTCATGGGTGCGGGAGCGTATGATAGGAAGATGTCTCCGGGTTTCCCTTGCTGACGGGGACAATATGTGTGCAAGATATCATTTCCATGGCACGTGGCTGACACACCTGAACCGGACTTCTGAAGAACTTGACACATTTGGAGAATGTGTGGGAGACTCATGGTTTCGTTTGATCTACAGACATATCATCTTACTAGAAATTTTAGTCACATTTGCTTACATTTTATTCTTTTGAAGGGATATTGGACACAACTAAATATGAGGAAATAATATTAGCAAGTAAGAGTACCCATGTACCTCTTAGTGTAGTAAAAGGGAACTCAGATAATCTGTTCCCAAACAGTGTTAGCTTCTGGTCCCCCTATAAATCTAAACATAGGCTTTAGAGGGTCAGAAATGAAACTGCTTGAATAAAGAAAAAAATGTATTACTGGAACATCCTTGCAGCAAGATTGTTTTACAATCTCTGGTAAACTCTTAAATAAACTAGCCAATTTCATAGCAAAGATCAGAAAATCCAACTTCTAAATGAGAAGGCAAAAAACTCCTCAGAGCACACAGTAATGTTTGATTACTTCAGGAAAAATAAAACCATGGCTTTAGAAATTAAATTGTAACTTCTGGTTAAAGAATACATGACACGAAGGTTACAAAAAGAGAACATATTCTTCCGGCTGATATTCAGGACTAAATGGGAAAACTGGAAACGTTTCTATAGCTGTGTTACCAAGGCTAACCTGAACTAAACAAACATTGACCTACTTTTGCCACCCACAGACATCTACAGATGGATTTTATTTTCATAATAATAAATAAAACATTGAGCTGGATTTGTTCTTTAAGTTTTCGTACTTTGAAATTCTGAGCTTTAAGACGTCAAGTGATGAATGTGAAAAACTGAATCAAATGATCAGAATTTTCCTTGCCTTTGCTTATTACACCTAATTAGGAGCAATTAGGTGTAATTGCTCCTAATTACACCTAATTAGGAGCAACTACAGAAACCAAAAGATGAATAAGTAGGAATAAAAAGTCAATTTTAATATTCACAAAGTGTTTTTTTAACCAACATTTCTCTCTCCCTTTTCTCCTAGATTTATGACGGTTGTGAGCTGACTGGGCTGCACGGGATTCACTTCATCACCACCTGTTCTCTGCTGGCCTCCTGCCTCTCTCACACTGGTGATTCTTACCAACTCACTGTGTGAGGTAATATTCCCTTAGCCACACACACTCATACATCTTAACTAATAGCACTACTGAGAATCAGTGAGACACACGTTAGACAAATATAGCACACGGCTCCCGTAATCAGCGCAGCGTGTGGTTAAATCTTTAGCTCCCCAGTGGACGAAAAATGACACCATGGCTGACCGGCGTCGCAGTCGTGACCCGCTCCTGTTGCCCAATATTAAATCTTCTTATACATGGATTGCTTTAATTGGCACGAAGACTAGCGTAGCGAATGAATTTGAGATTCAATGTTGGTTTTCCTACACTTGTCGGTCAGCCTGAACGCCTCATCTTGGGAAAGCTGATTGAGCACCTTGCTGCCATTGCTGCTTGATGTTCAGAGGATGCGAGTTAAGCAAACAAGACAACCCTGATGAGGAAGGAAACAGGCAAAAGGAGTTCATGAAAAGTAATTTATTGCTCAGTATTTACATGGATACTCTGTCATTTTCTCTTAGCTTTGTTTATTATGGCTTTGCGTGTTATGTTGGTATGTTCATAAAGAATGTAGATTAGTGCTCCCTGTTCAGTGTGTCTTGGTACACTGGGCAAACACCCATATATTCTGACGCATAAATATGTGCTTGTGATTGTCAGACAATATGCATGTATGAGTTAGAATGTAGTAGCAAATATACAGTCATGGTAAAAAAAAAAAAAAGACCACTCCTGTAGAGCTTCAGATTTACAAAAGTTAAAATGTAGCTAAACTCAAAGTCAATGTCTTTTAGTTGATAAACTGTAAATAGGGTTTAGAGGGTTCTATATAGGTTTTCTGTGTGAATTGTGACACTTTAGTGTAAATTTGATTGGTTCTGCAGTATTTTGCCTAAAACCATGTCAGTGCTGGTCAAATAGTCCCTAAGGAGTTGAATTTTCGTGCTGGTTCTGGTGGTAGAGCTTGGTACAGGTAAAACCAAAGTAGAGATGTTTGGTTTTAATACAAAATGCCAGGTTTGGTGTAAAACCAAACACAAACACCTCATCCCAAGTGTCAAGCCTGGTGTTGTACACATGATAGGCTGGGTCTGTTCACCAGCCATTCTGTTGACCAGTAAGTGTGTACCAAAGTAATCTAGAGCCATATGTGAGCCAATCTATTTGACAGAAGAAGCTGAGCCAAAACAGGGTCATCAATGACCTTACTCACATCAACAAAGCCATAGCAGACTGGCTCAAAAAGAAGCCTAAAGTTGCAGCAGTCCAGTCAAAATCCAGACCCTAACCTCAGTTGAAATGCTTGGTTGGGCCCTCAAGAGAGATTGAGGATCGTTTGTAAACCTCAATAAACGGAAATCATTCCCCCAAAGCAACATGGGAAGATGTGCAGGTTAGATTTAGTCAGGTAGAGTAACTAGGTTTACACACCAGACCTGATTTGGATCTAGACCCATTTCAAATCTGTCCACACTGAGTTTGAAAAACACAGAGTTTTTCAAGGTGCTTTCTTTATATCACGACTGTGCCTGCAATATATCTCAATTTGTGATTTACATCAAACAGCTGGATGTGATGTGTCTGTATGTTACCTGCTGAGTGGCAGAAACTCATTGTATTTCTCCTTATGTAAAGGTTCTTATTTTAGCTTTTTTCTGTGAGCTCAGATGTGCAGAAGCAGGTCATAGCAGATTTAGGTCACATTGCACAACCAGTAACATAAAATGTACTAACTAGAAAACTTTTAACGTTCGCAAAAAGAGCCTCTAAAGAAAGACGAGATGAAAGCAAAGAGGCAGGTTTCTAAAGCCAGCCGCTCTGCTTCACATATCTTTGTCTCTGCTGACAGATTGCGAATGAATTGGGTGAAATTTGGATTGAAACGCAGTTCATTAACAGCTGGTGCTTTTTAACAACTAAGAGCTCCTCTAATTAAACTCCTGATTTTATTTTGACACAACATCAGTTAATAAAAACTACTACTTATGAAATCAGAAAACACTGTCGATGGAGAGAACTGGGATTAAGGTCAAAACTCAAAGTAAATTTACAGATTCAGTAACATTTTATGTTACCGATTTTGTCCACAAGTCAAATTCTACACTGTTTAAATGGAAATTAACTTTTATTATCCAACAATGTTGCACTGAAGCTGCAGGAGTTCAGTCAAGAGGATTAGAGAT
Source organism: Xiphophorus hellerii (assembly GCF_003331165.1). Taxonomy (NCBI): domain Eukaryota; kingdom Metazoa; phylum Chordata; class Actinopteri; order Cyprinodontiformes; family Poeciliidae; genus Xiphophorus; species Xiphophorus hellerii. The sequence continues at coordinate 20,889,277 of NC_045681.1, forward strand.
GTTTTAAAATTCAATTCTGAAAATAGAAAGCCCATTTTTACTCTGCTGAATGCTGATCTGTGAAGAGTTATTTAATCGCAGGACTACTTTGGAAACAATTTTGGTGTAAGGACTTCAGCATGTTTTCAGATTTATGAATAAAATTACTCTGCAATGGACAAGAAAAAAAATTATTAGGACGAAAGATTACAAAATTTAATATATTTGGTATTAGTTTGCAGTTTGGTTTTGCAGTTTGTGATCATTTTTATTACTTTTTGAAAAATAAAACCAGGAGTTGAGAAATTAAATTTTAAACTCGAGCAAAAGAATATGTGACAACTGAGGTTACAACAAGAGAACATATTCTTTCAGCTGACATGAAGGAATAAGTGAGAAAACTTTACCCGTTTCTATGGCTGTGTTGGTTGATAAGGCCACTCTGAACTAAACACAAACATTGACCTACTTGTGCCACCCACAAACGTACAGAAATATTTGCTCTTTAAATTCCTGAGGTATAAAAACATATTTTATTAACCTATATTCGACTAATCATCACCTCTTTTCTCCTAGATTTATGACGGTTGTGAGCTGACTGGGCTGCATGGGATTCACTTCATCACCACCTGTTCTCTGCTGGGTTCCTGCCTCTCTCACACTGGTGATTCTTACCAACTCGAATCACTGTGTGGGGTAATATTCCCTTAGCCACACACACACACACACACGCACACACCCACCCCCACACACGCCCACACACACACCCCCACACACGCACACACACACGCCCACGCACACACACAAACACACCCCCACAAACACACACACACACACACACACACCCACCTCTTAACTAATAGTACTGTTAAGAATCAGTGAGACACACGTTAGACAAATATAGCACACGGCTCCCTTCATCATTGCAGAGTGTGGTTAAATTTGGTACCTGCACATCTTCAGTTTGCATGTAGCAGCAAATAATACAGAAAATCACACTCCTTCTTAAATCTTGATTTTGAGATATAAAGAATTTTAATTAGCCACGGGGTAAAAGCGGAGTGTACAAAAAGGGAGCAAAACTTTGCACAAATTTCCTCTTTCGAGTTAATTTGAGTCCCTTAAATCTCTGTAAACTGCAAACTTCATTGTGTTTTACTGAGGATATATATATATTTTTTTAATGTCTTAGGGGTGTAGATGCTTTTGCGAGAAAACATGCAGGTCCGTCTGTGTTTGAATCGATGGATACAGCCTCTTCTCAAAAGCACTCAGTAACCTAAAGCAACACTTTCGGTACAGCAGGGAATTTTCTTCAGCCAACAGAAAATTGAGAAGCCTGCCAACCCACGTCAGTCATCGAGACGTCTCCGTTTTACTGACAGAAGCAAAATAAAAAATAAATAAAAACCTACAGCAAGCCTTACATACACCCACACCCGTTCACAGAGCCCTCATACCACTTCTAGAACTATTGTCTGGCTGGTTTGTTTCAGTTTTGTTGCTACTTATTCTCTGTGGAGACGAACTTTAAAATGATTTCAAAATACTTATGAATCATATGTTAGAACAATAGAACATTGTTTTTTTTCCCCACCTGCATTTTCATGGTGAATGTCATTATTGAAGTATCTTTTTTTCTAACTCACTTTACCGGCGTGGGTTGAGTGACGTGTTGGGAGATGTTAGTGTGCCATGTGCTTACTTAAAACTTTCAATTCATTGTCCAAAACCAAAATAAACACATGTGAACACCCAATAAAACCCGGTGTGATAATCAGCTGGGGGTTTTTCCTCCACATCTCCTGAAACAGTGCAGCTAAACAGGTGGATGCCGGTGTTACGCCAGAAAATACACCGACAGTGTTGCTTTTTCAAAATAAAGTAAATTTTAACGTTTCATGACATTTAAATTGATGTCAAACTCTGATGATGATTAATATAGGGACACAAATATAGGCTATTCTGCCCTTATGGATCAGGCACATTGTCACAAAACCCCATCTGGAAATTGTTTTTTCAATATCGGAACCGATACAAATATTAATAACTCTAATACATTTGTGAGAAATGACAACAAGGCTTTTGAGACTTACCCTTCGAATGTTATGGCCACTTTGTAAGCCAGGGCCACCATGGCAGTAAGGACTAACCCAACAGGACTGGCACCACTGGAGACAGAACCAGAGAGAAAAACAGAAGTAAGATAAAAGGGTATGACGACATCCCTGAGACCGAAGGAGATTAACTTCACTGGGACACATAGACAAGAAAAGACTAAGAACTAAGAACTATCTGTCCTACATATTGCAGATGAGAAATGTGACACAGATTTCGATGGAACAACAATATCTTTATGTGTATGTGGAAGTGATCAGAATGCAGCCGTGTTAAAAAAAAAAAAAAAAATTCATTCAGTGACAACAAAAATAAATAAATCTATAACTCATAATGGGCAGGTGTGACTGACGTGCAAAAACCATTAGTTATAAAACAGCATAATATTGGCCAAAGTAAATAGCTTTTTGTGGAGGAAGGATGTAATTTGAAAAGCATAGTTTTTGAATAAATGAAAAAAAAGAGAAAAGTATGCTTCATATTTTGTAAATTCATTTTTAACCCAAAACGTCTGGAACTATTTCGAGCAACAAGGTGGCCATTGAAAAAACATGGAGCAAGAAGTGATTTGCCAGTGAAAGGAATAGTTTCAATTCTTTTAAAAAAAATCACATTCTTTAAAGAGTTTGTGATCTGTAATGAGTCACTTGACAAAACACATTCACAGTATCATCAGTTTTTTTTTTATCACTAAAGATTATTATTTGTTCCTGGAGTCTAGAGGTAAAGCTACCTTGGTTCTTTAAATGCTTCTCTGGGTTCTTTAGTGACTTTTTGGATGAGCTGTTTAACCACTCGGGTTGATTTTTGAGTCCTCTGGCCACTTCACCAATGTTCCATCTCAAACGGGTCTCACTAACTGTGTTTCCATCAATGTGTTTTTATGCGCATTGTGAAGTATCACATTACAAAGGTTTGTAAAAAAAAAAAAAAAGTTTGTCAAAATTCCAAATAAATTCCTCCCTCATCCACTGGTGAATCTGTGCCTTACCAGAGGAACAAAACTCAGAAAAATGGTTAAGTTCAAACCTCCGACTTAGAGGTTTGATGTAGGGATGTACATCAGAGGCAATAACGACGAATGAGTGGGTGAATGAATGTGATATTGTGTGTTTCCGGACGCAGTAAAAGGCTCTTATTATTTTTTTTAGTGCATGTATTTTTTTAGTGGATGTAGTGCATGGCTGCTGTTTAGTGCAGCCATGTGTAGCGTCAACGTCAGATGAAATTACGTTTTGCGTAGCCTGGTTGATTTGCTCCAAACCAGTAGATGGAAACACGGCTAATTTGAATTTTCTTTTTTTTCCCCCTTCTTTTGTAACATTTTTAAATTTAACTCACAATTTGCATGACAGTTTAATTCTTTTTCCAAGAAAGTAATTTAAGACCGGAGCTTTTTTAAGATGGCCGAAATCAGCTTACTCTTCATGGATTAGCTGCTAGCGTTAGCCTTAACAGAAAATGTGAAGGCTATTGCTGGCAGTTTAGCAGATGGTTTTAGTAGGTGACAGGTCAGCCAACTCACTACAGGCACGAGGTCGGCATGGTAACTTGTTTCACAGATAAATCGTACAAGCAGAACGACTCTGAAAGTTGCTTTAGTGTGGGTAAAGGTCATAATAACAAACAAAGTAATCTTTGCAGAAACCCCTAACCAAAATCAGCAAACCAAAAATACAATAACTCCTTGTCTAACACAAACATTAAGATGTCCACAGCCAATGCTCTCCTAAGCAACATCCAGGTCAAGCGTGTGGCAGAAGATCAGGCTGAAGGCTGAGGGAGATGAGTGGCTCTGCTGCTCTGCAGCGTTGCTATCTATGTTCCCTAAATCAGCAACTGTCATCAGTCAGCTGCGGCACACATCGCTGTCATGTGTCCACATCTCAGATTGTACAGATTGACATAAACAAAGGCCATTAAGGCTCATAGTGTATGGATTTTGGGGAGAACAAGGAACACCAATCAACCTGCCTGTTAATGCCTCCAAAGTTAGGAGGCATTAACAGGCCTTTACATTGAGAAGTAGATGATAAACTCTACATCCAGTTGCTGTTATTCCCTTTAGTTTGAAGCAGAATTGGCGGTAAAATATCTGCTGCTCAAGACTCATGTAATGGAACCCAAAAGGGGTCTACCCAACATGGGAACAGCAAAACTGCTGGGATGCAGCCATGTAGTTTTTTGTAGCTCTTCAAAAATCAACCAGCAGTATATGATGCCTAAACAGAGGTGCAGGAACTAAAGGAATTTGAAGATGCAATGAGAGAAGGGGAAGACATGCGGCAAATCTCACCAGGCCGGGAATCAAACCTGTGACCACCGCCACGAGGACTAAGGCCTCAATACGTGGGTTGTGCTTTGCCTCTGTGCCACAACAGCACCCAAGACCAAGCAACTTAAAAGTAATTTTTCAACAAGATATAGAGCAGAGGTGTCCCCGGATATAGAGGCTCGTTTTAAGTCAATAATTCCTTAATATTGATGAAAATGTACTTGTTCTATTGGCAGTTGAATTAACTTATAACCTAAAATGTCTTGTTATAAGTTAAATAATCTCCCATTGGAATAAGTAGTTCTTCATCAGTATTAAGGAATTATTGACTAAAAACAAGCCTCTACAGCTTGCTAAAAAGTTACTTGTAACTAGGTATTTCAAGTCTGCCAAGATATTTGCACTAGAAACTAGACCAAAACTACTTGATACTGCATTGATACTATAATATTAATGCAGACATTGGTACAATACATTTTCATTTAAAGTGTTTTCACATGACTTTGATTTCTATGTCAGCGATGGAACAGCTGCGATTACATTCCTCTCACGGCTTCAGTCAGCTTCAGATGTTATGCACAACATTCGACTCCCACTTATTCAGACGGACCAATCTGACGCCATGAGTCAGCGGACCTCGTTTCATGGTTTCTTTGTGCTACTGACCCACTTCCAAACCCCCGTTAGTACAAATATTATGACCAAACCTGGTCGCCGCCGGTTGACTTGATTGTGCCACGTTATGTCCATTTAGTTGACAGAAACACTCCCTGAATTTCCGCTTCCGCTTGGAAAGCGGCGAGGAAGTGACAATGGAACTGAAATACTATTTAAAAGTTGCCCCTTTCATTTTCTTTCACGCTGTGTGACTCAGCGTGATTCTCAGTACAAGCTCATTATCACCTGATCCAGAAACAGCAGAGCTCCCACTTTGGGGAAAGGCAAATTAACAAAATGTGACATTAGAATTTTATTATTCTCCCATTGATTTGTATGTTATTTTTGGTATAAGTAATCTCATGTAACTTTTTTATGGAAAAGAATGTCTTAGAACATAAATTAACATACAGTCATCACCATCCCAAAATAATGGTCAATTTTTAGCCAATAGTGATTTTTTTTTCTTGCCCAAAATATTTTTTAGAAAGACAAATGTGTTTTTTTTTTTTTGCTAAAAGTGGAATTTTGGGAGAGAAAAAAAATCAAGACTTAGGCCATTATTTTAAGAATGTGACAATACATAGTGTCTGAATATGTCAACCAGTCGATCAGAAGTTGGTTGACATTTCTGTTTTTATTTCAGAATCTTTGCCTGTGCAGCCGACGACACGCGGAGAAGCATAAGTTGGATAAGAATCAAGCAAAACTACAACGGTACAAAATGGCAAGTGGAGCAAAATGATCTTTACTCATTGCTTGTTGCTTTAGTTTTCAGGAAACAAATGGAAAATTTCCAAATTTAATGACCTCAAGATCTATCACCAACAAGAAAAACAACTATACCCGGAGGGACATTTTAACACCAAAAGGGCAATAGCCATTGTTGTCAAAACGACAGTGATTTACTAGCGCTGATCAATACTATCAATACTACAAAACACTCCTTTTTCTCCAGCCAATCAGATTCCCAATCAAGCCAGTGCTTATGTAGCTGCGCACCAACACGGTAGCCCAGAGTTTGAGGGCGTGATGTGGCCCAGAGCGCAGAGTGATCTTTGTTCCGTCTCTCTCGGAGACCCCACGCCCCACCACATGATGAATGTCTCTGATACAACTGACCACAGTTGTAATGCACTCGGCGAAGACGGTTTTAATAAAACAAACCTTTCAAAAAGGAGCAAAGTAGAGTGAAGGGAAGGGGAGGGTGCGCAACAACTAAAAACCAAGGTGATTGTAGAATTTCCACACCATCACTCAACATCTGAATACTATATACTAGAAAAATAGGTTCTCTTATGTTTTTATGCTTAATTTGCCAGAGAAACGCAGACATTAACATAAATCTTTTGGAAAACTGAGTAATTATCGACTTAATTGTATGAACTATAAGCCAAGCCAATTTAGAATGTACTTCATTGTGTTATAGTTTCTGAGAGTCTGCTGTGAATTAGGCTTTTAATAACAGATCTATTTTAGATGCATTTTATCAGCTGTGATGTCTGTTGGACATCATAACGTAAGGCTTCACCAGATGCTCCACATTTCAAAGTGTCACCACAAAACAGATCAATTACAAAACGCTTCTGTTTATAAATGAAGTACTTTAACTTAAATTTTCCTACATTTTGAAAATAAAATTAGATTATTGCAAATGTAGTTCTGAAAATGATTGTTTACTGGATATGTTGGTACTAATACCTGTTGGCTAAAAAATAAAGCTCTACTTCACCAGTTTGTTGACATAATCTAAAAAAAAAAAATCCAATATTTAGTCACTAAATGGAAAAACATGAAGCAGCTATATTTAGATTCCATTTGATATACACCGCTCTGTTCAGCTTGTCTTAATGCAACATTTTCAGTACATTTTCTAACAGGTGTGGGCTCATTTAGTGGCCAGTTCACACAAACAGGAGAGAAAAAGCTGATGAGGGCTAATGGAGAGGCTTTTATCTTTCTACAGCCTCAAGCCATTCACTCAAAGTAAGCAAAAACGCTCCTAAGGTTATTCTTTATTAGTGATAACATGATTTAGAAAATTAATTCAATGAGAAATTTAAGTAGTGATAAAAAGCGTGTGGGAAGAACATGCAAACTCCATTCAGAAAGACAATGCAAACCCAGGACCTTCTTGTTGCAAGGCAACCGTGCTACCAACCACAAAACTGTGCAGCCACAATTTCTTTATAGAATTAAAAAGATGTCTAAAATTATTAAATGAGGTTATTTGCAAAATTTACAGAAAGGACATCTTTCCAACTAAAGTGACTTCATTTTCTCACAATTTGAATAGCCATTTATCCTGTCGTTGCTGGTTATTGTGGACTTTATTTAGCATTATAAGAATTGAGATTCATTGTAGCAACAACAAACTCAATGTGATGATGCTTAAAAATTCATAAACACACAAAAAAAAAGCATTGTTGTAATTGTCACTCCACCAGATTGACGTAGCTTCTTCGTCTAGCACTGTTGTTAGCTTGTGCGTTAGATTTATGGCCACACCAGAAACGGGAATACAAAGGATCCAACTCGGGACTTTAGTATGTTTAAAAATTATAAAAGTGATTAATCACTTTTATAATTTTTGCGCCTTAAAATCTATGTAATTAATTAATGGAAACTAACACGTTAAAGTTCTGGCACTAGTATACATCAATATTTTCATGTACTGCAGGTGTTCTTCCTCTGTCCTGTTTTGTTGGTCACGTATCTACTTCCTGTTGGTGATGCTTTCCATAATTTCGAGATCAAATTTAATTTTGACACAAATGATATCCAACTTTACATTTTCTTTAAGCCCATTACAGACCCTCTTACCTACAAAGCCTCTAAAAGGTTTTCACTCCCATGGCAGTTTCCCCTTTTCACTGTTTTTATAAATGAAATCTTAGGCCATGTTGCTCAGCATTTTGGGAAATATTTGCAAAATAATAATAACTATTACTACCTGAAGTTCCCGCGTTTAATCAAATTACTTTAAATTATTGTTATTCAATTCATTGTTCTTTCTCGACTCAAAGTTTTGGTTTGACTATGCACACAATGAAAAAGAAAATTTGTGAGGGTTTTAATACATTTTACAACGATGCTAGTAAGTATGAAGTCAACTGCATTTAAAACTGACCAGGCAAGAAAAAGGAGAAACATTTGAAAATAGCAAAATTAAGTAGAGGTGTAAGAAAGAGTCCCTAATCCAGACTAGTCTTAACAGCAATGAGGAGGGAAAAAAAGTGATGAAGAAGAGAGAGGGGGAAAGGAGACTCGTAGCTTTTATTAGTCTGGTTCATCAACTCCATAAAAGCTTGCCTAGCAACCACACACTCTAATCTCCCAGCCGTGTTGTCACAGTTGCCATGGAGACTGGGGCCACACGTAAAACTTATTTTACCTTGCTGCGTTTTTCAGCCGTGATTTGCAACTCGGAGAACAACAGCAAGTTCCATTTTTAGGTCGGGAGTTCATCAACTATGCGTGCACTCTCCTCATTTAGAATGCCGTTTGACGTACGCCGGTGCCGTTCTGGCCGGCCAAACGCATCAACTCTGCTGGAGTTTCATTGTCTCGGGGCGGCAAACTTTCAAGGTGGTGATTAACTGCGAACTGTTTGCAACAAGAACATCGGTAGAAAGCTGGCAACATTTACTGTACTTACACGAGCGCGAGGCCGAGGTAGTTGGCTGTGCTGCCCCAATACATCGGGTTCTCTACGACGCTGAAGGGGAAACCGGTCACCTTCTCATCCATCAGGATGCCAAAGTAGTCGCCTACACAAAAAACACAGAAACATTGGATTAAAGGATTTCTTTAAAACAAACAAAATCACAAACAGCTAAATGACAACAAAGTTCGACTGGATTTTTATTTACTTTTTTGATGTTTTGACTGAACGTTGAATTCCGTCAAATGTATTTTTAATGGCGATGATAACGTAAAAACAGTTTTACATTTATAACGCTAGCAGCACTCTGGAAGCATTATTTTCTCTTATGCATTTGTTTTGGGGTGTGTGTGTGTGTGTGTGTGGGGGTGTGGGGGTGTGTGTGTGCGTGTGTGCGTGGGTGTGTGGGGGTGTGTATGTTCCATCTCTACTTGGCACTATTTAGAGATGGATTGGGAAATCGTCTGCTGACCGATTATGGCCCATTTTAAGCCTGGCCGGCCTTACCAGTGACCAGTCAGCTGGAAAGTGTTCAGAAGAAGGGTTTTAAAAAGGCAGTTTTGGGCTCTTTGCACCTGCCTCGCTGACGTCACAACCGCATGCGCAAATGCGGCTCTCTTTTTTCCGCTTTGAGTTACCATGACAGCTAGAAAAGACAAAGTCTTATTTCAGACGCAAATAAAACAATACTATGAACATTGTTGTCTTCCTAATATAATGGGCTTTTAAGTTTTCATGGATTTATAAACAGTCCTGAATTAAGAAGACGATGGCTTGTAAATATTCGTCGCTACCAGTTAAAGCTAACGCCGCACAGCAAAGTTTACAGCCTTCACTTCACTCCGGATCAACTTCTTCAGCCTAAAGAAGGTAGAGGAGCCGTTCTGTGTTATTTCCATGGACTCACTTCTGTATTCAGCCTGAAAGAGCGAGTTTATGCGAACCAGAGAGCAGACCAGAGCCAGACAGCCGAGCTACTGATCCGCCTGTACACACTGCTGTAAACACTGTCCTGCTTCACAAGAAGCATGCAAAACTAATAAAGCGAAATAACACGGAGACCTTAAGAAACACGGCCATATTTTTCTAAAAGCAACAACTTTGAACCTGAACCGTCAGCTGAACTAGAACTCCGACACCAGAGCTGCTCTACTGTTAAGCTATGGGCTTGTTGTTCCTCAGGCTTCAGAAGCAAAAAGCCTGAACCGTAAAATCCACCGTTACTTGGTCTCTGACACTAACGACAATAAATCACGTAATATACTTGAAAATAAGGTAAAAACATTGTCGGTTAATGAATGATGAAAAATGTTTATATACTTAAATAGCACATTTTTACAAGAAAAATGTCTAGCATAAGCTAAAGCTAATGTTAGCCACAAAGTTTAAAGAAAGTAAAACTCACCTTCGTATCTGTGTATAACGAGGCGAACATCTTAAAACCTTTCTCCAGCTTACTTGTTGGGGCTTCGGATCGATGTACATCATTAATTGTTACCTTGGACAAGCCCTGCAAATACCCAGTGTAAAGTGCCATTTTCAATAGATCGGAAAACATTGAGCCGCTTTTCCCCGAACGCGGAAGCTGAGGTGCAAAGAGCCCATTTTAGTATGGAGACACATCTGCTGCCAACCTGAACAGGCTTTCAAAGAAGTTCAAAAGAAGTCAGTAAAGTTGCTGCGTTTTATCCTTTTGCGTTTTCTTCTTCTATCGGTTACGGAACGTGCTGCACTTTAAAAATGTGGCTCATCTTTGAAAATTTCACTTACTGCACGTTTTCGTACTATAAGCCTGGAAAGTACATTATTCGAAATCACTTTCAGACATAGCCTAACCTAAAGGTGCTGCTGTAACCCTTAAACTGCATCCCGGTTATGTTTTTATTAAAAAACAAAACACTGATCTGCCATGTTTTGCTTCTCATCTGATATTTTACACAATTCGTTCGGTTGCTAATATCTTCGTTGAAAGTCAAAATAAAGTGAAAGAACGAACATCTTTAACAGCAGAGATTGTATTTCTAAGTCAGTCATGTGAAGATAAAGTTAGTTAAGATGTTTATTTGCGGTTAGCGTCGTTGGACATGAGGTCAGCTGAACTAGGACACTCCTCACTGCGGCTCGCACACCCACCACATTTTGCTATGCAATCAATTCCCAGTGTTGTGCCCAGGCAAACACAAATGTTATCTGACCCAGTTGTTGTGATAAGGGCAACAGGATGTGCACATTTGAATATTTCTCTTATGCCTCCCCTGCCCACCTACATAGAAATATTCACATTCACACACAAACACACACAAACACACACGCAGCAGGTAAAAAGCCACTGAATTATGCATTTGTTGCTGTTGGCCCCGTTTTCTGTCAAATGGAGGCCAGTAATGTCCGGATTACATAACGCCTTTTCATTATGTATGCTCTTTCTTAACAGCACAGAAAGCGCGCAGAAGAAAGGTGATTATATAAGCGTAACTGCTTGGCATTCAGCGGACGCCCAGATTCACCTGGCCTCCCCACGATACAGCCAGCCTCGATTGTTCTGACCCGCAAAGTGACGACTGGCATTTCATTCAGATCTGGGAGACAATCGCGACTTTAACGATGTTGTTTTTGCTGCTGTACTGTTGCACACGCATATAAAAAAAAAAAAAAAAACGGCCAATAAAGCAGCATCCTGACTTCAATTAAACTGGAAAGTTGCCTTTGCTCCTGCGCCACGCAGTTTAAATCTTCAGGTCACTCGTTTAATGAAGAACATGTCCTGAATGTCCTGTGCTTAAATGTCACAGGAGCTGAAAAGAAACCTTCAGACGAAGCCCACGCTCACACCGAGCAGAACCGAGCGGTGGATTGGTAATCTGGTGAATGGAAGCCCATTTGCTGACGGGTTTTAGAGGGAATGGGCCGACAGCCTGTGATGATCAGACACTTGATTACCTTGTATCAAATGTGGCTACAAAATATCATAATTTGTTCACAAATGAGAATATAAGAATATAATATAATGAGAATATAAACCATAAAGCACTCCGTCAAGTGTTGTCTCGCAATACTGGGTTTGACATCACAATTCTTAAATTAAAGTGTCCAGACTTTAATTTGAGAATTGTTACTTTTTATCCACCTTAGAATTATGACTTCTTTCTCACAACTCTGATTTTTTTCTCCACAAATTCTGAGTTAAAGTCAGACTTTTATTTCTGAATTCTGACTTTGTTATCAAATTTCAGATTTTTATATCTGAATTGTGATTTTTTTTTTCTTCTCAGAATTTGTACTTTTTTCCCATCTCAGAAATTAGATTTTTTCCACACAATTCTGGGGTTGAAGTAAACTTTTATCTTATTAATCTTAGTTCTCAAATCTGAGATTTTAATTTCAGAATTGTCTTTAATGTCAGATTTTTTTTAACTTTTCCCCCCCCCATCTCAGAATTCAGACTGTTTTCCTCATCTTTAATTTGAGACTTCTGATTTTTCCATCTCGTAGTTCGAACTTTTTCCTCACATAAGATGATAAAAAAGAGAAAAAATATATATTTCATGTTCATTTTGCCAACAGACAGAAACCTTCGTGTTTAATTTTTCAAGTGAAATTCTCTTCAGAATTAAGGTGCAGGATCGTGCAACAAACAGCAGCATCGACAGCTTTTGTGTTTTTAACCACCATCGGCTGAAGCAGTGGAATTTAGTACCATGACCTATAGATAAAAATCAATTGTTGCTGCGTTGTTGTTTCTATTGTGACTTGCTGTAAAATGAATTGCCCGTCGAGACATGAAAGAATCTGAATCTTTGCCTATGGATACTTTTTGTTCTGACTTGTCCACTTTCCTCAGTTTTTTGGAAACGTGTTGCTCTTTGGTTCTCCGTAGGCAAACTTCTGGTTTCAGCCCTACCTTGTCTGCTATACTTTGACTTGGCACACGTGTGTTTTCGTAATTTCAGAGCCTTTTTATCCTTGAATGACTCATCATTTGGAGCACAAGACATCATGCTTCTAGCTAAAAGGCTGGACCAGTTGTCTTTCCACATGCGCCACCTTTTACTGGAGAAGTAATTTTCTACTCCTAAAATCGCCATAATTACACCGGAACAAATACAACCCTTTTTTTTTTTTAACTGCTTCCTGCTGTTCTTTCATTCACAATCACCTGCACTTGTTTCTATAGATATTTAAATGGTCGCTGCAGTGCATAATTGCGACATCTTCTCTTGTGCCATCCACTCCCCCACTTCTTCCAATCTCCATTTTAAATGGTGCGTTCCAGAGATGCAAACATGGAGGACTCCTGTTCCCTTCTGTTGGTTCTCCTGTCTGAACCCAGTGAAGGACATGGGCGAGGCAGGAAAAGCATGGGGCAGTCAGTCTGGGTCATTTATGAGTCTCTCCCACTCTGGTCCCTGACCTACAATCTACATATCAAGAATTAGCAAGCGGTCATTGCTGCGGCACTCGTGATTGTTTGCAATGATGCCAGAATGTTTTCAGCAGGACAAGACAGAAAGTCATCACAATGAGCAAGGACTCACACTGAACACACTGACATGCACTTGTCAAACTAAAACAAAGGAGATTTTCTTAGAATAGAAAGAAGCTAATTAGCAATTGGGAAAGAAAATGGAATACATGAATAATAATAGGGAGAATAATAAGTGAAACTATATTCTAAAATCAAGCTGGAAATAAATATTAGAGCTCTTAAGGCATACAGTTAATTATTACCCTCTTTTGTTTAGTTAATGTTGATTAAAAATGGAGGCTATGAAGATTGTTGTTGAGGTTTTCAAATAAAATAAAATATAATAAAAAGTTAAAATAGCTAAAATCTTCATTTTTCTAAGGAGTGAAAGTTAGTGATAGATGGGAGTCCACTGTGTTAGTTTTGGTATCACGTCTAAAAGTCGTGCTACAGAACGTTGCACTGCATTCTCTTAGCTTACATGTGGACCATCAGGTCCATATGGATATTTTTCATATAAATATGTGTACTGTTGCACTCTACATTTACTGTCAGAAACGACTTGAAATTTACCTAAAAACGTCCCAGTGAAGCCCAGAGCGAGAAAACTGCTGACCACCAGAACCGTTCCCATCACTATAAGGGAGATCCCGGCGTAGAAAACATCCGTCCGCTCCATCAGCGCCCATCTGGCCTGGGTCTTCATCACCACTGTCATACTGCACAGCAACAAAGATGAGGCATAACTTTATTTACTGTTCTACACTGACACAGCGTACCATGTTTTAGTCTCCTTTGTTGAATATTGACATTGAAAGAAATCATCAGTCAGTTAAAACTGGAAAAAAGGGAAAGTTATGCAATTTGATGTGAACCACATAAAACAGTTTACAAAACTTACAATAGACAAGAAGCATCACAATAAACAACATTTTCAATGTAAGAACCGATCATTAAGATTGTCTATTGAAGCAAAAATCAAGTTTTTCTCTTTACTTCATTTACCTCTTTGCTTCTCTTTACCCCCAGCGGGCAAAGAGAAGCAGCTTTGTCGTCCATTGCTGTTTGTGGATGTTGCTTGTGCATCACATTTACAGGCACACCAGAAACGTGCAACTACAAAGGTTCTGGCCGGAACCTTTTGTATGTAAAATAAATAAATAAAATCATAATAATAATTGCATTCAAATTTTAATGTGGCAATGTGATATAATTACTAAACCTACAAGACTTTGGGGTTAGAACAAGAAGATATCAGTAATTGGTCAACATAAAGACAGAGCTAGACCCAAGCTGCCCTTGTTTGGCTGTTTTCTGGATAATATATCCAAAGTTTGCTTTTGTAAAAATGCCATGCACATCTTCTGATCCCGACTGAAACACATGATCAGGTGTGCTTACATCAATTTGATGACAGAACAACATTATAACTTGCAAAGCTCAAAAAAGTCAATTTTGCATGATACTGACTATTTATAGACCCTCAGAAATGAAGCAGGTGCACCTTGTTCCATCACTGCATATCCACTCAATAAACACCCACCTCTAAAATAATTAATTGACATGAGATTGAACACCGCATAAGCACTGCACTGCAGATCAAACACACGCCGCTACTTCTTAACTGAACAAGTGGAATCTGTCTCTTTGATGCAAAGAACAACAAGCCAGTTGCACACCTGCAGCAGGTGCACACCCTGCCAAAAGACCAGAGCTACATTTCCATGACTCTCCACAGTCTCCTCTTAATGCATGTTCTGTTTTGTGCGTGAAAGTGTGTTCGTTGAATTCGGAGGGAAAAAGAGAGTGCTTGTTTACCGGAGTGCATTTTAAAGTTGCTTGACGTCACTCTTGATTGCTCTCTCCGGATGATGCGAGGGTCGTGGGTTGTGTAAGTGCAGTCATGCAGTAAAAGCATTTTCATTTTCTATCTGGTGCTCGGATCGAAAGCGCACAGAGGGGTCAGTGACTGCTTTAAAAGGGGCTCAGTTTGGTTTTGGCGATGCCTTTTTGAAAACATGCTACCTCCGAACGTATTAAGCACTAAACTCTGGAGGATTTGCTGCTGGGATTCAGTTTGTTTTGGAGCTCAGAGCAACACAACACTGTAGTGATGAAGAAATTTTGAAGTAACTGACAAGATGCGCATTTCTTATTAGTCTTATTAGGCTTATTAGTCTATGCAACCATCATATGTGTATGATAGTTGCATGGAAAAGTGCAAGACACAAAATAAATCCATTACCAATGCTTTAGCCAAATGTATTTATGTTTGTGTGTGTGCATGCGGGCGTGTGTGTGTGGAGTCCATCACGAGTTCAATTAAAGTGGTCTAGGGCTGAAATGATTCCTCGAATGATTCCAGTGCCTCGATTATTAAAATTCCTCGAGGAATACTTACCTGCCTCGAAGCTTCGTTAATTTATGTTTTATTATTTAGCACACCGTGTTCCAGTGAGCTAAATAATAAATAATAATAAACATTACTTGGGTTGCGTGGAGCTCAGACTTCCGCCTCTGAGTTGTTGACGAAAGCTAAGTGTTAGCGGCATAACGTCCAATTTTTAAGTTCGGCCCGTGGGGATTTTATTGATTGATGATAGTGTCCGGCTTTTCTTCGTTTTTTGGGGACCAATAAGCATCCTTAAAATGACTGGCGCGATGCCTGGAGTACAACAACTTGAAATTTTTGTAAGAAAACTATAAATATTTAACGGTGTCCTCATTTTTTGCTCGGACAGTTTGTGGCTGTGAATATTCGAGTGGTGAACAGTGAACAGAAATTACTGAGTCTGGTCTGCGAACCGACATATCAATCAGTTCTTGTTATGAAACGGCTTGTTTAACAATGACGATACTTACAATTCCACAAATATCTGTAATACTGCAGCTGCCGGGCTCCAAAAGTTTAACTACAAACACTGATGACTTTAAAAAAAAATTATTTAGAAGCTTTTACAACAAAAGAATGAAATGTGGGCCTCTAGAGCTACACAAATTAATAGTAGTATCAAGGGAAACAGTGTAGAGAAAACATGTGTTAGAGCCAAACTTCAAAATTATATTTATGTTTTATAATAGTTTTACAACATTAATAATTATTCCTGTCTAGTTCTGGTAAACAAACCAACAGATTTTATTACAACTTTTCAGATATTCTCCTCAATATCTTGAATCAACGTAATTAAATACTTTTAATCTAAATGCACTCTGTTTCACTTTCTACTAGGTTTAAAGTGTCTCTTTTGCTTTATCAGCTAAATATGATCAATTGTTGCTTATTTATGTCGACACTTCCCTAAGCTTTTCTGAATCTGCTTTACAAACGTAAATAGCCCGCCGCTTTTAGCGCTTCTAGATTACGCAAAACTGAACAGGTTGTACAGTTGTGAGTCCACATTCATATGTGGGGAGCAGTGAGCAGCATTTTACTTGGGGGCCTAAAATGGCTCCCATGTGAAAACTAGGTTTGGGGTTAATTGGAGAAAACTGGGTTACGGGGTCTGTGCTGTGACTCTTATGGCGCGCTTCCTTTGTTAAAGGTGACCAGGAAGTGAAATGTGATGTGGCGCATGTTGTTGTACCACGTCAGACACAAAGAGCCACTGCTGGGCAAACTGTTGAATAACACGGTCTGGACAGGTGCACTGCTGGGATTTGGATTAGAAAAGAGGTCTGGTAGGATGGGGACGGTGGGCAGGTGGTCAGCGATTGTAAATGGATGAACCACCATAACAGCGGACAATGAGTCGGTTCTAAAGTAAGAAAAATTTCAGACGAGTATTCATGTAACCACAGCAGTTCCACCAGATTATGGCAAATTACGAAAAAGGCTATACATATTCAATGCTGTTTTTGAACCATTCAGGAAGAGAGAGAGGGGGAAAAAAAGTCTAGTTGTAGAAATAAATAGAGGTACGAGGAGGAAGAGGAGGAGGCGTGGGAAGGCCAAGGTAGAAAGCTTTGGTTTGCGAGTCAGTTCTCTTTAAAACACAGAACAAAAGGAAAGTTGTGTTGCTGTGGTTTCACAGCAACATTTTCTGTCTTTTCAAGGTTTCAACAACCATTCTGGAACCATTCCGTACCCAATTTCTTTGGATGAAAATGGGGGCCAACTTTTGAATAACAAAAATGTAACTGTCAAATATATAACAATTTTATAATTTAAATCACAGTGCTACAGTGAATATTTGTCCTCCTTCAGATTTCTTTTGTCCTTTGCATATAAATGTTTCAGGCCACCAACCTACTTTTAGTTTCAGAAAGAAATAGGCTTAGTAGAAAAAGATTATTAATACTAAACAGAAACATTCACTCAATTTTACCTGTAGATTTAAAAAAAAAAAAAAGTTATGTAGATTGAACCTGTATAAAAAGAAAGTATGCTTAAAGATCTTAAAAATCAACACATTATTCCCCAACTTACGGAGCATCAAAAACAGTTGAGAAAGAAAGTTACTGATATCTGTCAGTTTTAGAAAACGTAAAGAAGGCTTTAGGGGATCAGAAAACCATTAATCACCAATAAAGAAAACATGAAACGGTGGTGAGAGAGTCCAGCTTACCAAAATTACTCCAAGAGAGCACTAACAATTACATGATTTAACCACAAGGAGACATCAACGGGAGAGTTACCAGAAATAATAATAATAAAAAAAAACATTTGCAAAGAAATAAAAAGCAGTCTGATCATCCTCGAAATGTTTGGGAGAATATTCTGTGTGCTAATGAGACGAAAGTGAACCTATAGAGTGTTTTTGGAACAGAAAATCTACCAAATGTCAAACATGATGGTGGTGATGTGATGGTCGGAGGAGGCTTTGAAGGGTAACTTTGTTGTTAAATTTCATTCTCTACTAAACATTCTGGTGAAGAATGTCCAGCCAATCAGTTTGTGACCTTAAGCTTAAGCACATTTGTGTTACACAGCTGGAAAGAGATTCATAGCACAACATCAAGTCAACTTCAGAAAGGACAAAAATGCATCACCTGAAACAGGTCTCAAAATCACTCCAATGTGGGACAAACTTTCTCCATAGTGAAGTAAAATATTCCTTATAATTTATTGCAAATACTTGATGGCAGTTGGTGGTTGTGCCAAACCATCTGTTAAGTATTGGTGCAATTTTTTTTGCCACAAAGACCCAGGTTGGTTTGGGTCGTTATTTTCAGTTGATAAATTAAATTATTCTAAACCTGTCTATTGTATTTCCTTGTTTGTTTACATGTTTGTTTGAAATAACGTTTTGTTTTGATGATCTGAAACATTCAAGTTTAACAAAAAATTGGCAAAACCATACAGAAGTCTGTAGGGACCGATGTCTTAGCCCCTTACAAAATTTCCCCCTTAGTTTCTTCTCTTTGCAGGATGAAAATATACAAAAAATACAGTTCTGTAGTATGAAAAACAATTTTGCAGAAATCAACAATAAGCCGTTATTCTCTCTCAGCAAAGGCAAAATATGTAACTGTAGCAAAGAATCCGGTCGTAGAGGTTGGACTTGGTAATATCCAATATGATGCAGAAATGGACAGACCGTTACCTATAATCTCTGCAGCAGTTTGCCAGTTTGCGAACAGACAAAAGAAACCATCACAAGTCTTTTTTTTTCTTTGTCATATTAGAACTGGAACATAAGTAAAAAAGAGATTATTCAACCCTCAACTCATTGCACTCCATCCTATTGCTGTCAATCATTTAGACTGTCCAGATTCCATTGACTTTGGTCATAACTCAGAAAGGCATCGCCAGATTCGATTACAGGCCAGGACAAATCCAATGGGAGGAAAAACACCAGCAAGAAGAATCTGGTTTGACAGCCACACATGTTTTTCTATTAAATTAGCATTTTTTAACTATTGTCCAAAGTGATGTGATTGAAAACAGCCTTGGTTCTGTCCATTCTCTGAGGATGGAACCTCAGAGTCTGCCTTTCCTGTGGTGTCTATAGTCCTCAAGCAGCTGTCGTAGTGAACTGTACTATAAATAACTAACTACACAAAGACTGCTGAGTACTCATAATGTTGTCTTTAATGGTAACACTGAATTTAGACCAAAACCAGCAGTAGCTTAACTGCTCAATATTTAATATTAAATAAACATTACAGTCCGTATAACATCTGGTTCACACGGCAAGAAAAATGATTCTCAAAAACTGAGACCACAAAAATTAAGATAAAAAAAAATATCTGTGTGAGGTATTGAGCTACACAGCAGGAGCAACACACCACTCACAAACCAATTTCACTCACCAACATCCAGATGTCAGATGGAAAATCTTGCAAAATCTCTCAAGACCAAACGTGACTTCATAGTAAACAGACAAAGAGACAGTTAGTGAAACAGTTAGTTAGAAATAGACGTGTCTGACATCCACCAAACATTCTGGGTGTACCGTGACAGTTGTTTTGTCTTCTGTGTATTTAAAAGTCCCTTCTGTGTTTTCCTGGCCTTGCTTTCTGATTGGCTACCCTTTACATTCAACAGGCTGTGTTCTTGTTTGTCCTCGCAGAACACCACACTCTGCAATATCTGTGATACCAAGACAATCTAACATGGCGAATATTCCTGATTGCAGATAAGAGCGGTTCCGACATCCTTCCACGCGGACCAAATCACTCTTAACACACCACACACAGCAGGAATATTTCTTAAGATTATCTAAACAGCCATCCTGATAATTGGAGCGTCTTTAAGATTGTTGACATGAGGAAACTGGGACAAAATACCGTGTGAACTAGGGATAAGAATTTTTAAAACTACCAGACGTTCTCATAATGTGAAGAAGCTCAATGACCTCTGCAGATAATCGAGATTCCATAATCAAGTGTACCAAGTGCCTACTTTTCTTGTGACAGATTCCTTCATTTCTGACAATCTGAGTGGATACTATCTGGGGAGCTATTGCACTAACAGGTTAGTGAGGCACAAAGTGGCAACCTGGCTGATGTACTTCTAGATGGACTAGATAGACTAGATGGGCAGATTCTCAACCTTAACAGCTTGGTGTCACCTTAAACAAACGTTCAATGTAAACACCATTTCCACCTGAGCCGCTTACTGTGCGACATCAAATTCACATCCATGGTTGTAAAGGTTTACCTTTGCATGAACGTATCCGGTGGACGTCTGCTTCGAGTACGCATGGACATCCGGGGAGTGAAGTACGGCCAAGGGTGTTGGGGCCTTAAGACTCACTGACCACGAAAACGGCTTACCCTCTTATCCACAGCCACACACACACGCAATGATCAGCAGATTGCAGTACACGGTGGATCAGCATGGATCCACCACTGATCTTCACTTGTCGCCTGAATCTTTTGTGTAATGCCCGCCACACTAATGCTTATCTGCCTTATGTTTCAATGGCGCTCTAAGAACTCCTACATCGTCTTGCAGCACAGTACTTTACACACTTTGATATCAAGACTAATCAGAATGCATAAGATTTGCAGGACATGATTATGAAATGACATAAACACATTTTCCACTGCAGTCAAATCAGTACAACTACAACTTTAGATAAAACATGCAGTATAAATAGATAAAAGACAACCAATTTACAATCCATTTGCATTTTTCTGACTTCTTTTTTTAAGCACAGCATTTGCAAACAACAACAGTTGATGAAAGGATATTCTATGTTTATATTTAGTGCTACTAAATGTGGCAAGCCCTATATTACAAATTTGATTAGGGCTGTTAATAAAAGCATTGAGTGAGTTCATCTCCCTCAAGCCTTATAATTACACTAACGAGAGGCAATGGTGAAGCATAAACAGAACGGAAAATTTCTGCTTCTGGCTAAGCAGGGTACAGTGCATTTAGTCTCACTGACTATGTTTATTTTCCTACATTTAAGCAGGTACATTTGAATGATTTTACTAAATAATTCCATTGATCAGATTGGTGAATAAACCTGGTTTCAACGTTTTGACTGTATGGTAATTTTGCGTTTTAATCAAAAGAACCCAGTCCTTTTGGTTACACAGAAGTTCTCCCTCAAACTATTGACTTTGAAAGAACCTCAAAGGATCTAAAGACCTCTAAGGTCACACATATGCATATTTTTGACAAATAGTTGAAATCATAAGATGTAAACTATTTGGTCTGGTAGGATTGTAGAAAGTATCAGTTTGATGAGTGCCAAAATAAGCTGTATATACTTATCCATTTGAAGTAAGAAGCACTGCCTTCCACAAGCTTCACAGAGTAGTGGAGAGTAGTGGAGTTTGCAGGTATTTTGGTTCATTCCTACAGACCTGTGTAACTGATTCACATTTGTACATCACCTTCCTCGTATAAACCTTTTCAACTCTGCTCACAAAATTTCTATGCGACTGATATGTGAGTTTTTGTAAGCCAAAACATTAACTCTATTGTTCTTAAGCCAATTTGTTGGTGAGATTAGAGTAATTGTTCCAATGGAAGACCCATTTGTCACAAAACCTTTAATGCCAATGGACTTGAGATGCTACCATATTTTCACATAATGTTCTTTTCTCACCGCGCCATCTATTTGTGAAGTGCATCAGTCTATCCTGCAGCAAAAATACCAACAAATAATGCTGCCACCTCCAAACCTTTTCTGCTGCAGTTACGGCGGTGTTCTCAGGCTTGCAAGCCTCCCCCTGTTTCTACCGCATTAAAAAACTTCCATTATCATCAATGTGTCAGCAGACCACAGCAGGTGGGCTGATGAAATGGATCTAGATCTTTGCCCTTGGTACATTTGCAAAGTGTAATCTGTCATTTTATGCTGCTTTTGAAAAAACTGCTTCTTCCTCAATAAGTGGCCTTTTAGCACCTCTTCCCACAAAAACCAGAAGCAGTCTGGCTTGTGTGTTTTTCACAGTTGGATTTATACAAACATACATGAACACTGACCAAGGTAAGAGAGGGTTTTAGTTGTTTGGACATTAGGGTTAGACATGTGAAGAAACATAGCAGTTCTGTTTGTTGTTGTTTTTTTTTTTTAGCTCTGCTTGATTTTTTTTTAAGGAAGGAATGATGGAAACAAGGAAGGTATGAAGGACATGGCTTGCTTTGGCAAAAGTCCTTCAACAGATAGCAGTTTACAGGATTGTTCAATTAGTCGTCAAAGCATGACAGTACACACCGACTAAAAATAAATAAACTGGTTCATCACACTTAAACAAGAAATGTATTCTTGAAAAGAAAAACATTTTCAGAGGAAAGAAAAGGAAACAAAACCACATCCGAAATGAAAAAGTCTATTGAAATTGAAAGAGCGGAGAGGAATGTGTCAGTAATAGTAAAAGGATGTGATATTCGATGTCAATTACCTGAGAGAGAAATGAATGAACACAGTACTGACTCACACTGGGAAATGCAGGCCCTTGAGGAGATAAAACATAACGGCTGCTGTAAAAGCAGTAACCGTGTAGCTCAGATTGGATTGCTCGTATCCTTCTTGTAAAAATTTGTACATGTGGCGTTTGGTTAGACAAGTGGAGGGAGGCACAATTTGCACATCCTCTGTCTGTGTGATTAAGTATCAGTGTAGTGCTTCCTCAGAAAAGATTTCTTCTCCTGTGCTCAAAATACAAAGTAAATTTCTATAAAACAAGGGTAATTAAATAAAACTATTTAACATAAAATAACCGACTTCATGAATATTCATCCCCTTTAAGATGACTGACTTTATTCAACCAAGATTCAGGCATACTCTGCATGCCGGTTTTCTGCATCAGTATTCAAATAGTGGAGAACTTGCAAATGATAAAGGTTTTTATTGTGCTGTTGTGATTGTCAGACAAACTAAACTCTTCAAATCCTGAAAAAAGATGTGAAGCATTTCTGTGAGCAGGCTTCCCATTAAGATCGAAGGTTCTTTGACTGGTCAATGACATAGGATTGGCTAAGAAATACTTCCATGGTGATTTTAACTTTTTTTATTAACAGACATGTCCCTCTTCACAAATCTCTAATATGGGATAGAAATAACCCCTAGTTTACTGCTGAGCTGTCTAGTCTTTGAAGAGATCAAGATAACACTTGGTGTACGGCCAGGCACTCTAAATCACAGAGTGACTGGCTGGCATTCAAACATCTTACAAAATGCTTTACTTCCCTTGTTAAAAAGAATAAATTCCAGCTTTATGTTGAGAAAACTCCATCGAAACTTAAATGACCCCAAGAAATTATAGAGATTGATTAAATCCTTATTTGGAGATGAAATGAGCTATGAAATGCCTACTTATATTGTCAAGGATGCACAAATCATCCATTGACCATAATTGCACAGTTTGACATTTAAAAAATAAATTCACTAAATGGAAACACGGCAATAAAAAAATAAGCAAAAAATCGTTTCTAGATAAAACGATTTGGCGCTGGGACGAGGTGGGTTTTTTGGCCGTAATGAAATTGGTTTATTTTTGCAAAACTTCAACAGAAATGGGTTTTTAGCATCACACAAGTCATGTGACCAACAACAGGATGTTGCCACTGGCACAAACCACACAGAAGACGACCACAGGAAGTGGTTGGATGATCATGGTGTAGCATGTTTTTTGGGACTTAAACTTATTCATGTGATTTTAATTGTTTCTCATTTAATGGAAACACTGCAATTGTGAAATTGAAAAGGTTTTGTGCATATTTGTAATAGAAATGCACTAACTGACAAAGTCCCTCAGGAACCTTGTTTGAGTCTTTGGGGCTACAATGTAACTTACATCCATCAGTGTGTGAATGTGTGTGTGAATGAATAAAAGGCTGAACGTATTAGACCATAATGGATGTATTGTTGAATTTTGGTTGCCACGACGACCAAATATACCAAATTTTGTGATTAGTTTTGTATCTTGTTGAATTTTGACAGCAATTAATCTTGTAACACTGCAATCATCAGTTGAAAATCCTGATCTTTTTTCTTCTTCGTTTTACCTGTGGCTCCTAAAAACGTTGAGCAGAATGATGACGATTGCCAGACCACAACAGGCCACGTAGGGGCCGCCAAAGAGCCTGGAGAGGCCCCGAGTGCGATGCTCCCATCGTGCCACCTGCAAAGCAAAAAGATCATCAGCAGACAGCAGTTACCGTCAGCTCAGAAATCCCCCACATTCGTCCCAAAAATGAAAACAAATGGTAAAAAAAATAATTAGATGCAAAAAGGTTTTAGGCACCAATGTGAAACCCTGGTCCCCTAAACGAGTGCAAACTTTTCTCGTTAAAATCTTCTTTTCGATAAAGACGAAAGAAAACATTTTGATAATATTTAAAAATTTTTATACTAAAAGATGTAATACACAAAGTATTTTTTTTCCGAAGTTTACTTTAATGTCAGTAATATCCTCTGCTAAGCTTTTGTAGTCTATATAATTTAGATTTTTTTTAATTCATAGATCACAATGTAAAGTGTCTGCTCTGGATTACTTTTGATTAGAAGCTATTCTGATTCAAAGACCTTGACACATTTAAGGCAAGTAGGGGTGTGTGCGTGTGTGTGTGTGTGTCGCAAGTAGGGGTGGGCGTGTGTGTGTGTGCGCGCACTTGACTTTTATTTTACTAATGTGTAAAAAGGAGATGCCACAGGTAAGTACATTTTAAATGAAATAACTTGAGACTATTAATCCTGGCTATTTCATTGCATTTCTTCCAATTTTTTGTGTGTAGGCTGCAGAAACAAAGGGTCAAGGAAAGAAACCTCAATATTTCTCTCAAGAAAAACATTTCAGCACATTTCCATTCTGAGAGCCCACTGAAAAAGTGGCAGCCTAAACAGTAAAAAATAAAAAGCTTTGCTGCAATGGTAAGTTTTTTTTTCTCTTGGCATTGGCACATTAAGCAGCACATACATGAAAATGATTGAGAACGCTAAGACCTTCCTCCTGGCTCTGATTGGCTGTTTTTTGTTTTTTTTTTACCAGAAGCAATGTGGATTGCAATAGTAGGAGTGGAAGGAAGTGGAGGAGTTTGATTTTCTCACAGCTTATCTGTCTCATATTGACAACTTTGTTATGCCATAGTGACGGTTTTAACATGTATAGAAAATTTTTTAATAAAAGTGACAAATTTCGGCCTTAATACCCACAGTGGAAACTGTGACTCTACAAATGCTAACATTCAGGCTTAGCTTCATTTTCACTCATGGGACTGCACCCAATCAATGAAAAGGGAAATAAATGGAGGTCCTGGATTGGCTGCCTCGTAAACACCAGCCAATAGTGAGCTAAGTAGCATTGCTACATTTTCTTTTGTATATTTCAGATATGCTCTAAAGGAAAATCTGCGAAAAGTCGGAATTTCCCACTGATTATTTGGCGTTATGTCTCACAGAAAGCAAATAAGCAAAGTCCAGCCTATTGACCGTTTAGTTTTTTTTGAGTTGAGTTCTTTCCACTCAGGAAATGTCCCTCTTCACCAATAATTCATCAATAATTCCACCGTTTCTAAATTGACCAAAGAAGTTTACTTTCAATACATTTTGACCTACCAAGGCAGGATTTAGTGCAGCAGCTGTGATGTCATCAACATTCTTGTTTATGAATGCTGCTGGTGCCTTCATGTCAGTCCGTCATAGCACACTAATTTACAGAAAACTAATTCTATCAGCTCTGCAGGAGAAAATGTATTTACTTGACCAGTTATAGTTAAGAGTTCCTTAAGAAATGATAATAGTCAAATTATTTTCAAACTGCGGGCTGAGGAAGTACGTAGATGCGAATCAGACAAAGCAGACAGAATAAAACTGTTTCTATGGTAACATCTTTTCTATGTTTAGAGCTAGTCAAGCTGGAAAACAACATGAAAAACAGGTAAAAGTTAGAGGAGACAACTTTTACACAATAAGAAAGTAATTCATTTAGAATCTTCAGACAACGAGTGACGGAACGAAGCCTCCAGTTTCCTTTACGCTCTTTTTTAATCCTGGCCGCCAGCCGACTCCAGCTCATTGTTCTCTGACCTCTTCCTTTCAGCAGAATGTGGATGTATAATTAGGCCTCAAAGCTTGAGAAGGCCCGCTTGGTCCGGACTCATGCTTCACATCCACATGCTGATTACATCAGAGTCTGCTCTGTGGGACACTGAGATACAACAGTGCACCACAAAGCACAACAAAGGCGATTATAAAAGAGGGAAGAATTAATGACTAGTCTTTCCAGATAGGACGTTTGGGGAAAGTCACATTTATGATGGCGTTGCATAATAACGTTGCTGTGTGGCATTTTAGGCCTGGAGGCATTATGTAACGACATTCTTTTGTGTTGAACGACAAAAGGTTTTGGCACCGAGACTCGAACACAGAAGAACTGATTAAACATACTGATGAAATGCTCTCACACACACACACACACCCCCCCACACACACACACACACACACACACGCCGACAACTGACTCGAACATGTCAGAGAAACCCAAGTATTGCTACATGCTAATAGTATGTATGTAGTTAGCTTCTCAAGGCTAATAAGGGTAAGGTCACAAGTGCGTGTTTACTGGATTTTGCAAATCTGACCAGAGTTTAATCATTTTTATGACAAGAGAAGTCATAAAGAAGTCAAAATAGGCCCATGTTGACATTGGTGAACATGCAAGTAAACAGTGCCTCTAAAACCAATAAAGCAATTAATCCAGAGTTAAACATACATTGCTCTTTCCACTAGCACCTAGCAGCACAGATTGACTCAACTCTACACAGCTATTATTTAGGATTAATACTGGAACATTTAATAATAGATTCAAATAGGCTTATTTGAGGACAACTGACATTAAGCTAAAAGAATCATCGAGTCCGTAGTGCCATAACAGAACCAGATCTCTTTTAGCACTTGTACTTTCCATTTTCACTGCCTACACTCTAAAAAGAGTATTTGGGCTGTAGTTCATGTTATGGACTTATTTACATTAACCTCACTTAATTCGTTTCCTTTAGTTATGACAACTTACTTTCTTGAGTTCAATTAACTTAACAGTCATGCATTTTATCTCAAACGAACTTTTTACTTTGAGTCTAAGTGAAACAATTAAGTTTAATGCAGCTTTACGTCTGACGTCATTACGTAAGCTTTGCCCGGGACAGATCCTGCATCTCTGGTACCGACCACATGTGCGACCGCCATTTCTTCTGAGTATCGACGAGCTTCAAATAAAACAGTAAGTATGCTGCCCCACCATAACCAAACATTAAATAAACGGTGTGAAAATATGTAAAACTTTTTCTACCTTAAATTTGAAACAGTGAACTGTGTTTAACGTCGAAGTGTCATCAGTTATTTGCTCTTAGCACATTTGCTAGTAATTAGCCGCGCTGTTCGGCGGGGTTCAAATCTCAACATGTTTTAACATAACTACTCTGAGTTAGACTGAATGTTTATTTTGTGTGTGTACTTTTACGCTAAAAAACGTAACTTGAAATTACAGAGGTGGGGGTGTTCTATGCAAAACTAGTTTAATGTGATGCAACTCCACTGTGCTAATCACTGTGAGCTGCAGCCGGTGAAGCCATTTTTTCCAGTCATTAGCACTAGCGGTCGTTCTGCATCGGGCCTACATACATTACCGAAAATCCTCGCTAAAGCTACCCTGCACCCGAGAAATGTAACTACATGTTCACAAGGACTGTGATTACTGCCTAGGCTTCAGAGGTGTTTTCTGGTTACTTATGTAGGCACTGCCACTCAATTAACAAGTGGGAGCAGCTTTTAGCGGTTAGCATTCGTTTGCTAATTAGCATTAGCATTTCTGGCTAGAACCCTGTTGTGTTAACTTCTCTTACCCACTTCTCTTTCCAGGCCTAGAACCAAGAATCATCAAACCACATAAGGTGAGCCATATTTTCTTCATAAAGGATTTGCGTAATATCATCAAGCTTCTAATTTTAGAAAAAAAGTTAAATGCAAAATGAATATGCTATTTTGATAATGTGAAATATGTGTGCTCTAAACTAATTCAAATAGGCTCTATATATAACATAATTTTAGTTTATAGTAAAAGGAACAATAAGTGGGTTGTGACAGAACGAGATGAAATAAATTTCCTCCAAAGGGTTGATGGGCTCTCCCTCACAGATGAGGTCAGAAGCTCAGTCATCTAGGAGAAGCTGAGAGTAGAGCTGTTGCTCCTCCACATCCAGTGGAGCCAGTTGAGGTGGCTCAGGCATCTGATTATGATGCCTCCCTGGTGAGGTTTTCTGGGCACGTAGAAGAACTATGTCACTCAGCTGGCCTGCAAAGTCTTCAGGATTCACACAGGTGGGAAGGTGGCTGGGGAGAGGGAAGCTGCCCTCGCAGTGGAGAACTGATTATAGTCAAATAAGCATTTTTTTCCCACCAATATCTAAAGTTACTGTAAATTTTAACACTAAAGAGTGGACAGATATAAAATAAGAATAGAAATGTAGTTTATTGTCTTTCAGTGGGAAATTTCCAGTGCAACAGCAGAAAGTGACAGGCAATTTATTCACACAAACACACATACATAGTATATACGTATGTGTGTGTAACACAGTAGAGAAGGGTATTACATATATTTTGGATAAATGGGCCAATAGGTTCGGCTATCGGAGCACAGTGGAGTGTTTAAATGACACACAAGGGCAGTTGGGTGTATTTAAAGAACTGGTGTTAGTGACAGAAAACACACAATTAACAGTTGCACAAAACACACAATTATGAAAATAAAATTACACACAATAAAATGAAAAAAAAAAGAAATAACAATAATACTTGGCCAAGTGCTAATTCTTAATTTCAAATAATTCGGGTACACCCTGGTAATCTGCACTCCAAATTGTATTAGTCAGCAGATTAATCAAATTAATCCCAATTTGGTTTGATTCAACTTCATTCACAGAAGAATTTCCACCACAGCTGTGCGTCACAATGTCCGAAATAAAACAATCCAAACAGTATTGTCCAAAAATCAATAAATAAAAAAAAACAATAATAATGGAGAATGTCAGTTGTAGGTTTCACACATAACCGTGTGTGAAGATGTATGTTGCTCTCCTACCACACCGCAGGGTGCAGCATGACTCCAAATGGGATAGACGAAATCTGGTTCTCTCTTTAGGTCCAGGTGGGAAGGCTCGCCATCAATATCAAAGGAGGGATCCACTTCAGGAATGATCCAGTATAAAAAAAAACCTGACCGATCTCAGTGCGACACACTTCAGACAACCGTATAGTGGGTCTCAATCCGGATGTGTGGGGCACTTTTATCTACGAAGAACAAGCTGAAATAACTGCCAGAAAGAGCCAACGATTCCTAACGGCTTCTGGCGCTGCCCCGCTCAGCAGTCTCACCGCGTCGGATCTCTAGAGCAAAACCAACGGTACTGCAGACCCGGGGGAGAAGGGCGGGATCCACAACGGCAGCCTGCACCCTGATTGGTCCAGACGCTCTGGAAACCAAACTTCTCATTGGCCAGGCAGACCACCCAGCTTCCTTAACCTCTTCTCTTAAAGTGGCATACCCACTTTATGTGGGTTACACCCTCCCCTCTGAAGGGTATGCCCGTCCCTGGGCATCTGCAATGTGACATGGAGTCACACAGCTTAAGGATGCCTGACGGAATTATGGGATACATTCTCAAAACCATTCAAGGAGCTAGTCAATGCATCACTTAGACCCTGGAACAGAGAATTCACCACCATCATCAGAGGATTTCCTAGTGTTACATAATCTAATCTGTTAGGCTTTGTGTGCACTCTTTGAGATCGACGGAGAGATGTTTCAGTATCTTGAAGTCCATCAGTCTGAAACTTTAAAGGTTCAGGCTGGGCAGTGACAGGTTCATTTACTTCACAAAACCCATCATTGCATGCTGCATCTGAGCTCATCTCATTATCTGGAGGAGTTTCTTCAGATTGCTGCAAATCGAAACACTGAGGGGATCTGTTTACTGAGTTCAGTTCAGGTGAAACGTTTGCTTCGGATAATCTGTCTTGTTCAGGTGAGTTGACACTTTCAGGTGAGTTGACATTTTCAGGTGAGTTGACACTTGATGCACCCTGAATATCTCCAGTACTTCCATCTCTTACAAGGGATTGAGTTGTTGGAGCATCAGGTGAGAGGGAATTTTCAGACTCCTCTGTTTCTGCTGAGTGTCGGACTGCACAAGGAGGCTCACTCAACTTGTGAGTTTCAGGCACCACGACATGTGCATCAGGTTTTGACATAACATGAGGGAAGAATGTCCAATCAGGTACATCATCCAAATCTGAGATGATCTCCTCTTCACTCTCGACGACTGGACGTCTGGGCCTCCTGTTTCGACAAGGCTTGACTGTTTCAGTTTCTGCAGCTACTGACAGGAATCCACATGGCAGAAGCAAGTCTCTGTGCAGAGTTCGCACTGGTCCATCTTTACTTTCTGGTTTAACTGTGTAAACTGGCATTTCTCCAGCTCGCTTGAGGACAATATAAACATCCTCCTCCCACTTGTCTGCCAATTTATGTTTTCCACGCAGCTTCACATTTCGTACGAGAACTCGGTCTCCTGTCTGCAAGGTTGATTCAATCACTCGCCGGTCAAATCTGGCTTTATTGCGACTTGCGTTCTTTCCTGCCTTGCTAGTAGCAATACGGTAACTTTCTTCCAACCGAGATTTTAAATTGCCAACATACTGAGAATGAGTCTGCTTAGCAGCATTGGTGGGCAATCTGAAAATCAAATCAATGGGTAATCTGGGCTGTCTCCCGAACATTAATTCGTACGGGGAGAATCCAGTCACATCACTCTTTGTACAATTATAAGCATGTACCAGAGGTTTGACAAAGTCTTTCCAGCGGAGTTTATCTGACTTATCAAGTGTTCCGAGCATTTGAAGAAGAGTGCGGTTGAATCTTTCAACCGGATTTCCCCTAGGATGGTAAGGGGTTGTGCGCACTTTCCTCATGCCAATGAGTTCACAGAGTTCTTTTATGGTTTTTGATTCGAAATCAGCACCCTGATCACTAAGGAGCTTCTCAGGAAAACCATAATGAACAATGAAATTTTCCCAGAGGCATTTTGCTATGGTCTGTGCCCGCTGGTTTGGAGTTGGTATAGCCACTGCATATTTTGTAAAATGATCAGTTATTACTAAAATGTCTTTAGTGTTTGCGCGATCTGGCTCTATTGATAAAAAATCAATGCACACCAGTTCGAGAGGTCGGTAGGTTTTAATGTTCATAAGTGGAGCAGCTTTTTCTGGATGTGTTTTTCGACGAACACATCTCTCACAGGCTTTAACCATTTTATCTATGGTCATGTACATTTTCGGCCAGTAAAATCTGGTTCTTGCCAAATCTACTGTTCGTTCGACTCCAAGGTGGCCCATATCATGATGAAGACTCCTAAGTGCTGTAGCTCTTAGCGCCTCAGGAAGCACAAGCTGATATGAGACATTTGGACCGTCTTTTCGCTTACGATAGAGAATTCCATTCTGGATCTCTAACCGCGACAACTCTCTGAGTAACAAAGGTAGTTCTGGGAGTTCCAACCTAAGGCTGGGACATGGAGTTTCACCAGTCTCCAAGAGTACAATGACTGCATTGATAGCAGGATCTAATGTTTGTTTTTGCCTCAACTCTTCTTCTGAAAATGAATGGACCAGAGGGGACCCATCCACTTGTTCCTGCTGGAAGCAGTCGGGAATGGCTGTGGACTGGTGAGTGAGGGATTCAACTAATGTCAACCCAGGAGCGGTGGCTTGAACACCAGCTACAGATGAAGTAACCATATGACGTTCACAAATTGCCTTTATCACTTCCTTGGGAACAGTTTCTGGATTGTCAGGATTGCTCAGATGGTACAGTGTGAACTGCCGGATTCTCTCACTCTCCTTCTTGGATGCATAATCATCCTTTGGTGGATCGTGAGGTCGGCGAGAGAGTGCGTCAGCATCTAGATTTTGCTTTCCGGCTCTGTACTGAAGATTGAATGAGTAAGTAGAAAGACTGGACAACCACCTGTACCCTGTCGCATCAAGCTTTGCGGATGTTAAAATATATGTCAGTGGGTTGCTGTCAGTCACTACTGTGAAGTCTGTACCATATAGGTAATCAGAAAATTTTTCTGTGACTGCCCACTTAAGGGCCAAGAATTCGAGCTTATGAGCCGGGTACTTCCTCTCGCTCTTTGAAAGTCCTCGACTCGCAAAAGCTATGACTCGAGATTGACCATCTTGAACCTGATATAATGCAGCCCCCAGGCCAACAGTGCTGGCATCTGTATGTAGGACATACGGAAGTTGGGGGTCTGCAAATCCTAAGACTGGAGCTGATGTTAGCTTTCCTATTATGTCATCAAAGGCTTTCTGACATTGGGATGTCCACCGCTCACCAAAGGATTCCTTTGGGTTGCGATACTCTGGACTTGGATTTATCTTCTGCTTCTTGTTCAGCTTTCTGAGTGGTGGATAACCAGACGTTAGTTCATTAAGTGGTTTTACAATAGTAGAGTACCCTTGAATGAACCGTCGATAGTATCCAGCAAATCCTAAAAAGGATTGAAGTTCTTTAAGATTTGCGGGGATTGGCCAGGTATTTAAGGCCGCAACTTTTTCAGGATCAGTTTCAACTCCTCTCTCAGAAACAATGTGACCAAGGTATTTCACTGATGTTTGAAAGAACTTGCACTTCTCTGGTGCCAGTTTCAAACCATATGTCATCAATCGTCCAAGAACACGCTGCAAGCGCTGTTCATGTTCTTCCAGGGACGATGAGAAAATAATCAGGTCGTCAATGAACACTAAAACTTCTTTTAGGTTCATATCACCAACACACTTTTCCATCAGTCTTTGGAAAGTTGAAGGTGCATTCGTTATTCCTTGGGGCATCCTGTTAAATTCCCAGAATCCAACTGGACACACAAATGCAGTCTTATGCTTGTCTGCTTCTTCCATTTCGACCTGATAGTAGCCTGACTTGAGGTCTAAAACAGAGAACCACTTAGAACCAGCAAGTGCAGTGAAAGCATCTTCCAGTTTTGGAAGAGCGTAGGCGTCTTTAATGGTCTGCATATTCAGCTTTCTGTAATCCACACACAGACGAACAGAACCATTCTTTTTGCGAACCACAACGATTGGGGAAGCAAATGGGGATTCAGATTCCCGTATGACTCCAGATTCAAGGAGTTCCTGTAGATGTTGTCTCACAGCATCCACATCGTTGGGGTGTATCGGACGTGCTCTTTGCTTAAAAGGCGTCTCATCGCTGAGCTTGATTCTGTGTTTCACCTTATCAGTATGGCCAAAATCTAGGTCATTCTGAGAGAAAACGTTTGGCATGGTGTTTAACATTTTTGTTATTCGCCTTTTCCATTCAGTGGATAAAGGTGAATCTCCAAAATCAAAGCTCAGTTCTGGGGAAGACTTTGCTTGAAATTGAGAACCATCTGGTTCATTGACAGTGTGTTCTTTGTGTAACACCTGTACTATAGCATTAACATCTGCCACAATGGTTTTGGGAGGAATGACTATATCATGATTGGTGTCATTTCTTAGTACAACAGGAATATGACATGAGCGTTTGCTTGGTAGAGTTACTGCAATCGCTGAAACGAGTAAGCCATTCGGTAGAGAAGAAGCTGATGGTTGCTCAAGAATGACATCTCTCTGAATGTTCAATTGATCAACATGAACAGAAGCTTCAACAACAGTGGTCTGTCTTGCAGGAACAACTCTAGGCAACTTGCCCGTTAGTTCTGCACAACCAAGACTGCTGTAGTTAAGCTCCCATTGTCGTATCTCAAGTATTTTGAGAACAGCCTGATATCCATTCATCAAAGGCTGAAAAGATGAACGTTTCCGGTAATCAGCATAAAGAACGTCTAGTGTGTTTGTGCCTATAAGCACTTGTTCATGGGCTGCAGAGCGGAGGTGAGGAATAACCAAGGCCAAAGTGCTAATTTCAATATCAGAACCAACAAACTCTTTTGGAAAGGTGATGGTAAGCTCGACATATCCTAAATAGGGAACAAACTGGCCATTAGCACTCTCCACTTCAAGCAAATCATTTAAAGAATGAATGGTCAGATCAGAAAGGTGTTCTTCATAAAAGGACTGGGGCACAGTTGTGACTTGCGAACCTGTGTCCAGAAGACAGTTTGTTTCTTTCCCTACAATGTATACTTGAGCTGTGGTTTTAGTTCCCACAAGGCCATGTGGCAATTTTAATCCTTCTACCTCAACACTCTTGACAATAGACTTCATGGTTTCGGGACTGGAGTTTTGTAACTTCGCTCCCATATGTCCCTCTATGAGAGCAGACACTAGTTTAAATGTGTCTCACTTTGAGAAGCATTAGAGGCTTCCCAAGCAGCCTGCTTTTCTTTCAGTTGTTTTTTCTTAGCTGCTACAAGGGAAGGATTTGGTACTTTATCACAGACTGACACAACATGACCATCCTCTCCACAGTGGAAACAGTACCAGGGACGTGGTCTGCCATTTGCTTTAAATGTGGAAGGATAGCTTGTTTTTGGTTTCACCACATGGGCTTCATGTGTGACACTTAGAGGAACAGACTTTGCTTTTTGTTGCTTAGGTTGTTTTGGCTTTTGACTCCCTGACACAATGCTCTTCACCTGAATGCTGAGGTCAGCAATTTGTTGCTTGAGCATCTCAAAATCAGTCTTATTTATCAAATCATTTGTATCATGTGCAAGATGCACTTGTGACATGGCATGCTGCTTGCAAGCACCAGACTTAGTATGGCTGAAATGCTGTCGCATGCGAGTCATTTTTGCAGCCTGTTTATCTTCTTCTGTCCTAAGAAGGAGCAACAATTCTGCAAAGGTAGGAGGTTTTTCTTTCTTTTGTTCTAACTGAAGATCAACTATTAAAGTGTTCTCCCAACAGCCTCTACAGAACTGCTTTAAAAGCTGTTGGTCAAACTCTGGAGCGGACACACCACCACGTCTCATTGTTTTGCTTAAAGCAGTGTGCAATCTCTGCAGGAAAACAGAAGGTAATTCTCCATCATTCTGGAACGTGCTCATGAACCTAGCATAAAGCTCGTCACCATCTTCAACTGTCCCGTAGGCAGAGTCAAGCAACTTGAGATAAGTTGAGGGACTAGACTGTGGGCTCAAATGTTTGATCATTTCAGAAGCAGGAGGAAGAAGACTGTCCAATATGCGATGTGTGCAATGCAAGTCTGACACAGATGGATTTCTGATAAGAATTTCGACACTTGCACGCCATGTATCATAATCTGCTTCATGGCTTGGACGTGGACTCTTGCCTGAAAAAGCTCTGAGTCTACTGGGTGAAGCAAACTGGGGTGAGTTATCATTACTGCGCACCACATGCTCAACCACCACTCGCTGAACTGCAGGTGGATTGACATCGATTAGGGGCGTAGCAGTGGATTCAGATGAGACAGAGAAAGTCTGCGAGGGATTGAGATCAATCAGGTTTTTTCTGAAAATGGAAGGGATGAGAGGCTTACTTGGATCATTTGCTGATGTCAAAGTCATGGGATCTGTAGGCATCACTGACTGAGGGGTTTCAGAAGATGGGACATTTCTTTTGATGGTTGAATCTTTTTGTGGGGTCGGACTCTGCGGAGCTGAGGATTCTGGATCAGTCTGAAGTGATTGGGAAAAGGCACATTCTGCAGATGAAACCAGATTTTTAAGTTCTTCTTTCAACATTTCTCCTAATGAATTTCCACTCAGCCTGGCAATTTCAGAGAGCTGTTCCATGTACATCTTAGTAGCTTTGCTTCTGGCATCTATGGTGTAGACACTTCCTAAAGCCTTTAACTCATACACAATGCCTGCTTGAGTCATGCTTGGAAACTGAAGAGGCAACAATGGTTCCAATGTCTGCATGGCAGTTTCATGTGCAAACTCAACGATCATGTTTTTATGGTAATCTGACTTAGGATCATCTAAGCAAATGTAACGGTTAATGGAACCATACTTCTGGAGAAAGGTTGACACTTCCTCATCTGTCTCTGACCCTGTTAAACCACTAACAACCACAGAATGGGGAATTTGGATGGACTCCCGGAGTACCACATCCATATTTGGTTTTTTATTTTTTTTTTGTTTTTAAGGAGAAGTACTTGGCACGTTCTAACAATATGTGTAAGATGTCTGACACTTAAACACACACACTCATGCTCCTGGCTGGCTCGCCATAGCTTCCTCTGTAACACAGTAGAGAAGGGTATTACATATATTTTGGATAAATGGGCCAATAGGTTCGGCTATCGGAGCACAGTGGAGTGTTTAAATGACACACAAGGGCAGTTGGGTGTATTTAAAGAACTGGTGTTAGTGACAGAAAACACACAATTAACAGTTGCACAAAACACACAATTATGAAAATAAAATTACACACAATAAAATGAAAAAAAAAAAGAAATAACAATAATACTTGGCCAAGTGCTAATTCTTAATTTCAAATAATTCGGGTACACCCTGGTAATCTGCACTCCAAATTGTATTAGTCAGCAGATTAATCAAATTAATCCCAATTTGGTTTGATTCAACTTCATTCACAGAAGAATTTCCACCACAGCTGTGCGTCACAATGTCCGAAATAAAACAATCCAAACAGTATTGTCCAAAAATCAATAAATAAAAAAAACAATAATAATGGAGAATGTCAGTTGTAGGTTTCACACATAACCGTGTGTGAAGATGTATGTTGCTCTCCTACCACACCGCAGGGTGCAGCATGACTCCAAATGGGATAGACGAAATCTGGTTCTCTCTTTAGGTCCAGGTGGGAAGGCTCGCCATCAATATCAAAGGAGGGATCCACTTCAGGAATGATCCAGTATAAAAAAAAACCTGACCGATCTCAGTGCGACACACTTCAGACAACCGTATAGTGGGTCTCAATCCGGATGTGTGGGGCACTTTTATCTACGAAGAACAAGCTGAAATAACTGCCAGAAAGAGCCAACGATTCCTAACGGCTTCTGGCGCTGCCCCGCTCAGCAGTCTCACCGCGTCGGATCTCTAGAGCAAAACCAACGGTACTGCAGACCCGGGGGAGAAGGGCGGGATCCACAACGGCAGCCTGCACCCTGATTGGTCCAGACGCTCTGGAAACCAAACTTCTCATTGGCCAGGCAGACCACCCAGCTTCCTTAACCTCTTCTCTTAAAGTGGCATACCCACTTTATGTGGGTTACATGTGCATATACATGCACACAAAAAAATTACAATTACAACCTAAAAATACTGTGGAGTAATTAAAAAAAGCTTACTCCCATCCTAAGGAATGTGCAACTGAGAAGGACAATTTAAGAAATGTGTATTTGTGCATTAAAAAAATTACTTGCAATACTAACAATATGACATTGATTAATATAGAGTGTTTTCAGTGGGGTATTAAAAACAGTGAAATAGTTATGGTAACAAATCCATTCTGAATCTATATTTTACCAAGCAGTAAAGCAAACATCTAAAGTATTGCATGGGGCTAGGGTTGTCACAGTATTCAAAATTGACTCTTGCCTCCATATTTGTTTCATCTTCCTTGCCTTCAGATTGGGCAACATATAGGTAACAAAGTTCCTCTCTTGTCCTTCTAGTGTTGCACTTAATGTGGAGATGCAAAGACTGCAAGAGAGTGTTTTCCAGAAGATCTGAATTGCTCAAGCACTACAAACTAGACCACAGGCATTATGGACGGGGTTATTCGTATCCATGCTCATATTTAAGTTGTGCATGTAGATTCAAGACCTGGAATGCTTTACTGAGCCATTTATCAAGAAATCATCCAGTCAAACAAACAGTTACCAAAGACTTAACCAGATTCAAATGCCCCATTTGTGATTATAATCAACTTTCCACTGAGAGAGATTTTTTTCAACATATATTTCAACATCTCAAGAACAAGGAAACTGTCACGTGTGTGTTTCAGGACTGTGTTTATCAAACAAATATTTACAAGAACTACAAAAGTCATAAATACAGAAAACATTCTGACATTAGCAATACATTTAAGACTGGGATTACTGAAAAAAAACAATTAGACTGTGGTGAAGAATTGTGTGTTAGTTTTGGTACTGATATTTTTGATCAGGACAATACTGCACAAGCTAATCAAGATCACACATTTAATGAGACTGATTCTGAAAACTTACAGAGAGATATTGAACTTAAACTTGCATCAGTTCTTCTAAAATTAGAAAGCAGTTTTCTTGTTTCAAATGCAGCTATTGATGAACTATTGCAGGAGTTAAACTATTTAATTGGTTCTTTGTCCCTGCCAGTTACATGCAGAGCTGTAACCCAAATACTACATGATCATCTTTGCCAGTTTGACCAGTCAGTTATTGAAAAACTTGCCAGGGCCCTCTGTGAAACAAACCCTGTAAAAAAAGCAATAGGAGATAACGGCTCCCTTTCTAGTGCTTGGGAGACGAAAACAATTCTATAAAAGACATTTTAAAGTGGTAGAACCTGAAGAATATATTCTTGATAAAAAAAATAACAAGTCATTCCAGTATGTATCAATCCTAAAGTCTTTGCAGCAAGTTCTTGACTGTGAGGTTATCTTGGATCAGACTGATAATTTAAATTGTGTGAATAAACTACTACAAAGAAGTAGTGTTCATACATATAGGTCTTTCTATGACGGGTCATTTTTTAGTGAAAATGAGCTTTTGTGTAAGGAGGAGAGCATTTCATTAATATTGTATATTGATGATTTTGAAATATGCAACCCTCTTGGTACATCTAAACGGAAGCATAAAATTTGTGGCCTATACTGGATTCTTGGTAATTTGCCACAGGGGTGTAATTCTAACTTGTCTTCCATTTACCTGGCTGCTTTAATCAAAACTAATGATTTGAAGTGCTATGGTTACGAGAAGGTTTTAGAACCTTTACTTAATGAGCTCGTGATTTTGGAACAAGAAGGGGTCTTTGTGTCAAAGTTGGGTAGAGCTGTAAAAGG
Source organism: Xiphophorus hellerii (assembly GCF_003331165.1). NCBI lineage: Eukaryota > Metazoa > Chordata > Actinopteri > Cyprinodontiformes > Poeciliidae > Xiphophorus > Xiphophorus hellerii. Next base: position 20,928,312 of record NC_045681.1, read on the forward strand.
CACAGTTCAGTGCGTGGTTGCAGATAATCTTGCTGCCCACAGTATTGGTGGCTTTGTAGAAAACTTCACAGGGTCATACATATGTAGGTTTTGTTTGGCAGTTAAAACAGACATTCGAACTACAGAGGTTAGGAGTGGTGCATTTACCCTGAGAACCAAAAGCATTCATGCAGATCACTTAAAAATTCTTGAGGAACGTGAATTGCCAAGTTATCAGGGTGTGAAATCAGCTTCCATTTTATCACATTTATTGTATTTTGACATTACCACAGGTCTTCCTCCAGACATTGTGCATGACCTTTTTGAAGGAGTTGTTCCTTTTGAACTAGCTTTGTGTCTGGGTGTTTTGATTAAGAAAAAATATTTCACATTGGTATCACTGAATGACACAATAGCATCTTTCAATTTTAAGGGGACTGATAAAACTAATCGACCTCATCCAATTGCTCTCAATTTTGAAGCCAAAAAAAGTGTTGGGGGTAATGCACATGAGAATTGGAGTTTGATCAGATTTTTACCTTTGTTGATTGGACACAGAGTGCAACATGAGGAGCCAGCTTGGCAGATCTTAACAGACTTAAGGGACATTGTTGATCTTGTGGTCTGTCCCATTCACACAGAGGACTCTATTGCCTACCTTGACTTTAAGATCTCAGAGCACAGAACACAATTCCAGGAGGTTTTTCCTAATTGTGACCTTAAACCAAAACACCATTTCTTGGAACATTACCCGCACTTGATTCGCCAATTTGGTCCTTTAGTAGCCTTATGGTCCATGCGCTTTGAAGCTAAGCATAGCTTTTTTAAAAGAGTTGCACGAAATATCAGGTGCTTTAAAAATGTCCTCTGTTCCCTTGCAGAGAGACACCAGTATCAGATGGCACATCATTTGCATTTATCTGGTTTTCCTAAACCTCTTTTGGAAGTTACAAATGTTTCCACAGTAACAACTGATGTTCTCGACAAGGGAATAGTAAATGCTCTAAAACGGAAGTTTTCAAATCTGGCCACAGTGTGCATGACTAAAAGTGCAACATTTAATGGACTGAAGTACAGATGCGGGATGATCTTGATCCATGGCTCATTGGGAGGATTACCAGAGTTCATTGAAATAATCCAAATGGTGATCCTGGCAAACCAGTTATTCTTTCTGGTCAGAAAATTTGAGGGGTGGTATGATGAGCATTACAGATCTTACTATCTGAAAACATCATCAGACAAAGAACTGAAACTGGTTGAGCTACAAGACCTAACAGATGTATACCCGCTGGAAGACTACAGAATTAGAGGAATGCGTCTTGTTACTGTGAAAAGATATATCCACGTTTAAGGGTGAGGTAATACAAGATTGTACAAAAGATTTTTGTGTTTGTATGGCTGAACTTAAAATACAGTAATATTTTAATAACTACCTTAATATTTTTTTGGCCCTCTACAAGCAAATGCCCAAACATTTGACTAATAATGTATATAAAATATTTTGTAATGACTTTAAATAGCGACCAGCATTGCTTAACTCTGTATGTGCCCTTTTGTCAGATTGTCATGGCAAGTTCAAAACCTGCAAGACTGAAGGTGATTCTAGGAGAGAGCAACACTGAAAAACTGACTCTTCCAAATGGCATACCAGACTCTCTGGATGAGCTTCTCCGCAAGGTGAAGGATACCTTTGGTTTAAAGACCAATGTCAGATTGCAATATATGGACAAAGACTTTGGTAATGACTTCTTCAACCTCAGCTCAACTTCTGACCTTGAGGACTTGGGAACAGTCAAGGTGATTCAAGAAAAGCCCATTCAAACTTTTGTTGATGTCATTGAAACAGCTCCATCTTCTTCTACAGTTCACTCTGACGACAGCAGTTCTTTAGCCTCAAATGACACTATAATCCTCTCCTCCCCTGAATCCTTGTCATCGCGAACACAACAATGGCCAGCCAACTTTCCCATTCCCATGTTTTCATATGACACTGAACGTCAGCTAGAGAAGGGGAATTCTGAGTATCAAGCAAACAACAAAATGTTGACAGTCACCTCCCGAATGAAGACTGACATCCTAAATAGATTAGAAGAGATCTACAGATACAGAGCCTACCCAGAGGATGCACAGTTCTGTGTAGTTGCAGAGGCCTTGGTTAAAAAACATCCGTGTTTAAAAGAGCCCGGTTCATTCAATGGTTGCTACGGTTGGAAGCAAAGGCTGAAGTACAAAATGGGAAACTACAGGACTCTACTCAAATCACAAGGATGTCCAGAGTTCTCTGTAAACTCACTTAAATCCAAAGCTAGTATTTCTGTTTTTCCCGCTACAAAAATAAAGAAGCCAAGACGAGCTGAAGCCAACTTTTATCCATCCTTTCCATTGGGAGAAACACAAGAAAGCATGGAAAAAGAGAGAATTGAACTCTTGACAGCAATCAAAAGGAGGAACAATGACAAGGTCATTGCGGACAAAATGGCTCGTACCTTTGCTTACAGGCGTCAGGAGGTGGTGAATGAAGAACCTGGTATAGAGGATTTCAAGGACAGATGGCCTGCTCTGTTCCAACAGAAAGAGGTAGTAATGCAGATTGAAATTAAATGTCAAGGGTTTTGAACTTAGACTTTGGGAATGATTGAGTATTTACTTTAAGTAATTTTTTTGAACATAGTAAGTTTTATTTTGTGTTTCACAGATTAATGCGGAGTTCCAGAGGCTCATGGCTCTTCCCCTTGAGCAGACTTTCTTGGCCCAGTTGGACAGGCACTCAAGTCAGCTGATTAAAGTCATCCAGGCCAAAGGAGGAGCAACACATGCAAAAATGGCTGGCATCATGAGAACTTATGATGAGGTATGGATATCATCAATAGGGACACTGAGTGAACTAAGCTATAGCCATTTACTTTTTTCCATTTAAAACAAAGAACTTAAAGTGATTAGTTACTTCCAGACTTTGTTTTAATTATAATATTTGATACACTTTCTGTGCAAAGCTGATATCATTTGAAGAAAAGCAAGTTTGCCTGTCATGTATTTCTGCTGCATTTAGTTGTTATAGTAAGTCTGTGTTGTGGTTTATTCATGAATTCAATAAAATACACTTTTCTATCCAACTTGCCAGAAACCGGTGCAATTTAGCCAAATTTTTGAGCTTCTGTTGCTTTTAAATTTTAACATTTTTAAATGTTAGACTTGTATCAATTCTATGCTGTAAGAAATCTCTTTAATGGAAAATGATATTCACTAGCTCTGGTAGATTGTGCTAAGAAAAAGCCTTAACCTTAACAATACAGTCTAGTTTCACAAATTGAGATGTGAAGGATAAAATATGGCAGAGGTGGAATATGAATAATTTTGAAGTGCAGCATTAAAACCCAGTGGACATGTGGGCTGTACATTATGGCATCTGATAGGCCTTTGCTGTTGTGAACAGCCCAAATATATTAGTTATATCATGAATCTCTTCAGATATGAAATATTGAAATGATAACTTTCCTCCAGGTTGAAGACATTGGGATTCGAAGGGAATGTGTTCTGAAAGGGCTCATCACCTTTCTTGGAGAGGATGCAAAAGACCTTATTAAGGAATACTGTGTAAGTTTTTAAAGGTTTAAAGTTGCATCTCATCCCATTCAAGCAAATGGACACATTCAATGTCAGTTGTTTTTACCTTCTTAAATGATTTATGGACTGGCTTTTCTAAATGTGAACATCTGTTTGAAAAAGTGGGGCAGATTTGGTGTCAGACATGTAAATTTAACATGGCTGTGTCCTGCTTAAATCCAGAAATGTTGTGCTTTGCTGTTCAGCAGAGCGCATCAACTTCATTTCTTGTTTACCAATATGCCAAACAAGTTAATAAGAATATGTTTTAGAGTCATGGTATTTTGATACCAGCTCCAAAATATCTGACAAGCAACACAAATATGCATTTTGTATTGAGTTCCACCCTAAGATGACCATTGGCTGGATCAGTATTCTGCTTTGATATAAAATCTAAGAAATTGGTTTTTAACCTAAAGCCTGTAATATAATGGAACATATATAAAGCTATATACATGCATTATCGTTTCAAAAACATTAAAAATCACCCTTTGAGTTATTCAATTTGTAATGCAACTTCGAACTTGGAAAATTTATTAAGGATATTTCAAATGCCAAAAACCACTCTTCAATTCACAAGCTGTACATCTTATACTTGGTGTTTGCATTTACAAGGCTTTTATTTTCCAAATTCTGTAGTGAGAGATTAGTTACAGTGTTCAAGTTTTAACATATTGTTTAACTCACTACAGGGCAGCAGCAGAGATGGTGCCCAGATGGAACTCAAACAACTCACCATGGCCGTGTTTGTGATTCGGAAGGAGGGAGAGGGATTGAAAGAACCCCCAGAAGACATTGGCATCGTCATTGAGGGAGTGGAGGTGTTGCATGACCTGACTTCAGTTGCCTCAGCATGTGCCCTGCTTCTGGGTTTGATATATTCCCTTAACCTGGCTTATCCAAAGGCTCTGCGCTTCACATTTGAAGTGTTCCAAAAAATCTTCATGCAGCTTGAGCAGCACAAGATGTCTCCCAAAGTTCAAAATTTGTTTGGAAGACTTCAGACCTCACAGTAAAGACACTGGCATGTTGTGCAACAGGACAGATTATCTTCTGTCTTCTTTGTTTGAACAGAAGAGCGCCATGTTTTGGAAGCTCAACACCTCAAGGAACTGCACTTTGTGAACTTCTGTTGGGACATTGTTCACATTAAAGCCACAAGTAATACAGAATTTACTGGATAACAATTGTGACTGGTATTTCTGGAGGATGTTTATTGATGAGGTTGTGATGAACATTATCATTTTGGGAGTAGGTCTTTTTTTGTTTTTGACATTTCATAAAGTTACATGGTTCATCTCTTTGGTTTTGTGTTGGAAAAAATACAGGTTAAGGGGGAAAAATTACAGTAGGAAAGTAGTAGGCTACTGCAGTTTGTGGACACTTTCACAGAATTTTCTGTTTCCATTTTTTATTTTTAATTTGAATCAACAGATTTGTGCAGTATTTTTTGAAGGAGGTTGAATGGATCTAGATCATAATGTTTACTATTGTGTTCTTTTCTGGTGTCAGTTAAATTAACGAACTTGGTTTAAACTAGGCAGCTATTACATCACATCTTTGTTTGAAAACTTTTTGCCTAAATATTTTTTGGGTATTGCTCTTGTTTTCAGTGTAAAAACAGTCACTAGTGTCATTATATTTTATGTCAAAAACATGTTATCAGCAAATGTTATGGTTTAAGAGTGTGGATTTTCTTTTTTAGGAGGACTCGTGTTAAATCTAAAAAACCAAATTTTTTTCCTGAGGAATACTTCTGGATTCTACAACCTCACACAGGGGTGTCCAAGTCTTGTCCAGGAGAGCTACCATTGTGCAACTTTCAGATGGACCCTATTTCAATACCACCTGAAGCTAATTTCTGAATTCACACACCAGCAGACATTCAGCTCAGCAGAGGCATTGTAATGAGCAGTTCATTTGATTCAGATGTATTGGAGATGGGATGCATCTGAAAGTTGCAGGATGATGGCTCTCCAGAACTGGACTTGGGCACCTCTGATCTAGCAGGTCGCTGACCAAAAAGGTTGAAGTATTCAAAAATACAACCCCAATTAAGCAGAAAAGTAATATCCCTTATAAAGTTTCAAAAGATCTGTGTAGCATGTTTAATGCATAATATTTTGTGAAAAACCTGTAAGTTTGTGATGCTTTCACAATAAAATTTAAAATGTTCCATTTGTGTAGATTTATTTTAACCAAGTGGAATTTCTGAGTAGCATAAAGGTATTTTACTCCTATTTGAAAAACTAAAATAACATGCTAAAAAACACTTTTAAAATGATTTAAGTGCAAGCTATATTTTAAGTAAAATGTGAGTGATAATTTAATTTGGGGTAGTTTAGTTTTTTAAGTTGGAACAACTTAAAATTTTGAGTTGACTTTCTATAAAATTAAGTAAGATGGATTTAAATATTTTATTTGGAATAAAGTAAATGAATTGAGTAAGACTGACTTAAATTTGTCAAGTTAACCAAACTTAATAAATTAGGTTGGATAAAATTAATTGAATTACTTGTTACCAATTGAAGCAATTCAATTAAGTTGGATCAACTATTTTCTTTTTTCAGTGTAAGAAACATCTAATACCAAAAATCTATTGACACCAACCTTGTTGCTGGGCCAGAATAAATAACCTCTTTTGTTGAATGGAGGCAACTCGACGGTTAATATGTTAGTAGCGTCAGAACTTGTCTGAATTTTTGCTTCAGGTCTGCTGATCTGCTTTAGCGTGTTTTCACAGCTGGTCGTCCCGTAGACCCGGTTTAATTGGGACCAAATTTGCAACATTTGTTACATTTTCAGCTGGTGTGGTTTGCTTTCACTCCAAACTGTGTCAAGTAAACCAAAATTTTTGAAAAAAAAAAAATCATTGAATCTGAAGGAAACGACAGGAAAATCTCTGAAGAAGACACCGAGCACAACTTCCTTCTTCTAGAGTAGAATCAGCTGTTAGAGGATGCATGACTTCTCTCTGGAATCCCAAACCAATTAATAAATCCTTTCTTTACTTCTATATTTTTAAGCAGAGCAACTTTAGAACCAATCAGACACTGGAAAGGCGTTGAGAGTCCATTTTCAGCATGTTTCAGTTTCAATTTCGCTTTATTTTGGTGAATTATTAATATTGTACACAGAAAACAAAAACAATACCACTTTACAAGCCTATAGTTTACCAAGAAACAAATAGACTCAAGCCATGGCTTCAGCCTATTTCATGAACTTTGCAGCCAATTGTACTGAAATATATCTTATGGCACGACCTTGATCACATACAATTCCCCCCAAAAACAGTTGCATATCAATTATTTTGTTCTGCAAAAAACATTATGCTTTTTTGATTCAGAAAACTACATTAGTGAGATTTCAGGAATGCTTTGTTTTTCTTCACAGTTTGAATCGATGCCAGCGTATTTGCAAAGGCAAACCAAAACTGAATAATCACAGTCAAACTATCAGATGTTGTGCATCATTATGGCTTGTTTTCTACATCTAAAAAAAAATTAAATAAAAATAATTCAACAGATTGTTTTTCAAAATCAAAGGAATATCATGAGATCCTTGTAAAATGAAGAGTAAATAAGAAGGGGGAAAAAATTACATAGCCATTTCAAATGCCCTCAGCAATACGGGATGTTGGAGATGAAAGCAAGATAAAAAGAAAAGATGGGGAGAGGAGAGGAATACAAAACGCTTCAGTATAACTCCAATATTATGTTACTGCTGATTAGCACAGCAACAGGTAAAAATGGCAACCACTTCAAAAATGGCAACCACTTCAAAACCTTTGCAACATGATCATGGGCGCCATATAGGGGGGGAAAGTTAGGACGATTCCAACGGCCCCTGACTGACAGGGGGCCCTCCACAAAATAGTTTCTTTGTTGTTGTTTATAGAAATAGAAAAAAATTGGGGGCTCTGTTAATAACAAAATTAATCATATTGTGGTTTTTTTTATTGCTTTTAGCACTAAAATGAAATATTACCCCTTCCACTCTAAAAAGCACACATTCATATTTGCCCTGTCAGAAATAGTCTTCACTCAAAGGCCTGCAAATATTGACTGCTATCAGAGATCCTTCCCTCACACAGCCACCACCATTCAAAAAAACCTTTTTGAAGACATTTAAATAGTAAGAGTTACAACCGCATTTGCTTTCCCTTTTAGATAAATAAAATATCTATTTTTGAATCAAAGTGAATGTTAATTTTCATGGGTTTGTAGTGTGTAAAAAGTCTGGACTTAGACTTGAAGCAAATACTTTACTGAAAAACATGCAGGTTGTTGTTGGAGACAAAAAAAAAATCTTTATCTGGACATCCTGTTGTTTTGGACCACTTATAACCAGAATAACAGCCCAATCAGGACAGCAATGGCTCACATAAACGCACCAAGTGGATCTTACTAATACGCGGTTGTTGAACTTAAAACAAAAATTCAGGTTTATAAATGAGTCTCTTTTCTCTGAACAAAAATGTTTGGTCATTTTAAGATGGAAATAGCAGTGTGTGAAAGGATTCTTTGCAAAAACAACACAGTGTATAAAAACATATTTTCTTCTGCTCATGTTTTTTGTTTATTAAAAAACATGAGCCATTTTTTTCGCATACCAAAATAGCTGCATAAAAGCACCATTTATCAGCTGTACTTATCCAGAGCACACACAAAGGCTTAAAGAATATAATTGTACTGAAGAAACTTCCATGTAAACAGAGCTCTCCTCAACGTTAAGAGGATAACGTTGAGGGTGAAACATAAGAGCCGAGCAACATCTACAAAGATCTTGCCTCAATCTAGCTGGATAATAACTTGATTTATTCATTTAAATTTCCCTACTCGAGTTAAATCAGCATTCATAAATGGGGCACTTTAAAAATTATGGAAGCCCAAACGGGACAAAACTGAATAAGTAAGTCCATTATTTATTCAATGTCAAATTTATCTATGTAGCACATTTCAAAAAGCTTGAACTGCACAAAGTGCTTCACAATGTAAATGCAACTAAGGTACATTAAAATACATAAAGTAAAGCAATAAGTAAATGTACCATTGAATAAACACATGTTGAGTCAAATGTTTAAATGATTTATTTACTATGCCAATAAATCATTAAAATGCAAACTTATAACATTTAGTTATTTAGTGGCACATGTAATTAATTGTTTCCTTATGCACCTATTTATTTAATGTTGTCCCTTATGGCCCTTCATAAAAAAAAAACAAAAGCTGGCAAGAGTAATCAATAAAAGCTGTTCAGCAAATATTAACAAAATAGTGATGACAGTGGGTGGGGATCAAACTGACTAGGGCAGACAGAGTAATGAAAAAAATTATAGTGTCAACTGAACTAAAAAGAGATTAAAGTACAGCATGATTACAAAAATAGAAAGAATAAATATATTTTAAAATGATGACATAAAAGGTATGGATCACTCTCTGCAGATCCTCGATAGGGAGGCAGCATTTTGTCTTTGGCAGATTTCTTTAAACTCTACCAAAGACCACCGCACCAGGATGAAAAGCGACTCAACAAACTGAAATCTGACTGAAACTGAAATTGGACAGAAGCTATCCTGTTATTTTCTCATCTCTCTTTAAGAGCCACATAAGAAGATTTCCACGTAGCCTCATTTTCAAACCCGAGGACACGGCAGGAATCACAGCTGGCACCCTCAGCCAAAGATACTACGGGGTGGCGTTTGTGGCCAGAATGTCTCTTCTCAGTCAGCGGTAGAACGGCGGCTTCACACATCATCAGTCAGAAATCATTTGCAGCCACTCCAGTGGTCGGTGGAGTGTGCTAAAAATACTCAGGTGTTCCATGAACAGAAAGCAGATGATGTGATTGAAGCAATCTGGAAGAGTAACACAAAGACTGGGCAGGGAGAGTACAGGGAGTGGCGCCAGAACAGCAGAACTGGGAGCCCTTCGAGACTAATTCAATAGAAGCCTTAACAAGCTCCTCTTGTACCACCAGCCCACTTCTGTCTCACATCCAGGTGCTCCAAAGACATCTGTTATGTGCGGCGAGACGGCAGAAATGGAGAAAATAGAGCTTAAGACTCCGCCCAGACATTGTTTACACCAAAAACAGAAGGAAAAAAAAACCCACACAGAATTGAACCCCAAGTAGAAGTTATGTAATGTAAAAATAAAGGATGACTGTGGTTCTTTTAAAGCAACGTTAGCTGTGCTAATTTGCGGAGCCCCAGGGGACCCAACAGTGGACTATGATGATTCTCTCCGCCTGATCAGCAGCCGATGGTTTATTGACTGTATTAATGTGTGGCCGTGCTTGATGGAGAACACTTTGCACACAGGCACAGCCTAGTAATACGGGTAATAAGGGAACGAGAACAAGAACATGGACGGTGTCATAAAACGGTGTGTTGAGAGTGGTGAGGCAGACGCTGTAGACCCAGGATGTGGTAAATTAATGGTTTTAATGATGAATGTCCCACAAAACACGGTCCAAAATAACGGGCAGCACGGCCGAGCTGAAACCAGGGCTCGACGCCGGTAGCAACCGTAAAAAGGAATCGTCAACGGAACAACACGAACGCACATTAGACGAGGACCCGACGAGGAACAAGGAACACAGGTGGAGTTAAATACACGGGAGGGTAATCACAGAAACGAGACACACCTGGGAACAATCAAGGGGAGGACAGGACAACGAAGAGACTTAAGGACACAGAAAACTCTAAATAAACACAGAAAAACACAGATCCTGACAGACGGATCACATGCTTACATGCATTAATAACACTTTAATAATAACGCACCTTGGGTTCAACGGATAATTTCTCATCTACTGAGTTCAAGAAAAATACAGACTACCAAGAACTGACAATGACTAAATTGATGACTCCTCAAGTTGTCTGAGTTGGCTTTCTCTTCCTCTCTTCTTGCTTTCCCACCACTTCTTCTGACAGAAGTCTCTTCCTGTTAAAACTGAGGCTACCTTTACATGAGATCGCTGCCCGGAACGTGCTGGTACTTTCAGATGTTAATTGGGAAACGGTTCCACGTTTAGACTGTGCTGCCGTTTGAGTCAGCTGTCATGCCGGGCCACTAGATGGTGCTGTGATTTTAACATGTCATCAAATCTGCATGTGCTTTTGACCCTTAAATTCCACCTCATTGTAAACAGTAACTCGTCTCCGTCTCCCATGGAAAAAGGGCTCTTGTAACATATATTACTTATCAGAAATTGTGCTAAACTGAACAGGGTAAGTAGCACAACGCTATCCGCCATTGTTTTTGTTGTTAGCTGCCAGTTCATGTGTAGAATAAACCCTACAGCCGTGTGTTCTGCACTCCACTTACAGAAAACTTTCACCTGGTTTCAAAAAAGAAGTGCTGGAGTGAGAGACTCTGGTCACCTGTGTGGCGTAAACGACTTACTGGATCGCAACAAAAATGTTAGTTTACCTGAAGAGCGGCTCTGTGTAAACAGGCAGTGAGATTCCTTCTATGGTGAAAGGAATCTTTCAAAAGCAATGCTTTTTTTCATACTGTCAACAACTTCAAGCTATTTTATGGGATCTATTGAGATATACCTAAACAAATTGGATTATTTCATCATTTTCACAAATAAAAAGGTGAAACGTGTTTTGAGTCTAAATATTGTACAAGCAATACAGGTTACGCCTGGTGGTAGGGGGACTAGGCTACTGTGTTTTCATGTTTAAAAAATTTTTAAAGTAAAAAAAATTTACAGCGGTGCAAGCAGGAATTATAGTTTGAAAGTTAGTGCATACCACCTTCGTCTGAGTCAACAATAAACCTATCTTAATCAGTCTTTACTGTCACTGTTAAAATATACAAACAATGCTTGGTGGGGGGCAAGTACAGCCTGGTGGCCCGCCATGCTTATAATACACTGGAGGAAACCCTGCGGCTTCAAGTCCGTAGGAGGTATTTCTGTACTAGCTTAGCACATTATAGTCATAAAATGTCAAGCTCTGTCAGGTCAAATGGAGTGAACATACATTTCTATGTGTAGACATACTGTAGATGTTTTAATTGGGCTTTGCCAGGGCCATTGTAAGATGTGAATATGGTACCATTCATGAAACAATGTTGACTTTCAGCAGCTGTTGCACTAACATTTATACAGAACTTCCTGTACAGCCCCCCAAAAAGTCATTATGCATCTGCCAAATAAGTTTTACCACTGCCTTTTCCTTTGTTCCCCTTATATGTAGGTCAGTGGGAGGATCAGACTCAGGTAACTGATGAGTGGAACCATCTCCATATGTAGGGACAAGATCAAATGATGTTTAATATGCTGTTTAATACGCTGTTTGCGCCATCAGCCTGACCTCCGCAGACGGATTGGTTAAAAATGCATGAATCAAGTTTGTTCAGATGAGGCTGAATTCTGTTTGGGAGGGTAAAGTACTATGAATAATTTATTATATATTTAAAAAGTCTCACTAATTGGAAATGTAGTCTAAAGCTTGAACCCATATTATGGAGTGGTACTGAAGTGGAAAAAAATACCTTTAGCCAATTGCCAAACCAGATATTTTTCATTATTATCAAGGGTGAGTTTCTACCCCATTTGTCAAAAATAATCTATTTATGCATGACTGATACCGAAAAGACCAAAACAAATCTTTTAAAAGAGTCTCTGTTGGCATTGATTGGGTCAAAATCAATATAAACTGAGTCATTTTCATCTTCCGGGGATGAGACACAGCTTCGCACAGCAGAGCTACAGCCTCACATAAAATACAGAAGTGGATTCGCTGAAAATCCCAAAATTATTTGCTGTAAATATACACGTTCACGGATTGCTTTGCTCCTGGGGGGGAAATGCAGTTTCGGGAGGTAAAATGCTAAGTGCAACAGTGAGACATTAACCATTGGAATGGTGCATATTCCATGGAGACAGAACTATTAGAGTTCTGTCTCTAATGGTGAGACAGAAGTACTTTGGTATATCTGCCAAAGTCTAATCTTTGGCAGATATACCAAAGAGTAATCCAATCCACTGTGGGCTATGGCTAATGACAAAACTGTTAAAAATAAACTCTGTTAGACATGCTTCTCGTTTCAATGTTGTGTCTAAAAACAGTTTCACTGGGATTTTTGAGGAGCTAAACCAAAAAAGACAAAGTGGACCAGAAACCAGTTTCTAGTTCGCCATAACTCACCAAAGAACCCAAAGAAAATACGATGTAAAGTGACCAGAAATACGGTAACTGAACAAGGTAGTCGCAGTACTACATTTAGGGTCAGATGAAATAGCTGTTAAGATATTGCACAGTGAAGTCGGGGAAAAAAAAAACTTAAAGAAACTGTTTGGTATCAAATCTCACATTTTCTTTCACTTGAACAAATGCCACAGTTTCACCACTTAGACTGTATATTTAGTCAAAGAATGTATTTTGACAACGGTTGTAAAACTTAGAGCAACAAATTGGCCAAACCCCAATTTGTTGGTAAATAAACAAAAAATAAAATCTATGGATGTGTACATACTGATCCACAGCGGCTATGGATAGGAGTATTAGGATCACTTGAATGGTGTGATCCTGCAAAAATCTTTTATGGTCAAAGTCACTCAGTCAATATTTTATATAACTTATTTTCAGCTGAAGGTAATGTGGGACGCGTCCATCAGCTTCGCACATCTACGGACGGAAATGTTTACCTATGCTTCATAAACTCTTTCAACATTAAGATTAATGTTGAAAGCTCCTTTTCAAGACATTCTTCCTCAAAATTCTGACTTTTCTCTCAGAATTCTGAAAAAAATGTCAGAGTTGTTGGGTTTTTTTTTCAGTGGCCCGAATCCTCATCTGTAGCTACCTGCAATATCAGCAACTAAGAGGAGCTTTTGGCTCCATAAACAGTTAATTATACAGTAACGGTATAATGAAAGAGCGGCAAATTAGAATGAGCTATTCAAATTAACACACAATCACTTCCATGCAGCTTGCAAAACAGAAAATGTACCAAACTCTGAACACAGAAGGAGCATATTAAAGGTCTGGCAGTACTGATCAAGGTAGACACACTCATACAGTAACACAAACTGACACCCACACACACGCACACACACACACACACACAAAATCAGCAGCATGCTAGCTGACACTTTAATGCACAGTCCTTGGCAGACACAGTATCACTAATAATTATCCTGCCATTAAGTTTGCCTTCCAAAGCCAACGTTGTGCCTCCATGTACGCAAGTCTTGTACGTCAGATCTCAAAAATAACTTGGCTGGATGCTGAAAGTTGAATAAAAATATGACAGAAGAAGGAAAATGTCAGCAACATCAGTCTTAAGTCAAGTTAGATTCAGAGAACCACAAACTCTCAGAATAAATGAGTGCAACACAGCAGCTTCGACAGAATTGCTTAGATTTCCTTTGAAAATCAACTGTTTGTTTGTGATACCAGTGTAATTAATAATCCCAGAAACACGGTCTATTAATTACAAACAGAAAAAACTAAATTTCCAAGCAAACCCATTCAGCAAACATATTACAAAAATAATTACAAACCAACGTAAGACTGAGAAATAAAGTAAAATTTTAGACCGATTGCTGGTAAGTTTGATGACCAAATAAACAAATGTCTAGGAAAAATGGATGTCAACTAACAAAGAAAACTTTTTCATATTTAATGCAGTCAGGAATGGCACCACACAGGATGAAAAGGGACACAGCAATCTCTTTGTACCAGAAACCACCAGGTCTCCTACAGAAAAAGATAAAAACTATTGGGACTTAATGATGTAGAGAAATTAAACTTTGATAAAGCATCTTGGAACTGATCATTTCAAATTGAGCTGAATACATTTATTTGCATAGGGACAATTGTTAAGTATGAACACATGCCCTGTACTTTATTTTGTAACCCGATTCATTTCCAATGTCTGTCCTTAGCTGGGCTGAGCAGCTAAGTGTTGTAAAATAATATATTAGTCAGGATATTATAGGCCTGGCGGCCTGCCATGCTTTACTAGCCCCACCGCCAGGCTAAGCCTTTCTTGTTTATGTTTTTAGGAAAATAATAATGGATAAAAAAATTGCTTCTTTTTTTTTTTTTTAAGGCGGATTGCAAGCGTCTCTTTTGCTCTGAGCGTTTCACTGGTGGAGCAGATTTATTTCTAAGAGATGTTTATAGAAGATAGGTTTATAGTTTATGCATTTAAAGCTGGACCAATCACACCGCTGGCGCCTCTGCAGCAGCTGGATGTCGTCCTTGACTGCCCAATCAGTAAACCTGCACATCATTAAATGTGTCACTGGCATATTAAACCTGAATCCAGAATTTACCGAAACTGAGTTTGTGCATATTGAACACATGCCCTGTGCTGTGTTGATTGGTTTCAACACAGCATAAATTTGACATTTTGCTAATGTCTGCCTACTCTCTGAAGAACTTGTGGACTCTTTTTAGGTCATTCCACAGCCTGTTTTTCTTTAGTAGTTTAAGTCGTTCTGTTGTTTTTCTAGATGAGTGCTTGGACTTGTAGTGACGCTAAAAATTTAATTCCCCTTGCTCTTTTATTATATTGTTATGAAAATATCTGCTGTGACAAATCCATATTTTCTTTCTCATGGTGTGTGCTTTCAGCACTTTGTGACTTTTCTGTTCTCTGTATAAAAATGGGCAATCCGTGCAGAGACATCACGCAGGCTGAATATCCTATTGGCATGAAAAATATGCATTCGTTAGACTTCCAATATACACTGCCTGGCCAAAACAAAAGTCGCCACCTGGATTTAACTAAGCAAATAGGTACAAGCCTCCTATTGGATAAGTACTGCATAGGCGATTATCTTTCAGCTGGCAACAAGTTATTTAACCCCAGCTGATGCAATGAGTAACTCCTCATTTCTTAAACAACCATGGCAAAAGACACATCCTGTGGTCGTGGAAAAGACGTTAGTCTGTTTAAGAAGGGTCAAATCATTGGCATGCATCAAGCAGAGAAAACATCTAAGGAGATTGCAGAAACTACTAGAATTGGGTTAAGAACTGTCCAACGCATCATTAAAAACTGGAAGGATGGTGGGGAACCATCGTCTTCCAGGAAGAAATGTGGTCGGAAAAAAATCCTGAATGATCGTGATCGGCGATTACTTAAACGTTTGGTCAAATCAAATTGAAGAAAAACAACAGTAGAACTCAGGAGTATGTTTAATTGTGAACGCAAAAGCATTTCCACACGCACAATGCGAAGGGAACTCAAGGGGTTGGGATTGAACAGCTGTGTAGCTGTAAGAAAACCTCTAATCAGTAAGGCTAACCAGAAAAAAAGGCTTCAGTTTGCTAGGGAGCATAAAGATTGGACTCTGGAGGAATGGAAGAGGGTCATGTGATCTGATGAGTCCAGATTTACCCTGTTCCAGAGTGATGGGCGCATCAGGGTAAGAAGAGAGGCAGGTGAAGTGATGCACCCATCATGCCTAGTGCCTACTGTACAAGCCTGTGGGGGCAGTGCTATGATCTGGGGTTGCTGCAGTTGGTCAGGTCTAGGTTCAGCAACATTGTGTGCCCAAAGAATGAGGTCAGCTGACTACCTGAATATACTGAATGACCAGGTTATTCCATCAATGGATTTTGTCTTCCCAAATGGAACGGGCATATTCCAAGATGACAATGCCAGGATTCATCGGGCTCACATTGTGAAAGAGTGGTTCAGGGAGCATGAGACATCTTTTTCACACATGGATTGGCCACCACAGAGTCCAGACCTTAACCCCATTGAGAATCTTTGGGATGTGCTGGAGAAGGCTTTGCGCAGTGGTCAGACTCTCCCATCATCAATACAAGATCTTGGTGAAAGATTAATGCAACACTGGATGGAAATAAATCTTGTGACACTGCAGAAGCTTATTGAAACAATGCCACAGCGAATGCGGGCTGTAATCAAAGCTAAAGGCGGTCCAACAAAATATTAGAGAGTGTGACCATTTTTTGGTGGCGACTTTTTTTTTGGCCAGGCAGTGTATATTCAGAGCAGACTCTGGTCAGACCGGCAGATTGATTGGCATGGCTGTCCTATGGCGGCTGTTGAATCTTAATGTTCATTTCTGTGTAGGTGTTTGTCATTGCGCATCGTTTTGTCCTTTTTGTTATCTTTTTTTTTCTTTACTATATTTGTGTAATTAAAATGTTCTGCTTGTGTAAAACATGCCATCCTCTCCATTTGATAACCTGTCCTCTTGGTGTGGATTTATGTGGGAGTGTGTGGGTGGGTACACAGCCCAGTATACTAAGAATGTGTCTGTCTTTTCAAAAAGCCCATTCCAAAATCTGCTGCGTTCCAGTTGCTATGCATTTCAGAGCTGCCTCGGTGATTTACTCACTCAAACTGACCAAGGAGCTGTTTGTGCCAGCTTTCAGCATTCTGCTTTAGTCTTAGTGTGCCACAGATAAAGGAGCGCAGTGGTGGCCAGTTTAATTTTAAATCTAGAGTCTGGAGTTATCAGCAGTGAAATGTGTTTTTACCACTGTTTCTGAACGGTAGCCAGTGTTTTCTGCACTGTAAAGACGACAAATGAAAATAGTGTAGAATTAGAAAACCACCCATGGGGTAGTAAGAAGTAGAGCTACAATATTCTGACTTGTACTGAAGTGATTAACAATGAAAATAAAAACAAAACTCCATCACCTATAATTCCTTTCATCTCACTTTTTTTAATTCATTATTTTCCCTCAGCTATGGACCACATCTCTGAGGAGAGACGTGGAGGAAATTAGGGGTTGGAAACTCCACACAGCTGCTCTGTCCTTTTGCAATCAGTATAAAATTTAATTTCTAGTCAATCTTATTGAGTAGAAGTTCCCAGTTTCACACAAAAACTCGGACTTTTTGTGTGAAACTGGGAGTCGAGTGAAGGGGCGGTCGACTCCCTTCGCAGACTCCTTCCATATATTTATCATCGCTGTAGTCTGCTTTTTTGATTAAAATTTTATTATAAAGTTGTGATTTTAATTTACATTAGTATATATTTAATCATGTAGAAACCTATTTTGATATGGGCAAAAATAAAAAAAATCAATTGCTCTTGGGTTCCCCCTGGTGGCCGCGGTAGGTAATGTTTCACCGGTGATTTGAGCTGCTGTTCAATGCGTATTCAAACCTCCAAAGCAGCGGTGGAAGATAAGCAAGCAAACCAATGTCGCAAAAAATAAATAATTCTTCAGGGAGAGAGGAAAAGTCAGGATAAAGG
Organism: Xiphophorus hellerii; assembly: GCF_003331165.1. NCBI lineage: Eukaryota > Metazoa > Chordata > Actinopteri > Cyprinodontiformes > Poeciliidae > Xiphophorus > Xiphophorus hellerii. The sequence goes on from NC_045681.1 coordinate 20,946,102, forward strand.
TATGTTTTGATGTCTCTTGGTAGAAGAGACAAGAAAATTAGCTTCATAGCTACCTTGAACGTCCTGTTCAACATCCAAACATTTATGCTAGCGTCCTTGTATTTGTGTGAAACTGGGTTTGAGTTCATTCTCGAGGTTGGCCGTATATATATATATATATATATATATATATATATATATATATATATATATATATATATATATATATATATATTATATATTTTTGGCTTCATAATGTTTAAAAATTATAACTTCTCAATGTTTGACATTGTCTAGCAAAATGTTTTTTACATCAGGCCATAGTAGAATGTTCAGTTCCATTGGTAACAATGACATCCACAGTGATGTCATAACTCTATGATATCACAAAGGAATCTCTCTCTTGACTGTAGCTCAGAGACAGTGTTTTCTCAGACCTGTTCCACAGTTCTATCGCGACAGATCACTCTTCAGAGCACTTTCGAAATTAATCCTTTCAGAGAAGCAAGAAGTTACCAGAATATAGATATGAAGCAACAACAGAATACTTGTGAACATGAAGCTTTTCTAGCTGAGCTTTCATGGATTGAAATGATGGAGCAAAACATCCAAGTCGACTACGACGAAATCCTTGTTTTTGACGACGACAGCGAGCCGGAGGATGAATCAGCAGAGATCCAGGGGGAACCAAGTCCTTCCGGCGACTTTGAGAGCCCAAGATCATTGGAAGTCGAGCAGAAAACAACTCCTTCTGCTGGCTTCCAGATCACCCCCTTAGTGGAAGACGTGGAAGAGTCTAGCCAACACGTCATCAATCTCACAAAGCAGGTAGACTATCTTAAAGAAGAACTGCAGAGTAAGATTTTTGAACTCCGTGAGGAAAGAGACAAAAGGATTGCATGTCAGGCTGAAGTGAAATCACAGCAGGAGGAGATTCAAAAGCTGCAAAAAATGTTGGAAAGAGAACGTCATCTGCAAGTCAAACGTGAAGGTGAATCAAAGAGCGTTCTTCAACAGCTGGATCACTTCAAGAGGGAGGCAGAAAAATATGAATCCCGCAATAAAGGTCTGATTGAAGTAATGATTGAAGGATACAAAGAGAGACTTAAATTTGAGGAACAGATCAAAACTCACACTGAGCAAGCTTCCAGAATCAAACAACAGGAGGAAACAGTAAAATCATTGCAGGGTCAGGTTGCAGACCTGAAGATAAAGTTGAAACTTGCTCTGGAAAACAAGCATCCGAGAGTCTCCACCCAACCAGAGGTCCCCCTGCAAAAAGAAGACTCCCTGCAAACAGAAGAGACCAAGGAAAGACGGACCTCCAATCAATCAGGGAGGTCCGAGGAAAAATGGACCTCCAATCAACCAGGGAGGTCCGAGGAAAGATGGACCTCCAATCCATCAGGGAGGTCCGAGGAAAGACGGACCTCCAATCCATCAGGGAGGTCCGAGGAGAAGCAGACCTCCAATCAACCGGGGAGGTCCGAGGAAAGACAGACCTCCAATCCATCGGGGAGGTCCGAGGAAAGACGGACCTCCAATCCATCGGGGAGGTCCGAGGAAAGATGGACCTCCAAACAACCGGGGAGGTCCGAGGAAAGATGGACCTCCAATCAACCGGGGAGGTCCGAGGAGAAGCAGACCTCCAATCAACTGGGGAGGTCCGAGGAAAGACGGACCTCCAATCCATCAGGGAGGTCCGAGGAAAGATGGACCTCCAATCAACCAGGGAGGTCTGAGGAGAAGCAGACCTCCAATCAACCAGGAAGGTCCGAGGAAAGATGGACCTCCAATCCAACAGGGAGGTCTGAGGAAAGAAGGACCTCCAATCCAACAGGGAGGTCTGAGGAAAGACGGACCTCCAATCCAACAGGGAGGTCTGAGGAAAGATGGACCTCCAATCCAACAGGGAGGTCTGAGGAAAGATGGACCTCCAATCCAACAGGGAGGTCTGAGGAAAGATGGACCTCCAATCCAACAGGGAGGTCTGAGGAAAGATGGACCTCCAATCCAACAGGGAGGTCCGAGGAAAGACGGACCTCCAATCCAACAGAGACATCCGAGGAAAGATGGACCTCCAATCAAACATCGAGGTCCATGCGACCAACCTCTACTGGTTGCATGGAGGGGCTTCGTGTTGGCGTTGGCCTGAAGGCTAGTCTAAGCCCGGCTCGGCCTTTACGCCGACCCACACCCAGGTGGTACTAACCTGGATAACAATCCAATCCCAGGTTTTGCCAACACTGGGCATTATGAAAATTCAATGTTTTTCACAAATTTAGGAAATTAAAACAGACACTGGCAAATAATATTCCTAACTCCAAAGTGAATGGATGAAACACAAGATCAATTTCAGAGTTAAAAACACCAAAATAAACATTATTAAAACTTTCCTATATATAAAAACTGCAGCAGGTAGAATTTCTAAAAAATTAATTGGTCTCTCTAAATTGTCCTAAGGCAGCGCTTCTCAATTCCAGTCCTCAGGCCCCCCTGCTCTGCATGTTTTAGATGTGCCTCTATACCAGAACAGCTGATTCAAATGATTGCATGACCATCAAGTACCTCAGGAGCCTGTTAATCACCCATTATTCAATCCAGGCGTGTGGCAGAAGGGAAACACCTAAAACATGCAGGCAGGGAGGGCGTGAGGACTGGAATTGAGAAACACTGTCCTAAGGTGTGAATGTGTGTGCGCAAGGATAAATGTGTTAGATGATGATGGATGAATATTTGTTAAAAGTGTCTGACAGTAAAATATGAAACTGAGAATCTGAAAATTCCTCTGACTCTGCTGCTGTCCAGAAACAACCAATCAGAACCAAAAGACAAACTTTTGGTTCTGATTGGTTTCTAATGCGTTGAATGTGTCTCAGCACATTCAACACATTAGACTACTAATGTACTGCAGCTATGCAATTGGCAGAAATACAACCTAACATTATATCATCATTATTTATAGAATGATTTAGAAAACAAAATGCTATACAGATTTGTCAAAACTATTTCGACCCATATTAGAACTTTGCATTCATTTCCCTTCATTTTAGTTGCTGTGATTTTGCTTAACACAGACATTTTCCCTAATCCTAACCCTATCTAAAACTTAATTCACATTTTACCTCTAAATGTTACCCCTGACTCAAAGCAATGAGTCCATCATATTAGGACCAGGCCTTGGTCCTAATATGATGGAACTAATATGACACTGGACATATAATGGTGTGTTCACACCAAACACCTTTTGAGAGTCAGGCGCATCTGGTTTACATTCAAAGTCGAGGGCCGATGAGGCGTTTGGAGCGTTTGACTCGCTCGTCAAGCGAGTCCAACATTCCACATAGACTTTGAATGTAAACGACTCACCTGACGCTCAAAACGTGTTTGATGTGAATGCGTCATTAGAATGTTCAGTTCCATTGGCAACAATGACATCCGCAGTGATGTCATAACTCTAACTGCTAACTGTGGAGTAAAAGATGCTTACGAACATCAGACAAAAAGATTTGTTGCACTAAAATTTCCCTTAATTTAAAAAAAATGACATTGATTATCTTACCATGATGTGATTTTCAAATGCAAAACAAGTGTCGCTAACTGTCATGGGGAAAATGATCTGCACCAGGATTTCAGAGTGTACTTAGCAGCCAGAAGCTGCTTATCAAATGCACTTGATTCATGGATCACCAGCAAGTGAAATTGATCTTTAAAATGATATATTTAAATTTCCTTATTAATGATATTAATGAAGTCCACAATAAAAGGCAAACATGAAATATAGACGGTATCCAAAATGAAAGGGAGGCGAAAACCTACCCTGCTTTCCTACAACAGCAGGTATTTTGGCAGTCAGATGTGTGTTGACACACAGTTAAGGAGGACAAACCACCAGCCTGAAAAGGGCATTTAGGCTATTTCCAAACAATGCAGATTCAGTTACTTTGTAGTAGCAACTAAGAAGACAGCAGACAGTTATCCAACAAGAGAATGTCCATGCATTCCCAAGGTCAGACCCTTTAAAGCTTGGTTTGCAACAATCCAAAGAGATGCACCTCAGACCTTAACGTGGCATAGTATTTAACATACTAAAGCCTGTAGTTACAAAACTCTTTGCACTTTGCTTGACAGGACGGTGAGAAAGAAGTATCTTCCCTCAAAGGAATGGAGTAGCACAAGTTTACAAAGTGTCAACTAGATGAACCAAAGACTTTGGGAACAAGGTTCCATCCCTTGTTCCTGATTTACCTGTTTTCTGCTCCCTGGCTGCCCTGTGAGTTAATCTAATTTTGGTTCTGAACCTCACTTCATGTACCTGGACCCTGATTACTGTCTGATGGACTGTTCTTCCGTTTCTGCCTCTCCTGTTGCTAATCTAGACAATCCATTGACGTTTGGATTGTGGACATTGTAACACCCAATTAGTCCATGGTAAGTGAAGATGATCTGTGTGTCTATATCAACATATCCCTCCTGCTGGTCTCCCCACTCTGATGTCCTCAGTTCTGGTTTCTACCATTTAGAGTACAGTTCTGCGGGTGAAACAATCCCCAGTAAACAAACATACTAATATCCTCTACTGTTACATCCACAAGGATATGACTTTGTTGAGGTCCAAGTCTCCAAAGAGAAACTCGAAGGAAACAACATCTGCTTTGTAATCCATTATTTTCTGTTTGCACATACTGTTTGTCCTCCCAGATACTAACTTCTTGTCTGTTTCATAGAGTCTGATCTGGGATCCAATCTGAAAAAGAAACTGCCTTCCATCTTGCATGTTCTTATCATTGTAAAGAAAAAACAAACAAAAAAAGGTTTAACCTTTCTTTGGTTGTGGTCTGAATTCTGGGTCTGGCTCATAAATTACCAGTTACCTAATAAAAATACTTGGCTATAACCACAAACACCACATACAAACTGTTAAGCATGGAGGTGGAGGAGTGATGATTTGATCTTATTTTGCAACCAAAGGATCAGGGTAATGTCACTAAGTCAACCAAAAACTTTTCAGAATGCCAATATCTTCTAGAGTCAAATGGGAGGCCTTCAGTCCAACACATTACTGTACATGAACTTGGGGCAAGGGATAGGACAATATTCCCAAACACTGCTGCTGCAAATCAACTACAGAAAGATAACAAAAGAGAAGCACTAAGGAGTTGCAATGGTCTTTCAAAGTCCAGGCTTCAGCTTCGTTGACACTGAGGTGGGATGTAAAGAGACCAATGCAGAAACAAATAACTTTTAATCTCAAGAATTACACACAAACACACACATTAGGAAGAAGATAATGAATGGTTCAGTGGATGCACCGTTTAACAAACCATATTACCTTAAAGAGACAGAGGGGAGGAAAAGTGCTACTACCATAAAAGGAGAGCAGAGCCCAAATCATTACCAAATACAAAGCCAAGAAAAAACACTGGGCTCTTTGGGTGATTGGTGATACAAAACCTAGTCATACATGGAAGAAAGAGAGCTACTACTGTGATTCATGAATTTTCCTTTTGATGAAATTATTGAAATAACAGAGCAGAACAGACTGAAAGAAAAAAAACAGCAGGGGGCACGGAGAGAAAAATAATGCAAGCATGATAGACAGGAAATAAACAAAACGGAGCAAAAAAAACAAACAGAAAAGGCACAAGGTGAAAATTCCCAAAGATAACTTTTGAGAATACATAATGAAACATTTGAAGCATTAGTAATGTGTTCGGAATAAAGACTTGCTCCTGTAACCTGCTTCTGGAACTGTGTGATGCCAAAAGTGAGTCAGCAGGAAGTGATCCGTTAACAGCCAAACGAGATTAGAGGACTTCTCCAAGTGTGGGCTCTTCTGGATGGTAGAGGTACTTGTTTATCGATGCAGAATCGAGTCCAATTATTTCAGTACTCAAGGCCATGTAATGATGAGCAAAATCAAGTTGTGACAAATTTAGACAAGTCGTAGTCATGCCTCTTATGGTAAGAGACATGATTACAACATGTTTTACTTGTCCAGCACGTCATGTTGCCAAGATGAAGAGGCAGCAGCAAGCCTAGATCATTTAAAGATACAACACAAGAAGAAATGTCTATGAATATGTACATAAGGCTACATGAAGTGTGCACAAATGCTGACTTTAGCTTATGGTTGGCGAGAATCTTGAGTTTCATCTTGATTGTCCTCGTTTATGAAGATAGAGAATATGCAGTTACATCAGATTATTTTACCAGCAGTAAATATACAGTCTGACTATATACTGTGTATATATATATAGTCAGAAAACGTGAACAGTATACAACATATTGTAGGCAAGTTATAACTGGCCTTGAAATTTTCTGTAACAAACTTTTCTGACCCATAAACACCTTTTGGAGAAGCACTTGTCTAAAAAAACAGCAACAGATAATTCTACTATTCGGAAGAATCTCACAATACAATTGCCTAGTCTTTTATACAAAAAAGACCTTCCTAATAGGAATGTCAAAAGAATCTAACATACCACATATTTTTATTTTTAGTTTTAATAAATTTTCTTCAATATGGCATTCAACATTATTTGGAAATGACAAAAATTTACTTCATAAAAAGAACACTTTACACTACGAGTGTCATTCTTTCCAGAAATGTTATGCTTATATATTGTATGAAAATGCCAAGTATAAACTAATAAAGCTAATATTTTTTCATAGAATAGCATAGAAACACCCTTTATTGTTCTCCAAAGGGAAATTCAGGTGTAACAGCAGCAACAGATATAAAGGTAGCCTTTACATTTTTAAACAGTGCTAAAATCTTTAGCATTTTTGGACGTTCTTCAATAATAGTTAGTAAGAGCTAAAGTGCATGCTCCATAGCTGCAGGTTGCAAACCCCTGTGGTAAGGTATTACCCCATCTGCATGTGTTCTTCGCACTGGCCATCAAAGTCAAAGGAACAATGTAAATCAACGTAACCAAGCAATACTGTTTGGAAACTCGTGTCTGGAACAATGGCTACAGAAAGAAAAAATCCTGATCTTTTTTAAATATGCCTACACCGTTTATATACTGCAATTAGGTCCAAACTTCTTTGTACTTCATTGATGTACAAAGAACAAAAAAAATTTTACTTTCCAAGTAAAATCATAAAAGTGTGCTGTGCTTTGGCCTTCTGCGACAGCCTGAAATTATTCTAGTACAACCACCTGCCTTCAGAAGACACCTAATATGAGTGAACCTGAATGTGTACTCATACTGGACAGAGCATAAAATGTTCCAACCAGACTGAATGGACTCAGAAGAATGGGCTTTGAAAAGACAAAAAGCTAATGTTTTCTGTCTCCACATACCACATACCCCTGAAGGACTGGATGTGTAACTGCAGTGAAAGGTGATTTTACAAAGTATTGACTCAGAGGGGCTGTATACAAATGCACACCACAGACGAAGAAAAAAAAAACTGTTTTAAAAGGTTACGAGTCAGAACATCAAGATCTGACTCTCTAAACAATGGTTAATGGTTTTACACGGCTCTTAGGATTGTGCTTCGGTCCTCACGTGGTACACGACACTGACGTGATGGCACCTGATCATAGCACTGCAATCAGAACGCAGGTTATTAGCATCAGACTCTAATGAAAGTGCAGCACCGCGCTGGCTGGCATTCAGAATAGCTACGTGGGGACAAGAAGAAAACAATGTGAACTTTCCCCAAGGCCTTTGGAGGCTCTGTTCAGTCCACGTATGAGTCACATCGCAGCTCACCTACACACAGGTGTACACACTCGCTATTAGCCCACACTGTGCAGGTGTTGCTGAGTTGGGTTAAGCCTGCAGAGAATGCCAAGGCTCACAACAAATAGAGTGCCAAAGCCTTAATTGTGTTGTGAGAGCTCCTGGGGCCTGACTCCAGCACCGGGCCTTTTTTCAATATGAGGTCAATGTGTCACAGCGGCAGTGTGGCACACTGACCTCCTGACCCTGCTGAGCAGCTGGGCCTAACCCAGATCCACTCTGTTCCCCGCCTGTGATTCAGCGCCAGCTCCAGTTGTGCCTTGGATTACAGCTTTTACATAAGACAAACAGGAATCTTCCTTTCAGAGGGAAGAATTTACTTTTATTTCAACATGTTTGACTGTATTTCCACTACTGGATAGCATTTACGTCAATCTGAAAAGATTTAAAAAAGAAATCACATAGTGGCCGCCAAGGGTATGGTATGTCCTGATCTGTTACCAAAGAGAAGAACTCAAAGACCTTGCTGTGTATTTGTTCCCTGTGGTACACTGTGTTCAGAGCCAATGAAAAGTATACCACATTAATAAAGAACATGCGAGAAGTCCTTTTTCCCTATTTGACGAATCAAATGCAACACAAGTGGAACATTTAAAGCCTTCACAGGGTTCTAATTCATAAAATGAACAACTGATTGAGAAAAAAAAACAACACAAAGAAAGAATTCATACCTTTTTGGCCACGTTACAACTCTGAGACGTCACTCCCTCTCCATTCATTTCCTATGAAGTTGCGCGGTGGGGCGACAATTGCTTGCCGAGCGACCTGTGAAACGTCGAGTTCATACACGTATGGGTGCAAACGCAGGCTAGTGACGTAAAACAAAATTGGAAAATATTGAACTTTTGTCCTGTTGTAGCTATCACGTCTAAGTTTGTTGGGTTCACTTCTGAGTGGTGGAAAACCTTTGCCTTTTCGTTGTCGTTCGTCGCTCCCCAGTGTGTCTAGTTCCTACGGTTTCCACTCCTGAGAAGCCACTTGTAAGCCAAAATGTTTGATTTGGTCTCTTTCTAACCACATCCCCTACTTCCAAATGACTCTTTTTACTTCAAATCTACGCACTACTTTGTGTTGGTGATTAAAAAGAATGGCAAACTGTGCCAAAAAGGTGGAGCAGCCTTCATATCCATTGTATATGAAGATTTTTGCTATAGAAATCGGGATCAGTTGTTTGACAGTTGACAAAGGAAAGGATTGGCCTGTGTGAGTTTGAGCAGCCCAAAGATGAAGTTAAAGCGCCAAGACCTGAGTTATTATGCAAGGCCGGTGTTTGCCTCAAAATGTATAATTTGATAAGACGAGTGACTCACACTTAAGAGCTTTCTACGAAATGGCTCCCAGACACTGTAAGTAGATGTTCATTATTCAGAGAATTTAAATGAGTGAAGCCCTAAAAGCAGCTTATTTATTTAAACACAGCACTTTTGCAAGACATAATTTTCCTAGGGAGCAGGTGGCCTGGAAGAAAAGAAAAAAAGTAAAACCTCCACTAGATGTGAATGTCCTTCAAGCTACAAAGATGCAGGCCTGATTAGTAGACCTGCAGCAACTGTTTGAAATCCTACATTTCCAAATCACAAAGGCTTAATTATGGCCTGAGGTTGTGTAACAGATGATGTATGGAGAATATTTGGTTGATGCAACAAAGACTGGAAAAAGGTGAAAAGGACATCCAGTTAAATCCAAATTTAATCACTTCAACTTTAACAAATTACAATATAGAACATGAATTCAGGTAAATATTATTCCAGAGGGAATTTTTACCCACTTTTTTTCTGTGTACAAACAGTTATTTGAAATTTTACAGGTTTTATGTAACACTCCGTCCACCTCCACCTGCCGATTCATGACTGACTTTTGAAAGGTTGAACTTTATGTCAAAAGCGAACATTTGACACCTGCAGATTGTAACTCCAAGACTATGACTCCTGATGGATGGCTTCAAGTTGAAAGCGACAGTGTTAACACACACACACAACCACACACACAACCACATACACACACAAAAAGTTGCCACAGAAAAACTAAGCTCAGAAACAGCAAGAACCGTATTTTCCGGACTATAGAGCGCACCATACTGTATAAGCCGCACCTACAAATTTTTTTTTTTAAAAACTGGAAACTTACATATATAAGCCGCGTCGGGGTATAAGCCATAGTATCTCCGCCGCTCTCTTGATAAAAGCTTCCAGGCAGAATTAAAAAGCAGAGAAATTGGCCGTGCAAATGATGTTTATAGATTACATAAGTAGTAGTTTTATCAATTGATGTTGTGTCAAAATAAAATCAGGAGTTTAATTAGAGGAGCTCTTAGTTGTTAAATGTTAATGAACTGCATTTCAGTCCAAATTTCACCCAATTCATTCGCAATCTGTCAGCAGAGACAAAGATATGTGAAGCAGCAGAGCGGCTCGCTTTAGAAACCTGTTTCTAAGCTTTCTTCTCATCTTTCTTTAGAGGCTCCGTTCTTACAACATGTTAAAAGCTTTATCATTAGTACATTTTATGTTACTGGTTGTGCAATGTGACCTAAATCTGCTATGACCTACTTCTGCACATCTGAGCTCACAGATATAACAGAGTTAAAATACCTTTAGGTAAGGAGAATACAATGAGTTTCTGCCACTAAGTAGGTAAGATACAGACACATTACAGGTGTTTGTCTGATGTACACTGAAATCTAATCATAAACATGGCAGTATACATGTAAATAATTGTCCTGCTGCATTTAGGGTTAAATTAGGGCGTGACAGCGATCTGCCTAATTCCTGTTGAGAGAGCTACAATAATTCAACCGGAAAGTTATAAAAGGATTACTGTGACCAAGTCACACCATTTTCTTTTACTGAAAAAACAAACCACTGAAATTGAAACCACTGAAAGTTATACAGTTTTTAAATCAATCTGTTGGGTCTTTTTATCACTGCGGGTGGTTGCGGTCAGTTTCAGGGCCTCGCTGTGAAAAACCACAGTTGGTAAATACAAAATGAGCGCGTCCAACTGGTTGTGATCACATCACACAGGGGAGCAGGAAGCTCCTGTTACAAACAAACACTAGCAGAGACCCTTACCTAATCGCCGATTAAAGTTTCAGCCAAGTTTTGAGGAAATTTTGCAGAAATGTTAGCTAAATATGTGCAGTGTAGTTCTTTTATTAATTTTTTTCTTAGGAAACAATCAAAGCCAAAACCACTCGAAAAGCAAAGTCAATCTTTGACCAGCCCCCATAATAATAATAATAATAATAATAATAATATCACACCTGATAGTCTCGGTTCGATTGGGGACCAAAATTGCAACATGTTACATTTTCAGCTGGTGAGAGACCCTTTGAGGAACCTGATCCAACTCCTCGCCTGTGATGGCACAGCACCAAGAACCACTGAAGGAGACAATGAGCGCAATTTCCTTCTTCACAAAATGTAAATAAAAATGGAGTGGTGTGAGATTTTATAAGCTGTAAGATCTCTCTTTTCTCTTCGGTAAAAGACCACAAGCCATTTCTACTGCTGGCGCTTGTTTTGGTTGTATTTACTCAGAATGCACTGCGCTTTTATGCGCTTACTTCTTTTGGAGCAGTTTCCGGTCCATTGTATCCACACATGCATTTGAACAGAGCCAGAGTTCACTTCAATCTAACTTTGTAGGCAGACCAGAGCTCACTTTTTTGGTCCACATCAGAGTTCACTTACGCATTCACAAAGAGTCCAGGGAACCAAAAATAGAATAAACTCAGTCCAAACGAAAAAAACAGCACGGTCAAGGCAGGGCTTGCCGTGAACAGTCCAGTGGGCAGTTCGACGGGCGTCGTCGGCGCAGGAGGCAGACCCCTCGGGGAAGGTCCGGCGGGCGATGAACCAGCTCGGGTCTAGGACACCGGCAGACCACTGGAGGCGGGTCCGGGGGGGTCGGCGGAGCAGTCCGGGCCTCAGATGGCGGACTGGAGGTTGCAGGAAACCCGGCAGAGGGCTTGATGGGGGCCCTGGGAGGCGGAGACTCGGAAGAAGCACTGGGAGAAGGAGACTCGTAGGGAGAACTGGGAGAAGGGGGCAACTAGGAGTCACTAGGTGGCCCACTCATTAGGGCTAAGAACCCACTCACTGGGGCAGATTACACCACCAGCCGTGCCGCCTGTAAGGCCAGGTGCCAACCTGGCTGCCTGGAACCCCATGACCATTGGGACTGTGGCTGGAGGCGGGCTGGCAGAGGCGGCTGAAGGAGGTGCTGGTCTCGGAGATGGCGGAGACAATGCTGCAGCGACAACGAGGGGAGCTGAGTCGGCAGAGGCGAGAGGCGTAGTGTCTGTAGCACTGGCGGCGAGAGGCGCAGGAGATGTGACTGGAGCTTTGGCTGGAGGTGGTGCTGGTCCCGGAGACGACGGAGAGGCTGGAGCTGGGGTGGTGGAGCGGAAGAAAGGAATATCCGATTATGGAGGCAGAGGGTCGCTGGCCATGACAGCTAAAGCTGTCTGGCGTTCCCACTCTGCCTCCTGCTGCAGCTCCACCAACTCCATGGACGGGAGATGGGTGGATCAGTCCTTCAGCACCAGGAGAAGCTTTATGGCGACCCCGAGGCATCTGTACGCGAAATACGGTTCTGCTACGGTCTCTACAAAGTCTTTTATGGTTGATTTTAGTTCATTTAAACGAGCAGGGTCCATGTTGATGTTATTTCCTTTTGGCGTACCTCACCGTAGTCACTTGTGGTCGGGTCCCTCTGTCACAATATGCGGTGTGGGGTGGTGAGGCAGACGCTGAGGACCCAGGTTGAAATGAAGAAATGAAGATTTTAATGATGAATTCCAGAAATATAAAGTCCAATAATTCAGGCAGCACAGAGAGAGAATGGAAAGCGAAGGCTCCTCAACTGGTAGCAACTGGAAAACACGATAGACAAAACAAACAAGACCATCTGACTAGACACGACTAGAGGTAAGACCAGACAGTTTTGACAAGGACCCAACAGAGAACAAGAAACTCAGGTGGGTATAAATACACAGAGGGTAATCAGGGAACGAGACACACCTGGGAACAATCAAGGGGTAGACAGGACAACACGGAGACTCAATTAACTGAAAATGACACACAAAAACCTAACTTAACACAGAGAAAAACCAAATCCTTACACCTAATGGGGGTACTCAAGAGGAATCTTTCTCTAATACTAAAATCCCCTCAGTTGAGTCCTTCTGATGCTTAGAGCAGCGACTCTGACCTCCCCATTGCCGACCTCCCCATGAAGCTCCTCTCCCTATCTCTTAGGCTGAGAAGAAGCCACGGACTCACCTAGTAGTAAACTAACAAATGTTTGTCTGCTGATTCTTCAGGGTTAAGACACCTGCCCTAATCAACACAAAATGGGTCAGCGAACACAAAACTGACCTTCTTCCATAAACATGTCAGTCACCAAACCTAATCCTAAAGAGCACAAGTAGAGCCAAGAGGCTGGATGGCTGCAACCTTGAAAAGGGTTGTAGGATAACATGAAGGTAGACCCCCATTGGCTGCTGAAAGTATTGACAGTAAGGATATCAAGTCTGGTTCCAATGGTGATTTTGAAATTTTCTATATATTAATAAATATGTACAGTACCTATATATTTCTTGACAAGGGATTTATCTCTTCTGGATAAATATTCTCAAATTTCAAAAAGGCTCAAAGATCCATTTATAACTGTCATGTGTGAACATGTTTCATCACTTCTTCAAGTCTTTGGTTGTATAACTCTTATTATGTCCATTTACGCCCATGCATACTCTGTTTCTGCACAATGTAGAAAAAAGGAGCAATTAGAGTAATGTGCAAGGCCAAAAGCTCTCCAGCTCCATTCTCTCTCCTCATTGGCTCATTGTAGATAATGGTGGGCTGACTCAGCGGACTGCGAGTAATCACTAAGAGGTACATCAAATGACCACTTTTGAATGAATCGGCTCTTAAAAGGGGGTGAAACTGGGTTTAAAAGAACTTGGCAAATTACTGTCATGTCAGCCAGCGACCCCAATGGAAAAGAAAATATCAGTTCAAGAGCTCATTAAATAATTCGCATGTAATTATGACTCAGTAAGAGGCGAGTTACGAATCATATGAGAATAATCAAACCACAGCACACCTTCTTAACCTCACGTTAGGCTTGATTTTTTCTGAAATCTTCTCCCCTCTCATCAGTGTTTAAGCACATTATTTCTGCTCTCTTTTATTAATTAGCAATGGGAGTACGGTATACACAGCATGTGTGCTAAATTTAAGAACCGGAACAATTAATGCCTTACATGTGGAGTGGTTTATTTTGCCTTCATGACTGTCTAAGTTAGGAAGTTGTTAGCAATTTTGTGTGATTTGCTCACTAGCTGACTTGTACTGTACTTGAAAAGTAGTTGCTGTTCAACAAAAGGCCTCAAATTGCAATTGACATCTTAATGTCTGTGAACATTTAAACATCCGGTAAAGGTCTGCTCAGATACAGTATTTGGTAAGAAAATCTAAAACTATTCTACGCAAGCAAATAGAACTGCTAATGACTACGCTCGTGCTTGTAATTTCAATGGCTGAGATGCAAAAAGACTCCCAAAGAAAGAGTGATGGAAGAGAAGGACAGTATTCAGTAACCGATATTGTCATCTCAATATTCTGAATGGTATTGCAATAAAATGTTCCCCAGTATAGTTCAGCTCTACTAAAAAAGGGTTAAAAAAAAGCCATTCCTAAGGATTTGAGACTCCATAGAAAGCTAAGCCAATAGCTAAATAAAGGTTCTGGCCTAGTCAAAGTACATCAATTGGATATTTTTTTCCCCTCATTAGTAAAATCAGAATTTCAAAACTCCATTTCATGTTTGCAGTCATACTTTTTGCAGCCCTTTGTTTAATGTATTGAAGGTATTAAATGAAAAAAAGATTTTTTTTAAAAAGAGTTATTTAAACGACGCTCTAATCATATTATCCTAAACATGAATCCATAAATCCAGAATCAGTCTTGGGATTTAAAAAAAGTTCAAATTTTTATAATATTTGCAAAAGATTGTGGAAACAAAAAAATTTAATAAAATAAAAAAAAGAGCCGGTAAGGGTAGTTTAGCAACTCTGAATCGTCATGAGGTCGGATTTATCAAATGTATTTTTCACAGACTGCCTTGAGTCAAAATGCTGCCAAACCAGAAGTAAACCATGTTCATCTGTTTCCCCACTATAATGCAACGTCTACAGCCCTATAACTATAACTTACTATAGTTAAAAACAAAAACAATGACTCGACTCGGTTGGTCGTGTTTTGTCAAACCAAAGAAAGAAAATCACGAGTCTTATGACTGCTACCACTTGTAAAAAGTATTTTTACGTAGAGTAAAAATATTGCCGTTTGATTTCTGGTAGGAAAGGTCAGGGGTTTTTAAAAGCCGAGTCGTTTATCACAGAGAGAGCCTGCTCAGCACCAGCAATTTTCAATCAGCAGGATTTCGTTTCGAAAGGCTTTTTTGTCTCGATTTGCCTCAGATCTAAACTGGCTCCTTTAAAAAAAGGACAATAAGTACACACAGAGGCATGCACATTCAAACAGAATAGACAAACTCCTATATAATCCTACCTTTACAGGCATTTTCACTTTAATATGTGCAATGCCTACAGAAGTTTCCACATTTTGCCATTTTACAACCACAAATTTAAAAGTAATTTATGGAACTTATGGGATAGAAACACAGCATCTGATAAATCATGGTGGTTGTCCATTTGGAAGGTGAAACTCCTAGCCGCAAGGCTACTGGCTATCTCATTTTTAATGTTTCTGTATCTTTTTAATGTCTTGTGTTTTAAGGTAATTTAAGATAAATTAAGTGGTTGAATTAATAAAATTGGCAGTTATAATCATTTATTAAGGGGAATTGGACGTATTCGCTGATTTCAGCTATTATTCACTGCTGAGGGTTTCCATTACTTTTTTCTATTCATACACAGTTTACACTAATTTCATATTAAGTTGAAAAAAAGATGTTGAAGTTTGTAACATGGCAAAATGTAGAAAGGCTCAAGTTTGTCAAAAGTTTTTCCAGAGGACATGTACTGATTTACTGGGTAGAAAGAGAAAACTCAACAACAACATGCTATAATATTTAGATAACACTTGCTACTAACTTGACTAAAGATTAGGGCGATGGTTAGGAGGCTTCCTCCTGTCAAATCATCATGGTTAAATCCTAAAGTAACAGAGCAGACATACAAAAAGCATGCAACAGCCATTTTAAGAAGAGCTTGATACCAACTACGATTGTAACAAATGATTGGTGTGAAGGGCATAAATAGCTTTTGACATGCACTTTTCAGTAAAATATAAATAAAAAATGATAATGTTACATTGTTACATATTTTATTTAAAAATTTGTGGATGTTTTATTTTTTCTATATGATTGTATTTCATAAAAGTATGATCGACTGAAGAAGGATTGTATCATTGAAATATATTTTTATACTACTTGGGTGGAGGTTTTATTTAATTTTTTAAAAATACATTTAATTCTGTACAGTATAGTATGCACTTGTTAAATATAAGCTGTGCTCATCACAAGTTGGTGAATTTGTGAAAACATTACTGTTCTTCTGTCTTACCTATTTTTTCTACAAAACAATGTTTGTATATAGAAGAAATGTCATTAGCATGAGATTGGGATTGTACTGTAACACAGTTCTGATTTCTTTTATTTTATTTTTTGCTACTTATTATAAACGGCTACGTACATTAGAACTTTCTCCTT
Organism: Xiphophorus hellerii; assembly: GCF_003331165.1. Classification (NCBI taxonomy): domain Eukaryota; kingdom Metazoa; phylum Chordata; class Actinopteri; order Cyprinodontiformes; family Poeciliidae; genus Xiphophorus; species Xiphophorus hellerii. The sequence goes on from NC_045681.1 coordinate 20,962,577, forward strand.
AAGCTTCAACATCGACAACAAATTCTTACCACATTCCAGAAGAGAGGGTTGAATATGATGGCAATCACTGCGATGGAAAGGTTTGGGTCATGAAAGTTAACGTGTCTTGTGAATTCTTCAATCGGCATCAAGTCCATCTGAAAAAGCAAAACACAAATAACGAAATCATAAAAAGGGACCAAACATTTTTTTCTTTTGTAACCATGGAACAAATGGGTAGATGTAGCTTAATGCCGTTGCTAGAAACGGCACTAAGCAGCTGGTAGAAGCTGGTAATGCCAGCTGCTAAAAACCTCGGTGGCCATTTACTTCATGCCATGATTTTTCCCCATTGCACTTTATTAATTCAAGGCAACGTTTATTTGTGTAGCCCCGTTTACACACAAGGCTCTTCAATTTGCCTTGCATAAAGGAAGAGGATGTGGAACAGGACACATATTACAGTTTTGGGACAGTACAAGTACATTTTCTTCCATTACAAAAGCCTAATGGAACCTTAACAGATGTACAAAGCTACAATTTAACTTAAAAGGATAAGATAAACCTGCCAATTTTTACCTGCTGACAGTTGCTTTTGCTTAATGAATATATTTTTCCCTAAAGCCCTTGATTCATTAGTTAACTTCATTAAAGATGAATTTGATTGCTACATGTTTTAAAGAGAAAAATTAATGCTAACCCACTGAGTAATGTTAAGGCAAAATACTTTCCACCCGTCTGGTTTAGACTTTCCATCTGATGCCTCGTTTCCACTAAGCAGTATGGCACAGGTCAGTGACCTACATGGACCTACAACTGAAGGTCCATGCAGGACAATGGCATGGTATGTTTATTCATATTCTCAGTTAATACAACAAATGTTCATTCAGTGACAATATCTCAGTCTTGGCCTTTAACTAGCAATCTTGCCTTGGCCCAGCAAGGATAAGTGGGTATGGACCACTGGATGGAAGCTTGAAAGGCATAAATGCTCTGAATTTAAAGTTGGATTTTCTAAATCAAACTCATTTGCAACATTTTGCTGCAATAGGCCAAGAAGAAAAGAGGAAGAAATTATTTCTGTATCGTTTAAAATGACCTATAATAATAGGGTGATCAAATTAGCTCGTCTAACTAATGAGAGTCGGGGCTACATAAAGGATGATCTACTGTTGAGACAAAGTGAGAACAAAAACATAAAGTGCTTCAGGTTGAGTGTAGGTGCTTAGGCTCCAGGGTGAATCATGTTTTACTGCACAATGTCGGGGAAAGAAGAGCAGCACCATCAAAGCTACTGCAAGCTCAACAAGGACTTGTAATTTCTCCCTGGCATGACTGAATACAAAAAAGGAACTGATGAGTTAAAAGTCACCAGGATGTTTACTTAAAGGGGGAAAAACTGAACTGATTGGGGTTTCTTCTTTGATTCTGAGTTTGTGGGGAATGTCACTGAAATTAGCGGTAAAAGCTACATAACAAAAAGCTCTATGATGACATCAAGTAAAATCTGTGATTTTGCCTGATTTAACATGCAGCAAGTAGAAAAGTAAATGAGAAAAAAAAACCTGAAATACTTTAAAGCTCAAGTAAATAATCGCAATTGTCCAATTAATCAAGCTAAAAAATAACCTTGCAGGGCAAAAAGTTATGCTAAATAGTTTAGTCTTATCAATAACTAACAGTTTGACATAAATGCCCCTTTTTCTAATACAGTTTCAATGTTGTCAAGTAAAATGAAGCCAATACAAAGCCATTCTGAGGCAAAGATGTAGTAAGAAGCTCCTTAGGATCCACGCCACCAGATGGGACCCAAGGGCACTAAAACTGCCAAAGATGTAAAATTTACATGTATATTTTTGCATTAGTAAAAAAAAAATCTGGTGCAGCTGGAGCTGTCTGTTTGATCATTTCAAACTCCTAATAAAGCAAACCGACATTTTTAACTCTAAGCTCAATTTAGACAAAAACTAAAAAAATTACTTTAAATGATTCATATTATTAACATTAGAAAAGGTAGAAATAGCTACATTTGATAGTCATATTTCCAATTTACTGGTCTTTTTAGACAATAAGTGTTTTAATCTCTTTATCATGACCCAGGGTCACTGGATAAATAGTCGTTTTCAAGGTCTGAAATTCTTCAATGTTACTTCTTGGCCATTTTTGCATAAAACCTTCAGTACAGGCCTAATAACGCTTGAGCAGTGTTCTCTCAGACAACAGTTCAGGGAAGAGAAAACAGAACATTAAAAAGAGCAAAACATATAAAATATACAAGCACTTTCGAAGAACAGTAGAATGTGATAACTGCACATATTGCCCAGATAGAATATTGCACATTTTACAGAAGGGTGAAACCTGCTTCACAAATGGTGATATGTCACATTAAATATAACAATGTGGGAGTATCATTATTGCACATGTTTGAAATGAGTGTGAAAGCGGCCAAGCTTGTTTTCAGAATCATGCTTTTATTTTGGAAAGGGCCTCCCACCCGCTGTGTTCCGGTCAGACAACACTGAAGGCAGTGCCGCGTCTCAGCCTAGCTGCCTAGCTTTACCTTGGAATAGTCGACGTTGTTCAGACCTCCGCAGCAGTCGAGCGGGACCAGCTGGTTGCTCTGTTCGGCAGCAGGTCGTGTTTCCCGCTCAGCAGCAGCAGCAGCGCCGCTGTCGCTCATTCACTGTCCCGGATACGTGGCAGAAAGATAACAAATGTTGCTCAATAAATAGGGGAAGGGTCCAATGTAAGCTGTAAGAACAGGCTCGTGGCCTAGCTGTTACGCTATTCATGTCTAAATAACCTCTAACCCCGCTCGGTGCATTCTGGGTAATGTGGTTCAAATTTATTTTCGTTTTTTTTTTTCTTAATGCGTTATATATATGCATATGGTCCGATTAAAGCCTGTTTCTTTTTGTACATATTATTGATATTTATTGTAAATTCGAAGAAAACTGAAGAATTCAGGTTGCATTAGGAAACAATGAAAAACTGAAGAAAAATACTTAAAAAAAAATATTTCGGAAAATGGAATAAATCTCATCTATTTCTGGTGAGGAGTAAATTTGGAGACTTTTAAATATTTTCCCACTTAAAGTAGTACATGCATATGTAGCAGACACACGTCATCTGAACTACGGAAGAGGATTAGGGCCACTGAAAAAAAAAATTTATGGCCCAGAAAAAAAAAAAAATCTCTGAATTTTCATGTAAAAAAAAAAAAAAAAAAAATTCAGTGTCCCAAAAAAAAAAAAAAAAAATTCAGTGTCCCGAAAAAAAAAAAAAAAAAAAAACATTTTCAGTGTCCCGAAAAAAAAAAAAAAAATTTCAGTGTCCCAGGAAAAAAAAATAAAAAAATTCAGAAACCACAATTCTGACTTTTTGCTAATAAAATGTTACTTTACCCAATACTTTCCTGGTATGGTTTTCAATATGTTGATTAAGCTCATTTTCTATTTGAGCAGGTCTAAAAGCTATAGTCTAAATGCATTAAAAGACAGTTATCCCTGATAATTACTAAAAATATATAAACTGTTGCATTTGAAGGAAGTCACAAAAACGCTCTAAAAATGTTCTCATGTTTTTTGGAATTTAGAAAATACAATTTTGCTAATTCTAACTAACTTAAAACAAGAAACGTTGGGGTGGTGCGGTGGAAAAGCACAACCCATGTATGGAGGCCTCAGTCCTGAATGTGGACATCACAGGTTCAAGCCCCGGACTGATGACCTGTGCTGTGCAGCTTCATTACTGGCTTTCCTGTCTGATCACTCTCAAAGGAAGAGCAAAAAAAACCTTAAAAAGCAGGAAAAGTTTTGTCTTATAACGTCAGACAGTGAGAAAAAAATTGCACATGACTTTTTTTATTATTTATTTTTTTATTATATATTTTTTTTTACATTAATCAACTGCTCATAAATATCTGGTATCAACTCTACTATGCAAACTCTTGGTAAACAAAACAATGAAGTTCGTTTGTATTTCACAAAGAACTGGTTTTCATGTGTTCAATTTATGACGTAATTCTTGCTGTACTGCCATTTTGTTCACATCTCAACCATACATTGTCAATATCTTTAGTTTAACAGAACAGCATTGTGTTTGAAAAAAAAATATATTTTTCATTAATCATAATGCATACCCATTTAAAAGGATTGATATTTGGTACATAACTGATCATCATAGAACAATAATTAACTTTGCATCAGCGTTGTTTCTTCAAATGACAGTGTGAAAGCAAAACAAACTATGGATTGGGAAATGAAAACATGTCAACAAAACTGTATGTTTTACTTTTATCAGCACAGTAACAGCTTGAAGACTAATGTCAGGTCAAATCAGAACTCTACAATAAAATTATGACAGCAATAAACTTTCATGTTCTGGCAGAATGATGTCGAAAATGTTATGTTTGCTTGCACACAATATGTCTTTAATTAAATGCAGTGCAGGAAGTCCTGTTTAGAGGGCACCTATCAGACATTGCAAAAACTATCAAATGGCATGATCGAGATAAACAGCAACACTTTTTAAATTATCTATATGCGCACTGAAAGTGGCTAAATACTTTGAAGAAGAGCTTTTATTATTTCTAGTAAACATACCAGCAGATTTGCTTTTAATACTTTTTAAAACAAAAACATTACAGTGAACCAGTGACCACTTCTACCTGAATAAGATTAAGAAAGCAGAATTGGATGAGGCTTTTATCCAAAAAGTCTCCTGTAAAGTGACCATCATCCAGAAAGGTTTGAAATAAGTTCATCCAAAACTGTGCACTCTGTTTGCGGAGGGTCGACCACCAGCCTTCTATGCGCTGGTTGGATGTACTTCTTCCGTAAAGGAAACTTTTGTCCCCTGCAAAACTGTCTGTGTGGTTTTGCCGCAGAAATATCTGCATTTGTTCAATACAAATGTTTTCTGTGCCTCTGTCGGCACGTATCCTCTCTGGACATCCGTTGACGCATGAAACTGTTTTCAAATAGTAACTTGCTATCAATTTGGGGTCATTGTTCGTGGTACAAGCCTCCATCCATAAAACATGTCAGCTAAAACCATCTATACAGCCACTGATAGCAATGCCATAAGGTTTTAGTTTATCGTAGCCAGAGTGCATTTGGTCCTCTGCAATTGTACTGACGTCTTCTCAACCGTCGTGCTCGTCTCAGTTCCACACCTTCTGGGTCAAACAATTTGATCAAATGTCTCACAGTGTCTTGTGACACCACAATCCATGTTGAACCGCACGAAGATGTAGCCACCGATAACCTTGCATTTGTCCATTAGTCAATATTTGTTGTTGGATAAAGGCCAGCACTTCTTCAAGGTTGGACTGATTCTTTCTTCTAAACAGCCCAAGTCTTCTGCAAATTCTTTTTAGAGTTCGATTACTTAATATAGTATGATGACTGTGCGCTAAAATATGAAGGATTTCTTTGTTACTTAAAGACAGTCTGAAGTAAAGCCTAATGATATCATCCAAATCTGACATTTTCTAGCTTCTTTCACTTTAAGAATGGAACAGTCTTTAGCAGAAGACCTGTTTTGGACAGTTTTTTGCTTTAGCAGAAGTTTAAAACAGCAATTCCGTCTCCATAATTTTCCAGCGTTGCTGCGACATCACAGTCAATCTGCACACAAACAGATGAGAAAGGACAATTATTTACTGTGCACATCAACGTTAAAGTTACCTTTTAGATTGTACCCTTAGGTCCCTGCTTAAAACGATTTACTGTTTTGGGGAGAATTACAATAACAGCAGCAGTAAATGTTCAATTCTCTATTTTACTGAAAAAGGAAGAACTGGATTGGTTAGCATGTAAGTATAAAAACACAGATTCATAAATATACAGTCTGTTTAAGGTAAAAGGTATCATGCATCAAAACACACAAGGAAATATTGTTAACAGTTCAATTTTTATTACAAAAATTAAACATCACATTAACTTTGATTTAGTTAAACAAAGCCTACCATTTCCACACCTGTGCGATAAATGTGCTGATAGTTTAGTTCAGCGATTGAGATGTAATTTCTGTCCTGAACTGACACATCACAGTGCAAGAAAATGATTTTGTGATTCTCATAATGTAACTTTTTCCAACGCAGTAACACAAACATATGATATACATAAGATAAAATATCACAGATATGCACATTAGTTGGTGTTGGTGAAGAGATCCTACGATCAGATCTACAGCCAGCCGCAGATCGGTGCAAGTCATACATTTTCCTTTTAAATATTTGCATATATAAACGTTTATGTGACTTTATACTATAGTTTCTGTCCTCCACTGAACTAAAGGTTACACAATTTAACACAGCGGGCATCTTATTTAGAAGGTGGCTGACATTCAGCTAGCCTTAGTTTCATTGTAAAACATTCAAACAGAACAATAAAATAAAGGCACCAAACATTTACGGGACAATTCCAGCAATCACCAGCTGTTACATCCTTTATTCATCTGTGTGATTTAACATTGTAAATCAGCTTATTGCTATAACCGCGTGAGCTAACAAACATGCTAACTACTAGCCGTAACCGTTGGGCTTTAGACACCAAACTATCTCATTTGATTTACTCACCTTTTGCTCTTCCATTAGTGCAATAGAAGCTTCGGGGACTCCTTGGCACGTAAGAAGTTACTTAAATCAGACATCTTTCTCCAAAACGTCAGCTGTCCGCCACAACTCGCGTCTGTCTGTGGTTCTGAAGGTGGTTGCTTGCTGGCGCCCATCAGTCAGAATTGTGGTTTCTGAATTTTTTTTTTTTTTTTTTTTTTTTGGGACACTGAATTTTTTTTTTTTTTTTTTTTTTTTCTGGGACACTGAAATTTTTTTTTTTTTTTTTTTTTCGGGACACTGAATTTTTTTTTTTTCTTTTCTTTCTGGGACACTGAAATTTTTTTTTTTTTTTTTTTCGGGACACTGAAATTTTTTTTTGTTTGTTTTACATGAGAATTCAGAGATTTTTTTTTTTTCTGGGCCATAATTTTTTTTTTTTTCAGTGGCCCTAATCCTCTTCCGTATCTGAACAGTGTTCCTTACCCTTTTAAAGAATCTTTGGCCTCAGATATTTTGCGACTGTTAAACCACAGCAAGACTGAAGGAGCTGTCTGAGGCCTTCAAAAATAAGATTGTTGCAGCAACTGTGAAGCATAAAGTTGGACATTTGGTGATGCAGACCATCTTCTGTGAATTCTACAGTGCATCCAGGGGTGGAAGTTAAACATTTTCTCCACCAGCCACAGGAAGTATACTTAAGTTATATAGTTAACCTTTGCTTTGGATTAAGATGCATCGTCCGAAGTAAATGTGTCACTGTAGACGGAAAATGTTTTATAGTCTCAACCTTCCAGGTCTGAGTCTGTTTTGTTGTTTTCATGACGATGATGATGTGGAGTCACGTCCTACATTTACATTTTCTCTCCTCATTTCTCCATCTTACTCATCCTATTTTTTCTCATCCACTTTTCATGGTTTACCTTCCCATTGCCATAATTTGTCTTTCCATCTGTTACCTCACTCCTTTTTCCATCTTTAATGGCATTATTTTTCCTCTCAATTTCCACTTATTTTTCTTCTAACGCTTCATTTAAATCATTCCACGTTTTTTCCCCCCCCAATAAAAATTTATTTGATGCCTCTTTGTCTTTTCCTCGCTGATTATTTCCTGTCTATCACATTAATTGCACACTTGTTGTCAACTGATATTTTGCTTCAACCTTCCCCCTCTGTTACCCCCTACCATTTGTTTGGAGCGAGTCGGATGAGTAGAAGACGCCTCATGTGGAGGCAGGAACAGTGGCAGACTCTGAAACCCTCCTTACATTGTGACCCAGCATAATGTTTGTTCATCAGGGCATCTGATCTGTAAAAAAAAGATAACAAAAAAAAAAAACTAAACAAGGATCACATGAAGATTATGAACGTATTTGGAGATTTGGTCTCCTTTCTGTCTTTGGTTCAGCTTGGATGCAAACACATCGGCGACAACAACAACATAAAGAGACATTTTTCCAGTCTTAAACCTGAACGATGCGTCACTGAGAGCAGATGAGCTTTCGACTTCAAAGGACAAACATTAGTCATGGTGATTACATAATTAAATGCGAGGGGAAACTATTGAATAAAGAAGAAAAATATGCCTACAATATCTCTTTCCTATAACATCTGAAGTGACCTTACGTAGGCCGTCTTTATGCCACTTGATGCCATCAGTGGTGCCCAGAAGAAATTTTCAGAGCAACCCAGGGCCGGCCAAAACCGTTTTTGGGGCCCTATGCAGATTTTAAATCCAGGGGGGCCCCCCCATACCAACATGTCAACATTGGATGTTTCATAATAATGGCTACTGATTTTAACCTTACAAGAGTGGCAAACTAGTAAATATGCTTCAATTAATTTGCATGTTGAAAGGCAAGATTGGTATTTAAGTGTGGCATATTCATTTATTTCAGGGGTGTCAAACTCCAGTCCTCGAGGGCCGCTGTCCTGCAACTTTTAGATGTGCCTCTGCTGCACCACACCTGAATAGGATAATTAGGTCATTAATGCTCTGGAGAACTGATCTACACAAAGAGGAGGTAATTAAGCCATTTCATTTCAGTGTTTTGTACCTGTGGCACATCTAAAAACTGCAGGACAGCGGCCCTTGAGGACTGGAGTTTGACACCTGTGATTTATTTGAAAGTAACATCTGCAGACAAACCCTAAATTTACAGTTAACAAATTTCATATCTTTTTTAAATTTGGAAGAGATGTGTAAAATGTCCAAAACATCCAGTCTATCACCCTTTGCACATGATAGAGGAGTTCAAGACATACAAAATACTGTGGAGAATTTATCCGTTCTCCATGCTAAGTTCTTGATGTATGAAGTTGAGGTCGGTGAGATGAATTTAAGAATTCCATTTATTAATACCAACATACAGCTGGTCCATTCCTCATGCTACCTTTAGGAGCTAGCAGGACAAAATGGCACCCAAGAACAGTTTGTGATCTCCTTCGTCAGCCTCTATCTAAGCTATGCCCTAAAGAGGGCGTTCCCTACTGTGTCATATCCTCTAACCTTAGCTTTGAGGGTGTTTCCTAACATGTCATTTCCTTCAGCTTTAGCTTTGCAACTAGCTAAAAGAGATAGAGGAAAAAAAAAAAAAAATTATTTATTCTCAACAATACATACCTTAAGTATTTTAGGGTGTACTTATTTTATCTTACAAACGGTTCCTTCTTGGCTTCTGCACTAAGTGTAGTATAAGTCGCTTGGAAATGTTGTATCTATTTTGTAAAATATTTTACAAAGTATATAGACAGGTTTAAAGGCATGAAGGGGTTTTTGTTTGTTTTTGCTATAGCTATGTGCATGAATGTGTAGGTGTGAACAAACACTAAATGACTGGATGGTTTTATTTTGCTAAATTAATTAGAAAGTACAATTTCCCACACGTTTTCCTTTTGCTTTCAAGCATCCAGCATCTTGAGGAGAGGGAAGTGTCTCCATAGTATAGAGTTAAATGACAATGTTACTATTGGGTCTTTGACAAAATGCTATGGCTTCAATGTAGACGTGTACGCTACACTGTTAGAAACATTGTAAAATGACAGACCCACCAATGGATGAGTGAATTCACTACATTAGAATTTAAAAACAGCCTTTATTGTCCCACGGAGGGGAAATTCAACAGAAGGATCAGGTATGAAGGTTCACACAAAAATAACATAAAAATATATTAAAACCAATTATAACAATAGCAATGATAATAATACAAGTACCAGACTAAAACAGAGAATAATGTGGAGTTATCACAAACTTATCGGACTGTGTTGCATATCCAAAGAGTCGGATCACTGGTCCAAAAAATGTACATAAACCCAATAACATTTTATGATAACTTGAAACATGGCTAGTGAATGGTGGCAAAAATAAATAAAGAAATTGGCCACTGCGTCTTGAGCGCACATCAACTTAAAAACGTTAAGTAAAATCACAGCAATTTACGTCAACTCAATTATTTCTAGTGACGTGATTCTACACTGGATAAATGATGGTTTGAAAATAAAAAAGTGAAGAGTCTCTTTTTTACACAATTTTAGCCATAGGGGATCAATGTGTCCACATTTGTGCAACAGTTATAAAGAAATAATAAAAGAGTGAAATGTTTTTAACAATTCACTCCGGAAAGTAGTTGAGCTGGAAATAACTGGTTTCTATAGTTATGCATTGTTTTCCTTTTTAAGCTGTTTATGTTTCTGCAAGGAGCCAACAATAGAAAAAATGACAGCTGCCATCATTTCTCCACCATAGTAGTTTCTATCCTCTAGTACATCTTAGTGAGGTCATTCATCCATGCAGCCATATTTAGCTGCATAAATCTATTTTCTTCCTCCTTATCCAATCATCCACCCGGTTACAGAACTACCAATAAGACATTCATGTGTTTCATAATTCACTCACACATCCACAGTTATAAATCATGACTAGTTTTTTGTTTTTTTCCCCCTACTGATCGGTCTGCTGGGCGACGTCCTGCCCGATCGCACCGGCGCAGGCGATCAGATAACGCAGGACAGGAAATTGGCCAGTGCTGTAAATCTGAAGCAAACAAAACCAATAATCGTCCAACTCTGCGTCCCAGTCATTCCTACTACTGCTGTCGTCAGCGCCAGCGGGTCAGTACTGTACACCTCGTCCATTCATTTGTTGCAATCATGTGCTGAACTGACTGTAATCTACGCATCGGCCTTCCCCGTCTTCCCCCTCTTGACTTGCACACGCAGACTAACAGTTACACCAGGCAACACGATGTCCTGATGCTCAGGAGGACGGGCATCACGGGCGTCAGCGGAGTCCTGACGTTGTTGTGCCGGTACATGTACACGACCTTGTACCCTGCAGGTAACCAAACAGACGGAATAGAATCAGGTTTGAGCTGGTATGGCCCCGTCGTACTATGATAAAATATATTAAAAGTGCGTAATTAGGTCTGCGATAAGGGGCAGGACTGGGGCAGGACAGCAGCAGTGACGAGATTCTCATAAACGAGGACGCTAATGATTATAAGAATGATGCAGGATTGGAGCTCCAGTTTTGTTTTGTTTTTTTTAGAGCAAAACAAAGTTGCAAATACTGGAAAAGCAACAAATCCAGTCAATAAATAACTACTTACGCACACAGGTGAACTGTGCAAGAGAAAGGACTTGAATTGGAAGAACGGTTTATTTGAGTACAATTGGTGAATTAATAAGGACAGTCAAAGACAAGCAGGTGAACATCCCCTCATTTTCAGTCCTGTTTACTCTGATACCCGGTAATAAAATTCAGACAAAAGACTGTTTTCAGAACTCAATAAATGAATAATAAACCTGTATGTAATTAAGGGTGCATTACTGCTGCTGGTTCTATGAATACTGTACAGAACTTTGGTGCAGTTAATAGCTGTTTCTAAAGCACGTTATGAATTAAATTGATATTGACCAGCCCTGTTTACTTCACATTAATCAAAGCATGTCTAAAGTCCATGTTTGTTTGGAAAGGTGCAAATGCGTGGTCCAACTCTGACGCAGACCAAAAAAAAAAGCAAACTCTAGTCCGCCAAAAAAACTTTGGCCTTGGTTCGGCTGAAGTGAATTTTGGCACGGTTTGAACGTATATGTGAACGTCGAGCAGGAAGCGGACTACAGTGGAGGGCATTGTGGGTAAATACAACTAAAACAAACATGCAATTCTAGAGCTAGCAGCAAAAATGAATCATCATAAAGAGAAACGACCACTAAAATTCATACTACTGTAGGGATGTGTGTTTTTGTGTTTAGTTCCTGTGTTGTTGCGATTTTCCCATTGATTGGCCCCATCTGTCCCTTGTCTCATTTTACTACTACCACTACAATTAAATATGGAATGTGTTCTTGAAGTTTTCACCAGCCTAAAAGGCTCGGCTAATTTTGTCTACAGTCACACCTCTTCCTATCTTCTGTTCCCGCCTAAGAGTTTCCCTCTTCGCCCCCCGTCCGGCCATTAAGGCGCAAATGAGGCGCGTGACGACTAAACGCCGCGTGTAAACACTGGGTTGCCATGGTAGCGGATCGATACTGGTGATGGTTCCCGCGTGAGCGTCGCTGCAGGTTGATGGGAAACGGCATGCTCGTGCAGATCATTAACTGTGCCACAAAGATGGAAAGAAAAAAAAGCGAGAGAGAGAAAGAGAAAGAGAGAGAGATGCCAGTGTGAAGAAGAAGCCACTTCTTAATTACTAGCAGTAACTTAATATAGCTTTCTGCCGAAGGTTTAATCGAAGGAAATGTAATTGTGAATGATCTATAAATAGATCCCGGAGAGAAGTTGTCACCAGTCCTTGTTATGCCGTGACACTGGCTTTGAGTTTGACCTTTGACACCGACAGTTCCCATTAAAAATATTACACAGCGGCCTACTTTAGCGACATATCAGTGAATAAATACCCCCCTATTAAAAGTGAGATTGACAGAGGAGGAAGCTCGTTGGCTCTGCCCTTTCCCCACATCATCACCGGGAAACATGCGTCACCTCTCGGCGGGAGGCTCTTTTTAGACGAGGTTGACACGCTTTTCTAATTTAATTATGATGCTGTCAGAGGAGAAAGGGGGTAAAGCGGGCTTTAATTTTGACAGACAGTTTCAGAATAGAGAACGAATCGGGCATAAATTTGCTGTGAAAACCGAGAGAAACCCTGATTCATTCTGTCATTTATTTAGTTATGTAAAAAAATTTTAACTCATTCATCTTGATCCTTGATCCAATTAAGTTTTTTTTTGTGGCATTTGTCAGCTGCTCCCTCAGACCCTTCCTGGGTTTTTCCACTCGCCGCCCCTTACCCTCCAGTCTTTCATCAGCCGCACATTTATTGTCTAATGACATGTTGCTGACGTAAGCATGGAGGCCCCTTCTCACTTAGCCCACCAGCTCCTCAATAATTTATGTATTCATTGACTCGCGCACTCGGTTGTTGCCCTCTGACCCCCCCGTCATTCCGCCGCTAATAATTCAGACACCTCTTTAATCAGCTCGGCGCTGGGATTTTTCCGGTTTGCGCTGGGAAGCGGGGAAGTGGGTTATTGAAGCAAAAGTAGGTAAACATTGACAACTAGTTGAGACTTGAACAAGGGGTTCAAGTGGGAATCCTGCCGAGGGCCCGCGGAGCCGATGGCCTCACCTGTAATGTTGTGGTTAGTTTTTGTTAACGCAAAATGATACAAGCTGAACTTCTTCACACGTCAGATTAATATTTTTTTTTTTTAAATTCAGCTTTCATGTGTTAGACCAGCACAAAGCAGTTCAGACCCGTTCAATAAATTTGAATATTATTGATAAATTCATTTTCTTCAGGAACTTCACCACTAAATGAAACATTATACAGATTTATTCCGCGGTGACGGATGTATGCCAAAGGAACGCATTTTTGAATTCATTGAATATGACTGCAATTCTTGACTTTTATCTGGAAAGTGTGGCACGGATCCGTATTCAACCCCTTTCAGTCTGATTCTTAATATAATAATATACACTAGAGGGAAATCTGCAGCAACAGCTCCAGTTGATACCAGAAGTTTGCGTACGCTTCTGAATGTGGAGAAAGTTACAAAGAAATCTCGAGAAAAAAAAAAAGTTCTCGTACGTTTTCTGGCATTTATTATACATAGATAATTTACTGCCAGACAGAGAGAAATATATATATATATATATATGTGTTTTTCTTTGGTGTATGTGAATGTCAGCTTTCAACTGCATGTTTAGTTTAAAAAATGATATCTGCTGTATTTTTTTTGCCTATGTATTTCTACATTATTCACTGTCTGACACACTGAAAATATATCAGAACTAACCTTTTGAATTTGAACCCTTGGAAAGTCTAGCATTTGAAATGTTTAACAAGGTTGTTTTTTTTGGTGAAGGTAAACATTTTAATCTCTCTTTTATATGTTTGAGCAAAAGAAAAACATGTTTTCCATGTTCCAAGCAGAATCAGGCCACTTGAGGCTTTGTCATACAGATGAGGCATTAAAAAAAAAGAAAGAAAGAAAGAAAATCACAATTCAATAAATATTTTAGTCTGGGAGCATGTCTCTGCCAGATTTGTACAGTCAGAGGAAGAAACTTCTGCTCATTCTCCTTTGCAAAATACCTCAAACTCAGTTTCTCTTTCAAAACTGGCTTCCTTCTTGTAAATACTACTTCACTGCTCTCTCATCTTGACATAACCAAGCTAGTTTTATCTCGAGTCCTTCTGAGTTTTTCACTCAGAAGGACTGAGTGAAAAACTCAGTCCCTATGATCAACTTGATCTATGATCAAGTTGATCATAGATGTAGATCAACTTGAGGGTGATCTACATCTATGAAACACTATTTTCAGCTAAAATCTGTTTCTTTGACCGAAACTTTGCTGACTTACAATTATGAAAAAAAATTATAGTAAAATTCCGTCTCTAAACATGTCCCCTCAGAGTTTCTTCCTCACTCAAACAGACTTTCATTCTCATGTGATCCTCTGTACTCGGTGGATCCCTGTTACCCCGGGGATACGGCCAAATGAGCGCACAAAGAAACACTTTGCTTCAATTATGCAACGAGCCTCCATGGTGAATTACTCTCTAAACATATGACTCCTGAGGGCAGAAGCTGTATGTTGGTATCCTGCGTCAGTAGAAGATCATAGACCGCTGGTTGTGTTTGGGTCTTTCTTTCTTCTTGCAGAAGAATTAGCGCAGACTGTTGACTCTGAGTCCACATTTCTGCAGGGAAGAACAAGCAGAAATGCCCCGTGTGTCGTTTCTGGACTTTCCATCAAAAGAACCACAGAGCAGCTACAGTGTGCTCAGATAGAACAGAGAGAGATGAAATGTTACTATGTTGTGCCCGAAGGCATCATCACTTGGCGTTTGAGGCCAATGGGCAGGTGTGCATCTCCTCGTGTCCAGTTTTTGTCATACGCCAACTACAAACTTATTCACTGTTACTGGTGTATAAAAAACCCAATGACCAAGCAATGCTAAGCCTGGTGGGGGGGCAAGTAAAGCCTGGTGGCCCACCAGGCTTATTATATACTGGGGTAAACCTTGTACTCTATCGATCCAAACCTTCTAAAAAGCCTGTTCCTCTCCTCACCTGTGGTGGAGCTGCATCAGAACCACTGAAGGGAAACAACACAAAAACCTCTGAAGAAGACACTGAGAACAACTTCCTTCTTTACTAAATGTAAACCAAAATGGAGATTTTAGCCGTTGTAGAATTTCTCTTTTGTCTTTGATTAAAAGAAAAAAAAAAGACCACAAGCCGTTTCTCCCACTCACACGTGTTTGTTTTGGTTGTGTTTAACCAGAACGCCCTGTGCTATGATTTGCTTCCTGGGTGTGTAGGTGTGTTTTGGTCTGAGTGTGAGTCACACTTTCTAGAGAGGATCTCTGCAGACGGTATTACTGACTCCAAGCAGCCTCCAGACCTGCTGCTGATTCCTTCATCAAGCCGCTGTGGATATAAGGAGCGACAGGACAACGCCTTTTCGCTGGATGACCACCGTCCATGGTGGCCTCTTGTCTGCTAGCGGTCTCCAGTGTTCCCTCTGGTGAAACATCTTGAGTTAAACTTACCTCCACTCTTCAGGTCGATCCACTGCAGCTCAAGCATCCCCAGGACTTCACCCGGTGGATCACTCCCCTCCGTTCCATCGTCCCACTCCTCAGATCTTCAAACCTACAACCTGTCCAGGATTCAGGCTCCAGTTTGCCACCTCCAAACCCGTCTTACCTCCTGCAACGCATACAAACAAACCATGTAATCACCTCACAAACCTGCAGCCGACTTTCCTCTTCTCCACCAGGCGCCTCCCGGACCTTTTCAGGGAAAAGAGCGTCTCCAGTCACACATTTTGTTCAAAAATGTGTTTTTGCTTACCTTCTGCATTCAAGGGTGGATCACGGGTCCCCATCTCTAGTAGTCAGTGAGCAAGAAGGAAGCAACCATGCACACCCACACCAATTAAGCGAACAGTCATGTTTTTGGATTGTGGGAGGAAGCTGGAGTACCTAGAGAGAACCCACTCATGCATAGGGAGAACATGCAAACTTCATGTAGAAAAACCCAGGCTGGGATTTGATGCCAAGTTTTTTTAGTTTTTTTTTTTATAAATAAAGTTCAAGTTTCCTCCACCAGTATCTCAAAAGTACACACACTGAAGTCAGTCAGTGCAGCTACATTCACAGAAGAGACGTGAGGCATTGTCAGTGCCTTTCCTCCAGCCCACACCATTAAGATTCATCCAAACCAGAGATGTCACGGTTTGTCTTATTTAAATTCCCAGGCTTTAGCAAATTGGCCATTTCCTGCTTCATGCAAACAGCTCGCCATCGCGCAAAGAAATTCGATTCCGTGTTTTGATAACTAGATCAGCTCCGGTGTAATATTTGGAGTAATGCTCATGCATGCAAAATTAAGTATGCTTTCTCAGCTGCTGAATTTGTTTACCTTCTCAGTTTTCATTATTTTTCATCGCTGGGGTAGACGTTAGCAATAAGCAGACCGTGAACTCATCTGTCATTTCCTTTGCGACGCTGATTTCATTTTTCCACAGCAGCCCGCGGGCTCACGAGGAGCTATTCCTGTAGCTCAAAACATGTCGGCGAGGGAAAGCAGTGGGTTCTATAAATCAGTGACTGACGTGACCGATGGGGACCCATAATCGTGTAGGTGTTTGGATCTTATGGTGGTTATGAATGATTGATCCCGTTGCGCATCGACTGAAAGAAAAAGGTATTAGCAAGTGAACACTTTCTTTGAAAGCCTCACAGGCACACCACGTCTTTTAAACATCAAAACAATAATGAGTCAAGAGTTCCTTGATCTTTAGTTTAACATGGCATATTACAATGACAAGCCAATGTTGGTTTTTTTTCTTATTTTGAAAAGAATAATGCGATTTGCACCAGGCATTTCTTGGTCTACCGGACGCAGTTTGTTTATTAATGTTCTCTAACGAACCTTCGAGGCTTGTTAGGCGTATCTCAAATGGCCTAACAAGCCTGGAGTTTCTTGGAAAGCCTTTGGAATGTGAGTGGAGTGGAACAGGCCAAGTCAGAAAGTTAGAGACGAAAACAGGAGAGGGGATACTGGAGGCAAGACGAAAAGAGTTCTAAGAAATTCATTGTTTAAAATAACTGCGGCGAGCAGGAACAATTAGAACAATTATAACTTCGTCACACTGCTTGCGAGACTACACTGAATTCATCCGAGAGTTCACGCAATGTGTTCAAATACATTAAAACACAAAACTGATCATTCAACCCAGCTCTACCCCGGAAATCAACCAGACACAGTGAAGATGAATCTACTAATCTATTTGTACTGATTTACAGACACATGTGTGAATGATGCAGGGCCATCAGTTCTGCTCCGTGTCCACACGCAAACTATTTTCTTTCGCCCTCACATATTCATGTGCTTCTGGACTGTACTAGCCCTAACTAACTTGACCTATAACCCTATAACGTGTCATCCATAGCAGCAACTCTGGCGGATCACATATTTGTAGCAGATGCAGATGTCGCAGAATCTCCTTATAGGATCTGCAGCATCTACAAAAAGTTCCACAGAAGACTCCCTTCATGTTGTGTTGTTCGCCATTGTTGTTTTCTTCTTGTATTTACTGCTAACTTTATGTGAAGGCTTTATGTACATGGCCCAGGCTTAATTTTTTAACGCCACTTAGAGTCTGGAGGAGTAAAAAAAAACAGCGTTTTGGGCTATTGTTTGTTTTGCCATGTGGACGAAAAGATTTCTGAAAACGGTACTCTTTCATTGACCATAAATACACTCAGTTGGCTTCATTCTAGGACAGAATGTGTCCTGCTGTTTGGAAAAGTTAGACTTTTCTTTTGTCCTAACGTCTAAAACAATTTTTATTTATTCCTCAAGCACACATTAAAACTCAACTGTGTAGTGCTTATGTATTTCCCCAAGAGTTGCGTCAGGTTTATGGCCCCATACATATACTGTTTTGTAAGGAAAATGTCTCCTTGGACTTGAAAGCTTGCAGATGTCCGTTTCTTCCTACACATTTCCACCCTGAGCAGTAGAAGCAACCAGCCGTGTTGTCCAGCAGAGTCCAAAGAGTTTTTAATTTTTTATTTAATTTTTTTTAGCTCTACACTCTCCGGCCATTTCTTTAACCATTAGCAGCTCGAGGTTGGACGTCCTCAGGCCTCCAGATGTACCTTAACCCATTTTAGTCTGATATTGTGTATGACTGGGGAAGCCTTGTGATTGGCTGATTCACCATATGTGTTAACAAGCGATTGTTTCAGATGAAATTGTGCCATGATGCACTTTTTGATTTTCTATTCAACAGTTAACTTTGCATTTAGAAACCATTAAATTATTTATCTAAGCCAACAGATATGAATTAATTACAGGAAACCTCCAATGGGGGTGAAAGGGATTATGTGTTCTTTAGTCCTAATCACTAACCTAGTCTTCTTTCGGGAACAGTGTGGCTCATGTGCAGACGGAGAGTAGCAAGAAAAGGGATCGGTTTCTTTATTCGGGTGGTTTGTACTCGTTGATCTTTGAAATCAAGACTTTGCCATGATGCAATGCGAGCGAGCGCGGAAACGCCGCGGCAAAAGTGCGATTTATATTCAGGGCAGCCGGCGGACACATGAATAGAGACAGTGATGTTTTCGGGGTTAACAGGTCTACTGTGTTCCCACCGTGTCATCCCTCCCACACGTTCTCAGGTGGCTCAGAAGCAGAATCACATGAAACATCAATGTGAAGCGGCTGCCTGTGTTCTGCTAAACCGCAGAGAAAGCGCAACAGCAATTTACTATCTGTGATTCTCTGGGAGGATTTTTCACCCTTTCACTTACAATGTCACTTTTGTCAACTTCATGTTTAAATGTTGGGTAGGCAGCTAAATGGGAATCTGTATTCTGAATGTTTGCAGGTGTAAGTGTGCGATTCTCAGTCAAAAAAACTAGATCTTAATATTTCTTTCTGTCAAAGATGTTCCATTGACAGGTTTTATCGTTAAATATTTTGAATATTAACAGAAAAGATATGTCTTGTAAAGGTTTTCATACCACCTTTTTTCCTCCTTTTGCCCCCCATACAATTAAAACATCTGTGTTTATTAGGATGTGATGTCAAAAGGACACGGACAAAATCAATGGAATGGTAATTAGTATTTTCAAAAAATAGTAATAATATAAAAAATGAGGCATGCATATGTATCGACCATTATGTCTTTTTTTTAACTAATTATTTCTTTTTTTTTTTCACCAATTAGGGCACACAGAAAAAACCCCATGACTGACCAACAAATTACTGCAAAATAACCGAATAAGAGAACGAATAATAAAATAAACAAACATACTGTACATTCAGAACAAAGACAAAACACAGAACATAATCAAATGGAGTCACAACAAAAACAATTAAATTGTATAACAAGTGTGGGTTAGAAGATTTACATATATTTTTGTTTAATCTTGGGAGTTAGTTTTGATTTGCAGTATAATTTTCCTAATCTCTAATATTCCTTGATTAATCTAGGGTCACAAATATTTTGGATAGAAGTGGAAGAGAGAGAGAGAGAGAAAGATTATATATAAGTTGATAACTAAACTAGAAAGTTTTTAAAGAAATTTAAACGGGGCCTGCCAAAGTGTGCCCGTCGGATGGAACCCAGCATTCTGATGCTAAAACTTAGCATCGATGCTAAAGTAAGCTACTTACTGTTACTGCTACTGCTCTCAATAGCATGTTGAGCAACATGGACGTACTCCATTCAGCCTGTTAAAATTAGTGTATTTATCCAAAATGCTAATGTTAGCCTAAATGCTGAAAGTGGCACAGAGTATAGCTAGCATGTTGTCTTACATTGACTTCCTCCATTCAGTGTGCTAAACATGGCTAATTAATAAACAAAATAGTTAAAAGGCTTATTTTAGGGAAAATGCTACTGCTAATGTGGGCAGGGCACTGTTAATGTTTGTGCTAATGTTAATGCACTTCCTTCTGATTTTTACTTTTGCAAAAGTAAAAATCAGATGTTCACTTCGTGACAGTTCGTTACCAGAAAAAAAAAAATGCTTGTCTCTTAACACCAAATTAATTATTGTTTATAAAGCATAGTCTCGTTTGATATACTGCTTATCTGCTCAGACATAAGAACTTTACACTTGGTAAATTTTGCTAAAGTAAAAATCAGATGTTTACTTCGTGGCACTTGGTTACCAGAAAACACTCATCTCTTAGCAACAGATTAACAACAAATATTGTTATTGTTCAAAAAACATAAGATTTCTTCTGCTCTTTTGAAATACAAATTTATCTTCCACTACTTACTACTTAACCAGAATTGTGGAGTTGGAGAATTTTGCAGAAAAGCGAAAAAAAACCCTAATAATAATAATAATAATAAAAAAATTATATATATATATATATATATATATATATTTTTTTTTTTTCTTCTTTTATTTATTTATTTTTTTGGTCATTCTGAAAGCTCTGCCCTCCTCTGTAGAAGCTGAATGTTCTGGCATCTCTGTAGTTCTCTACATCTCTGCCCTCCTTGCTTTGCAAGGGATTTCAACGCTCTCCTATGCTCTGCTATGGCAGGCCCCAGTAAATAAATGTATATACCAGAACAAAGAATAAATCATTAAAGGATAACTAAAAAACACTTTCTGTTATCTTGTTATTAGGTTCTCCCTTTAACCTAACCCCGTTATGTCTGATGCCTTTAAATAAAATGCTGTGCAGCTAATTCCTCTTTAAACTGCACCCGGGGTTAAGAGGACACAAGACAGGTCGGGAATAAGGCCGAGAAATTTAAAATGGATTTAGGTTATGAAACAATATTCCAAGTTTTTAACATATGGACGACTGTTCAATCCATCATCCAAAAAATTAATAGTGTGACACATCTGATGTGCTGCAGAAACGTATTAATATTAGTGTGATGCAAGCAAATGGCAGTTTAAACAAAGAGCTAATGTGAAGCTACAGAAACAGCTCCAACTTTAAATAAAATTGAGGATTTTTTAGGCTTCATTTTGAACTTTTACCTTTCTATCTCATTCAGGGAAGCCATCAGTGCTAATTTACATGGAGAGTTTCAAGGAAAACATAATTAAATTCGAAATAAACAAAGCATGTGCACTGTATCCTTAGTGATTACCTCTTTGGCAAATAAACTTGCTCCTTAAAGAATGTAAACGTTGCACAGAAATGTCTGAAGAGGACTTGAGATTTTCCACAGGCAGGCCTAGTCCTCGAAAACTTTCCACGCTCCTACATGCCACCATAAATAATCAAATTTCAATATTTATTCATTTGTGTAGTTTCTATCGATGTGGAACAACTGCCAATGTGCTCCTGTGGAAACGTAATCAGAGTTTATTAAGCTATTGAAGACCTCAGAGGACTTATGAGCCGTCCAAGCTGATGTGACTCCAGTTACAGGCAGTGTGGATCTGAAGGGGCGAAGGTTTTAAAATATAACCTTTGACTCACCCGGTCTGACAGTTGTGTTTAAATCGAAGTCACGATGCATTCCATATGACTGATAGGGCTAACTTACCTCGGAAAGTTTGTGTACTACTATGGTACTTGTCTCAGTGTAAGTTTAGCTGCTGAGTCAGAAAACTGTTTGTGACTCAGCTGTGTTTTGCTGAGTCACAAACATATTAGTCTTGGACCTGGGATCCAAGTCCATCTTTGATTGTCAAGTCTAAAATAGACTCAGCAATCTGTCTTATTGCCAAGTCAATAAGATAGAGTCAAAGTTTACATGTCTGATTTATTGGTTTTCGCTATAGAGTTTATAAGAATACCTAAGAAAAGCTCTTCTGTTTCCCACAACAGAATGATGCTATTGGCACTTTTAATTAGTTTGTCGTGCCATTATGCTGTAACTGAAGTCCTTTACTTATTAACTCATTCGCCCCTTTCTCTACTCAAGAAATTGCATTTTTCCATAATTGTAAGGAATTTATATTTCACTTTTTTTTACCTTAAAAGTGAAATGAAGTTGTGATCCATCCACTTCACCGTGAGGTAAGCCGTTTTCTCCTACAGTACGGTTTTATAAAAGTTAACTCCTTTTTAACGGTTAAGTTGAATTTTGCAGCTTTCCAGACAAGTTTTGCTTAGAACCAGTGAGAGCAAAGACACTCACCAGACACTTTGTCACAACTGTTGAATTGCTTCTTAGCAAAAAGCGAAATGGCCAATCATACGACGACAACCAAGTGCATTTCGGCATCCAGACGGGTGAAGAAAACTTTAAGAAATGTGTTAAAGCCTTGTTGTTGTTGCCAGATTGGCTGGTGTATTTCAGAAAATTCTGAGATTTTATACTCAAGGCACGTTACCTCAGGTTACCTGCTGGTTTTGTAGTATTGGATCAATGAATATTGATCTAGTGTAAAACGCCTTAAGTGGTCAGCATTACTGAAAATAGCTGAACAGGCGTTCTGTCCATTTATTTTTGGCAAATTGCTGAAGAGAAACTTGAGATTTTTTTTGAGAAGTTTATTCTGTGTGATAATACAAAGTAACGTAAACTGACTGTAGTCTAACCGTACAAGTTCTGGATCAAACAGAATAATGTATGAGTAATTTCTTTCTTCATCTGAACATTAAAACATATTTTTCAGCTGTTCTGGAACATGGCTGTTATAACTGAATTGCATTAACTATTGCTGGCACAAATTCACGTCTCCACAAGTCCATGTTTGCTGAGTCATTTTGGGCCAAGTGGGACCAATCAGCCCCCTGTAGGAACCACTCGGCCACCTGCTCCATTAACAGGCCAAAAAATGTTTATAAAGATATAGAGTGCATATGATCTGTAGCGTACACAAAGATAAAAATAGTAGTTGTGAAATTATGCCCCACTGGCATCTGAATTATCCCTGTGGAGCCGAGTCCCACAGAAACACAAAACTCTCCATCCCCGCTTTTAGGGCAGTGGGGCTTTAGAGAAACAGAAATCTGGAAGATCCAGTCTATGGTTCATCTGTATTCCTGCAACTTTAACAACATGAAGATATGAATACTAAAGAATAGTCCAAGCAACAGAAAGTCTAGTGTAAAATTCAGTCCTTGGCTCCATTGTTGGCTAAGCTACATTTGGATTTAGAGTGATACAGTCAAACCTGGAAGTTGTTTGCACGAGTTGACTCCTGGTTGTTGGCAGGAGAACGGCAGTTCACTGAACTCGACTGGGTCAAGTGTAAAAGTTTGGCGCCGAGAGTTTAGAGGACAGGTTCTGCTTGCCCCCCTGGTTCCAGTGAAGGAAACCCATGGGGTGTTGTCACACCTGAGGGGTTTATAGTTGATTTAAAATGAACTGGTTCGTTTCCCTTCTTTGCTACGATTCGCTTTGTGAGTACAGTGATCGTACTATAACCATTTGGAGGAAGTGGTCTCGGTTCGGTTCCAAATGAACTCTAGAGTGGTTTGTTTATGGCGTAAATGTGATCTAACCTCGATCAGAAGTGGTTGCCATGTAAACGCTGCAACCTTCAGCCAAACACCTTCCGGTAGACAAGTTTGCTGTAAACAAGCTAACAAACGACAGCGTCTGCTTCCTGTCTTTGCATTTGGTACTCTTGACTCGGACACACCTGACCAACAAAACCACTGAACGTTCTCATCGTGACAGGGTTTGGTCACTTGAAATTTCTCTATGAAAATAAACCGAAAAAGTTAAACCCATTAACTGATTCAGACCAAAATAAACGAACTGCACATGTAAAAATGCTTTTAAAGTTTGGTCAATAAGCGGCACAGTGAACACAACAGGCATGTCATCAGAGCTTGTGTGTGTAATACAAAGCGACTCAATACCTCTGGGACTATATTATAAAAATGTATTTTACGTTTGCTTTTCAATGTGCAAGCATCATGGCCCCTCTCTCCACCTCCACCGTTTTCTCCCTTTTTCATACTTGAGACCTGTCGTTCGTGTTTGCCGCCTCGACAAGATGAGAAGTACAGAAGTACTCGTAGGCTGAATCTGCTCGACTCCCCAAGCTGTCAAGAATGAACACGTGAAAATGAAACACGGTGGAGTCAAGCAGGGTGATGTCCGAGGCTCCAAACGTACAGTAGAGTAGAAACACGTGATCGGTTTCAGCGACGCTTCGGCGCAGTAAACAAACCAAACTTGGCACGTGAGTCTTGCCGCCGGAGGTTTTCCTCTGTGTTTATTGTCGTTCACTCGGCTGAGCGGAGAGGACGTTTATCTTAATAGGACTGCAGAGGTGGAAGGCTGGATGTCGACGCAATCGAAAACACAGCCGCACACACACTGATGTCTTCCACGTCCAGTGTGTGAGCTGAAGCTGAATAATCCATATTACTTTAAGCCGAGTCACATGCAGACAAACATTAAATAACTGCTGACTTCCAGTATTGATATGCAAATACATTTGCTTTCCAAGAACATTGATTTTTTTTTTTTTTTTTAATCTATAAACATTGGGAGGCATTTTACCATCCACTCCACAAATAAACAGAGCAGGGGTCTGAATCCAAGGCAGGTGGAAACAGAAGGCAGAAGGTTTGTGGGTTGACCTCATGCAACATAAAAGGGCTATTCAAACAAATTGAATAGCCCTTTTACTAGACTGGACGAAATGTTTGGTGATAAGAGTCGAACCTTCAAACACAGGCTTCCTCTATTTCAATTGAAAAATATTTTACTGATCATAAAAAGGGAAATGAAATCTAGATGTAAATACATTCAGCTCCATCCAACCAGCTTCCATGTCAGATTTGTGGAGAACATGACTAATGATTAATGCTCTGGGCGGCTGGCCATGTTTTGGCAGGTTTGCTTGGTGTGCCACACTCTTTCAATGATGGGTTAAACTGCAGGATGTTCAAACATGACCCTGCTTTAAACTCCCTCCTATACCTATCTGCGGTGTTCTTTACCTTTATGATGCAGGGTTTTTTTTCAGTTTTCTCTAGTTAGCCTCTGCAGGTTTTAGCAGAACGACATGTCACAATCCCAAAACTCTACGCATTGTTAAGGAAAAATGATTATTTTTAGTGCTTAATACAGTTAATCTTACGACATGTGTAAAAGGTATATTCAGCACTCTTATTTGGAACAGTTTTCTGTTGAGCATTTGGGAATTGAGCAGATGAGCAGGCATTCAGACAAACAGGGGCCAAAATGCAGATCACTCAATGGAGTCTCCCTGCTGTGAGGCCGGGCCATAGGAAGCCATAAAATTAGCATTTTCCTTGGGAGACAGAGACTTTAGATTTCACAGGTATCTGTGAGGTCTTATCTCAGGATCGTTCTGCCCAGAAGGACCGTGGGAGCCACGGGGGGTCAGAGCGCAGCGATGCGCTCTTTGTCTCGCTAGAAGACAGATGGCCCTTTGATCTTTGCGTAGATCAGGGGGAGTTCCAAGTTTCTCTGAGTGCTTAAGGGAGTTTCCAGTTGGTCAACAAGAGGAACGCCTTGAGTGCATAAATTAAATAGGAAAACACCTCCTTACTATAAGATTACGTGTTAGGAGAAAAAATACAGAGAGCGGCCACCATTTTGCCTTTTTGCATCGGCTCTCTCCAAAGACGCGTCTTTGCTTTTTGTTTGTCTTTGTTTTGTGTTTGTTTGTCTCCCCTTGTCTGTCTTTATTTTTATGAGAAAAATGCATATCTCTGTTCCTCTGCAGCTTTGTTGTTGATTGCTTTGTATGAGATTAAACTCTGTGATCTGTGACGTCAACGCGCTTTGTTGTTGTTTCACTTTAGCGCACGCCGCCGCCTGCTGAGGATCCGGGAAGTTTAAGGAGGAAAGAGCCAAACGTTTTGTCCAAAGTTAACATTAAATTATCCTCTTTTTTAACAGCATCCAAACAAACGTCTCTACAGAAGTTGGAGTCAATGCTCCAGAAAGGCCGTTGCCATTAGTTGTACTTATTTTTTGTCAGCTTCTCTCATGTTTTTCTGATCTTGTGGCGATACGGTAGCTCTGAAAAACTCTAAAGTTGGTTTATGGGCAACGGCATTCGTTATTACTTCCATAAACGGTGCACTGCTGTGTGACGTCTACGTTTTTCTTCTGGGCACGCGGGTCGCTTTGTGTGGCTGATTGTTGTGGTGGCATTTCATTAGTAGCAGGAAGGACCACACACACAAAAAGATCAGTTCTAACACAAAGAGTAATCCAGTGTCATCTAATCCCTGCTGCTTGTCTTCGAGAGGCTCTCTCCATACACTTTGACAAATATATTTAAATTGAAGCTAACAGACATACATTATTCTTTCTGCAGGGCACAGAAGTACAAGCATTCATGTCTCAGTAGCATGGTCAAAGACAGAGAATGTATTAAGAAAAGCCCTGGGTATGATTCATAATGCTAAGAGACGGAAAACACAGAAAGACCAAATTTCTTTGAGGATTTTATTGACAAGTTAAAATGGGTGACTCATAGGTGGAACAAAGCTGGATCAATATCAGAATTAGGTTGTATTGAGGAGGAGGGGGAGAGGTAGTATATCTTGTCATTGTCCTTAAGTCCAACTATGTTTTAAGATGACGTGAGCAGAATTCAAGAAATCAATGATGTTTACGCAGGACGGAGCTCCATCAGATCAACCAAGCAATCATGGAGACTCAAAGACGTCTCCAGACTGACTTAGTCCTCTTTGTTACTAGATTTAATTCTGCCTACAACAATAAGTAATGTACCCCGAATAGGCATGACCCATGGCCACTTCACTCGATAAGGGGTGGGATTCCTTGGGCAGCAAGTTGACGCTTTATTTCCTCCAAGTTGATGCGTTAGAGCAGGGGTCTCAAACTCCAGTCCTCAAGGGCCGTCCTGCAGTTTTTAGATGTGCCACAGGTACAAAACACTGGAAGGAAATGGCTTAATTACCTCCTCCTTGTGTAGATCAGTTCTCCAGAACCTTGCTAATGACCTAATTATTCTATTCAGGTGTGGTGCAGCAGAGGCACATCTAAAAGTTGCAGGACACCAGCCCTTGAGGACTGGAGTTTGACACCTGTGCGTTAGAGGCAGGAATAATGGACTGTGTGTAAAAAAACAGACAGTCTGACAAGAGCCAAGTTAGGATGGTAGGATGACTGGGTCAGTGTGTGTCTGGGAAGTGACGACTGGCCTATAAGGTCGGATCCGACGGACTTAAACTGCTGAAGAAGGTAGTTTTTCTTCAGCATTACCTATAAAAAAATGTCAATACATAATACAGAAGTCGATTAACAAACACTAGAGGACAGTTTCAGGTTTCATCTTCTTAACAGCTGGAGCCTTGACTTATCCCTCTATATCAGTTTGGAGACATCGACACCATGACAAAGGAGACCAAAACAACTCGCATGTTGAAACCTTAACTGACATGTTTGGATAGTCAAGTGATAATGACCCAAACACTGAACCAGAGGGAGGGTAAGTGGCCTTAATAGCCCTATTAGTGTGATTGTTCTGATTACAGGGCTCTGCATTGTCCAGCCAAAGCGACAAAAACTCTTCTCATTGTTGTAGTTGCGTGACGGAAATTGTGACATTTTGTCCTCATTCTCTTGTCCCCCTCACCTCCCCATTCTTGTGAAATTTTCGCTCCCCTCTCTATGCTCAACTATTGTACGATTGGTCAGAATTTTGTGGGTGTGTTTGTGCAGAAAACAGGTCCAACTACTCAACTTCCAGGAGACGTCTTTTCACACAAAGATGGACAGACACAACTGTCAGAGAATGAGAGGAAGTACATACTGTTGGACCGAAACACTAAAATCACACTGCTCAGCTTTTGTCCGATGCTGCGAGCGAACGTCCCACAGACTCCTTCTGCTCTTTTCTTCCCCTCTGATAACATAGAAAATTAGATGTTGCAGGTTGTCAATCATTTCCTTCTCCTCCAAACTTGTGAATTTGTAAGACTATGACATATACTGCAGTGGGAGGGGTTTCACATGAACACAATTTGGTGTGTCTGATGGACTTTGAAGGTTGTGTGCGGAAACAAATGTCCTGCAACCATGTAACCACGCATCGACAGTGTGACTTTGGCACAATGATGCTGGGTCCTGGCAACTTACAAGCCTAATATTTTCGACCCACAATTAGAACTGGAAAAATCTTTTGGATGAGAGGTGAAATCTTTTAATGAAACAAGAGAAGAAGTCCTCTTGCCATCTATTCAAGCACTTAGGATATGAATTGTGAAGTGTTGTGTTTGGGGCTTCATAGTGGCTTAGGCTGATAACAGCCAAATAGTTATTGAGGCCGTGTTCTGATGCGTGGGAACATCAGAACACGCAGCCGGCTTTGGTAGGGTTAGGAACCGCAGCTACCTGAAATCCATAAATCCTTGAAACCCACTGGAAAAATGCTTAGAACTGCCCATTTTAATCTTTCGAACAGCAAATATATTTTAATATGCATTAACACGGACGGTGGAGACTGTCTTAGCACTACCACTTAACAGACTCAACAGACTTTCCTTCCTCTGCACTTGGGGGTTCAGGTAATCAGCGCCAAGGAAAATGAATGGCGCTGCTGGATTGGCTGCTTTGCTTAGGTCTTCCTGAGTTAAATTCCAGAAAATGAGATTAATCATAAATAATAATATGAATAACCCGCTGACATAGAAGGATTTAAAAAAGTATTTACTCATCTGGATCCTTAAGCTAAAGTCAGCATTCGTAGAAAGGCTCCAGAGGTTCAGAACTCAGTCAGGACTGAAGGAAGGAAGCTTTTCTGTCACAGAATACTTCCATACCTCACTAAATATCTCCTGGGGACATTTTTAAATTCAGTGTAAATATTTAAGTATAAGTGCCTTCAAATGTGCCAGTCATACTGGCGCAGCAGGTACAAACCTAAGAAACGTTTCACCCACAATAACAGAAGCTGGAAGCTGACTTCCATCCGGCTGCTTGTGGAAATCTGGAGCTCCTCTGTTGTGTCCAAATATAGCCGCCTCGGCGTCTCCCATGACAGAAACCAGGGCCTGAATTTTATGATGTGCTTTAAATCAGTCCTTTATAAACCACGTAGTAAGATTAAGTGGGCTATGTTAAATGTTTCTCGTAGCTTTAAAATGAGAAGCTTCATTCTTGAGTTCTCCACCACACAAAAATAGAAGCAATTTAAAGAAACAAAACACTATCTTCATCCCAGAAACAGCATAATACACAGTATGACTACCAAAGGTTAACATGCTAACTTTGAGCAGGAATCATCTAATATAATCCAGTTAGGTTGGTTTGTGCGCGTGTGTGTGTACACAGTTGGTGTATGGACGGACTCCATGACACTCTGAAAGCAGCATTTCTACAAACACGAATGCACACACCACATGGCTTTGTTTGGGGATCCTGCTCACTTTAGTCAAGTAGAGAGGACTGCTTGGCAACTGGCTGAGGATGAACACACACAGCTGGACGTAAACACACACCTCTGCAGAGGAGCCATCGAGGTTATGGCGCCCTCAGGAAGGACTAATGACACGGAGAGTAACCGCTGCAACAGATGGCTGTCGCTAAGCTATAAGAAGCCATGCAAAGGCCCCTGTTAGCAAGTGGGATGTCAATGACTCGCTCTTGTTTACTTATTCACACCACTGCGCATATTTACACACAGTCGGGCAGCACTTATCACTTGAAGATGCTTTCTGCACAGTTTTTTCCATGTCATGACCTAAATATGGAGGAACAATCGGAAAGTTCTCAGAGAAAAACACATTTTGGTTCGTCCAAACGGAACAAGAAATCCAGAAATAGAGATACTTTTCTGCTGTAAGGAGTAAGACATCCCAATTAGCAGTTTGCATTTGTTCATTGTAATTATAGGATTTCAGTTTTTCTTTTTTCAGAACAAAGATTGAAACAGATTTACCTCAAAATGTTTCTAGCTTAGGTTTTGACAAAAAAAACAGTTGAAGCCTATAGAGCAAGATTAGGATCATGAGCTAAAGGACAGAAATGAACATGTTGGATAGGAAGGCAACAGGTTGTAGATGTACACGAATAAGTTTATCAACTTATATAACTATATAGTTATGATCGAGATTACGAACTACAAGGTTCGGTTTGGCAACAAAAATAAATGGTTGAAATTACCAACATAACTACAGGATTAGGATTAGCAACAAAGCCACATGATAAAACTACACATTTAGGATTAGCAACATAACTACATTGTTATGATAAGGATTAGCTACAGAGCTATTTAGGATTAGCGAAAAAAAAAACTATATCCTTTGGAGTGAGATTTGCGACAACTTGCATGGTCAGGATTTTGAAGAGAGAAACAAGGAGAGAAAGAGAGAAAGAAAAAAAAGGAGACAAAAGAAAGATTTACAGCACCTTTTTATTTCACCATTCAGCAAATGAAACTGAACAGCGACCTTACAAAGCTCCATAATGCCTCGATGAAAATCTATGTTACAAGGGAGACACCTACTGACTATTAAAGGGACTACAACTAGTTCCAATATTAACCAGCACATTCACAGAGATGGTGAACTGTGGCTGCAGGAGTCGTGCATTGGTGTGTATTTACTGGTGTGGTAATAGTAGGCAGACAAACACCATGTCTGGAAAGGATCAAAGTATTAAGTGACGTAAAAGTAGTTCAAAATAAAATAAAATAAAAGGGAATTTAAGCATTTTGTATCCAGACAGTGATTGACTTAGTTCCGGCACAAGCTTAAGGTGCACATGAAAACACACCAGGTTTGCCCATTTATAATCCAGTTCATCTTATGCTGACATAAGCGGCGATGATGCTGTTGTGTGTCACAGTGACATGCTTCAGATGCTATTAACGAAACAAGAGGGGGGAAATGTCTCTGTCACACTGATCCAGACTGGGACGTTTTGAAGGAAAGTTAATAATGAGTCAGAACGTGAGTCACGGCTCGTCCCAACACACACACACACACACACACACACCCACCCACGCACCCACCCGCACACACACACAGGGCTCTGATCGCATGGATGCATGGAAACATATTCTCCGGATGCAGCCGAGGACACGGATCGGGTCGCGCAGTCAGGTTACATAATAAAATAAAAAATAAAAAATGGAGAGAAAGTCATGTAGAGAGGTTTTTATCTTCATCATCATTAGCAGCAGGAAAAGGTGTTTGGGCAAAAATAACACGGAGGAAACGTTCACCGTGTCTTAGGAAGCATCTTTAAAGTAAACAGTGACAACTCAAGCTGCTATAAATGGAATAATTTAGTTAGGGAGGAGTTGATGTTTGAAAATGTGCCTTGTTCAGGATGTATATATGGATTTTTTTTAAATAAATGTTTTGGCAAAACTTTATTTTTTTTAAGGGGATTTTAAAAGAACTTACAGAATCACAGTCTGTCATTGTTTTTAAGATGATTTATGATCGGTTTAAAAACAAATTATGAATTTGTAGTCGAGTGAAAGTGTGTGTATCTGTAACTGCTTGTAATTGTGCTGCTGTCACTTGCCAGGACAGTCTGGTAAGAGACTTTTAATGCCAAGGAGTTTCGGGGGGTTTTTTCTCCTGTTTTAATAAAGTTTGATGGTGATGATATCTGCATACAGCTATGATGACATATTAGGGCCATTGTAGAAGAAAAAGGAGTAAATTTCCACCAAAAATCTCAGAAAAATTTCCTAAGTCAAAAACTTTCTTTGGAGTTTTTTTTCCCCTAGAAATTTTCTCAGATTAATCTTAAAATTTCAGAGTTTTTTGGCAGTAATGTACTCCTATTGCAGAGAGCGTATTCGCTCTGTTATAGGAATACACTGTCGTACGCAACACATACATTAAGTATATGGTAGGCATCTGTTAATGACCACTAGGGCAGAGGTTTTCAAAAATGGTTCGACCACTCGGCCTCTGAAAGCTGGACAGATGAGAATAAAAAATAAAAAATAATAATTTTGGAACCATACATTTTTTTAGCATAAAAACTCATCTGTTTTTCAATCATTATAAAATATGAGCTAAGATAATTGACTCACCCTGTGTGAATAAGGGGATACTGATGATGTCTTGATTTCCCTCCTTCAGTACCTGGAGGGTTATGTTTTGGCTTGATCCTGAAAAAGGGAAACACTCAGACATTTTTATTTAGAAGGATGCAAACATCTTGTTCACACTCAAACTTTAAAAAAGGCGAAGCAGACCAACTGTCTTGCAGAGTGAACATTTCCATTTCGATTTTTAAAACTAAAACCACAAAATGTCAGCGTGTTACCCTGGTTTCCCTTCCTGCTTCCTGTTTGGCCGCTCTCTCAGCTGCTTGCCCGTATCGACTTCCCTTTCTGCTCCGTGTTGACCTCGTCCCCTCCCCTCCTGTTACTGACGGAGCTGGATCTTTCCGCTGTGTTCCAGCCCGGTTTGGCAGAATGTTGCAAACAGTTTTAAGCCAATCGAAACAAAAGACCGTCGGGTGAAAAGGTTCCTGCTCTTGCAAGTTGTTCTGCCTCGTTTATTCATCGCTCCGGGTCCACTCAACCCAACAGCCGGTGCCCAAGGACGTGGATTATGTGTTGGGTATTTTTCTGGAGACAGAGCACACAGGGATGAACTCACCGGCTGTTGTCCTGATTGATGCACCTGCATGGCTTAGACCTACAACAGAGCCTATTATTTACACAATGTCAATGTTCTGCATTATGATATGATTATATCATAATGATTATATCATTATGATATAATCATAATGATATAATCATTATGATATAATCATAATGATATAATCATTATGATTATCATGTGAGAAAATTATACATTAAAACCAAAAGTGTCCTAAACAACAACCCAACAATTTTAAAGCTCCTGAACTTTGGGTAAGAGAGTTTCGTCTGGTTAGCCGGTTTGACCAACTCAAATTTAAAACTTTTCAAGACAATTATGAATGAAATGAAATTTAAGACACGAATCAGGACAGAAATGTACAAAACATGATAAATTGGCGATAAATGTGCACTTACCCATGATGGATTTAAAAAACGGCACCCAGCCGGCTAGCAAGGGTACATTAGCAAAAAAATGCAAAAAATTGAAACAACCAGCACTCTAAAAAGTTCATTGGTGTGTACCTACGTACTCCTGATCAAGTTCAACATTTGGATGTGTTTTTGAACAGACTTTACCAACACTAAGACAGAGGTTCAGATGGAAATAACCTCAAACAGAAGGGGAGAGCCAAGTGTGTAGCTGAAGTGTTCATTGTACTTTCTAGCTCTGATGCTCATGTCCCCGTTGTTATTACACATCACAGTAACTGTAAGCGGAAATTTCCCACATCAGAACAAGTTTTCTGGGAACTGATTGCATAATGTGCAATACTCTGAATCCCACAGCAATTTCAGGCCACAGTTAATAAACTGATTGAAGACGGTCAGAGTGAATTAAAGAAAGCAATCGAGTTTTTAAACAAGCGGGTCAAACTCGGCTGACTCGACTGAACGTTGTTGTTCCTGGTGTCTCGGTTGGCCCTTTGGTGCCTCGTCGTGTCCGTCCTTCTGGCTCTCTCCGCTGCGTCGTTCTCAGCATCAGCCGTCTGTG
The DNA here is from genome assembly GCF_003331165.1 of Xiphophorus hellerii. Taxonomy (NCBI): domain Eukaryota; kingdom Metazoa; phylum Chordata; class Actinopteri; order Cyprinodontiformes; family Poeciliidae; genus Xiphophorus; species Xiphophorus hellerii. The sequence goes on from NC_045681.1 coordinate 20,996,142, forward strand.
GCTCTGTGGACGATCTGACATTAGAGAACTTAAGGAATATGAGTGCGAATCTGAGTTTATAAATTACATCAAGATAGGATTAAAAGAAAGATGCCTTACTGACAGCACTTAAATTCAGCTTAGTTCTGATACAAAAGAGCTTCTGTCTTTTAGTTTCTCAGTAGCCGTGCCTTCCATCAAGGATTTTTATGCGCATTTTGAAGTCTCGCATTAGAAATGGTTAGAAAAAAACATCCTAAATTTTGCAAAAAAAAAGTTGACGCCTCTTTGAGGTGGTTCTAGGATCTTTCCGAAAAAGAGTCAATGTGCAAAAGGGGAGATGGAAACACATCTGCCGAATACGTTCTGGGTCTGTGCCTTACCAGAGGCACAAAACGCTGAAATGTTTCTACTTCCTGTTAGATTCATGGGTAGCGTCAACATCGGACATAATTACACTTTAGCTGCACCTCCATTACAAATATGCGCAAAACCGTGTCAATATTCCGCTAATGTCAAAAAATTTTTTTTTACTGGTGAATAAGTTTATTTAAGTCAACTTGCATCAGAGGTGGATGGAAACAAGCTGGTGTGTTTAGAAGCAGGATAGTTTATGTCACTGGTCCACGTTGTTTGTCCTCTGCAACTTTTAGAAAACCATTTCTACTTTACATTTTTACTTTATTATATTAATTAATAAAAATTCCATAATGTGTCATCTACTTTAAATGCAGCATTAAAGTTGCTGAAAAGATTAAAAACAAATCTTTAGATGAAAATAAATTGTTGGCAAGCCAAGACTGGTCTGACTTTTGATAACCAGTGAGACTGGTTCAGTTATGACTACAAATATCTTTTAAATTAGCTACGAATGATATCTGTCAGCAGGAATAAAACATGATTTTAAAAAATTGTTTTTGACTTAAAACCCTCCAAAAGTTTCAGCTTTTAGAAGAGTACATTTTCGTCTTTCTCCAGTTCAGCTTAATTCTATATAAGGGTTTATATTTGCTGATCTACTAACTACTAATTTATTTAGTAGGTTGGTTTTTCACCCTGCTGGTACCATAAAATCAATTAATCATCTATTTTTCCCCAGGATGCAGAAACACAATTTGTCCCAGAAAAATCTGTAATTCCGGTCTGCTACCAGAAGATGGCACCAACGATTCACAGGAAGAATCTGACAGAATTTATTCTTGAACACAATTTACAATATAAATAATAGCAAGATACAAATTACAAGACCACAAGTTAAGTTATTTCCCTCTTTCATATTCAGAAAAAAAAAAATCTGTCATGTACACAAAAAGTGCTTTAATCATCTGAAAAGAATAAACATGAAGGCATCTTTTTGATGCATCTGAAGAACAAAGCCAAGTGTCTTTCAACTTGAAATCAACCGTCATCCAGCACTGATTTTTACAAAGATCGACTTCATCCGTGAAAAACACTCAGCTGGAGATAAAAGCTGAAACAAACATTCCTTAAAGCGAGGAACCTTCACTATTCCAGCTGTTACTTTAGTGATTCTGGTTACAGGTTCATCTCATCCACTAAGAGGAACAAAAAAATAACATGTCTACATTGTATAAAAAACTGAAAGAATCTAGAAACTATGGTAATGGACATTAACAATTCTTAAAGCCAGTCTGAAAGCAGCCACTAATGCCTTGGCTTTCATTTCAGCTGCCCAGCATCATCAGGAGTCAAATTTGAATTGGGATCTGATTCACTAAAAGTGAATATTTTTTGTTTTAGGAAGGATATGGGCAGATGCCAGGGGCTTTAGCCACATCTGATGAGTAAGACTCTAACAGGAATGTAGAAGAAACCTGCTCTGATAGAGGATCTGTCATTCAAAAATATAGATATTTCTGAAGTATTTCCATGAGCTTTATACTGATAAAACACCACAGCACTCCAAGGCTACATTCAAACAGCAGCCTGATCCGACCCAAATCGGACTTTTTTCCCCCCGTATGCGACTCATGTCAAACACTGAACAGTCCAATTCAGACACCGTCACCCTACAAAAAAAATTTGATCTGTTCCACATGTGGCACTAAATCAGATATGCATCCGATTGTTTTCACGGCATCTACAGACTGAACGGTCACGTCGCATTTTATCCACCTTTGATGTCATACTGGTGTCTTAATTCTGCACCAGAAGAAGCCAGACGTGGTAAACTTTGATGTAAACAATGATGGAAGATTCTAGTTCTGCTATTATGAAAGACGTGTGTATCAGTGAAGCGCATCACAATCTCATCACTCTGACTTCTGACTCCACATCCAAACCGATTCCTCCACAGACGTCGCACTCAATGCTCTGCTAAACGCCGTTGCTATTAGTTGTGACTTCTTTTTATTAGCTTACTTCAACCTATTATGATTCTGTGACAATGCTGTCATCTCCCTTTGCAGAATAATTTTAAAATTTAAACATACATGACGGCATTTATTATTACCTCCGTAAACGGTGCGCTGCTGTTGGACGTCTTGGTTAGACGTTCCTTTTCTGTCCGTTCGCGTCGCTTCGGGGTCACAGACCGTTCACACTGAAGTCTGATTGAGGTCGTAATTAATTTGTGGTATCAGTTCTTTTTCGCAAAAAAGAAAAACATAAAAAAAAAAACTGAATTGATCATCAGTACCTGCTGTGTGAACGTAGCCTAAACTTTAAGTTGATGCTTTATGACGACTTTATTCCAGTCTATTCTGCAGGTTCCATGACGGTGGGTAAAGTAGACTAAGTGAAATATTAAAGTCATTTCCACAGAGGTTAATGAAAGGGGTTTGAAATCAGACATTTTTTATTACAGTGAACCTTTACACAGATTACCCAGTCATTTACTTTGCAGTGGCGAACTTTATGGCCATAAAAATACACTCAAAGCATTTGAAGCCATCATGAATAAGTTGGATATCTCCTGAAAATCCTCTGTGTTGTTGGGATAAAGTGCAGAGTACAGTCTTTTGCTGATGATGCGCTTCTTTACATTTCATATCGGGTCAAAATTACATGGAAACTGAATGCCGTTTAGTGTCGAATCTCATCACACGTCTTCAAATATGAAATGTAGAGCACATATATACGGACGAAGGCTCAGATCAAGTTTCACACATATCAATAAAACAGGCTAGATACTGTACAAGAAGAGGACACAGTGACTTTAGAAATGGCTGATTAGCTGCATCAGTGAGTTTGATCCGATTCTGTTGATTTGATAAACTACAACATCATGACCGCCGAGTTCTGCTCTAACGCTCTAACAAACCACAAAGCTCCCAAAAAACAAAATTAGTCGGCATTTTTAAAATATGTACATCACATGTGAAAATCTGAGCAACATAGATTCTGCAGGCAGTGAACTGAGCTGAAACGTGTGTGTGTGTGTGTAGGAGTGTGTGTGTAGGTGTAGGCATGGGTGTGTATTGGCGTGTGTGTGTATTTGTGTGTGTGTGTGGACATGCACAAGTTAATTTACATTCACAGTTGCAGCAGATGGGTGAGTTATGGGAGAGCAGGTTGGCCTTATAGTCACTCAGAAAGTGAGAGGGTCATTCCCAGGCACACGCACACTCTAGCTTATTGTGTAGTTTAATGATAATAATATTATCGATAATAATAATAATAATAAGATCCCTGCTTTCTTTCGCTGCGTTCAGTACCGACATGATCAACACACCGGGTGCGGTCTAGGTCCGGCAGCAGCCAGCGACCCTCATTTCTTTGTCCACGTACTCCTGCAGCTGGAACTTTGGCTCGTCTGGTTCCTTCATGGTCCGGTGCTTCAGCTCTCTGGTGATCACACACACACCCACACACACACCCCCACACCCCCACACACACCCCCACACGCACACACACACACACACACACATACGCACAAACGGAGTCAGTGAACACGATTACGTGTTCGTAGGTTTTCTGCAAAGATCTCGATCCTTTGTACATTTTCAATAATCACAAGTTAGTGGAAAAGCAGGAAGTTGAAGGAGTTTGTGATTTAAGGGGAAATATGAGTTTAAAGAATAAAAGCACATTTAGAATTGTATGACTAGAGTAATTAAATATATTCAAAAATAAAGGTTGAAACAAATATTTATATGGAAGATGGCTACACAAACAGCAAAATAATATGGGATATTCTTAGATGATTCAGATAAATATACACATATTTACTTCAAATTTATGTTTTGTATGCAAGATATTGGTTTAATATATCCTGTCGTATGTATTTTTGATATAACGCTATATTGAAGAATAGCATAAAGGGGAATTAAAAAACAAAAAAGTAAGCTTCTTATCACTCCTTTTCAAACAAGTATAGTAAGTTAGAAAACAATACTGAACGCTTTCTACATTTCTTAACAAACTCAGTCAGTTTCATTTGGAATCAGTCAAAGATGGCCACTTTAACCTAACTTCACTACATGAAGATTTTCTACGTAAAATCTGCTCATTTGTCTCCAACCATGACCTGTATGAAAGTTTCTGGAACAACATCTGTACTTTGTCTGGACCACTCATTTGTTTTAGGGAAAAATGTCTCATCATGCTAATACAGCTTTAAGAACTCATTTACATTAAAACAGCTCTACTCAATGATTCATCTTGAGCCTAAAATTGCGCTGTATTGACTGTGGATGTATTTCCTTATATGTTGCTTAATATATTGAAGTTCATGTCCTTTTGTAGAATGCTTTTCATAATAGTCTAGTTTATATTGCTTTGATTATCTATTTGGCCTCCATTCTGTATTTGTATCCGTCTATTTTTGAAGTTATTTTTATTTTGAACTAAACTCCATGACCTGAATGTATTGGCTGTAAGGTGGTCCGGTAGTGAATCAGTAAGGCTGAGTTCACACTGCAGGCTGAAGTGACCCAATTCAGATTTTTTTTTTTTACGTAATGCGACCTGTATCTGATCTTTTCATGACAGTCTGGACAGCACAGGTCGGATTCTTTTCCAATGCGACCCATATCCGATACGTATCAGATTCAAATGAGACCTAACGTTCAGGTCACATTCATCCGAACTGAACGTCACTGACACTGGACAAATCTCACTCTTCTGCGCCATGATACGCGCAAGCGGGACGGGATTATAATGAGGATTAAGTTGTTAATATGCTACTTCCGGTTGGACAACAACTTCAAATATGTAAGCTATGCTCCACCGTTAGCCTCCATGTTTACGTCCGCAAACACTGAGCACTTCTTTTTATAGCGGTTGGCAGAACACCGAGAACGCTGACGCTGTTGCGCCCTCTACTGCGCATGCGGGACACTTTCAGGTCCTTTGCCCGTTCAGACTGCAGAACACATACAGGTCGCATATGTGTGGCAGTGTGAACGGCCCCGGCAATAAAAATCCGATTTGACAAAATATCGGAATTGGGTCAGTTCAGTCTGCAGTGTGAACGCAGCCTAAGTTAGTTAAAACATTGAAGTGGTTTGTTCTTTAGAGGTAAATAAGCAGGCTGTGTGGTTCTTTGTGTAGGATTCAGCGGCTTGCATGGAAACTCCCCTCATAATTCTGTGGCATAAAAGCGATCTGGTTATTATAACAGAACATTTTTCTCCTCTGTTTGCCTCTCTTTGTAGCCATCTGCGTCCCCTGTGAGCTGCTTCGTTGTCATTTTGAGCTTCTTTCATGCTAGATTTGTGTCTCATTAGGAGCCTCCACACTCCCTTTATTGACCTGCCATAAAAAAAAGTAATAATTTCAAACTAATGCCATCACCTCCTGAACCTTTGAGCCCTCCGGGTTTGTATCTGGCGGCGCGTGCCAGCAACCCACCTGTGGTTACCGTGGAAATTAGCTCATTAAGACGCGGAAACCAGGAGCTTGATGAGTTTTTAACCTAATATTGAAAAGGAGTGCCGGATGCTTTTGTCGACACAGAAATAAATGTTTTGATTACTGCTGTGATATTAGAGCAGTATATTAGCTAAAAATTTGAATAAAAATTGGGTTATTTATTCTCACTAATATACACATTACATTCCCCTGCCCTGTTTTGGTAGATTTCCCAACCCTAACGCGATCGGAGCGAATAACAAAAAGTGATAAAGTGGAGATTTAACTGTGACAAAACAGATGAGCGACGCAAAGTTATTAAGCAACAAACATGAGCTGGAGGACGAGGAGATGAACGGATCAGATTTGATATTCTGTATTTGCAGAAGGATTGTGTACCAGACAGCGAGTCTATTATTGGCAATGCCTCAGCATGCCAGCCTGTTACCATAACGAGGCTATAAAAGGGAAACGACTCCCACACAAACTGCCTGACATTATACATAAAGAAAAAACACACAGTTGAAATAGTACCCTCTGTGCTTTTGACTTATTTTTCCCATAGAGTTTGATTTGTGTTGTTCAGTTAATCAGATAAAATAAAGTTGGTTTCTCAACTCGAAATTTCGTTTTTACATCGTTACTGTTTGTCATATTAATATGGTGCCTATAAACTGTCCAAATTTCATCATAGATTGGAACAAAATCATTCAAAGAAAATAAATAACCATAAAAATCCCCACTGACTGGTCAGAAGTTTGATGCTATATTAGACATAAATAAAAAAGTATCAGTATTGGCGATACGGGCCTGTATTTACTTGGTATTGTATCAATACCAAAATATTCAAAATCGCCCACCTCTGGAAACTGAAAAACTTATGAGTCATGGAACTTTTTTGAGAAAATCTTTTTTTAGAAATATGAACTGTGGACGCTGACATTAGCATGTGCTGCTACAACAGCAGCATTGAGATGCTATTTTAGCCTTGAGCAGCTTTGCTGATAGGCTAACTCCTTTTAGCACAACTTCAACACAATAGTCTCTACCAGCGTCCAATCAGATTGTTTTTTTGAAGCAAAATTAACCCTCAGTAGACCAATAGAAAGAACTTTGTCGTCCATCGCAGATCTTGCTAGTGCGTCAGATTTATGGCCGTAGCAGAAACACTCAAATACAAAAGTTCCAGGACTGATTAGTTACTTAAAACATTTTAATACGTTAAAATTGTTTGTAGTAAATATGTTTGCACTCTTTCCACTCTTTTGAGCTGAAGGTGTTCTTGTGTGTGTCTGAATACAGTATTATTAAATATAACATGAGCTGGATGACTAACACGATGTCCTGACCTTACTGTTTGTACATATTGTAAATATACAAACAATAAGGTACATATTTTCTGTTTGCTCCTGCTTTTTTCCACCTATGTATAACATGCATTTCTTTGATTCTATATGGCTCAACATAAATAAAATCTATGTAACTAATTAATCAAAATTACCACGGTTAGACCCAGCCCTAGTAAAAGGCTTTTAGTAGAAGAGTTCTTCCTGCAGTCATATAGTCAATGAAGAATCAAGCCTATTTAAAAGAGGGAGGAATGAGTTTAACCAGATGGATTGGTGGCTTTTGATTAAAGAATTCCTGTAATAAAAAGACATTTAAAACATCCTCCAAAGTCACGGTTTAAGAATCTGAGCAAAAAGTGGCATGTTCTGTTCAAACTGTTTCCATAACAACCACTAGACAGTGTTTACATACCAAATATGGAGTTTGATCAACGCCACTGAATAAATGTAGAGATATTAAAATGTTTCTATGCTTTTAAGCTTGATATTAAGCTTGATGTTAAGCACATTAAAGTTTTTAAACATCTTTACCATGACAGCCATAACATAACTTCCATATTCTGTCCTGGTGTTGTTTAAATTTGAGTGTTTCTGTGAAAAGCCGTCCAGGCATATTAACGGGCACCAAAGTTTTTCTGATGGAGGACGAAATACGACTTTAAATACTGGTAAGAATCCCAGCAGTTCTCATGCTGCCCCCTGGTGGTGGGGGTTGTTTTCTGGTCACTACTCACATGAAGTCCCTAATCACTAAAGCTCCTTTATTTTCTCTGAACCAGGAGGAAACAGCAGGATGATTTCCATGGAATAAATACCTGTACAGCTGCTCTGGGGCAACAGCAGCAACAAACGAGCGTTTTCTATGAAACTCGCGATACCGTTGGACTTGGTGTGGCTCATGCTGGGATTCTGTATTTGTGTGACTCACTTGGCCGCAGCAGTGAAGGCCAACTCCACATTCAGTCCTGATTTAGCGCTCGTCTCCATGAAGGGCACTCCAAACTCCTGCACAGAAAACACGACTGCTTTTAGCATGCTGACGGAAATCTAGTGAGGGGAGAAAATAACCCTGGAAATGATTAGGTCTTTCATTAATGCACACTTCGTTTGATGGTTGGGGTTTAAAATACCTGCAGAGGCATGATGGAGTTGGAAATTGGCGGCAATAACTCAGCCTCTTTTTGAAAACATGTCAATATTTCTAGCCTCAAGCCATTTTTCGCTTTCTTTTTTCTTTTTTTCCAAGCAGAGTCGATGAAAAGTGCTCCGAGGTACAGAAATATGATTTTGTGAAAGCAAAAAGAGTCTTAATATTCCAGCTGAGAACAACGTCCTGACGTCTGCAGAGGCTCGGCCAGATTTCCTCCCCGTGAATTCAAATTTATCCTCAGAGGTTCTCTGAGTGAAACGGCCGGGATAATTCATTTAGCAAGGCGCCACCGTTTATGATAATAACAGCATTACGCAGGGCTACCAAATGTGTAATTTAACAGAATAATCAAGAAAGGACACACAGACTAAGGACGGAGGGTGTTTGTGCCAGAAGATGGAGCACGGCAGAAAGCTCTTGTGTGAATTGGAGAAGGCTCACCTTGGCCAGCTTCTCTCCTTCCTCTCGCTTCACCACCCTGTCATGTGTGGAGTCGGCCTGGAAAACACGACAACATGTGGTTGCTCTGATAGACTCGACACTGACGTGGCGTGAGAATAATATGCAATCATACACTCAACTTTTTATTTTATTTTAGAAAATACCAAACAACATTCTGTACGTGTAACTGGTGCAGATAAATACTTTTGAATATCACCAAATACAAAATTTTATTTCAAGAATTTGCCTCAAACAGTAAAACTCAAAAAATTTATTTCACGTAGGAATGTTTTGTTAATATTTTTGGAATATTTTAGCTTACAGAATACGAGCACTTAAAATTCTCTTTCAATTTCCACAAATTGACTGTCCAGACAGCCACAAAAGCTGTCTGGACAGCTTGTGAAAAGTTCAGTGGAAGGAAAAAACACTTGAGAAAGATGTGAATGCAGCAACAGTTAGACCTTCAGGAGCCATCACTCATAGGCCTGCTGCAATGAACAATTAAAATGAGTTCAATCATTTCCATTCTGATGACTAATATTTTTGGAAGGGGAGTTTTGTGTAGAGACTTCCTAACCATTTTATTTATGGATTTTGGTTGTTTTATTTTAGTTATTAAAATGTCTTCCAGCTCCACTCTGGCATGTCCTGTACAAAATTAAGGTTAACTGGTTTTTGAGAGAGTTATCCTGCATTATTAAGCCACAATTATTATTAGTTGAAAATATTATAAAACAATATTACTGTTTATCACTGTAATTTCTTGGTCAAGTTATCGTCAAGAATTTTTTTTTTTGTATTTGTTGCTATTTGTAGCTGCTACCCACAGGTGTCTCCAGGACGGTGTCTCTAGGCTCAGGTTGCTCTGTTGCCGTTTGTCCATTTTTGAATTAAGGTCAAATTTCCATCTCTTTTTCAAATCAATGTTCCAGATCTTTAGAGGCACAGAACCGACTTTCTTTAGGCCCAGAGTGAAGTTTCCATAGCAGGAGATGGTTTATGGCGCCCTCTGCTGGCGACGCTCCACTGAGTTTTATCAAATTCAAAATGAGCGCAGATATTTTAGAGAACTGGATGCTTTGTTCTGTTGACAAGCTTTCATCTTCCAGCTGCACCTGCTCACTTAGATTAAAGTACCAATTCCTGAGTGAATATAGTGTAAAGTAGAGCTGGACATTTATCGTAATGTTTATCATTTATCGTGATACGCTTCTTATCATAAGAATTTTATTTATCGCCACAGTAAATTCCAATTAATGAATAAATGTATTTATTTTTACTGTTTTTTCCTTGTTTTTCCAGTCATTACGTGTTATGCAATTTTATTTTTAGATGATTACCATTAAGCATATTTGTTTAGTGGATTGTTCTTTTCTTTTTCTTTAAAGCTGGTTCTTGAGTCCGAAGTAAAGTTTTCTATTCTATCAATACTTTATATAAATATATATTAAAAAATATGACTAAATTCAGTTACTATATACAACTTAGTGACACAAATGACACTTCTTTATAGCATATTACAAATGGATGGTTTTTTCTTGCCACTTTTATCGTTTTCACAAAAGTATTGTGCTAAAACGTTTAAGCCCATCTCGTCCAGCCCTACTATAAAGTATTTTTTTCAACCAAACTAGATGAACTTCATGATTTTCCTATTTATTGTGATCCACCATTATCTGACCAGTAAACCAGTATAGGAATCTAACTGAACAGTCTTTTTTTTTTTTGTTCACCTGTCCCCAGTTCTGTAAGATAACCTGGAATGTAATAGAGTTTTATTATGAAATCCACAGTCGCTGTGTTGTTGCTCCTATTGCACCGTTTGGTCACCCGTTTGCATTCACGGGTCCGCCTTGGCGCTCACATGCTCTCCTCCATGAGCCTTCCCGGCCACCCTCCGAGTCCATCTGCCCATCCACCTCCCAGTGTTGCCAACAAGGCCTCACCTTGTTGCCCAGCAGCATGACCACCACGTCCTGCTGGGCGTACTCGTGAATTTCCGTCAGCCACGCCTGCGGGTGAAAACAGAGCAAAGATTAGGGAAAGAAATGAAAAAGGAAACAAAAGGACGAACGGGGGACGACAGACGGAGATAGCGGTGATGAAGAGGAGAGTCGGGGATGAAGGCTTGTGTGAGAGAAGATGGATTGTTTCGTGAAGGGAAAGACAAAAGACGCATTTGTTGTTCTCTGATCATCAGCAACTCGTGTGCTTTCTTCTGGTATCTCAGTCCATCCATCTCCTTCCAATTACAGAGTTCCTTTGCTCTCGTTAGAGTCTTTGGTTTCCAGTCACTCACAGCTCTCTCTAGAAAGCTTCTCATTTATTTGTGGGATGCGTTCAACCTTTGGGTGCAACCTTTTGAAATGCGATACGAAGAGTAACATAACCGCGTACTTCTAACCCGCAGAAAGTAATGACAGATTTAACTCCAACAGGACTAGCAAAGACAAAGACAAACTGCTGTAGTATCTCCAGATCCAATTAGTATTGGTCCAGTTCTTCGGCTTGTATGACATAATTAAATTCACGTGGAAAACTGAATAAATGCACTTGGAAATACTCCAATGCATCAATTAAGGGACAGGTGAAGTGTGTTTTCTATGTATTGGTATAAGAGATGAGACAGAACAGAATGTCAATGCAAAGAGATGAGTAGCTATGGCAACTAGCATGTCCAAGTAGTTTCAGCCTCAATGGAATCTTGTGTTTTCTCTTGAACTTGTATTCTGCTTAAATCGTGCTTCATGTGTTGACCCTTTATTTTTTTTAATACTATTTTTTTACTTTTTGTTTTCCTTCTCATCAGGTTTGGAGACTCCTTAGCGTGGAGATTATTGAAGACTTAGGGTGAGTTTACACCAGCCCTGTTTGGTCTGCTTTAATCAAACTCTAGTTTGTTTGCCTAGAAAGTTTGGTTTGTTTGGGGAGGTATGAACAAGCAAGCAAACTCTGATGCCGGCCAACAAAGTGAACTCAGTTTGGCCTACAAACCGAGGTCTGTCTGATTGAAGTGAACTCTGATGCAGTTCAAATTGCAAACGGACTGGAGACCACTCCAAAAGCGAACCACACCAGCTGAAAATGTTGCTGTTATGGAACCCAGTAGAATCAAATCTACAGGACTATCGGGTGTGAAAACACCCTCAACTCCAATCCAAGTACTGCCGATGTACATTTTCAATGTGAAACAATCTTAGGGAAGTTATCAAACTTGGTTTGTACCAAATCGTGAGACATAAAGCTATCTGAAAATCCAAAACAACAATAAAAGCAAGTGCAGTCAGCATGAAGCCCACTCTGCCTCTGCAACGCTTCCAGCTACTGACTAAAGACAGACATTCAGAGGTTGATCCCTCCTACTGTGGTAGGAGATTTGTTTCTGCTCGGGGGGACTTGCAGCAGGGTTCTGGTCAGTTAGGAAATACCACCCTATCACTCTGCCTTAAGGGGCTTTCAAAATAATAATACTTTTTATATTTGAAGTTTTGACAACAGGAAAAGTTGAGTTTGAGCCAATGGCTTCTGGAATCCTGATAGCTTTCTTTCAGCGTTTATTTGCTGTACTTAACATATTAATGATGGCCAGGCTGTACAACAGTCAAAAAACGGCTGGATTTTATTGCAGGTGATGAAATATACCAGGGGTGTGTTGAAGCAGGGATGCATGTAAAAGTTGCAGGATGGTAGATTTTGAGGAACGGACTTGGAAATCTCTTTAATAGATTATTTCAATACATATATCTGACTCTTAAGCTACAGAACCAGCTGCAAATTCTGAAAGTTATTATCCATCTGAAAGAAAACACTTAATCAATTGATCAGACTGACCATTCTACTGTATCATTCTGTGGTGGACCCTTAAGAGAACGTCTGCAAAGTTATAACTTAAAGTTGTCTAGAAGAGTGGATGAAAGCCCTGAGATAGATTCATAAAGTCATATAGCAAAGCTATTTTAGACTTTTAGAGTGCAGGTAGTTTCCATCATGACTGCAGGGTAACATTCAATTGTTTCTAGAAAATAAAAGCCAAAAAGCTAAAGTTGGCAGAATATTTACCAATTAAAGACGCAGTCATCTCACCTCAGTTACACACAACGTGTTTTCAAGTGTAAGAAGGTAAAAGTTTCTTTGGTGTGTTTGATCATGGAAAACAATACAGTGCAAGATTTTACATGTTTTTTTCCCCCACTTTCACAAATCTAAAAAGATGTTTAATCTAAAAGAAGATTAAGCACATTTTCCCCTTTTCTGCTTTGTTTTAACCTTTGTGTCAATAATTAGTCCTAAACAAAGCTTCTCAGTGGAGTTTTGTTATCTTGGTTACAATTTCTGGGTGTCCAATAATTCTATTTGTAATATTAAATGGTTGAAACACTGAAAACTTCACATTATCTGCTATTTGTTCTTTGTATAACTACTTTCCAGCTGTTTTCTGCTTGCATAAGCAGTTCAAGCCAGACACAAATAAAAGAAAAAAAGAGGTTAAGGTTTGGCACCAGTGGATAAGAACCAAAATAAAATTTCCTGGAAGAGTTGTTTTTTTTTTTTTTTCTTTTTCAGTGGCAGCCTTGGTTGAACAATGTGTATTTTAATATGTCAGCCCTGGCAATACTTTCTACTGACGAGGAGGAGGCGGCACTGTGTGTTCATAATGTTTAGGTTTGGGTTCACATCCAGCCATCGATTCCATGTTTACCTGAAGCTGATTAGGGATCAATTTGACAGTTTGTTGGCACGGTGGCGAAAGGTGCAACAAAATTAAACCCAGAAAGAGAAAAAAAAAAAAAAACTCTACCTCAGGATGCCAATTACTCTGACAAAAATATGGCCTAATAATCTCGCAGTGTCATTTCCTTTAAATAGCTGTACTGAGCTTTTATCACAGAGTGCTGAGGAGAAACTAAAATATCTTTTTTAAATTTAGTGATGTCTGAAAGAAGGATAGAATCTTAAGAGAAAAGAGAAATATGCAAAACCTTTCCTCAGCTCAGCGTTTCCAAGACACCATTTAGTGCCTTGAAAAAATAATCCAACCTCAAAAACTTCAATGGATTTCATGTGATAGATAATAGATAGTGATAGATAGATTAATACAAAACAGTGCTAGAATCGACAGGCTGGGCCATAAGTTTCCATACATGGGAGAATGTAAAATGTATATTTCTTTTATATTTCAGATACTCAAGAAGATGCGTTTGAAAAAAGAGCAAAGAATTGAAATTATACTGATGGCTGGATCGGGAAGCAGTTGCATGGTTGCACGAAACTTTAACAGGAAACATGGAACGAACGTCACACACACAACACAGTGGCAAAACTTATTTACAAGGTTCAGAAAAGTGGAAATGTTGCAGATCAAACATAAAGTGGTCCGAGGCGTGCAGCAAATACAGAGAGTCCCACAAAAATAAAAACAGTTGTCCAATATAAAATGTTTATTTTTTTCTATGTATGAAAACTTATGGCCCACCCTGTGTAGTAAAAGGAAGTCATCTATAGTCCTTTAAAATGTTTTACACTGCAAATACACAGTTTTACCAAGTATTTTTTGGTCTAGTTTCTAATGCAAATATCTTCGTACGCATAAAATAAGACAAAACTAACTTACAAGTGACTTTTCAGCAAGATAAAACAGACTTAAAACAACCTCCAATAGTGTCCTGAAAAGTCATCTGTAAGTTATTTGCACAAGAAACTAGACCAAAAATACTCGGTAAGATTTTGAGTTTTTTGCTACGTAGAAATAAAAATCTAAAACCTTAAACCAACCAACTGACCAACATAAGAAACATGAAGTGAACACAGAACAATCTGGCGTCCTTTAACATCTCTCATCAGGAGTGAAGATAACATCTAGTTTATGTCAAGGGAACAATTTAATACTTAATGCTGAAATGAGTTGCAAGATTTTACTGCCATGAAAATAGATAAACAGTTGTTTTTTTTTACAACTGAAATATCTGTAACGGAGTCATTGAGAAAAGTTCAAACTAGATATCGATTATGACCCAAGAAATCAACAATCAACAAATATTCTCCTTCCAGCAGGACAACTTTAAACTATCTCAGAGGAACTGTTTGGCTCTAGTTAGGACGTCTCCCTGGTGAGACGCTCCTGGCTGGTTGGATGGATGAATGGAAATACAATCATTTCCTCTACACACTTGTAGAAGCTGCTTAACAAGAGGAAAGGGGCTTAATTTGTTATTTTGTGTTCCTTGAAAGATGGGCTTTTTCTAGTTAAAACTATCTGAAGGACAAGATACTAAATAATGAGTCCAGCGGGATCCAAGCGTGCCCTGCTAAGGACTTCATTAACTTTCAATCTTGTGTAATTTTCTGTTCACGGATGATGATGAATAGTTTGATTTTCTGTCATTATCCTGTTAATCCTGATGATGTGTGAGCAGAACCAGGCAGGGAAGTTAAGTGTGGGTTTGTGTAAAAGTCAAGTTGGAGTCTGATCAGGATACAGTGGTTTCTATTAAGAAAAACAGGAAGTATTCTGATTGAAAACTGGGATCGATTGGAACGCATATACGCTTTTTTTCTTTTGTAAAGTGCCTTGTGACGACATTTGTTGCAAATAGTTGCGACATAAATAAACTGAATTGAACACAATCTGAAACATGGAATTTGAGCATTCTCTGATAAATGTTTGGATGTAGTCACCCAGCTTACATCTACCACACAGTTGAAAGAACCGTTTTTATTCCCACAGAAGGTTCTCAATCCTGACAGCCTTCCACCTTTCACGCTTCCCTTCAACAAACAAAAATCTGAGATCTTTTATTCTACCAACCAAACGACAGGGGAACAGACCTCGAATCTGTGTTTTCCATTTCAGCTCTGCTGGTCTCTGAGTTCTAACACCATGAACAAAAAGCTTCAAACACTATGTCTCTCTACCGGATTTGAGTGCCGAGTTGCTCTGGGCCTATTGTTCTCTCCATCTTTAAGTACATTGAAAGCATAGTATTCTCCTGGATGATGTGTAGTCCACTAAAATGAAAGAAACACTCAACTCAAGTGGAGACGGTGAGCTGAACAGAGGGCTGCCGTTACCATTTCAAGCATCAATAAGCACATTTTGACTCTTGCTAGCAGGGAGCAGACGCAAACATATTTCATTGCTATTGAAATAAACAGGATAAAAGGTCAGAGCTTTCTCTTAAACACAGATTCTGTATAGTGTACACACACACACAAACACACCCCCACTTGTCTTCCTCCAGTGTTCAGTGTGTGAATCATCAAAAGAAGAGCTCTCAGATCAGCAGTAATCCCTCCCCCCCGTGTGCAGGTCTACAGTATCCCGAGAGTTTTACATCGTTTCATTACACTAAGATCAATGGTGCAGAGCCCGACCCCACGCCCCCCAACAACACACAAACCTGCCAATTACTCACATAGCCTTTAAAGATCCCGGCAGCCTGGGGGTGGATTAGGTGAGAAGTGGAGGGGGAAGGAACCCCAGTTTGGGACCTGAAAGTGATCCGACTTCAAAAGGACTAGCTGTCGACACGCGGAGTCAGAATGCATACGGTATGAGGAGGGATGCGCCGAGGACACGTGTTCGGCCGAGTTTACATGTGATGCTTTGTGACTTGCTGTCAGATTTGGGACGTTTGCACAGCTCCCAGTTCGACACGTTGACTTTTGTACACAAACAGACCAGAAAAAGAGAGACAGAGAAATAGAGAGAGAGGAATGGCCAGATGCAGTCAAAGGGCTGCAGTACTTGGCCACCTTGCTGCAGGGCCTGACTATGAGTGACCTACAAAGGCTTTCAGGTGTTAAAGAAAAGTTCCATTTGACTAATTAAAAAGTTATTGCTGGCCAGACAGAGATTTCAGGGGTTTCTAGAAGTCAGAAATTTACATATTGCTACAAATCCTCCACCCTTTATGGTTCAAATGACTAAAATGGGATCTCGCTCAATGTTCACCCTGTTCAGTTAGAACCCTTTTTGTCTCATCATAGTGAGCCCAGTTTGGTACTGAAGCAAGACCCAATCCCACACTGCATTCATCAACTTGCCAAATATGGTTGAAGTTTTACATACAATCTCCTCCTAAATGATTGTTAAAGAATCAACATAGAAAATGACACCAAATCCAAAAGCAAAACATTTCAGAAGTGGACTCCTAAAGATGATTTAGGTTTTTCACTGTTTAGCTACTGAGTTAAACTATCACTTGTTTCCCATGAATAGCCAAATTCCTTCACTGAAGGTGTCATCATCTGAGCTACTGCTGCCATCAACTTACCATTGTCACATCGACAATGGAGTTACCCAGGCTTTGAGTGATTAACAGTCTCTTTCCTAGACAAACGTATTGACTGAGATTTTATGGCAACTCAGGAAAAGCTCAGCATTTAAACAAATAAAGCAGATGAAAATATATTAATATGGGCTTGCATTCCCAATAGCTGTAAGCAATAAAATGCTAGCAGCTATCCCATTTATACCCGACCACCACCTAGAAACTTTCATGTCGAGCTTCAAACACAAAAAACTCATTTATTAGGAAAGCACTTCAAGTTTTTCCACACAGTCATACAAATAGGCCTGAAATATTATAAATAGTCAACAATTTTTTTTTTTTTTTTTTTTTTTACAAATATCCCAAAATGAGCATTTATGATATAAAAAGAAAGCTGGTTATGTTTTTACATTTGGCAGATGTTTTTATCCGAGGCGACTTGCAGGTGAGGATGGAACAATGCAGGTAACGTCAGAGCTAACGATGAGCTTTTTAAGGCTAGCTCTTCAGCTAGGTCTGCAAGAGTTTCTTGACGATAGACAGTGACCCCCCAGTGCTGATACAACTTTGTATTAACACTGCATGATAGAGTCTGAAGTGTTTTGAGTGCGGCAAAGACACTGCTAGCTTTCAAGCCCTTGACAACCGGAGTAAGTTATGACACTAACCTTTGCGAGAACAGTCAGGACGAGAAAATCTTTTCCATTAACCACTTTGCAGGCCAACACTAGTTTCTTGAAATACGTACGGATAGCTAAAGGTAGAAAGTGCAGCTCAAGGAACACACTTATTCTCTTTTAGGCTGACTGAAGACCAAATGTGCCATTGGCAGATATGTCAAAGCACAGGCTGATCTTCAGAGACCAGTTAGGAGAGCCTGGTGGTCGTCATGGTGGGAGATGACCAAAGACTGCACCAGGACATGGGTGGTGTGATGGGTCGTTTGTAAAGTTACATCAAAACAATCTTTTGACTTCTTGCAAAAAAAGAAAAAAAAATCTGGACTGAAAATTATGTCAACATCGCAACTGACTGGCAATGTCACCTCCCTAGGAGACGCCCTGCTGGTGTTGTAAACATTTCTGCCTGCAGCTGGAGCAGAGTTTGTGGAGCAGAAAGCAGTTATGAAATGAGTGAAAGCAAATGTCTGTAATCATTTAAGCCGTTTAATCTTAAGACAGGGAGCACTTAAATGTAAACGCCATGCAGAGAAGACATTCAAAATGCAAAGCAGTCAAACAGACGCCAATAAGCCCCACAGACTGAGGGGACATCCAATTCTTTGTAATGGCTTTTCAATGCAGAATGTGAAACTGATAGTGATTTAAGAACCGATTCATAGTGGTCATGGTGAGACCCTGATCACATCTGTATACCTCACAACAACCCTGGGAAATGTCTTTCTTAGAAGCCTTCACACACTCGCTTCACAGTACGATAGCAACAGCTGTTTGCCAACCGTGTTTGTGAGATGTGATTGCACGACAGAGTGAGAACTGAGACATTTGTGGTTCTCAGGGTGTTACTTTCAGGAAGTTGTGGTAAGATTTGGGTGGACCGCTATGAGGCCAAGACGGAGAAAGGATGTTACTGACAAAAGTTCTGAAGAGATTAGTCGAGACTGAGATCAGGACAGCGCTGCAGGTAAAGAGCTTCTCACGTTTGATATTTTACATTTCATAATCAAGTGTTAGCTTGATATAAACCTTAATATTTGACGACTATGAAAGGAGTAAGTGCTCACTAAAATGTGTTGGCAAAAATGCCGTCACATTTTTCATAACATTTGTTTAACATGTTTCTACTGATCAATTCTGCTACACTAGTTTTTTTCTTAATCAGGAGAAGTATCATACATTTGTAAAATGTAAGAAAGAACAAACTTTAAGAAAAGATCAGCATCATTAAAGTTAACGTAATGAATCGAATGGATTTCTACAAAACCATTTCAGAGTATATAGTAAATCTTTTTGACTTATTGTTTCACTGCGGACTTCAAAAGTCACAGTGAACCTTTTATTTAAAGGGTTCTAAAATGTTCTTCTCAAATTTAAACTTTGAATTAGAAGGATTTGTCGTCATGAACATTTAAAGAAAAGTGTTTATCTACGGAATGTCATTCCATCGTTTGTCTGATGTACAATGTTTAGGACATGTGTTGCCGCTCCTGGAAGAGTCCCTGTTGTGAAAAGTCAGTGGTTTTGAAACTTTATTTTAAAAAGTCCAGATGGGTATGTGCTGTGCTGTTCCTCTTTTTAGATGTAAAACATCCTGAACACACCCCTTCCTTCTTCTCTACGTGTTTCTCCTTAGAGAGTTCTTTACACACCAAGGTTCCACTTAACCAAGCAAGATGAAGAAATGCTCCACTCCTATTAATGGTAATGAAGATATAGCCTCTGCTTTTCACAGCTCTGCTAAAATGAGAGAAAAAGTGTGCCATGTAAATACCGTCAGCATCAGAGCACAGAACAGAGAGAGACCAGGGCCCAGATGTCCAAAAACATGCAGCCACGTCCCCAGAGAGCGACCGAACTCGACGGTCTTGACATCCGGGGTGAGCTTGCGCTCTCATCAGAGACGCTGGTCAGTTGACTTCATTAAATGCCAGACACCGCCTGTCATCATGGTGAGGAAGAACAAAAAGGAACCTGACCCTCCTCAGCGCACTGCTTCCCTTCTGCGACTAGAGACATCCTCGCATTCGTCTTTCAAGCGATACTCATGCCCCCCAATTGGGATCTTTTCATCGACATCTTCCTCTTCTTCCTCCACCTCCTCCTGTTGTTCCCCAACTTCTGTTCCCACATCTGTCATCGTCGGCCCAGATCCTTTAGGATGGAAAATACAACCCAAATTCAGGTCTAACTCCTCTCAGAACCGCACCAAGAGGCTGTCTCTGCAAATCCCTCTCCCTACTCTCCCTACTCTCAGCTCTCCAAACCTGGAACCTTCATCTCAAACCAAACCTCAACTTAGACCCAAACCTTCCCGCCGCCACCACTCTGAGTCTTCTGCCTTCCTGAAATCGCTCGGGAAGACTCTGCCTGTGGTGACTCTTGAGCAGCTCCATGCCGTGCATCTCCGGCGAGTTCGCCTTTCCGATGAATCGGACGACGTCTTTGATGAGCCGGGTCAAAGCCAGGGAAGGGTGACTGCTTCACCCCGTAAAATACCGCCCCCTATTCCAGAGAAGACAGCCATGGCCAGGAAAATAGCACAGCTGATTGCTTGTTCACGGCAGCCTGGCAGGCCAGTTACAGCCAACATCAACAAGATCACTGCGATGAAGCCAACATCTGAACATTGGCAGAATAACGACTATAACAACATGTGTGCCACAAAAATGGGTGAGTCGCTCATAGAAGTCAACTTTTACAATCTTGTAAAGGATGAAATGTGTTACCTAAAGCTTAGTGCACTATTTATTAATCAAGCAATCCAGCAAGAGGTGTACTGCAACGACTTTGATGAAAGATGACATGATGGATATAAAGAAACGCGACAAAATCCTGAGTGTACTGGAAGGCCAACAGTCTGGATCCCCAGTTTTAGCTCATTTCAGCAAGATAAAAATAATGTTTTATTAATACAATTTCATAAAATAGCATTAGGTTGGTCACCGTTTTCTCAGTTGAAGAAACATCTGTGCTTGTATGAGACAAGGTTGTAATTTTTAGATTCCCTTCTGCTCCAATGCTTGAATCAAATTAGCAGTCATTTAGCTCTGCAGAAACCCTGTAATTAGAATTTCATTTGATTTATTTATTAAAAATATGTTTGTCGATGCTACTGGTGATATCAGTAACCTTTAGTAGGGAGACCTAGAAAAGCACAATATGTAGAACTTTTTCAACTTTTTTGAGAATTTCTTCATTTTTCTACAAACTGACTGCAATTGATCATTTTTTAAACATGTCTGTGAAAATATTTCTCTTTTTTAACCATTTAATTTAGAAATATTCTATAATTTCAGGTCAATCGGTAACATTTATGAGGATTGTAGAATAGTATGAAGTGCTTTACTTTGAGGACTGCATAATCCAGGGGTGTCAAACTCCAGTCCTCAAGGGCTGCTGTTCTGCAGTTTTTAGATGTGCCACAGGTACAAAACACTGGAATAAAATGACTTAATGACCTCCTTCTTGTGTAGATCAGTTCTCCAGAGCCTTAATGACCTAATTATTCTGTTCAGGTTGACTGCAGCAGCAGAGGCACATCTAAAAGTTGCAGGACACCGGCCCTTGAGGACTGGAGTTTGACACCTGTGGCATAATCAGTAACACCTCTGAGTTAAACTTCTATTGAAGAAAAATATTTATTGTAAAATACACACTGAGAAAGCCACTTTAAATCCATTTTTCAGTGCGAGTTGAAAATTTCAAGAAGCTGATACAATCTTGGAAGTTTAATGTCAGTTTACTTGCCCACAAACATCACGTTATCCTACAAAGTCAAGTTATTTAAAAAAAAAAATAAATAAATGATGCATGAGGCAGTTTTTGCAGTTTGCCCCCACAACAAAGTGGACAGCCCAGAGTGTTCTTCATCCTGATTAACTTTCAATGATTTTCTTTAGGATGTGAAGAGAAGAAAGAGACGGGCCTAACACTTGAAATCAATGCTAACCGCATTAACTTTCTTTCAGCCGAGCTGCATCTTGATAACGTCTGCAACAGGAACAGGTGAACCCCACGCTTCCCCGGCCGTGAAATGTGAGGAGATAACTGAAGAGTCTCCTCCTCAGCTTCACAAATTACGACCACAGGGTGTGAAGCCGAGAGAACAAACTGTCCCCGAAGAGAAGTTCAGTCAAGTTTTCCTTTTTTATGCTCCAAGGACTAATATTGCTGAAACTGTTGAAAACAAAAATGTGTCATTACTTCAATATTTTACTCCCCCCCCAAAGCATCTGTGCCTTCTTGCAATTGCAGTCTATGTTTTGTTTGTGGAAATTATTGGTGTGACTGAAAATGTTTGTACATGCCCAGGTTATGCAATTACTTTTGAATTGAACTTAGTCAAATTTGTTTCTTTATATGCAATTACCTCATCTGAGTTGAACAAAAAGTCTGAAATAAAGATAATGAGGCATCATGATTTAACTACTGTTAACTACAACTACTGTTGTCAGATAGTGTGTGTGAAAAACACAGCAGGTTCCCTTTATCATTAAAAACAACATGGACATGAGAATACTGAATTTATCCAGCAAAAATGAATGCTTTTATAAATGCTTTATATGAATAAGATTTCAAACTAAATCCTAATGTGCACAACCCGAGGTTACAATAAATTTGACATTGCACTTCCTAGCGGGATACAATTTTTCTTCATAATGTAATAGTTTGCGGCTCTGGGAGGCTTAGATAACCACAGAAATGTTATTAACACATTAATCCTCATCTGCATTTTAATTCCCGTACATGCAGGACCCACTGACCCAGAGTGGGTGATAAGATTGTAAAGAACCGTTTTAGGGAGAAGAAACTTGCTAATAAGTGTATGAAGCTGCCTGTTGCCGCGCGGCTTCCTCATAAAGTGACAATGAAACTTTAAACAAGCTTCAGATGCGGTTATGTTCAAAACCTCTACTCTGACAGAAACATCTGAGAGGGAAAACAAGTTTCTACCTAAATATAATGCTACATATTGCAGCTTTAAAGTGAAGGCAGGAAGATTTCCTTCCCTTTTCAGCCTCGTCACCAAATATTTTAGCTTTCATTGGTGTGGAAAAAAACATGGAACAGTGTTGAACCTTTCCAGGACTGGATGCCTTACCAAAGTTACCAAAGATGCACCGATATGAAAATTTGGGCCGATATCAATATCCAAAATTAATATTGCTGTTATGGTAAATAACAAATATTAACTGATGAATACATTTTATGAATATTTCACTACCCTTTAAAAAAAACAATCACGACACCAACTTTATCACTGCTTCAGACAAACTCTCCACAATCCTACGTTACATCACTATCAGACACACATCCCAGATGATTTGCACTCGACTCATCCTGATGTTACAACAAATGACCAGGTAGAGCTAGAAGACATTAAATTAAAGGTTTAAAGGGGCAGTATTCCCTAATGTAATGCTTCAATTGCTGACTGCATGTTCGGTATTTTTTGTGTCTTTATGATGTAAAGCACTTTCAACTACTTTGTTGCAGAAATGTGATATACAAATAAACTTGATTTGATAAAAGCTAAAAATGGGAGAAGTTACAATGTTGACATTAATGGAGATCTAAAAACGAAAGCAGTAAAATCTGAATTAAAATACGTTGGGTTTACTTCAGGTGTGAGTGAGATCGGATCGGGCGCTGAATTTTTTTCCTCGATGGAAACTCTATTGAAGACGCATACACAAGGGTGGCAAATATTTTCTGTTTTTTTATACTCAGACAAAGTAGTAGTCGCTTATATTAACCGTTAGTAGTGATAGTGATAGTCCAGGACTTGCTGTTTACGGGTACGTCACAAAAAATTGGAGTATTGTGAAAAAGTAACTTTTTGATCCTTATTTCAGAAAGTAAAACTCCTATAGATTCGTCACACGCTGACATTTCTTTCTTCTAATTTTGATCATTATGGCTCACTGGTAACGAATAACCAAAGTTCAATCAGAAAGATACAGAACAGGCTGGAAAGATATATTTACAAAAGTTCATTTTCTTAAGCTCAAGTAACAAAAATAGAAGGAAATACAATTTCAAAAGTAAAAGTGTGTACTACTTTAAAATAAATGTGCATTTCTGTGCATGAAGTTAAATTATGGAATAGTTTGGATAAAGAGTAGGAAAAATGCTTTACTGTAAATCCATTTAAAACACTTTAAAAGAAAAAAATGATTAAATCCAATAAATTTTTGAGTTAAAAAGGAGAATGACATACTGTTTGCAGCTTTTATATTTAATTTCATGTATACGGCCTTGAAAATTTACTTTGTAATTAGGGACAGGTTTGTATAACATTGTTCTTCTCCCTGCGTCCTTTTCATAAGTGTATTAGTAAATTAATGATGGAATTTGTAAAGTCGAGTGAATAAACTAATTGACTGAAGAAGAAATACGTGTGGCTTAGTTTTGAATTCAATTGTTTAATACAATATTAATCCTCAAAAGGAAATGACACCAGGAAAATAGAGAAATTCATTCTAAATAAGAAGAGTTGACAAAAAGAGGTGATGTTGAAATGTCCAGATACTGATATGAATGCACTGGGACTCTTGAGTTTTTAGGTTTAAATGCATTTTGTGACCTGCAGGGGCCAAACAGATGCTTCATGCTCTGCATCACTTCCTGCAGACTCATCCAACACGCTGCTCTCTGTCTGCAGTCTGAAAGCCAAGTGAGGAAATTCTGCTCTTCATTCAAAATCATACCGCACTGTCACTTCTCATTGTTGGCACTTCAAGGACTAATTTACTTCCCAGACACCTTAATCACCATGACAATCATGTGAAGGAATAGTTTCAAATTTCTCCTCCTTCCTTTTTCGTTTCACTCCTGCTACTTAACCTGCCAGGGAGCTCAATCCTATCCCAGGTGTCTGTGGGATCATTTAAATAATAAAAAAAGAAAAAGTATTTTTGCCATGATTACAAATGAGAACAGATGTCAGAAAGAGCCACAGGTATCGTCAGCAATCACTGAGAGGTAGCACAGCATCCCAATAATGTAAAAACAGAAAAGGGGCCAGTAGAAAATCTGAAGCCGTCCCAACAAGCCCCCATAGGTTGTTTCATCCTGACATCCAACAGAGACGTTTCTGCCGTTTCCTGATTCCTTCCATGTTTATTTCAATTTATTTTAAATTAAAATAAAATCAGAATATCTATAAAAACAATTACACATCTGAACAAAATCGATCAGTATCAGGTTAAAGTATAAACTCCCAGTTAAGGATTCTCAATTTTGTTTTGTTACAACTACAAACTTTAATGTATTTTTAAGCTGCAGTATGCAACTTTTATAAAAAAAATAATAATTTGTTGAAACTGTCACTATATCGACACTACGTTATGACAGATAATCTGTGAAAAGAATGAATAAAAATTTTTTTAAAAGTGCTCTTCTGCCTTCTCCCAGTGCTAATTAGAAATAACCAATCAGAGCTAGGAGGCGGGTCTTAGCGCTGTCAATCACCCTCCGTGTGACCTGCTCATTCCCTCTTCTCTTTCCACCCCCTTGTTCTCTGCTACGCTGCAGCTAACAGAGCCTGTTGTGAATGCTAAGGCTAGTTAGCATTGAAACCAAGACTGCTGATTAAACGTTTTCCTGGAATGGTAAGTTGTTCCTCTGCATTGTACATTGAGCAGTACATTTTCCATTTAAAGCTCGTTTACTTTAGCTAATTAGCATTAGCTTAACAAAGGCAGTGCCTCGTGGAAAGTTTTCAGTTTTTTGATGTTGCTGCTTTTTGCACTTTATGCTCAATTTACTTTCTTTATTCTTGTGTGTAAAGAAAGCCACTTTATGTTGGTTATGTTTTAAGTTTACATTTTTTATCCAATTGAAGCTCCCATTATGCTTCACTGTTCAACGTAAAGCCTTAAATCCATTGCTTTGTGAGCAGATTCAGTCAAATCAAAATGTATTTGCTAATTATGTACCTTAGATCTTATCTATAAATAAGATTAGAAGTTTGAACATTAAGTATGCGAACCCCTGATA
The DNA here is from genome assembly GCF_003331165.1 of Xiphophorus hellerii. Taxonomy (NCBI): domain Eukaryota; kingdom Metazoa; phylum Chordata; class Actinopteri; order Cyprinodontiformes; family Poeciliidae; genus Xiphophorus; species Xiphophorus hellerii. Next base: position 21,021,829 of record NC_045681.1, read on the forward strand.
CAGAGGAAGCCAGCTGTCTGAAGTTAGAACACTGGAATAAATGAGTTTATTCATTTTAGAAAATAGAGTGTTATTCTCAGGCGAGACATCAGAGATGGAAGTTTGCCCTGTTTTCCCCACATGTGGATGCTGGTGACCCAAAATGTGGCTTCACAGTATGTGACATGTCATGCAGTCCTTCTTTTCCAGGTGTCATGGCATAAAAAAAGTAGAAATTTTTGCTGTCAGTGCCTGTCACTGCAGCCTGCCTCTAAACATTTTTTTAAAAAGCAGAAATAAAACATAGCAAGACAGCATGATTCTAAATGTATAAATAAATTTAAGGTGAAATGCATTTTACAATGTTTTTTCTGTGAATTTATGTGGTATTTTTGCTTCTTGTTTCAAATTAAACCACCAGGGGAAAAAATGCAACTTAACACTTCAGCTCATTATGATGTTCAGCTTGCAGAATTAATGCTTAATGGGGAAAGATATAGCCAGCATTTGTATTCTGCTCCCCGTACCTTTATAACCTTGATAAATAAAATCATGTTCAATCGCTTTCAGAAGTAACAAGAAGAGAATTTTCTCATTATAAATACTGCTGTTCTACTAAGATATTAAATGTTTGCATTAGTGAGCAAACATGAAAAACACAGCAGACAGGTCAGGGAGAAGTCTGCAGTGTTAATCACATATTCCATTATATGTACAGTTTGTAACTTTTAATAAAAATGTTTTGTTTTTTTCCCACATAATTGTTAAGGTCGTCACCATGTTGTGACTGTATAAGATGAGACGGATAATCTGTGATAAGATTGATATCTCCTATCTTCATGAACCGCTCCTGACCAAAACCAACCAATCGGAGCCAGGAGGAGGGTCTTACGACTGTCAATCATCCTTATGTATTCATTACTAAATGTGCTAACAACTTACCGTTAAAGGAAAACTGTTTCCATTCGTTGTCATCGGTGGCTATGCTAACTAGCCTTAGCATTCATGGCAGCCTCTGTTTTTTGGAGCTAGCTGTAGCGTAGCGGAGAGCCAGGAGGAGGATGTGAACAGTAGTAGGTAGGAGGCAGTAAGAGCCTGATGTTTTCACAAATTATCCGTCTCATGTTATACTATCACGACATAGTGGCAGTTTTAGTAAATATTTCTACATAAGGTACACAACTTTTCATAAGTAAGACTAACCATGAAGCTGAAGTGAATCAATTCTAGAAATTTTGCTGGGACTTGATTTCAAGTAAATAACAGAAACTTCCGAAAAAGTGTGAGTGAGCCGGACAGATGGAGTCCGAGAAGAGATAATGAGACGAGACGTAAAGCGGGAGAGGAGGAAATCTTCTTCCACCCAGCAGGGTGAGCAGCACAGGCTGAACAGGCTGAACACACTGATGCTTGTTAGTCCGCATGAGCGCATGACGGCACATCATGTGAGCATTGTGTCAGAATTTGTTTACCCAATATGTGCATGAGTTTGCATATGTGGGTGTTCAAGCTTCTCTGCTTGGTTTGGCAGTACAGTCAAGAAAAGGCAGAAAAAAACAAGGTTAGCATCAGGACTAGACACTCTGAACCTGATCCCACCTCATTATCCCTGTTACAGCTCGCTGAGAGGCTTCTGTGAAATGCTCAACATTTCTAGCTGCAGGATTTTGATTTTAGACATTCATATAAGTTCCTCTACAGGTGACATATGTCAAAATGTTGTAGAAATGTCAGTACAGGTTCTTCTGAAACATTTGTCACATGTTTCTTCATCATAGTGTGACAATCTAGTCTCAGAGTAATCCGACATGCAATCATACATTTTAATAACACAGTGTGTTTAGGACTATTTAGGACTATTTAGGACTATTTACAGATGATCCATATTTATACTTCACACAGTGACAATGAAGTAAGTTTTGATATTCATTCCATCAGAAAGTACCAACACATAAATATGTAATAATAGCCTTTTTTTTCAGATTCTAGTATGAATCATTTAAGAATGTTTTATTAGCCATCATCAGCAAACTTGTGGGATTTAAGTCAACTTTGTTCAATTTATTCGATTGTCTCCATTTCAGAAATTATATTTGATCAGGGATTAAGGTTAGGTTTGTGGAAATTGAGATTTAAACTTTTTAAATTAAACTTTTCTCTCAAAATAGAGCTGTTTTGAAGGATTCAACTGAGAATACATTGTTCATAATTCAAGCAAACCAGGAATGAAGCTATTAAAGTCTCTCCTGGCAGGATAGAAAACTGATTTACATTGGGCTTATAAAACCCTTTCCCAGCTTAATTGTCTATTCTTTGTACTTTACATAACGATGGGACACAGGCTGGCCTTTTCATGCTGCTTCCATCCGCCACTGATAAGCCAGCTAACAGTGGGGACGGCTTTTTAGGAAAAAACACAAAAAAACCTGCCATGGTTACCATGGAGGCGAAGGGCAAGGAGCTTCAAGGAAAAAGCAGCACAGGCAGAAGAAAACGAGACGGATTTAAAATTGTAATATAAGATGAAAATTTACTGAAATGAGAAACAAAACATATGAAACTTTGACAATAATATAATTATTATTATAGCTGGAAATATATGGGTCACCACTTGTAAAGTTACACAGAAAAAAGTGAACAGCAACATTTGGGTTTTTTTGCCTGAAAAAATGTGGTTTTCAAAGTTATACTGAATGTATAGTTCAAAATTATGAATTTATTTCACAAGCTAAATATTTAGTTTAGTGTTATATTCAGTTTGTAGGGTAAATATTTAGGTTACAAATTAAACAAGTACTTAGTTTGTGAACTAAATATTTAATATGGCTGTGAATATTTTGTACAAACTAAATATTTAGATCTAAATTAAATATTTATCTTAAATAAATATTTTTCTCCAAACAAAATATAAATTTTCCATACTAAACATTTAATTCTCAAACTAAAAATGTATTTCCCAAACTAAATATTTTTCCCCTCGTGGCCTTTGAGCGGGCGCATGTTGGTCAGTAGAAGGCCCGCTGTATGTTTGTGCTTCCTGCCGCACTTCTTGAGTTTTTTTTTTTTTCTTTTCTGGCATTTAAGCAGAAATCCTAACCCAACAGGGTGTCCTGGTGCCATGGCAGCAGCTGTACAGCCTCGATACGAGCGCTTTAAAACCTTCAGCTTGCTGAAATGCTACCGCTCCACACGGCCGATGATGTGTCTTTTAGAGATTAGGCAGCAGCCTGAGGTGATGTTATTTGGCTGCTTCCAGCACTTTCCACTCAGTGATTTGTTTTATTTGTTCTGATTATTCAAATTAAGCTGCAGACGGCTATAATTACACCGAAAGACCAAACAAGCTCGGAACATTTTAGCATAATTAGCATTGAAAACTGGACACACCCACCATTGTGGGAGACAATAACGCTCCAATTAAATGTCAGCAGGGATGGCAGAAAAAAGAAAGTATTGCTCAAGAAGTAGTTGGCATGACAACAATCACAGGACAACAGTAAGTTATCAATTAAGTCCCTAATGTGGATGGATGTAATTATAGCTTTTATATAATCAGAAAGACAACCATGATTTTTTGCCTGTGTATCATTAAACTACTTGAAAGCACATTAGTCTTGGCATGTTTAGAGGTTTCAGCTATGGAGGCAAGGAAAACATGGTACATGTCTGTGTGATGATAATAATGCTTTCACTCTTAATTAAACCGAAATGTGTCAGTTTAACAAACTATCTTATGTATCTATTAAAGCATGTGCGGAAAAGCATCGAGTCACTATATGACAACGGTGAAATCAAGTGACAATGACCTTTAATCATATTTACCTACGTACATTTAGACGCGTGCAGTTCAAGTGTGATGTCATCAATTTGTGGAGATTTCCAGAATAAAACAAAACTAAGGATATTAGAGCTTTGTTTTATCCATTTTAACTTTTGCCGGTCACAGAACATGTGTGGGAGATTTCAGTGTTACAGTAATACCATCTGTTCTCTAGGGAGCAGAGAACACTGAGCAGTAAGCAAAGCCGAATGTGCCAATAGACAAGATGTTTGAGATGTGGAAGAGTTGTTTTTATCTTATTTTAGCATGAGCATTTATTGGACAAACAGAAACAAGGACTGTACCATTAGATGATGAAGTATCACACCGTAAATAACAAAAAAAAGGGGGAATCCCACAAGGTTCAGTGTTGGGACATTAACTTTTTAGTTTAAGTCTAAAAGTCATTGAAGTGTCGGGACAGAATCTGTATTTCTACAGATGCTATTTTTTGTGACTGAAAAATTATTGTAGAAATATTGTTGACAAAAAGGTAAACCTCAAAAACTTAATTTTTCCACTTTAATGAAACAAAACTTATTGTACTTGGTGACCATAAAAGGAAACATTTACCATGGGAGTAGATTAAATCCCAATATAAAATGTACCTGAACTTGTCTAAAGAGTAATTATACAATGAAAAGTATGCAACAATATTGCAAACAGCAATAAAACTAAAAGTGTTTTGAATATAACATCTTATTGTTTGTGGCGCCTGTTTTTGAGTTGCTGTATGAGGATTTTGGCAACACTATGCCAAAATCAATTCTAAACCTGTGCTTTACTAAGCAGAGCAGTATGAATATTACATAATCTTTGCCATTACATTTTTCATATCGGGTGACAAATCTAGCCACCAAGTCCGTGCTTGTGAGAGCCTCCTAGTTTGGAGACAACAGGATTTCTAGAGAACAAAAAAGTGCAATTTCATAACATTTTAAATGATTATATGCAAGGTTAACATTAGCAGCCAGTGACTGTAAATGTTTATCCTTAGTATTTATCCGTGGAATAATCCTCAACGTCAAAAGAAAACGTACTTGAACAGGGTCTCAGACAAATGCAAAGAGCCCAAAACATTTTGCATTCTGCATAAAACCTTTTTAAATGAAAAAAAAAAAGACGCATTAGAGCAAATGTAAAAAGTTGGCTGTTCAATTAGACGACCTAACTGGTTTGAGATGTAGCAGAAGTGATGAAAGCAGCAAAGAAAGGCAGATAGAAGAGGGCCTTGGGTGCGCTTGTTGGCAGCAGTGAAAAGAATAGCGAGAGAGAAAAGGAAAGCATGGGCGCCAGAGTGAGACAGTGGGAGATGGACAGCAGCGCGCCCCGCTTCTTTATCTCGCCATCATTTCGCTGCCCTTCAGCCTTCACCTCCAGCCTCAGCTGCTAATGGATTCACACTATAGGAGACAGCTTTGTGCAGCGGCCTTGGAAAGCTGTGTAGTCAACACGAGTTTAAAATAAACTCGTCTGTTAATCCACTTGGTGCAAGGTTCTCCTGCTGCTGAGGCACACTGGAATATTTCTCCCTAACAAGCAAGAATTAGCATGAATTTTGCATCAGCTTAGCAGACGAGAGTAAAAGCCGCACAGTTTAATGGCATTCATACGCGGTATGTTTGAACCATGATGTAGTTATGTATGCAGAAGTAAAAGGTGGTAGAATAATGTCCACTTAAAAGCGCTGATAATTACAATTGTGCTAATTTTAACATTTTAATTTTAATACATGGACACGACTATTGGAAAGGGATTTTCCATGAACTCTCATCAATGATTCACTCAGTTTACTTTAGCCAGAGATATTTCAAAATAAAAGGATGAGGAAGTTGGGCATCGACTTACTTGAGGACTTCAGCAAAATATGGAAGAAGTTAGTAATGGAGTTTAGTTGTTGTTCAGTAAACATGTCTATTGCGCCGCACAGCTTTTGTAAAGTGATGCTGGTATTGGCTGGTTAACGAGTCTGGCCCCAGATTATAATAGTTTTGGGTTTTTCATTGTAATTTAGTTGTATTTTTTTATGACTTTTGGTCTTTTAAATTGTTTTTTAGAGTGGGTTTGGTAGTTTTAATTACTTAATATTAGTAGTTTTACTTTTTCCACACATTGGTTAATTTTTTGGGTACAGATTTCAAAAAGGTCAAAGTATCATATTGCATACATTGGTTGGGTAATGAATACTCAACAGAAGACACTATGTACAGAGATGTGTTGACAACAGGAGCCAAACTTCACCATCACTCTACTGTTCTTCTTCTCCATAAAATATATGTGACACCAGTCAGACATTTTGTATAATGTACTTTGAATTTGTTTACAAGCTCTGTGTTGAACAGGTGTCGTCTCTGACCGCCCCAGAAACAAAAACAGCCTGGTCAACAATCACAAACACACACACACACACACACACACCCACACCCACACCCACACACACACACACACACGCACGCATACGCACACACACCCACACACACACACATCCACTGTTCATCAGCCTCCTACTGGGTTTGCATCTGCCCTGGCCATTGGGGCCGTTTTGTCCTGATGATGGGAACTAAACACACTCACTGCCTAACAGTGGAAACTTCAATGTGGAGCAGAGTCGATGCGTCTCACTGAAGCCGTATCAGAGCTGTTCTCTGACACGAGGGAGAAAAAAGGATTAGTCTGCTGAAGGGAAGTAAATGAAAATTGAAGCGACGCTGCTTCCTAAATTTGAATTAAGATGGATTAAATTTGCTTCACATGCTTGTTTTTCATCCCAGAATTTAATCCAAGTTTCAAAGGAACGTTTTCCTGCTTATGTGTTCTCTGGATGTTGCAGGAATCATGCACTCAACAGATCTGGCTCCATCTAAGGGCGGCAAGAGGAACAGCACTATGAACAGAAAGCCGTGAGTTTGTCAGAAACCTTATGTGGAACAAGGCAAACATGTGGAACATGGCGCTCTGCTCCAATATTAAACTTTTAGCTTAATGCTAAATTCAAAATGGGATGGAAAATTATCAAGCACCATCATTCTGAACACATCATCTGGTTGGGTAAATGTGGTGGCGGTATCATGCTGTGGGTTTTTTTAATCAGGAACAGCAAAGCTGGCTGGAATGGATGGGGTGATGGAGTTAACTAAATAAATAGCAATCCTTTGCTAAATACCACACTAAAACCATAGCCACCCATTGGAATGTCCCAGTCAAAGTCCAGACCTAAACAGAACTGATGATCTGAGGCAAAAGTTGGAAATAAACGATGATCACCATCCAATCTGACTGAGCGGGAAATATTTTGTAGAAAATGGGATTTTCTTTTTGTGCTTTTTTTTGTTCAATCACATAAACTCCCAATTACTCAAGAGGTTTGGAGTTATGATGCGACAAAGTCTGACTAAAACTTTCACCATAAATCAATCACATAATAAATTAAAATGTTTGATAATTTCCACTGTGATGATGAATAGTTTTTGAAGGGCAGTTTTGTTTACAGACTTTATAAATCGTCCCATTTATGGGTTCAGTTGTAAGTGGTTTTATTTCAGTTTTATAATTTTTGGTATTTTTCTTTCAGACATTTTGAAAATCTAAAATACCTTAAAGTTCCAGTGGTACGTGTTCCTAACAAAACTAAAGTTTATTGATCATTGAGAGGATGAGCTTTATCATCATATTACTTGAAAATGGTCTTAAAACAGTATTATCGTTTATTGCGATTTATTCTGGGACAATTTATCGGACAGCAAAATTTGTTATGGCGACAGGTGTGAATGTGGAAAAGTTCAGGCGTGTGAACACATACTGTATAACAAGCATCCATGGACACTGCGGTCACACACACACGCACACACACTTATTTACATGTGAGACTCTCCTACAATGACCATGTCCTGCTCTCATCTCTGCTCCATGTTCATCAAAGGAGAGAAACGCGCCGAGCAGAGAGGAGAGCAACACCAAATGGGACAGGAAATGGCTGCAGAATAACAGAGGAGAAGACTTCACACACCAGAGATTGGGACTACAAAGAGATCCGTCTATTAGCGACAGCGCGCGCTCTTATCTGCGCGGCCCATGCTGCTCGCCTTCGTCACCTCCCTCATTTGCTGCCGTTGTTGTGATCCTCACTCGGTGGCCTTGTTGTTCATTATCTGATGCTGGCGGGGGAGTTTCAGCGCGCTTGCAAACGGCTCGGAGTGGGAAAAACTGTTGCACACGTTAAAATGTGTTGGATGTAAATTATACGTCAAGGAAACAATTTACAAAAGAGGAAGGACTGATGGTAGACCGATGGTCAGAGATGATGCAATAACTAACGAGTCCATTTTTAAGGAGATGTGGAATTTCACACAGCAAGATCTCCCAGCTGTTTTTGATCAGGCATACAGCTTACCTACTGTGAAGTTAATATGCTATTAACCTCATGAACTCTTCACCAAAGGAAAAAAAAAAACAGTCTGCTGGTAAATAACGAGCTTTGCCCAAATAACACGATTCAGGCTTGTGGATTTAAAACCATTCTGAAATAGAACGACACCAACACTGCATCAGAGAGAGAGAGAAAGAAAAAACAAAGACGAGCATCTTTCAAGGTGATTGATCTTACCCTGATGTTGTCAAAGGACGCTCTGTTGGTGACGTCATACAGAAGCAGCAGAGCTGGGAGGAAAGAGACAAGACAAAAAAGAAAACATTTTTGCATTTAGCTTTATTTTATCTTTAAAAACCCAACAAAATCCTGCAGAGGAACTCCTGTCAAGTTTTAATTCGGCTTTAGTTTCTGCCAGATAGCCACTAATTCATCTCAGTGCAGATGTTAAAAAGTGATGGTGAAACAGGGACATCGCACCACTGGGAGAGGATTTATTAAATGAGAGAACAAAGATAAAACAAGACAAGATGAGAGAATCTGGAACTGTTTACCTTCAGTTCTTTTATCGGATCTGCTACTCGTTAAACATCGACATCTTAACATATTTATAGCTCGTGCTTTTTAGTCGTTTATATTTTAAAGTAGCTATCTGCTACAATGACGTAGCATCGCACCACTCTGCCGTTTCAGAGCCCAACCTCATGTGGTGAGGTAACCCATAAGAAAAAAAAAAAAAAGAACAGTCTATAACCCGCCTTCTGAATAACAATTTGCAGAAATTTGCACAGGTGAAACGCAGGGACAAAAAGAAAATAAAAAATGTAAATGGATTACAGTGTTGGCTCAGGGAAGTGCTGAACTCTGCTCTTTAGCGCAGCATTCGTCTGCTCGCTGACAACATAACTACACATGTGAATCCTAATGAGCTCCAGCAGCTTCGCGCCGCCACAGAGAATAATATCACCTCAGGCGTGTTTTTAGTGGAGAGATGTGGGCATTATGAGGCTCTGCAGGACAGGAGGAAAATCATTACACCTACAAGGCTCATTTTACCTCATTTTCACAGATGGCTTAACCTTCGGCTGGAAAATGTGCCCTTAGGCTATTACCTCCACAACACTTCACCACTACCTGCCGCATGTAATCCCCACAGTCCTCGTCTCCGTTACATATATGTCACTGTCCCGTCCTGTTTTGTTTTTTCACTTTTCCCCTCCGTACTCGACCCTTCTACATCTCAGCCGTAGCTGCTACGTCTCCAGATCCAAACTGAATTAAAAGTTTGGCTTGCGTATTCCAGCCAGGCATGTCTGTGAAGGGCGTTTAATGAGTTGTAATCACTGAGTGCTGTCTGAGCGTGTCAAACCAAGAAACGGAGGATGAGGTGGACAGTGGAAAGTATCCAGAAGGAGCGGGAAGATGTGACCGACGAGTTAATTTCCTCTCTCATTGGTGGACTGCCACTGTAAGGCGATCACAGCAAACCACAAGGAGTCCATACACACACATGCATACACACAAAATCCAATTAGGAAGACAAAAGAAAGGAAAAAACATTGTCACAAATAAAGCCCCAACACCTCCAAGTTGAAGACTTTACTTAAGCCGGTCAACAGTTTTCTCCTGTGGGAATGAGTCATTATTTCACAACGTGGGACTTTGTTTTTAATCAAGCACATTTCTTCGTTTCAGAAGGTGTTGTGATGTTTTATCTGTAAACCATACGAGATCGGAGCCTGAATAATTATTCCTATATAATGGCCGAGTGTTGCTTGTGAACTCTCCATCTGCCAATTAGTGAGTCTGAAAACACACCAGACATCAACATGCAAAAAAGCTGCGTAAGTAGGGATGTTTTAGAAAAGAACGCCCGTCCTAAAAGCGTCAGCTAAATGCAGCAGGTGAAATTTAATCGAGACCCTGAGAAGTACGAGCTACCAGTGAGAAACTGTCTAAACCTGCTGAAGAACCAACGTGGTCTGGACTCGGGAGTCACTTAAGGACAGAGTGTCCAATTCGTTGACTGGAGCGTATTTGGAGACGAAGGCATGTCAGGAAAAATAAAAAAAAAATGTACACAGCTGAAGTAAGCGTGAAATACTCCGCAGGTGTGAAAGCGCACATGCCAGAACGCACGGCTGCAGGATTTGTTCTACGGTAAAACGTGTGTGTCACTTAACCTTGCAGTTTAACACGTCTGTTACGGAATATGGATGTTTGCATGAGACAGAGACGGTTTGTCGGAGACAGAAATTACATTTGATGCAGAACGGACCTGTGAGGTGAAGAACATGCTAGAATCACAGTATCCTGACACAATAAGCCCTACAACGGATTCAAGGAGTCTTGGCGGACTCACCTACACAGTGATGCAGAGCCGTCTAAACACAAGAATTATCCCCAATCAACATCCGAGAATACCAGCAGTCTCTGTACAGAGGTCCCGTGTAAATAACGTCTAAAGTGGTCAAGGCGGTCATTTTGATTGCTGTGCAATTTGTTTAAATACTATATCAAACCAAAACAAAGCCTTGCTGTTATAGTTTTTACATTTATTGCCCAAAAGAAAGGAAATACAATAATTTCTACCCATTTTAGTCTCAGAAAATCAGTTTGGCTGCAGCGAGTTTTGAGGTGGACGAGAAATTTGGCAACTATTGTTCAAGGAGCATCTTCAGCGTGCTTGTCCCCAAACAAAGGCAATGAGGTAATTCATTCAGACAATAGGCCTGATTAGGTTTACTCGTTTGGGATGGTATAACTTCTTTGCATGTAGCTGAGTTGAACTTTACGCTCGAGTGTACTCGAGTCGAGCAAATCTCAATCTCGTAATCTGTTGATGACAATGACAAATAAATCTTATCTTATCTTAAATACCCTCAAATTGAAGCTGAATAAAAACATAGCTAATGTCTAAGATGGCATTACTTTTACCTTTCTGGTTTAAGAGGTTGATCAGTGTATAAAGCTACTGAGTACAGATTTTTATCCAAAGGTAAAAAACTTCCCTGAGATTCTGCTTAAGGACAAACCAAAGAAACCCTAAATAGGTGTCATATCTAAAATACTCATGACTTGTTTCTAAATGACACTCAGACATATAAAGACTTAATTGCTTAAAATTTTCTGTTTAGTCTGACGTGTTTTCTTTAAAGCTCATCTTTGTACAGATGTGCTTTATCATTGGTCAAATATATGAAAGCCAGTAATCTGCTGACTATGTTTCATAGCTCCTATGATACTTGATACTGCCAACACAAAAGACCAAAAATGGGACGTTGAGCAGACGTCCAAGCAGAGTGTTTACATGTTGAGTTCAGGGCAGTGATTTGTGTGTCTGATCTGGGCGTGAACCTTGGAGAGGTAAACACGAGAAGCAATGCCTGAAAGAACAACCGCTCCCTTAATAAATCCACAGGCTTACTGTACAACAAACAGAGTGATGTTGACTGGTGACCAACGTGGTTTTCTCCCTTTGCCCCCTCATCGTTCCAGCTGCTGTTGTCATTTCTGCCGAGTCTCCTGTTTAACAGTGGGCGGCAAGTCTTCATCTTGCCGTGTCAGTTTTTACAGAACAGTGGATCAATCATAATAGAGTTAAAACTCCCCTCACAGCTGCAGCTCAATGCATTACCGAGGTTCAAAATGTTACACTATGAAAGTTGGCTCCATGACGTGGGTTCAGACATCGTGTTAAACTAACTTTCCATTTTCCTTTAATAAAGTAGAAGTCGGATGTTTTTTCTGCATCCAGGTGTCTTTTGGATGATGAAGATGAAGCTTTGCCTTGTCCTATTTATATCCAACTCTTTTCCATTTGTCTCTAATGTTTTGCTTCCCCCATCACTCTTCACCTCGTTTCTAAATGATTCACGTTTCTTAATTCCTCTCTGCCATCAACACACCCAAGAGTAAAGCTAAGCTCTACACATTCCTCCTAATGACCCAATTATTTTAGAGGTGTTGAAACAGATATATAAAACTGTTTATATGAGATCGTCTGTCATTCAATCCCACTAAACATTTATAGAGGTTGATAAGCCAGGAATACAAAAGCAATTCAATTTGCTAAATGTAGTAATAATACATTACTTTTTTCTATTTGGAAAATTTACATTCCCTGACATGCATTATTTTGGTCCAATATGAAAATATGACCGTCTCCTTCCTGAAAAGTGGAGTGGTTCGACATTTGACCTTTTGTGATATTGAGACAATCAGGGGGAAAAAAGATAACAGAGGTGTAGGAGACAGATAGTTCTGTCCAAAAATAACCTACCTGCCCATTTAGTTAATCAACTCAATTGGTTGCCATCACCATCTACAATAACTCTTTGACGACTTTGAATTGATGAGCTACAACGACATTTAATTTCCCTTTGGGATCAATAAAGTATTTCTGAATTGAAGTTGCATAAATTAAGGTATTGACTGGGTTTTACAACCGAATCCTTCAAGAGCGTCAACATCTTTGATGCTTCTCTATAGGCTGACGCTCTCCTTTCTTTTGGCTGGTCAGCAGAACACAGACGAATGTAATACAAATCGACGTGGATGAAAGTATCAGCTTTTCACAGCATTTTTATGGAATTGTTACCGTCGTAAAAAATTAAAAATAAACAGACGTTTAACACCAGTCCACTCGTTTGAAGGTTGGAAGTGTTTTATTGGGGCCTCGGTGGGATTACAAGTCACAATCTTCTATCAATTTATTGTCACATAAATTAAAAAGTAATTACATTAGCGACTGCACCAAAGGGAACCTGACATTTGACACTGCTGCTGTGGAAGAAGCATGTCGGAAATGCCAGCATGGGATGAATGTTTGATTTGGTCTGTACTTTATGCCTTAACATTTACAGAACTGCTGGCAGCTTCATCGGCCGAGTGGCAAATAGCGTCAAAGCAGATGAGAAATCCATGAGAACCATTATAATAGATGCTCTAGATACAAAGTTGTGGATTTTACGGATTTTTTTACCATTGGTCCCCCAACAGCGTGCTTGAAGGGACTGGAGGCCACACCGGTTAAAAGTGAAGTATTGCAAATTTCTACAATACAAGGACCAATAGCAGGAAAAAGCTTTATAATCACCATGTGGAGGATGTTGTTAGGACGGGCAGATGGTTTCATTTTGTCAACTAAAGATTAAATGTCAGAGTCACTGGATCATGCGTCTTCAGAGACTTAAAGGGTGGAGAGCCAGAAACAAAGTCATGACATATTGATGGACAAATGCTTCCTGACATTTTTGACCTTGATCACACAAAAAATACATAAATAAAAAATTTGAGTAATTGCTGTCATCTTTAGAGGACACTGGTACTGTAGGAATCACAGGGAAAAGAAGACAGTTTATAGTTTCAGACAGGAACTTAGAAAGTTTCTCTTATTTCAGAAATGAGATTGAAGGACTATTCCAATCTGGTTGTTTTTATGGATTCATATAAAAAGAAACAAAGACCCCTGAGGTGGAGCCTGTGAACCTCAAGGTTAGATGCTGAACTTGTTCTACCTTATGACACCGTTTTGAATTTCCGAATGGATTCATTTCAACCTGTTACCTTCCTTCACCTGTGGTGGCGCTGCACCAAAAACCGCTGAAGGAAACAACACAAAAACGTCAAACACTGAGCTGAACTTCCTTCACAAAACGGAAACAAATATTGAGTGGCGTCAGATTTCTCTTTGGTAAAAGACCCTGAGAATTTATCCCTCTAGCACCAGACACACGTGTATTTATCCAGAATACCTTGCGCTTTAAACTGCTTCCTGCTTTTGGAGCGGTTTCTGGTCTACTTGGCATTCGAACTGCTCCAGAGTTCACTTCAACCAGTTTTTTGAGTTCGCTCTATTGGGTCTGCATCAGAGTTCGATTACACATCGACACCTCCCCAAATGAAATCAGACTTTCTGGGCAAATAAACTACAGCTTGATGAAAGCAGACTAAACGGGGTTGATGTGAATGCATGAGGCATCAATTATAAGATATGGACGCATCTACTTGAATACCTTGATTTGTTAAACTGATACAAACCACTGAGAGATATAAAGAATAAAGCTTAAAATAAAGAAAGTAGTCTATTACAAATGTACATCTGTTGATCCAAAACATCTAATTGTTTTTTTCTGACAGCCTGAAACGTAAGGTCAAAACTCTTGTCTGAAAAGGAAGCATTCCCATTAGACCGACAAGATAGGTCAACATCAGATCATGGTGTAACAGAATTACTTCATTCTTTAGAAGGGTTTCTTTCCCCCTCCTGAACTTTGCACTAGATGTTAATCTAAACTTATTCTGACATGTCTGTTGAGTTGACATTGTGCTCTGATGAAATCTCTAAAAACCATTCCACCCAACCCAATTCCCATTCAGACACGAAACCCAAGAGAGGTCTCTTTGATTCCCTTTTATGACCTTTTATAACCCTGGAACTGCAGAAATACACTTTTAGATATGCAATTAAAAGAAGGAACATGATTCCTAATGTCTTTTTTAATTAAAAATTAGAGTCCTACAACACACTTAACGATATGAAATGGTCCCAACTCGGCAGGATTACAATAAAAGCGACGTCTGGTTGAGATGTATTTAGAGAGCCATTATCAGTTTCTTTACAACACGGGGAACAAAGAGAGAGCAGTGGGGCCATTACCGCAAAATGAAGCAGCAGGAGTCCTTGTTCTCAATATTGCCTAAAATGCTCAATCGTGAAGCATTTGGAGGCATAACTTGTAACGCAGTCATTACCTGTTTCACAAAAATCAATTTTCGCACTCCATTTCTTCTACCTTTGTAGCGATGAGGGTTTCTTCGAGCGTCTCGTTTGGAAAGTAGTTTGTGCTTTTTCCATTCTTTAGAATCAAAACTTGAGGAATAATTAATCTGAAAGGGAAATATTAACTCATTATCCTAAAAAGCTAACTTTTATTTAGATGCAATTTCTTTTACTCTACTTTCCCCTAAAGGAAAAGTTGAAAATCATTCAGAGGAACATTTAGTGCTTTTCACAGAAAACTGTTCCTTTGTATTAGACAATTATATTCCAATCACACAGTTAAAAAGGTAGACAGTTTTATATTTAAATTCTTCTAAAACGCCACCATTGCTCTCTTTAAAACAATGACTGAACCCGTCTCTTCCAAGTTTTCCTTCTCTGTTCTCGGATTTCTTTCCTCCGTCTAATTTTAATCGTCCCCGTTCCCAGGTAACGCAGCTCCTCCTAACTCGTTCCACCTGCAGAGCGTGCTTCCTCTGCTCATATTTCGCAGCCTGTGGTTTCAGTTCACGCTGTGGAAATGACAAACTGTCAGCTCCAGTCAGAGAGGAGCGGTGGAGTTGGGCGGGGAGAGGGCTGCAGGTGTGCCGTGAGTGTGCAGCTGGGTTCTGGACCCGTCCAGACCTCGTTGGTGCCCTACACCAGATGGGCCTGGCAGATTGCGCTGGGCTGACTCCAGCCTCAGACAGCCAGGATCTTCCTGCTCTCACATTACGGGCTTAATGAATATTACGCTTTAGTACAAATCGGTGCTAAAAATACACCCAGTGATCTCCGTGGCCCTTTGCGGGTCTGTTAGCAGAGAAGATTTGATGAATCTCAAAACATGATCTTATCTGCTGGATTAATCTCTTCTCTGTTAAATTAACTTTTCTCGCATGTTTTCCACAGCACGACCTTTACATTTCAAGTCAACGTTATCAGCTCCTGCCACTCTTACTTGTTCAAATGTCAGATTTTATAGAAAAATCAACAAAAGTGTACTTTAAGATGAAATATTACATTTTAGTGTGAAATTAAAAACGCCCACGAGTCATATAAGAGAGAAACAAATATTTATTTTGACCACTAAAATTTGCCCATTTAAGTGAAACTACTGTCTATTTAAATGCAGAGTGTATATAGAGTATATTCAATAAATTCCAGTCACTGTTATTTCTTAACAGATTACTCAGTTTAAAGTGAAGTATTGTGTATTTTTAAGTATCATTTTATAGCTCAATCAATCAAGTAACTATGTTATCTTCATCTGTTATAGAAGTGCTGCATATATCAAACGTGACCTAAAAACTCACCTTTTTAGAGTTGCTTTTGAAACATAATCAATTACAAATTTAATGATGGCACTTGACTTAATGTAATGTTTTGATTGTTGATTCTATGTTGCATGACTTTGTGTTTGTTATGATGTAAAGCACTTTGAAATGCCCTGCTGCTGAAATGTGCTATACAAATAAAATTTGATTTTGATTTTAAAAGAAAACTGACTTCACAATTTGATGCTTTGAAATTAGGCTCCGTCCCTTTAAGAAGCCTTGGCTCAGTCCAACACTCCGTCTCCAGGAAGTCATTACAACATCTCTCCTCTGTTAACCCTTTATCAACGTTTTTACCAACGTTGCACTGAGAAGTAGCTCCTATAAGGAGCTCAGCTGATGTGCAGCTCCGCCAGGTGTTTGCTAATTGCTGCTGGCTAGTCAGAAGGAGCTGAGTGGAGGAGTCAAAAGGGACGGCTGTTCTGTTCTTGGAAACTGCAGATCCGAGGAGGAGTTTTGTGGAACTAGGCGGGGCTAGGTCCAGCCGGGTGTTTTGCACAGCTGAATGGTTGCCATGGGAGATTTAAGGATTTCTCAAACATGTGTGAAAGAATCAAGGAAAAGCTCCACATGTGTTTTTGATGGGAATAACATTATAACATGATGTAAAACTCATAAAAGTTGATTTTACATAATGCTGCCCCTTTAAATTTCCTGCAGTTTTTGTGCCATTTTTGTGCTGCTGGTCAGTGGAGACACAGCTGATTAACAAACCTTTTAAATCATGAATTTTTGATCTGTGTCTGTGTCAGAATCCTAAGAGTTCTCACAAAAAAAATTAACCAACCGCCTTTTTTCTTTGCCAAGTGCTGCCACTGCTGCTGGTACTGGTCATTTTACCACTTTGTCTTTCCATATTTTTGCAGTTTTAGAGATTCTCAACTTTTGCCAGACAACAAATTGGGCCATCCACCGCATCATACCATGTGTCAATTCACACCCCAAATCAGATGGACTTTTCAAGAACCCGAGACTTCGCTAATATGAGCCAATATAAAAAAAAGATAGGGACATAAGTTTTAAACTAGTCACAAAGATGCTAATGACGCTCTCTATATTGTCAAAACTGATTTAGTACTGAGGAATTTCACAAATATCTGTTCAGAAAAAGCTAATGGTAAAAATCTCAACAGCTTCTTGTGTAAAAGTTAAAAGAAAATGGCCATAGTGAAGCCTTTGGACATGAGAGGAGGATTTGAATTTAAACTGTGTTGATCTGTCACAAAACGTAACAGAATAAACCTCAGAATATCAAAAGTAATTTCCTGATTTTTAACTCGCACTAGCTCTAAGGCTCTGTTCACAACCCACTAGAACAAAGAAATTAGTTCCTTTACGCGAGCCTCCAAGAACAAGAACAAATCTCTTGGTAGCCAGGTCATTTCATGCTTCACAGGAGCTGCAGAGCACAACTCAAAAGAACTCTTTTTGCCTTTTCCACTGCAGTAAAACACTCAATACTAGACACCGCACAGGAAATACTGTAAGTTCTGGCCGTAATTTGTCAGGAATGAGCTGCGAGAACTCAGCTCATTCTGAGTTCTATGGCTAGACAAAACCCATAGTTACAGAGACAGAATATGGAACTACATTTCATCCTCCAACACCATGAGTACTTCATAATACAAAACGCTTATTGGCAGCAGCCACTGGCATCAAATGGTTTTAATAAGTGGGAAAATCTCTCATTTTTTGTGAAGGAATTTTGGCCAGTTTTTCTTTACAGGATGTGTTAATTCAGACAGATTGGATGAATTTCAAGGATCTCACTATCACATAGACAATCAGATTCAAGTCTGGACCTCGGCAAGCCTAATGTCTCCTGTTTTTATTGAGCCAGTCAGAGGTGGATTTGCTGGTGTGCTTTGGATTATTACCATCATCACAGCCCGACTGTGCTTCTTATTAAGGTCATGAACAAGCGAGAACAAAAATTCTCGTTCAGGATATTTCGGTTTAAAGCAGAAAATTATATTTCCGTCATCTACAGCAGGTCATCATCAGCCCACCTTTGATAGGAGAAATAAAAGTGGCACTCTGCAGATTTATCAGTTAAGCACTGAAGTCTTTCTTAATACAAGATTGGATGTATAGTAAAAGACAAACAAAACTCCCGAATTCCTTTTTAAATAAGAAAATAAACATTTTATTGCCTATATTTTTTTGTTTTGCTCTGACTGTTGTTCTTGGCCTTTTTTGAGTCTGTATGCTCCAGTTAACAATTAATCGATTTCTAAATTAGTTGATCTTTTCCATCGTTTCAGCATGATCAACAACTGGAGGTTGTTGATCATCCAGTTGTTCACTTGACAACTGATTCACTTGTGAATTTAATTGTACTTCTTACTTAATGCAAACATCACAATAGTGTTTTTGAGATCAGTAGAATATTGAGAGAGTTTTGCACACATTTGCAATGGAAACGCAGCTAGTGTGTGACATGCTGAACAAAGGTCCAATTCCTTTTCACAGAAGCCTTACAGGGTTTTATTGGACAGTTTAGTAAAATCATCGTTTGAAAACAGCCTTTTCCAATCCTTCAGGTCATCTTTGTCTCATTTTAAATTTATTTGGTGGTCTGAAACTTTTATGAATGAGAGAAATTTGTAAGGGCGCACATACTATTTGCAGCACTGTTTTTAAGTTTTTACTTTGAGCCGAGGCTCAAACGCGTTTTAGAACTTGCTCAGTTTAACTTATTGATGTTTTCCAATTGGGCAGAATCCTCTGACAGCCGGATCTTTTCAAGTCATGAAGTGCCGTCCGCTAGTTGAAGGCAGTGATGGAATTAGCTGTGTTTGGGCTGCGTCCTCTCCCCCGGTCCAGCCTGTCAGGCTGAATGAGTTTTATTTAAAAGTCAGGAACAGACGGACGGCTCAGAGGCTCTGATCCGAGGCTCCCCGGGTGTCTTGTTAAAGATCAGTGAGGGTAAACTGAAGAATTCACAGATCAGAACAACAGGCAATGGGCCAGAGGAGCACAGAGACGTCACCCCTCCTCTCTCATGTTGTTATAAATAACCTGACATCCAGTGGAATGGGAGCTGACCATGTGTGAAATCCAACACGGGCTAATAATTAAAGGTGGAAACCAAAACAAATTTTTCGGTTTGTAATTTATTAACCAGATTATCATGCTGGAATGTGAACTTTATTGGGATTGTTTGAAATCTACAGATACTTCTGAAAGTATTTGTACATAACAAGCTGGAGTGTATTTTACCTGGATTGATGGTTATAGTCCAGACTCAGGGTCCAACAGTAATAATAAGAATACACTTGTATAATTACATATATCTATTATTGATAGCCACGAAGACTGTATAGCGTACATATTGCACCATTGAACTACTGGTAATTTGTATCCAGAGACCCAAATTAGTTGTTTTTTTAATGGACATATTATTTAGATTTAACTTTATAGCTTTTGTCTTAACTGATGGATGGAATTTATCTTGTGACAATCTACAGGATGTTATCTCAATTTAATGTACACTGTAATGTTGTCTTTGCTTTGATGTAATAGTTGCAGTCGAAATATCTTAGAGACGGTAAACCTGCAGCTTTGCACCTCATTCTCTTCTAAAAAAAATTCTATATTTTTCAGTTTAGTGAGAATGTTATCTTCTACATCCTCTACATGAAATGTAAAAATATTGGAAGAATGTCGGCATAGAGATTTCCTCATGAAAAATATAAACGGAACGTTGCATTGATTTTTTTCATGGATGTTTGAGATATACTTGAATCTCCCTTGGCAACCATTTGGCAGTGCCTAAAGGTTTGGTCTCACAACGCTCCAAATATTTCTACTAGCTGAGATTCTGCATTACAGAGCACCCACTCCCTGACTCAGCTCCTCCAGACTAGCGGCAGCAGCGATTAGCAATCACCTGGTGGACCTCCACGTCTACTTAACTCATAAGAGATACTTCACAATTATCAAACTTTCCTAAAAACGGTTGTAAAGGGGATAATGGAGGAGCACTGAGGTGATGAAGTGCTGACAGTGGAGTCACAGCAAGAGCAGGAGCTTCTTAAAGAGACAGAGGCCCAATTTCAAGGTGTCTAATTACAAAGTCAAATATCATTTAAGTTTGATATTTGCAGCATTCTTTATAACTGAAGTTACTTAGTTGTGCTTTAAAATGACACAATGTGTCCGGAAAATACACTATTGATTCATTTATACACACATACACGCATTTACAATTTTAGATTATTTACAACAGATTTAGATGTTAAGTTCAATCTTTTCAAACAAGACAAATTCCCAATAAAACATATTAAAGTTTCGGGTTTTAATTTTGCTGTTTAAATGTGGCAACAAAAAAAAAGTTCTGCACAAAGACACACATCCATCCTTCTGTATATAGGTTTCGGCTGAGGTTACTAAATCGCCCTCCTCAATGTAAGTACTCACCCTAACCTAACTTATTTTGTACCCAGTAGATCGGTAAAATAATACTGGGTGCAACTGTCAAAACACATTTTATTGTCCACAATAATCAGAGTTTTTGTGCCTCTTCATAGAGAGGGAGCTACGATGAGCTATAAGATGTCAGCCAACATTTTGAAGACAAGAGCACAACAAAATGTCAGGGCGGTTTAGTTCAGACAGGAGAAAATTAAAGCTGTGTTGTCAGTCATGACAGCTGAGGCACACACACACACACACACAGCGGTAGGACACATACCGTTGGCATCACGGTAATAGGCGTGTGTGACGCTGCGGAAGCGCTCCTGACCAGCTGTGTCCCAAATCTGAGAGAGAAGATGGAAGAAAAGGTTTTAGGTGATTATTAATAACATTACTGAAATCTTTGCCAAATAAAAGCTGCAAATAAAAGCTTATTAAAAAGAAAAAAACTAAACAAAAAAAAGCATGCCATATGCCATTGTAACACACCACTATGGCTGCTGAGTACATGAGTAAAACGGTTGCACAGTTGAGAAAGTGCCACCATTAATCCATGAAGAACTCGAATTCTCAGGGAATTCTGTTTAATTTGTGTAAATTTTGGAAAAATAGCTGTTAAATGTTTTAATTTGTTCTTTAATTATCTTTCTTTATCTATTAGGCTTATTTTAAAACTACATTTTGATCAGCGGTTCAATATATAGATCATTACCAAATATTTATAATACATAATACTTTTTTTTTTAAACCAAAAACATGGCTGAAATTGAAACCACCCTCTTAGGAAAATATACTTTTTTAAAAATATATATTTGTGCAGGATTTTATACATATAAATCCAAAACACTTACAGTATTTTCAGTTATCTTGTCTCCAACGAGACAAGACTACTTAGATTACGAAAGACTGATTTGAATTTATCAGAAGAACTTGAATTTCACAACACGTCGTTTAATGTTGATTTTTATTTGAAGACCCGAAACATGTTTGGTTTCACTGTAATTTTGTTTAGACAGTAATTACACTTGTAAAAAAGGCCTATTTTTATTTTCCATTTCAGACTCATTAATTTTCATTTCATTACCGTCTAATTAAAAGAGGAGCATAAAAACAAAAACTCGCTTGAAACTCACAAAAAAGGTGCAGATATATAAAAACTGGACTGACAACTAATCTCTGGCCACAATTACTAAATTTAACGAGAGGAAAGATTCAGTATTTCAGCTCAGTCCCCCCTTTAAGGAGCCGGGATGACCACAATGTAGCAAGGTCATTTCTCCTCAGACTGGTCAGCTCTCTCAAACCGAAAAGTGGTGCGCCAATTAAAGAAATAGTAATAATTGAGCCCATCTTTGAAATATCACCTGAAATACCAGGTTTCACAGGCTGACAGATGAATTAATTAAACAAGAGAAAAAAGGAAGAGAAAGAGCGATGAGGAAGATTGTGTAATTGAGAAAAGAAATTTGACTGACATCCATCCACCTCCCTCCCCTCTGTGTCTCCTGATGCTCTCTTCAGTCAGGCAGAGCGGCTGCCTAATTGACTGATGGATAAACCCACGCCTCATTAACTCGTTGCTTTTGCCTCTTTGCCCTCATACTGAAGGCAACGAAGACGTACAGAATGTATTTACGCCACTGGATGTTTTTACCTTTCATTAGTTATTTTAATTAGAGTAGGTGAAACCTGGTTTTAAACAGAAATGAGGCAATGGCAAAGATGAACGTTGTCAAGCCAACCACTGATAATTTACACTTACCCATAATAAACACAGCTAGCAGTATATTAGCTGGCTAGCTAATAATAGCCAATATTACAGTATATTAGCTAGTCAGCTAGCCAACTAATATGCTGCTATTACATTAGCTGGTAATGTAGCTGTTAATGTACCCAAACTAGCCAGACAGCTAGCTAGGAACTAGTCATCTAGCTAATATACTTAGGTACATAGCAAAGTAGGGTAGACTAGTTAAGTTAGCTTGAGAAAAGCTAAATTTTCTCAAGCTAGCTAGCTAATTTAACTAGGGTATCTATCTAGCTAGCTACCCAACTAAGCTAACTAATTAAATAGGGCATCTGTCTAGCTAATTAACCTAACTTGCTAACCATATGGGGCACCTAGTTATCTAGCTAACCTTACTAGCTAACTTAATGGGGCATTTATCTAGCTAGCTAACCTAACTGGCTAAGGTATCTATTTAGCTAGTTTACCTTGCTAGCTAGAGTATAATGGCAGCTTTGCCAGTAAAAACCTTATTGCGTACTATGACTGGGTGGTGGAGGGTACTGATAAAGTCCAGTGAGAGAAAAAAACAAAAAACCACATAAAATGTTTGAGATTAAGTAGTCCTGCCATGACAAAATATAAGACCTGTGATTAATGTGCTTAAGGCCAAATTACATAAAAAAGTAAAAGAATTTATGACATTTTGAGGCTTTAATATATACATCAATTTAAGACTTTAATGATTCACAGACACCCTGTAAAAGAACCCCCCCTACACACACACACAAAGGAGAATAAAACAAGAGTCTTGATCTGTTTAAATCCGCAGCTCTTCTGTCTCACCTGCAGTTTGACCTTCACACCATCGATGGTCATGACTTTATTCTGAAAGACAAGAGAAAATCAATATTTCAGTGACTTAAATATGCGTACATACAAAGAGGAACAAGAAGGTAGAAAGAGTTGATTTTGAAGTATGTAGGAAAACATTTGTTGTAAAATGACTGGCCTCTCCAGGGAGGCCCTCTTTTACAGCTGTAATGCTGTCACCACACTGTACTATCTGTAGGTCACAGACACAAATCCCCGGCTTTGCTCGATGTCGGCTTTGTTTCAGAGAGTTGCGTCATTTACCAACACCACACCCGCAAGGCGGTTTGCATAATCCACGAAAATACACAAAAGCATTTCCATTCGTCTGCAGTGTCACCTCATGAGGAATGATTCTGGCTCCATGAAACGAGAATGGAGCTAACTGAGCCATCAATCATTACAAGGTTTGTGATAACACTGGCAAATAAAATGGATGGGCTCACAGACGGTCAGGAGACTGTGGGAATATCAGGATCTAAACAGATTATTAGAGCTGCAAAGAAAAACACGCAAGGAAGACACAAAGCTGCAACGCTTGAGAAATGTTTATTGTTTTTTGATCCTGCTGGCTTTGGAGGCTGAATCATAGCCCTGGCGTATTGCAACCATTCTTACAACCACTACATATTTGTCCCCTGAAGACAGAACAAGCAGAAGGTAGAGTTGCTGTGAGAGTATTTGGTATTCACTGACAGACTGAGGTCTCTCTCTCGGGTCAGACCTTTAGAGCGTTTTACTGAAAAAGCAGAATAGGATTCTTTTTGTAGCAAAGGACTGTTTATACAGCGATGACTGGCAGCTTTAGATTATTTATTAAAAATTATTCATCATAACAAACAGATGATTGTAGCACTTCTCAGCCTGGAACGTTTATTAAAATCAAAGACAAACACTGTAAAAGCTGAGTTACATGTAACCTGCTTACACATTTTTTTTTAAAAAACGTTGATATCCTTCAAATAGAAATAATGTTCATCGTTCTTAAACTGTGTCACCCTTAACTTTTGTTCTAGTTCTAATATAAAGTTTTTGCATTAGTGTATTTTTGTCTAGTCTTTAGAGCAAATATCTTACTACACTTGAAATAAGACAAAAATAACTTCAAAACGATAGATTTACGTAAATAATTATTGAATATAGATTATATTCAATTACATGGAACGTTTTTTTTTCATTCTGTTTTTAAAAAAAAAATCTGCCATTGGAATTAGTATTTTTTTTAATAATCTTTATTAAATAATTATCAACTTAAAACAAGTATTTCAACTTTATCTAGTTGAAAACTTATTGGTTTGTACTTTTCAGTTAAATATTAACATAAAATAATTGGGATTCTTTTAAATTCACATAACTCAAGCCTCCTCAACTAGTTTTTCATTATTATCATTGCAATTTCCAAAACGTGTTTTCTTTCTTTCACCAACAGCCCACCCAGATGCTGTTTTTCTGAGTGTGAAACCTCCAGGGAGCAATTCCACCAGCCACCAACATCAGACCTCCTTCATTTTTAATGCATTTCATTCATATTTCATGGCATACGAAAGTTTGGTTTAGTTTACTTTGTAAATGGAAAACACTTTTTATCTTGTATATGCTTATTTTGTTAGCAGTAGAGAGCTGCCAAGCTTAAGCAGGCTCTGAAAGAAGTAAGACAACGGACAAGTAAGGAATTGTAAGGATTTACCTTACCACTAGGAAACCACCTGGCTTTGGTTTCAACATATTTAATAATCATAATTATATTTTAGTCAGATAAACTACCTCTTGCAACAGCTTTAATTAGTTTTGAAGGGATGCCAGAAACAACGTGGGTCCTTCTCTGTACAGACCAAACATAGAGTAGCTAACAAACATGCTAACTCTAAATAAGCTAGCATGTTTACTGCTTTGTTCTAAATGTCATGGAACAATCTTATTGTATCTGTATGTCCAGCTCTACATTTTTACTGTCTGAAATTTCTAGAAGTTGAAGGAACCCTTGGAAAGAAACGTGTTTCTCTAAATCATGTGACGAATCACTGAAGGGTTCGGGGACGGTTCTGATTCTCTCCTACATCCAAATCCATTCAGCAGAAATGGATTCCTCAGACTTGAATCACCATGTGCAGCGTCATGCCACGGTAAATATAGAAACTTAATAATAGACCTCTTGGTTTTTAATCTGTATAGCTGTTAACAATTGGGTACCATGGCGTTGAACACCAAGATGGCTAAAAATACAAGGTCTCTTTACCCAGCAGCCAAAAAGTCTCAGCTCCAGAACAGCAGATGTTCTCCAGTGCCAGCTTTACGAATCTATCCCAATCTTCTTCCAGTGTTAAGAGACATGTTGAAGGATGTTTAAGTTCTCTTGAATTTTATTCTTCTATATCTAGTTCCTCTCCTAATAGTATGTGGTGAGAGCAGGACTGTTGGCAAATAAAGTATGCAGTGTTACTACATTGTTTTGCTGTGAAGATGTTGGCAGCTCTATGTGTAGGACGGCTGTTAAACTGTGTGAACTCCATCCTGCTGGATCCGGAGGCTCTGATATGTAATTTGAGAGCATTCTCCAAACCTGAAACAACTTTTGCTATGAATAAAACAGTCAGGAATCGCTTCCAGCTTTTAATATCCGCTCACCTGACTTGGTAATAAACAGTCCTCAAGAATCATTCAGCCAACATTTGAACCATCGTCCAAACTTTCTCCATGACCAAAAACATCTGACCTTCCATCTTGGGGACAATGACCCAGGAAGAAGCTAGATTAAATTAAACTACTACAACACACACACACCCACACACTTGCTGCTTCTCCTTCACATTTAAGCAATACTCTGCACGACTGCATTAGTAATGACTTTCCAACAACCTGAGGCTCCAATTCAATCTCCTCTCCTGTCATTTAGTCTGTTTTCTCATTGTTCCCCAGACCCCGTCACTCATTGGTTTATTGCTCTGCTCTTTAATGTGGTTTGTGTCCAAGCTGCACAATGTAGAAACTAAAGCAAAAAAAACAGGTTCCACATGACCACACATGGCATTTCTTTGACTAAAGTTAAAAAGGTGTAAAACTGAAATTTACTGTGATTAATGGAACTTGTCGTTCATTTGTCTCCATTAAATTAATGTCTTCTCAGAGCATC
Source organism: Xiphophorus hellerii (assembly GCF_003331165.1). NCBI lineage: Eukaryota > Metazoa > Chordata > Actinopteri > Cyprinodontiformes > Poeciliidae > Xiphophorus > Xiphophorus hellerii. The sequence goes on from NC_045681.1 coordinate 21,048,242, forward strand.
TCCTGTTGGTTGTCTTGCACTTTTAGAACAAACTGTGAGAAATCTGTGGACAGGAAAGTGGAAAGTCTCCATCCATCAACTAACTCAGAAGACAGCCAACCTCCCGCTATAACATAAACTGGAGATGCACAATATTGTTATTTTTATATATTTTCAGTTTCTTCACGGTTTGTCTATTGACTATGTACCCGGCCAATTGGATGGTCTTTAGCTGCCTTTGTATGTCTGCTCTAGAGGTTTATGTTTAGGAACCGAGATACTAAAACTCATCGTATAATATTAATAAAATTAAAGCATGCGGAAAAACTGGCTTAATCGTAATCTATATTATTACAATTTTTACCAACCATATCACAATATTTTTCTGACATTGTGCAGTCCTAGAACTAAACACAACATGCAGAAAGTTGAACATATCACTGTTTGTCAAGGAATGTAGTAATAATAATAATAATAATAATAATAATAATAAAAAGTGAGTTTAATCGTTGATAAAAAAATTTCCTAACTGGAATACCTGCATTTTCAAAAGAGGTTATGCTAAAGGGCAATAATTCTAATATAAGATGCTAGCATCAATCAAAATGTTAAGTGTAATTATTTTGCGTTTGTTTTGTAATAAGTGAACGATGAGTAACATTAACCACTTACTCTCACACACTGTGGGATGTCAGCTCTGGGCCAAACATGAATAACTAAGGTTTAGTAGACAGTGAAGTTAAAAGATAAATAAATGAATACAGGTAGTGAGCTACAACCTGATTAAAATATTAAATTGCCATAAAACATAAATTTATTCCTTAAAGTTTTATTTGTGTCGATGGCTCAATTATGTAGCTTGGAAAATATGAACAATATGTTCTGAAAATTTCGGTGGGCACAAACACAGTCCATCCCATCATACTGCAGTCACATGTCAGCGTGCCCTTGGGCAAGGCACTTGACTCCTGGTGGGAAACTGAACTGCATGTCAGTGAATATGGCTCTCACATTAAGTATTTTGACTGCTTATCTACCACTTAAAAATGTTTAAGTGGTAAATAACTTTTAATGGAAAGAAATGCAAAAACGTAAAAAAAAGAAAAGAAAAATGCAACATTTCTTAAAAAAACAGAAAAAGAAATCAAATAGGTCAGAAAATCATATACACCATGTTCCAAATTATTACGCAAATTGGATTTAAGTGTCAGAGATTAAATGTTTTGTTGTGCTATTAAATTTCTAGATGGTATTGTGTGTCAGGGCTCTTTGAATCACTATAATTAATTTCAGAGAGCTGGTTTGATTAGTTTGTCTGGTGAGTTTTCAACTAAAAGAAATCTACTTAAGAAGGATGTTCCACATTATTAAACAGGCCACAGGTTTCAAGCAATATGGGAAAGAGAAAGGATCTCTGCTGACGAAAATCATCAGATAGTGTAGTGCCGTATGACAAGATATGAAAACATTAGATATTTAATAAAAACTGAAGCGTTATCGTACTCTGAAGAGATTTGTGGCTGATTCAGAACAAAGATGGGTTTCTACAGATAAAAGGTTTCTGTTAGATAAATTCATCGGATTAAGAGAGCAGCTGTTAAAATGCCCTTACAAAGCAGCAAACAGTTATTTGAAGCTGCTGGAGCCTCTGGAACCTCAAGGTGGAGGATCCTCCAGAGGCCTGCGGAGCATGAACCTACAATTGGGCCCCTAACCAGAGCTCACAAGCAGAACCGGTCTCAGTGGGCCCAGCCGTACATGAAGATTAATTTTCAAACAGACTTGTTCACTGATGACTGCTGTGCAACCCTGGATGGTCCAGATGGACGCAGTAGTGGATTGGTGGTGGATGACCACCACATCCGAACACGGCTGTGAAGTCAGCAAGGAGGTGGTGGAGTCATGCTTTGGGCTGAAATCATGGGGAGAGAGAGAGAGAGAGCTGGTCGACCCCTTCAGAGTCCATGAAGGTGTGAAAACGACCTCAGCAAAATATATGGACTTTCTGACTGATCACTTTCTTTCATGGTTCATAAAGAAGAGCCGAACCTTCAGCAGCAAAATCATCTTCCTGCATGACAATGAATGCTGTAAGGAATACCACTGTGCCATTGGCTGCTATGGGCATAAAAAGGGGAGAAACTCATGGTGTGGTCACCATCCTCTGACCTCTGACCTCAACCCTATTGAGAACCTTTGGAGTTTCCTCAAGCAGAAGATCTGAGGGTGGAATGCAGTTCATATCAAACCAGCAGCTCTGGGAAGGTTTTCTGACATCCTGCAAAGAAATTCAAGCAGAAACTTTCCACAAACTCACAAGTTCAATAAAGTTGTTTGTTATATCTTATATGCATATTGAATTAATTAAGCAATAAATTGGTTGTATTACCAAGAGCCGAAGCAGCTATAGCCAAATAGGGCGTCGCCATGGTAACATATAGTATATACAGTACAGTATATATATACACATCATGTCATCTATTGGTAAAAGTAAAAAAAAACAAAAAAAACTAGTATGCTCTGGACTTAAGACGGAGTACATGACGACATATTCATGATGTGCTTTGATTAAACTAATTTATCTTCGGTGTAATTAAAGTACCTCAAATTTTACTTTATACCAGGTGAGTCTCTCTCACCTGAGAATGGGTTGGTTCTGTATCTTCAAATAAATGGAAAAGATTCCTAAGTTTGAAACAGGAACAGTCTGAGAAAATGCTGTCTGTGAGCTACAGTCAAGAGAGATTCCTTTGTGATATGATAGAGTTATGACATCACAGCGGATGTCATTGTTGCCAATGGAACTGAATATTCTAATGACGCATTCACATCAAGCACGTTTTGAGCGTCAGGTGAGTCGTTTACATTCAAAGTCTATGTGGAATGTTGGACTAGCTTGACGAGCGAGTCAAACGCTCCAAACGCCTCATCGGCCCTCGACTTTGGATGTAAACCAGATGCGCCTGACTCTCAAAACGTGTTTGGTGTGAACGCACCATTATATGTCCAGTGTCATATTAGTTCCATCATATTAGGACCAAAGCCTGGTCCTAATATGATGGACTCATTGCTTTGAGTCAGGGGTAACATTTAGAGGTAAAATGTGAATTAAGTTTTAGATAGGGTTAGGATTAGGGAAAATGTCTGTGTTAAGCAAAATCACAGCAACTAAAATGAAGGGAAATGAATGCAAAGTTCTAATATGGGTCGAAATAGTTTTGACAAATCTGTATAGCATTTTGTTTTCTAAATCATTCTATAAATAATGATGATATAATGTTAGGTTGTATTTCTGCCAATTGCATAGCTGCAGTACATTAGTAGTCTAATGTGTTGAATGTGCTGAGACACATTCAACGCATTAGAAACCAATCAGAACCAAAAGTTTGTCTTTTGGTTCTGATTGGTTGTTTCTGGACAGCAGCAGAGTCAGAGGAATTTTCAGATTCTCAGTTTCATATTTTACTGTCAGACTCTTTTAACAAATATTCATCCATCATCATCTAACACATTTATCCTTGCGCACACACATTCACACCTTAGGACAGTGTTTCTCAATTCCAGTCCTCACGCCCTCCCTGCCTGCATGTTTTAGGCGTTTCCCTTCTGCCACACGCCTGGATTGAATAATGGGTGATTAACAGGCTTCTGCAGTACTTGATGGTCATGCAATCATTTGAATCAGCTGTTCTGGTATAGAGGCACATCTAAAACATGCAGAGCAGGGGGGCCTGAGGACTGGAATTGAGAAGCGCTGCCTTAGGACAATTTAGAGAGACCAATTAATTTTTTAGAAATTCTACCAGCTGCAGTTTTTATATATAGGAAAGTTTTAATAATGTTTATTTTGGTGTTTTTAACTCTGAAATTGATCTTGTGTTTCATCCATTCACTTTGGAGTTAGGATTATTATTTGCCAGTGTCTGTTTTGATTTCCTAAATTTGTGTAGAGCAAATAATTTTCATAATGCCCAGTGTTGGCAAAACCTGGGTTTGGATTGTTATCCAGGTTAGTACCACCTGGGTGTGGGTCGGCGTAAAGGCCGAGCCGGGCTTAGACTGGCCTTCAGGCCAACGCCAACACGAAGCCCCTCCATGCAACCAGTAGAGGTTGGTCGCATGGACCTCGATGTTTGATTGGAGGTCCATCTTTCCTCGGATGTTTCTGTTGGATTGGAGGTCCGTCTTTCCTCGGACCTCCCTGTTGGATTGGAGGTCCATCTTTCCTCAGACCTCCCTGTTGGATTGGAGGTCCATCTTTCCTCGGACCTCCCTGTTGGATTGGAGGTCCATCTTTCCTCAGACCTCCCTGTTGGATTGGAGGTCCATCTTTCCTCAGACCTCCCTGTTGGATTGGAGGTCCATCTTTCCTCAGACCTCCCTGTTGGATTGGAGGTCCATCTTTCCTCAGACCTCCCTGTTGGATTGGAGGTCCATCTTTCCTCAGACCTCCCCGGTTGATTGGAGGTCTGCTTCTCCTCGGACCTCCCTGGTTGACTGGAGGTCCATCTTTCCTCGGACCTCCCCGATTGTTTGGGGGTCTGCTTCTCCTCAGACCTCCCCGGTTGATTGGAGGTCCGTCTTTCCTCGGACCTCCCCGGTTGATTGGAGGTCTGCTTCTCCTCGGACCTCCCTGATGGATTGGAGGTCCATCTTTCCTCGGACCTCCCCGATTGATTGGAGGTCTGCTTCTCCTCGGACCTCCCCGGTTGATTGGAGGTCCGTCTTTCCTCGGACCTCCCCGGTTGATTGGAGGTCCATCTTTCCTCGGACCTCCCCGATTGATTGGAGGTCTGCTTCTCCTCGGACCTCCCCGGTTGATTGGAGGTCCGTCTTTCCTCGGGCCTCCCCGGTTGATTGGAGGTCCGTCTTTCCTCGGACCTCCCCGATGGATTGGAGGTCTGCTTCTCCTCGGACCTCCCTGGTTGATTGGAGGTCCATTTTTCCTCGGACCTCCCTGATGGATTGGAGGTCCATCTTTCTTCGGACCTCCCTGATTGATTGGAGGTCTGTCTTTCCTTGGTCTTTTCTGTTTGCAGGGAGTCTTCTTTTTGCAGGGGGACCTCTGGTTGGGTGGAGACTCTCGGATGCTTGTTTTCCAGAGCAAGTTTCAACTTTATCTTCAGGTCTGCAACCTGACCCTGCAATGATTTCACTCTTTCTTCCTGTTCTTTGATTTTGGAAGCTTGCTCAGTGTGAGTTTTGATCTGTTCCTCAAATTTAAGTCTCTCTTTGTATCCTTCAATCATTACTTCAATCAGACCTTTATTGCGGGATTCATATTTTTCTGCCTCCCTCTTGAAGTGATCCAGCTGTTGAAGAACGCTCTTTGATTCACCTTCACGTTTGACTTGCAGATGACGTTCTCTTTCCAACATTTTTTGCAGCTTTTGAATCTCCTCCTGCTGTGATTTCACTTCAGCCTGACATGCAATCCTTCGGTCTTTTTCCTCACGGAGTTCAAAAATCTTACTCTGCAGTTCTTCTTTAAGATCGTCTACCTGCTTTGTGAGATCGATGACATGTTGGCTAGTCTCTTCCACATTTTCCACTAAGGGGGTGATCTCAAAGCCAGCAGAAGGAGTTGTTTTCTGCTCGACTTCCAATGATCTTGGGCTCTCAAAGTCGCCGGAAGGACTTGGTTCCCCCTGGATCTCTGCTGATTCATCCTCCGGCTCGCTGTCGTCGTCAAAAACAAGGATTTCGTCGTAGTCGACTTGGATGTTTTGCTCCATCATTTCAATCCATGAAAGCTCAGCTGGAAAAGCTTCATGTTCACAAGTATTCTGTTGTTGCTTCATATCTATATTCTGGTAACTTCTTGCTTCTCTGAAAGGATTAATTTCGAAAGTGCTCTGAAGAGTGATCTGTCGCGATAGAACTGTGGAACAGGTCTGAGAAAACACTGTCTGTGAGCTACAGTCAAGAGAGAGAATCCTTTGTGATATCATAGAGTTATGACATCACTGCGGATGTCATTGTTAGCAATGGAACTGAACATTCTACTATGGCCTGATGTAAAAAACATTTTGCTAGACAATGTCAAACATTGAGAAGTTATAATTTTTAAACATTATGAAGCCAAAAAAAAAAATATATATATATATATATATACACGGCCAACCTCGAGAATGAACTCAAACCCAGTTTCACACAAATACAAGGACGCTAGCATAAATGTTTGGATGTCGAACAGGACGTTCAAGGTAGCTATGAAGCTAATTTTCTTGTCTCTTCTACCAAGAGACATGAAAACATACCTTTATCCTGGCTTTTTTCTATTCTTTCTCTTTTCCTCTCTCCCTGAAGAATAAGTTATTTTTTGCGACATTGGTTTGCTTGCTTATCTTCCACCGCTGCTTTGGAGGTTTGAATATGCATTGAACGGCAGCTCAAATCACCGGTGAAACATTACCTACCGCGGCCACCAGGGGGAACCCAAGAGCAATTGATTTTTTTATTTTTGCCCATATCAAAATAGGTTTCTACATGATTAAATATATACTAATGTAAATTTAAATCACAACTTTATAATAAAATTTTAATCAAAAAAGCAGACTACAGCGATGATAAATATATGGAAGGAGTCTGCGAAGGGAGTCGACCGCCCCTTCAGTCGACTCCCAGTTTCACACAAAAAGTCCGAGTTTTTGTGTGAAACTGGGAACTTCTACTCAATAAGATTGACTAGAAATTAAATTTTATACTGATTGCAAAAGGACAGAGCAGCTGTGTGGAGTTTCCAACCCCTAATTTCCTCCACGTCTCTCCTCAGAGATGTGGTCCATAGCTGAGGGAAAATAATAAATTAAAAAAAGTGAGATGAAAGGAATTATAGGTGATGGAGTTTTGTTTTTATTTTCATTGTTAATCACTTCAGTACAAGTCAGAATATTGTAGCTCTACTTCTTACTACCCCATGGGTGGTTTTCTAATTCTACACTATTTTCATTTGTCGTCTTTACAGCTGCAGTCTTTACAGTGCAGAAAACACTGGCTACCGTTCAGAAACAGTGGTAAAAACACATTTCACTGCTGATAACTCCAGACTCTAGATTTAAGATTAAACTGGTCACCACTGCGCTCCTTTATCTGTAGCACACTAAGACTAAAGCAGAATGCTGAAAGCTGGCACAAACAGCTCCTTGGTCAGTTTGAGTGAGTAAATCACCGAGGCAGCTCTGAAATGCATAGCAACAGGAACGCAGCAGATTTTGGAATGGGCTTTTTGAAAAGACAGACACATTCTTAGTATACTGGGCTGTGTACCCACCCACACACTCCCACATAAATCCACACCAAGAGGACAGGTTATCAAACGGAGAGGATGGCATGTTTTACACAAGCAGAACATTTTAATTACACAAATATAGTAAAGAAAAAAAAAGATAACAACAAGGACAAAATGATGCACAATGACAAACACCTACACAGAAATGAACATTAAGATTCAACAGCCGCCATAGGACAGCCATGCCAATCAATCTGCCGGTCTGACCAGAGTCTGCTCTGAATATATATGAACAATCAATCTGCAAGAAGTCCTTCAGCTGAGACAGGAAACGTAGACCTCAAGGTCTGCATTTAGAGAGGGAATCTTTAAAACCTCTTAGAAACTACATGATTCACACAGAGCAGAATCTGCAAACCAGAAGCCACCAGAACCACGAGCGCGTACGATGCTGAAGTCATGTGAAGAAGGAAGTTCAGCCTCTAGTGTTTCCCTTACAAATGTGTGTAAAACTTTGTTGATAATCCGCTAATGTCGGAAAAACAATTTTGAAATGGCAATGTTTAAATAATAAATGCAATAAAAATCAATAAGTTTGTTCATGCGATAATTTATTAACATAATTATCGCATCATATTAACACAGATAAGCACATTCAAAGTCGAATTTTGTTTCTATATGAAACTATCTGCTAAATTTTACATGACAAGCTCATGTAAAAATGATGAATTTTGAAATGATTAACTCTGACCTGTTCTAATGCAATTTTAATCTCTAAAGAGTCAACCTGCAGGCAAGGGAGCTTGTTAAGCTTCCAAGTTTTCACACCAAGTAGCTCAGCCAGACATTTAAAAAAGGAAGGAAGAAAATCTGTCAGCAAAGCAGATAACAAGAAACTTCAGGGACACAAACTAAACTGTCAGCATTTGGCTTTCAGCTGCTGCTAATTTCCTCCACCACATCTACATGATTCACTGCTGGAAAATAAACAACAAAAAGCTTAAAACAACAAACACAGCTGGGCTTCAGCAATGCAGGTGTCAACAGTGCTCAGTCCAATTAATGGGGACTTAATGAGAGTTAATAGTTCCAACTTGCTGGCTCCTCAAGTTTTCAGAGCGTAGGTCTGAGAAAGACCGGTGTGCTCCAAAAACAAGACGATTACAAGAGCTACTGTAGGCCCTTGGTTGACACTGACAAATATATCTCTTACTCAACCCAACCAAGGAAGAAGAAATTCGAAAAGTAATTTCCTTTCACCAGCCTTGGGTCCAAATAACCCGTTGTGGCATGAACATCTGCTTTGCCCTGCTGCTGTCTCAGTCTGCACACGAAAAATCGTCTTCTGCGACTGGAGGGAACCAAAGTCAACATACGCTTGGTTTTGTGTGAACTGTAATCAACATAATGTGATCTGCTGATTAAGAACGGAAAAAAACTGCTCTGGATGTCTAATTAGTCGCTCAGCTGCATTTAAATTGTTTTAGCATCTAAAACCTGATAAATGTGGTGAAATTGGAAAACACAAGCCAGTCGAGAACAAATTACATTGTTGGCGATTAAAGGCTCTCCCACACTTCATCCAAAGCAACTAAATGGGCTCTCATTGACGTAGTGGCGGAACAAAAATTGCGTGATTTTGTTCCCTGAGAGACATCCGCCGTCCCTTCTTGACACCAGACCCGGGTCGAACTATTTCAACAGAACTCTGCTGGGTGATTAATCAGAAGTTTATAATCATCCAGCTTTGCCATTTGACAAAGATAGTCAAATGGCTAAAAACTCCTAGATGGAAATTGCAACATCGTCGTTCATAGAAAATGCTGCCTGAAAAAAGATGGGGCAATATCTCCCATAAACGATGCGTAGCCTGGTGGGGCAAGTAAAGCCTGGCAGCCCGCCATGCTTATAATACACCAGAGGAAATCCTGTACAGCTCAATTCGGTTGCTGCATTTTAAGCCATTTGATTGCACCTGACTGCGTCTGATTAATACCATTTTAAAAACACAGCAATGTCATTATTGTGGACAAACTTAAACATGAAAGATGCTGAAAACATTGGCATAAGCTGGGGTCAATAAGGGAACTTTGATATTGTGCAGCATAAAGAACAGAATATTGATTTGTGTAACCGTTCGGTAGTTTTTCATGCGTTAATAAGCAATAAAACTGATATATTTCTCAAAGTAGATAAATACTGATTCAGAGCCATTTTGTAATACCAATATAAGAAAAAAGTAATACTGGAAAATAACCAAAACATATCATGCAAAAATTCAAATAGCTCTCTGTCTAATTTTAAAAAGCATTATTCACATCCACTTTCTGAAAAAGCCAAATACTGACCTTGAGTATCAATGTTTTATCTTGTTCAACTGTGACTACGTCATTAAAATGAAAACCCTTCAATATGTAGCTTAGTAGTCTGAATAGACCTTAAATAAATAATAGAGGAAGCTACAGCCATTCCTGCAGTCAGACTCACTAATTAAAGTTAAGGTCGGTTCTAGCCGGCTGCTTAGTCATAGTTACTGTTTCTGTTTTGCACTGAGGGGAATTAAGAGTTGAAATAATTGATTATTCGCATAATTAGATCACACTTTTAGGTGACTGATAATTGTATTTTTTATGTGTTATCCTCTTTAATAAAATTTGTTATGCTAATGTACAACATCTGGTAATAAGACCAGCTAATCCTAGATTTGTCATCCTCCGTGACTCTCTCTTTCACACCTCATCCAATTCTATTTGTGGTTTGTTTGTTTTGATAGAAATGACTCTGCCTTCCTTCTAGAGTCTTAAAAGCCTCCAATGTTGCTGCTTCTGAAGCCTGAGGACTGTAAACTAATCTACAGGGTAACCATTTTGATCTTTCTACCACGTAAACAAGCCAGCTCATCCGTCCGGTTAGACTCTTGTTCACATCAGCTTTGACCTCTGGTTTCTGAACAACGACCATGCCTTCCAATTTGTATCCCAGAGTTTCCTTTCAAACAAACTGCTGAAACAAGATTTTTCCCTTTATTTATTTCTTTATCCTTATCTACAGATTTTCTATTCTTGTTATTTAATTCCCTGTGGGCTGGTACAGCTGTGTCTGATAGAAGAAGTCTGGCTTATGGACATGAAAGTTACAGATCCATGAAAGCGCTTACCCTCTCCGTCTTGGCCATATTGTCAAAAGTCAACACGGATTTCAAACGAGGGGTAGTCGACCGAAGTTGGGCTCACATTTCCACCTAAAGCCTCTTTTTCTATTCTGGGGGACAAACTTCTACTCTCACAACAGAGAATTTCTACTTGTACTGCAGTTTAACAGCTTGGTGTTTTAAACAAACCAGCACATGTTATTATGGGCATAAGGAACAAGTCCAAGAATGTAAGTTTACACCAGTATGAGCAATGATTATGATTATGTTTTACCAAAGATACTCACGGTAACAGTAAGGATTTGAGTGGACATATTTGACCTTGTGCAGCCTTCCCGTACAGACGGAGCGATTTGAGCATCGTCATTCATAATGTTTAGCCTCCATTCTCCAGCTGTTGGTGTGAGGCAGAGATGAGCTCCAGTCACATCAAACAGATATATAGAACAGCTCAGGTCTCCCAACAGGCTAGTTTAAAAAATATGGAGCACTTTCGCTTGTTTAGATTGCAAGCCTCCCACTTTGGCTTGTCGGTTGATCCCATTTATCCTCCACTGAACAGATTTCCCTACGTTTAGCCAGAGGCGGGAGTTAATTTCCACTCACGATTGCAGCGATGCTATTTATGCTCAAGGTTAGGCTGCAAGAATCTCACATCAGCCAATGAATTGGAATGAAGCATTTTACAACGGCACAATATATGTATATTTTTAAATAAAAGCCTGAACACATCTTACGTAGATGTGTAAGGTTGCTCCCATTTTTTACCCCACAAGAGAGACTTTAGAAAAAATTCCTATTATGAGGCGAGGAGCATGCTAAGCCCATCTAAACCATTCAATCCTTTCCCAGACATGATAGTATTATCCAAACAATAGGCTGGGAATCCTATTGGGTCATGTGGTCGTCTTATTTTAAATCTTACCAGGCTTAAAAACTCATGTTCAAGCCTATGCTTTATCTTACAATATTCAGAGGTGTTACTGAGAGCAGATTTATAAAAGGTCAAAGCATTCTCTGATCAAATTGTCCAGCATCCTGTTGAAATATCCTAAAGTAAAGACAGTATGCCGACAGATTGTTCAATAGACAATGGTTTACAAAGATCAGCTTTCCAAGGGGCTGTTTCATAGAAACTGTGCTTTGTTTGACAAACAAAATCTGAAGACTAAATTAGGGTGTTTTCACACCTGATAGTCCGGTAGACTTGGTTCGTTTGGAGACAAAAATTGCAACATTTGTTGCATTTTCAGCTGGTACAGTTCTCTTTCACACTGCACTGTCTCAAATGAATCAAAAACCTTTGAAAAACCTGTTTACTCCCTCGCCTGTGGTGGCGCTGCACCAAGAACCACTGAAGGAAAAGACATAAACCCCTCTGAAGATGACATGAGCGCAACTTCCTTCTTCAGGAAATGTAAACAAAACTGGAGTGGAGATTTTAACGACTGTTTTTTTCCCTTTGGCAAAAAAAAAATACAAGCCATTTCTCCCACTAGTGCTGGACTAATGCATTGGTTTTGGTTGAATTTCCCAGAATGCCCTACAGTATAATCCACTTCCTGCTTTTAGAGTGGTCTCCAGTCCACTTGGCATTCACATATGTATTCAAACTGCGCCAGAGTTCACTTCAACCACACCGAGACGTAGGTTCACTTTTGTGGTCCGCATCAGTTTGAGTACGCATTCACACCTCCTCAAATGAACCAGACTTTCTAGGCAAACGAACTAGAGTTCGATTAAAGCAGACTAAGCAGAGATAGTACGAATGCACCCTTAGTTTCACATCTTGGTAGATGTTCCCACTGAGGAGAGTTGACATTTCCAGATGTAGAGAATTATCCTTTCTCCATTAGGTTCATGATGTATGAGGTTGAAGAAGAATCAGTGAGTGGAATTCATGAATTCCATTTATTAAGACAAAAATACACCTGGTCCCTTTGTTCATACTATTCTTATATCCTAACAGAGCAAAATGGCATCAAACAGCAGTTTGTAATTCCCTTTGTTAGCCTCTGCCTAAGCTACAAGCTAAAGAGGGCGTTCCCTGGTGTGTCATTTCCTTTAACATTAGCTTTGAGGGTGTTCCCCAACATGCAATTTCCTTTAGCTTTGCATGCAATTGGTCTATGTGAATGCATGTATGTGAATACAAGCATGCAAATAGCTAAAAGAGAAGAATTTTTTTTTTCTCAACACAGACTACTCCCAAAATCACAGCGAGGGATTTATTAAAATCCCTTTATACGATCACCTTTTATCATTCTCAAAATAGACCACCACAAAATGTCATGACAAACTTTTAAGTCCATATTGCTTATCCATAATTTTAATGTATTTCGCTCATTTTGATACTATGACCTCTGTGACTTTTCAAGAAGCTGCAGTATGGTCTGTTTCTTCCTGACATGTTTATATTGGGTCTTGGTGACCTGTAGCCAGCCAGTGAAAAAAGTCAATGCTAGCCTATTATTTACAATGTTTATTTTACCTTATTTATTCATGGCAGTATTAGCCCTTTTAAAAAGCTAATAACTGTGATTTTTTATCCACATTTGCCACTTTTGACAAATCATAGCTTTAAAAAACGATTCTCAGGGGAAAGATAATCATTACTTACCTGACCAGCTATTAGTTTAAATAACATTGCTCCCTCATGATGTCTGACTCATACTGTATGATGCATATGCATGTTGCTATAGATACAGAGCAGATTAGCTGTACGTTTGCAGAGCCTTTAGGAGCATTTGTTTTACTCGATTCAAAATAGCAACAGAGGGCAAACTATTTTCAGCAAAATGTTGAAAATAGTTTGTTTATCAAAGCTTTGAGTTCTGCTCCTCAGATCAGATCTAACAGCCTCAGTTTTTTTTTAGTTTTTTTTTTTAAGCTATGTCCTTGAGTCTCATTCACACAGCAGCTAGGAATATTTACAGTCTGATAATATTACTGTGCTTTTGCTAAAGTATTCACACTTTTCCCCCCACATGACACCAGACAGGTCAGGGATAAAGCCGACATTGGCAGACCTAGAAAAGCATGGCCGGCCACTTAATCTGACCATGGTAACTCTGGAAGAGCTGCAAAGATTCATACCTCAGGTGGAAGAATCAGGTGATAAGTTATTTATGTCTGCAATTCCCAAATGGGGCCCTTATAGGAGAATGATGAAGCTAAATCCAGATAAATCCTGGAAGAATGCCACTCTTACCTTCCAGCAGGACAACAACCCAATGGTTTCCATCAAAACACATCCACATGTTAAACCTAATTTCACTTTTAAATCGGTGGTAAAACATGGAAGTAGGAGTCCAAAGACACTCTATGCAACCTTACAGATTGACTGGGTAGAAAGTCAATCCGTCAGATTGATTTTCTACTTGCAGGACTTGCAGGAGGTTTAACAGAAAACGTCTACCTACTGGTTTGACCATATGATGTATAATTGTGTTAATAATTTTGGATTATAACCCACAAAGGCAGATTCAAAGTCTGGGAAGTCAGTTGTTCTTAATTCATTTTTAATCAGCACCAGTTTTAAGTGTCATTAATTCATGGAAAAGTGCATAATTACACTCACACCAGTCCTACAGACGTAGAGAAGAGTAGTTTCTCTGTAAAATATTGGTTTTGAAACAAGAAAGTAATAAATTGCCACATTAAAAATGAACAACAAAATGACAAAATCTGTGGTGCAAAGATTACTCAGAACTAGAGTCCATCTTCCAAAAATATCAGTCATCTCCAGAAATATGTGTAGTTTATTCAATGCCTCATCATAAGAGACATTAAACTTGGATAAAGCATTAAGCAAACTGAAATGGTTTAATGAGGTTACAATGTCAACCAATAAGATCACACCATAACGTAGTGAAACTCTGCTTAATCTCACTGTAATCCCAGAAACCTGGGTGTTACTGTAGAGAGAATATTTCTACTACAGAATCTGGTGACCAAAAAACACAAGACCTTTGATCGTTGAATCTTTTGACGCACTTACAAACGTCATCGCTCATACCACCAGAATCATATTTGAAACCAGTTTATAATCTAATTTCATTTTATGCCGCAATGAGGATCAGTTAAGGGATAACTTTGTGATGATCCTTAGCTATGGGTACATCATTATCTTTGTGATAAACCACCTATTGGGTAATGTATTCATTTGTTTTCAATGCGGTGGGGGGAAAAAAAATTAATCTGGAATATAGCTCAAATCCTCAGCACATTAAAGTGAAATATAGCTACACTGCTGTGTTTGGTCCCGTTTATATGAAGCCAGGATTTCCGAGCATCACCGATATCTGATTAATCCTGATTCACTGCAGCGGGGACATACAGGCGGAGAGGAGACAACGTTATTTCCATGAAGGACACTGAAGAAACATTAACTAATCATCGAGGTATCATCATGCCCTGCAGATAATGAGAATTAAACATGAGGCAGTTGATTCTTGATTGTTTTCCAATGGGCTACAACACATAACCCACAACATCAGACATTTATCATGATTGTTCTAAATGGCAATTGTTAAGGATGCAGAAGAATCATATGAGATGGAAATTTGCCGGCTGCTGCTTCTTCTCGTTTCCATTTCTGTTTTAAAACCAGGCTCTGAATATGCAGATTATTTTTGAAGGTTCTGTTGATTTTCTCTCAATTGTGAGACCTTGGCGACACAATAAACCTTCCAAATCTTTAATTTTGGAATGCAAATAGTGTTTACTGGGTCCTTTAACTTTCTAATCAGAGGAACAATTTGTTCTTCTACTCTTCTGCTCCAAATAGCAATTAGCAGATAAAACAGTCTGTCACTTGTGTTGATAAATTCAACTCCTTAGGAGATCAGTCTTCCTAGTGCAACATTGGCCTTTTTCATCCAAACAGATAATCTTGTTGTTATTGGGAATGTTTTTAGGTCAGGAAAGCTTAAAGATGTTAGATAAAATGCCAGCGAACTTTAACTGGAATATATTGTGTGTAAAATGTTAAACGGAGACCAGTTTTTAAAAAACTACTATTACAAGATCCTCACAATGTGCTAACTTTGAGTAAAGATACTATGATTCACAAACTGCTTCCATCCAATTGTCATGCGAATTTTGAGAGAACTTTTAATAATGTTGCGAATAAGTAGAGAAATGCGAATTAGGCGGGTTCCCAAACCATCGGTTGGTTTGGTGCCAGTCACCAAGGCCAAGCAATGCGTAATTTTGTCAGATGTTGACGCTATGCATTGCTGCAGCAAGCAGCATGAACCACACATCTCAGGAAAATGGAGAGTTCCCTCCTCTGTGCTGGAGGTTTGATACTTTTTACAATCTTTGTGTCTCTGTCTCACCATTGGATGGCGGTCTGTGTCTCGATAACAAATTTTGCTGGATGATAAATTGTTCCAGAAGTTATTGCGACAAATGATAATACTGTTGTTTTGAGATAACCTGAGTAATATAATAATAATGGCACAATAATGCAAGAGCACATTCTCAACGATCAATAAACTTTAAATCCTAATGAACATTCAACACTGGAACTGGGAGACATTTTAAATATCCAAAATAAATAAACAAGAGAACAAACAACAAGATGAATAATCAAGTCCAAACAAAATTACTCTTTTAAAAGGGACCAGACTGAAGACTTTTATCATCCAGTTTTTGGTGGAAAGGGAGAAAAGAGAAAAACAATAAATCATGCAAAAACTCTTTTTTTTCCCTCCCAACACCTCAAGCGATCGTCTGACATTTTTGTAAAATTGAGTAAATTATTTTGAATTTGGCCGCTTCCAGCAATCTGAATTTTTTATTTTTTTTTAAAGCGTACATGGAAACACAGTTACTACTTCACATTAGTGACACAAAAATATGAAAAATGATGTAGATCAAGAGCAGCAAGAAAAACCTGGTTTCTATGCCCGGCCGTGTCTTTCTGCATGAAGCTGACATGTTCTCCCTGTGATGAATGGGATTTCTCTGTGGGCTTCAGCCTCCTTTCACAGTCCAAAAAAACATGGTTTGATTGATTAGCTTAATTAATGAGCTGTGTGTGAATTGTTGCTGCTCAGGTAACCAACCTGCAGCCATCTGCCTACAGACATGCCTCATAGTTAATTAACTGTTATTTAAAAACTGTGTTGTAATAATAAGAGTGATGGATTGCATACATGTACCGTTTATTTTAATGTTTTAAGCCAAAAACAGCAAAAAAAGAAGAACAATATTTTACCTGAAACACAATGCAGATATCACCCACAGTGGCCTAAGAAAGTGATGGGAAGTATTACAAAAACTATGAATCTGATTTGAATGCAAAGAGCTAGCTGGATTCACTGGCACACAACAATAATATAATAACCTGTAACCTACAGAGTGATCTGACATTAAAAAAAAAAGAACTCAAGAAAAACATGATTAGCTCCGATCCTCTAATGCGGTGAAAGACAAGCAGCTGCAGCATTATTATCCTTCATCACTAATAATGGATAAAGCTAAATTAAATGCTTGATGGCATCTTTTTGTACATTTGAATGCAAAAATAATCTAATCTGGTCTCCACTTTTGAAATTTTGCCAGTGCAAAAAGCATGAAATTACCTACAACATTCAGCTCTTAAAAGCCAATTATGTGATGTTTGGTTGCCAGAATCCTGTCCTGCACGTCTTAAATATAAGTCTATAAGAAGATTTCCTGGCTGAGGCGGCTGAACTGACTTCTCATTTCATCTCATGGTTAAAAGAAAGTCCGACGGTCTGTGAACCTTTTTAAAAAGAAACTGTACTTTCTATGTACTTTGCAGTTTCTTTAGATTTTTACCAGATAACAGCAAAGCTGAACAGAGAAAAGCAAATGGTCAGATTTGTGTGGTGAAAAATAAGAAATTGGAATTTAACATGGATTTGAATCTAGACTGTAGATGCTATTGAATTAGTATGAAATGTGTGCTTGGAGTTAAAATAGGGTGAAAGTACGCGCTTCCTAAGCAGCCTGGGATTTCTTTGCTTTTGCACTACAACTGGCTGGTCCTTTTAAATTAACTTAAACTGTAGGGTTATAAATAAAAAGTTATTTTTAATTTCTACAATAGATAAAAAATATATATATATCAGGCCAGACCAAAATAGAAATAATAATAAATTTAAAAAATCTAAATATCCCTGAATTTTTCTGTGATAATATTTTGCTAAAATTATTTCCTTGGAACAAACTGCTCAAAGCAAACGCGCACCCTGTGTGAAGTTGCAGTCTTGTGAAAAATAACGACGAAGAAGAGACGGCGCTCCATATGGAGGGAACAGAAGTTTTAGCAGCTGTGTTGTGATTTCTCACAACTGCGATAAATCAGAGGCAAATCTTTTCCTCGCGCCGCGCGTGATGAGGCAGTTTGCTAACAAACTGCTCTTTCCAGCCAACTAAAAATTCATTCACCCACGTAAAATAATTCATCAGATAAGCACATTTTACATCCTGTGAGCGGCAGCAAACTGAATGATTCAGTATTGTGTTTTAAGGGAGACCTGTTCCTTTGATTTATGTAACAACTTGACCTCCTTCCTACAACAGTTCTAGTTATAAATGATGGAGTGACTACGATCAAATGTGAAATGCCGTCCCTCAGACTATGTGCAGATTTGTCGGTAGAAAGGTTCAGTCCTTCAAACAAAAGTAGAAGTGGCTTGATTACTCCCAGCTAGCAGAGTATGTGTAAACCTTTGAGGGCATTTATATATTTTTGCAAGTGGTCAATAAGTGTAAAAATCTTTACATACAGACGGATAAAGTAGAAAGAAAATTCCTGTTCTGCAAGACATCTGTTGTAGAAAGGGTGTGGGTTTTGAAGCTTCAGACATCACCATCTGGAGCTGGACCCTTTTTTTTTTTTTTAAAGATGCTTACATGCACTGAATAAAAAGACATGCATGCCTCTGTCCAAGGAAAAGATTAGACCAAAATTATCTTGTTTTAGGTCAGAATTATCAAAATTATTTGTACTTGATAAATGCCAGAAAACACAGAGAGAACAATTTTTAAGATTTTTTGTAACTTTCTTCAAATTCATAAGTTTTCATGCATTTGCCAGTATCAGGGATAACTGTCCTTTGACGCATGATGTGGGCTAAACCTAAACTGGTGTCAAATTTTTTTATTTTATCAAAAAGTTGAGACCAGATGTGAAATGTAAACATTTCCAACAAAATCCCACGGACGCCAAAAACGTGCGTTGTGTTTTCATGAGCAATTCGGATACAATCAACCATTCCGTTATGCTGCGAGCAGAAAATAATTATTTTCTCACTGGAAGAAATCAATTCTCCATGTGAAGCCTTGCGTGGGGAGCAGATCAACACTTTAACCTCGTCTCGCTCCAGTGGAGCTGTTCAGCAGCCTTCACTGAACCACTCTGATTGACTTGGAAGGCTTCCAGCTCTCAGAGAACACAAGTCAGCTGTGAGTGTGAGGTAAAGCTTTTCATCATCCAGCGTGGCAAGAATCAAAACGGTGCGTGACAGACCCATCTGAAAATCTGCCACCATGTCCAGATGTGGTCACGGTTACTCAGCGGGTACAGCAACATCCAAACAGTCGACATCTCCACCTCAGGCAAACCTGAGGCAAAACAAGCCCGAGAGCCATCTGCCTCGCTAAACGGGCAGAATTTGATAGAAGCAGTCGCCGCGCAGTTGCTATGTTGTCATGGTTACTCGCCCGTAACAACGGTCTCCTGGGAGTACAACAAGTACTTGAGGAGTCATGTGATGCAAAAAGGAAAAAGGTAAAACGGAGCAGACAAGCAGGCTGGACTGTGAGAGTGTGTGTGTTTATGACAGGTCTGCAGGAGTAGACCGACTTCAGCCCCGTCACACACCAGGAAAAAATTAATCAGGTCCAAAACAGAGACTACAACAAATCCAGATCGTTTGTCTTCACTTCTCCCCAAGACAGAGGAGTAAAATCAGCTTCAGGTTTTTCTTGGTAACGCTTCAAACATCACAGGTACAGTTTTTATTGGCGGGGTGTTTGGACTTGAAAGTCGGGAGATGAATTACGCTAATAAAATATTACATTTTGAACCCAGTCATATTTCAAACAAAATCTGTGATCTCTGCAATACTTTTCATGTTTACGGTGATGGGCTGCAGACATTCTGTTTGGAATACAAATCAATACGTTCCATTTTGTCTCACCTGGATAGATCACCTTTCTGCGATCTTCAAAGTATTTTCAAAATATTATATAATCTTGACAACTTCTTTTTCTTTTTTAAGTCGACTTTTTAACTAATGTTCTTTAGCAAACATCTCAGCTCCCCACACAACAACTGGATTTGTACTGAGAAAATTACACTCAAGTGGACTATATTTACTTATTCTATTTAGGAGCATTAGAGTAAAGAGGGTGGTGTGATAGTGAAAGAAATTCACATTGCAGTTTTTTCAACCGTGCGATACATATTGCATTCAGCATTTTGGGCATCGTTTTTAATCTCCAGTGTGAATATCAGTTGCCATAAGACTCTCTGGCTGAATGTTATGTTCGTATGAAAAACGCAGGTTCAAAACACATTGAACACATTTGCCAACAAATATTCCGCTCCAAACTATCCTTTGTACACACAATACTGCAATGGTGATATATTCGCAGCAGATTGTAAATCCCTAAAAACAGAGTACATGTGCACTCTACACTTTTCAGATTACTTTAAAAAATTGTTTTTTCTTCCAATTCACAATTATGCTCTCTTTTGTGCTTGTGCTCAACATCCCAATAAAAAGGTGTCAGCATGACAAAATGCAAGATTACGGTGCCTGAATACTCTTGGAAGGCAACGTGCTCCTCAGTGTGCCAGTAAACAACCATCTATTTTACTCCTTTAATTACAGAGATCACAGTCAGGAGATCCAGCATGTTTCTCTGAGTAGTTCTACTGCCTGCTCTCAAATGAACACGTTTCCCATGAACACGCTGCCTTACGCTCTTAGGAAAGACAGCTTACTGTAATCTCATGCTTAATGTTCCCAGCAACATTTCACTCTGAAAACAGCTGCTGAGAAACCACTAGAGACAGAAGCCAAACTGCTTCAGAAGCTGAGGATGATGAGAATGAGAAGAGAAGGAATTCACAGCCTTCATCGTCTAAAACTGTACAAAATGTACAGTTTTTGGGTGAATATATTCTAATAGAAATGATAAGATGTGCCATGACAGCTACAATAATTTATCATATGCTGACACAAACTGTTGTCCAGTTTTTGGATGATGATTGGATACTTTAAATTAAACTCTGCTTCTTGCACACAGTGATTTTGACAATATTGTGAACGTCAAGTCTATTTGTGTTAATTATGATGATTTCCTGCTTACAGCTGATGAAAACATGACATTTAAGACTGGAGTGTTAAATGTGGGCTTAGTGAAAAAGATCATTTTCAAAAAATACTTCTAATGTGAGGCTGCACAGTGCACAGTGTGCCAACGCAGTTGGTAGCACTGTTGCCTTGCAACAAGAAGGTCCTGGGTTCAATTCCCGGCACGGGGTCTTTCTGCATGGAGTTGCATATTCTCCCTGTGCATGCGTGGGTTCTCCCACAGTCCAAAAACATGACTGTTAGGTTAATTGGTCTCTCTAAATTCTAGGTGCAAAGCTCTCTTAATGCAAAGCTGGTGATGCATTCACTGTGGAGGAGCCTAAAAGGTGTTACTGACATGATCTATGAGTTGTTGGAGCCTCAAGCAGATGGATGATTCTCAATCATCCTGAACAGAGCAGAGTCCATGAAAAGCTGGAACGATGGAACGGTCTGCCTACAAGCGTCTTTATGGAAAGATGTTCAACAACCTTAGGGAGGAGAGTAACTCACATAAAACCACGCTGAAATATTCCTGTAAAGTTATGATGGAGTTCTATATTTACAGCTTAAAATATCTAAGAGGAACTGATCTATAACTGTTCTAGAGTAAAAAATAAATAAAAAAAACAGATTAGTTAAGAAAAGTAAAAATAAGATCAAGTACATTGTTACACATAGAAACAAATGGTATTTACCAAGATCAATACAGAAAGATTTTATTGCCAACAAATACCCATTAACAAAACCATTGAAACAATGCAACAAGCTACATTATTTTATTTTTTTTACAATGCATCTAAAAACCTAATTGTATAAACTGAAACAATGTTCCCAATCAGACTGTAAATGGCAGGCGGGGGACATTTCAGGAAAATGCAGGCTTTGAAAGAAAACCTGCATTTATTTGATTATTTAATCAAGAAATTAATCAAAAAATTACTCACCTGCTATATTATGTATTAGTTCCAGCATTATGTAGCACAGATAACTGACAGGGTTCATTAAGGACAAAGTAATCGTAATAATTAATTGCTGTTTTGGTTCATCCAGAAAAACACAGCATGGACCAGAACCAGCATCAGCAGGCTGCAAGCTTCAGGTCACTGTTCGACTAAAAGACACAGCAACGATGAAAAAGAGCAAAACAGTGGCTCTTAGTTTTGGCAGCAGTCCAGACCATCGGTATGCAGGAGTTGGAGTGGGAAGAATTAAGCTGATTTTCCTGGAAGAATCCAAAGAAACTGAGTTCAGTGATCAGGAGCTGCTGCCTTAAACCAGGAGGAGCATGACCTTGACGAGGTTATGGATGAAACCAGACAGTCGGGCGATGCAATGAGTAGGAGAAATGTCACTTTAAAGACATTTTCTAATGATCAACTCTTTCTTTTCCATTGAGAATTTTTATGTCTTGAGTGTCATAATTCAGTTATCCATGATGAATCGTCAAAAAACTGGTTTCTCTGTATCACAAGTAAGCTGACAAGTTAAAAAGGTTCAAGATAAAGTTTTTAGAATGCTCTACTTTAGAGTGTTTTTCCATATCCAACCACTTACCAATCAAAGAAAAAAAATGATAAACTCTGCCTCTACTGCTATGCACAAGAGCATTTTTGTTGTAAATTGGCATGTTCACGCCATGGTTTATGGAGAGAACAAGTTGTAACTCTTAATTGTTGTTTCATTTGTTTTAGTGTACATCACATTGGCCAATGTGCTGTACTTGTTTTTAAGTGCTTTTAAATAAAATTGTATTCATTATATTGTTCTTATAAAGAAAACCGCAGCAAAGGAGTAGAGGACATTTCAACTTTTTAAGTTGAAAAGAAGCAACAACAAAAAAAAACACTTGCACCTGTACATGCAACAAAGATACAACTATTCAACCATTTAGCTGTTTGTTTCAGTTATAACTTAACTGAGCTAAAAGGTAAAGTAACAACCATTTGTGTATAAAGGAGCGAGCAGAACTCAAGTTTGTGTAATGTCACTCTGAGCCAGATCCTGTTTCTGCTGGAGTTTCCTTCCTGTTAAAGGAGGGATTTTCCTCTCCACTGTCGCCACATGCATGCTCACTATGAGGGATTGCTAGAATGTATGTATAACTGAACTCAAATTACTTTTTGTGGTAAAAGTGCCTCAAGATGACAGAATTGTAGCTATTTAGATAAACTGAACTGTCCGGTGAATTGCAACTCCATCTAAAAAGACAAAAAACAAAAAGTTTATGGAAATAAGGGGCAGATATTTATATGTAAGCCTCGGAGGTGAAGGGGTGTTAGTAAAAAATAAAACTTCTTCCAGTGTGAAAAGAGATGAAACTCATCAGCAATTCTAACTGAGGCCTCGCTGGGGAAGACAGAAAACAATAGGGACCGAGGGGCGGCGTTTGAAGTTTGATTTCTGGTGCGTCGTCTCTTTCTGTGAGGAAAAATATAAGCAGCACAGAAGGTTTTCGCAGGTCCACCCTCTTTTCCAGAAAAACTTTCCCTCTGCTTCTAGGTTTCGGACACCATCACCTCATTATTGCAAAGGTCACCAGAGCACATCCCTGACGGTGCTGAAAAGTGCTGCTTTTTAACTCCAACTCCTGCATTAACCGCATATATTAACTAAAGAGCAGTACTTTACTACACTTCAGTGCCTGATGGGCACAAAGACCAGAATACATTTCCAAAAGATGAGAAAAGTAGCTCTTTGTTTCCCTCTAGATAAAACAATGTACTTTTGGAATTTACATGATACTTAAATAGATTTTTTTTTTGATACCACAGTATGTTGATGGATTTGGAAACAGAGTTTCATTTAACCTGGACTGCCCTCTCACACCTAGTTGAGCAACACCTCATTTGAAATTAATATTAGTGCTGAGACGCCATTAAAAATTCTGTTTGAGTTGATTGGAGGGTTTGTAATTAATTAACCACAATTTAAAGACTCCATATTGACAAAATAAGCAACATTTTCAACTCAAAAAATCATTTTAGTTGCCACATTATTGAATTAATAGACATACGAGCTCAATAACAAATATTGATTGTTTTTTTAACTGTTGCGTAGGTTATTAAACCATCAGATTGCAAAGTACTATTATACCTATTCTGCTTTCAAGTGTTTCAGGATAATTTGAAAGTCTTGTCCAGCACCTCAAATTGAAACTGAAAAAATAGGTGGAGGATTTGGAATTGGCTAAAACCTGAATCTGCATTTCAAGCTTCTCAAGGTTGAAGTCAGCTTGAAGCTCACAGATTTTAATTTTAATTAAATTAATTAAAATTAATTCAATTTTAATTGAATGTAAAAAAAATTTAAAAACAAATCAGCTTTGGGAGAAACAGACACTGGTTGGCTTCATTTTTAAGAAGAATTAGAAAGCTCTTTGAATAAAGCATCTCTGGCAGTACTTTCCTTGAACATTCAGTCTGCTGACAATGAATGAAATCGGCTGCAAATTGATGGAAACTTTAAAGATTTTGGGTGAATAAAACACCAATTGATGGCTGATGATGAGCGTTAGTGTCGTGCATGAAATATGAAAACATCTCATTTAAGTGGTTATAGACACATTGCAGAGTGACGTCACTAGCTCTAGAGCCCACCACCTTTCCCCCTAACTATTTGCTGGATGACAAAAAAAAAAGCTGCTCACTGACAATGACAGCCATTGGTTTTAGCTGCCAAGTTCTCAACCCAACACGTTAAATCTTAAATGTATTGCTGATATATATAAAAGAAAAAGGGACACAGTGCTTTGCTACTAATTGTCAGCACTACGACAACTAGATAACCAGATAAGAAAAAAAAATTAATTAAAAAATAATTAGTGAGGAAGAAGGAAGTAGGTCAGTTATGCTAGCTTGACTTTGACAACCTTAACATGTAAAGTGCTGCAGAATTCAGTTCAGATAAAACTAAAGAAAGGCAACCCACACACCAACTCTCTGGCAGATCATCAGTACAGCAGGTTTTAATTAGATGGTAGCTAATCTAACACAGCGATCACTTATTAAAAACTGTAAGATAAACATCAGGCCTGAAAACATAAAACTGTAACAGACTGAATGTTCTGATCTTTGTGTGGGAAATGTTTGCGTGTTTTTTGGTGTTGGAAAAAAAAACAAGCTGCCCAGTTTTTAACAAAGTCACCAGTGGCACATGACCCTCTAACTCAATACATTTTGTTTTCTGACACACCATCCCCTACTGCTACACCCTTTCATTAGGTTGGAGGATGGGGAAAAAAGAACCTTTGACCTTTCCTCTTTGCATAATATCTGCCATTGGGTTGTTATGCAGTGACCTGCCTTTAGGCCACAGCTTTAAAATCTTCCATATTTTTGCTAGTCAACAGGAAATCTCAGTCAGGAATAACTATTCTACCCTGACAAAGCATTTCTTGTCTCCGTTACCCGAGGGCCACCGTGTGCGATAGCAAACTCCATTTTTGTTCAGCTGAACTCGTTGGGCATAGAGAACTGGTACGCAGCCGTAGCAACGGAGGCTGACTCGGTTACAGCAAGTGAGTGGGAGTGTAGCAACTCCAGGCTGGGAAAAAAAACAAAAAACTAAGAATCAAAGAAGTTTCAAATTCTGCAGATGAAAAAGGATATATTTAGAGGAGTTTGGATCTAAAATAGGAAGCAATCAATGGTGTGAACAGAAACACAAAACTACACTTGGGTAATCAGTCTCCCTGACATATTGAGACAAAACAATGTTCTACTGAAATACTGTTATAAGATGACTTTAACAGAGATGCCAGAACCTTACTTTAGTTGTGATTAACCAAACTAGTGTGCGTACACATGCCAATTATTACATATCCTGAAGCAGTCTGCTGCGCTGCTGAATCCCACCTTTCAGTTCTGTGTTTATTGACCTGATTTGAGCATCTTTCTACTCTATTGCTCCCCTACAAGCAGCTCTGCTTGACAGCCTCAGTGAATCAGGGCTCAGAAACCTCCTGGGTGGTGCTGGTGTTGGGGTGGGTTTCTCTAAAGCGCTGTGTCAGATTCTGTGGGCATCCTGCTTCGGGGAGCAGCAAGGCAGTAAAAGACAGAGACCGGTCATCTCTCCTAGTCCTCAGCAGCCACAATTAATGGGTGATTGTTTTTTTATTGCCATTGTGACACCTCTCTGTAATTGTCCCTCAAGGCACTGTAGCCAGTACTTTGGTTTGCCACTAGCAGTAAAACAAATAATCCATTCACCCATCGAAACAGTCTTTTTAAACTATTGTTGACATGTTTGCTTTATTCAGGTCAAACATGTTGTTGGGTGTGGAAAATATCTGGTTCAAGGTCAAAACCCTCGATTAACTACTAATGATGTCAGGAAATGTTCAGACTTTAATGAATTCTAGATTTAAGAGTCGGTTCTTTCCAGAAGGTAATTATTGTGGAAAATAGTTCTGAGGATGTCATTATAATATTCATCTGCGACACCTTAGAGGAAAGGGAATCTCAGTCATAATACAGTCGAAATATTTAACACACAGAGGGATTCATGAAGCAGAAGTCATACGCTTTGATGTTCATATTCTGTCTTGTTCAAGTTCTTATTTTTCATGTGACTGCCATATTATTTCTGCTGCCACAACCAAAGTGGAAAATCAGATGAATCCAAGCTTTTATTTTTATATTTAAAGAGGCAGTATTGTGTGTTTTCCAGGCACATTGTGCCACTTTGTAAAATAATGAATTAACTGTTAACTTTGTTTGTTATAAAAGGGCTATGTATATTAAATCTGGTTTGAAGAGAAATTTCAATTCCTAATTTAACGCCTTCAAATTGGGCCTCTGTCTCTTTAAAAACTCTTCCTCTTCCTGAAGCTCCGCTTTCAGAAAGTCATCACAACATCGCTCTTCTATTAACCCTTTAACAATGTTTAAAGATGTGCAGTTCCACTAGGTGTTTGTCAAATTGTTTCAGCTAGTCTAAAGGAGTTGAGTGGGGGAGTCGCTTTGAAATGTCTACCCAGGCGTTTAGCAGAGCTGAATGGTTGCCACAGGAAGTTAAAAGGATTTCTCAAAACATGCATGGAAGAATCAAAGCAACAATCCAGGGATGTTTTTGATGAGGGGATAACAATAGAAGACAAAAACTGAACTTGCAATGTGTGACAGAAAACTACTGTAGCACATCACGCCATCTTCACAGGGAAACACGGGGGTAGCAGCATCATACTGTGGGAATGCATCAACAGGGAAGCTGGTCGGAGTCAAACAAGGAAAGTCCCAGAAAAAACCTGTCAGAAGCTGCAAAACGATTGAGACCGAGGTAGAGATCAACCGCCCAGCAGGACCCTCAGCAATCAGCAAGAACTACAACGTGGCAAAACTTGAAAGCAAAACAGTACTGTACAAAGCCTGTTTTAATTTTCAGGTCTGTCTTTGTAAAAAAAAAAAAGAAAACCACATTGTTTTTTTACACAAGAGATGTTAGTTTGTCACATAGAATCCATGAAAGTTGGTGGTTGTAACATGACAAAATACAGAAACCTTCAAAATGTATTAGTTGTTTGTCATGGCGTTGTAAAAGAAGCATCTAAAGGTGATGACCTCTGAACACATTGACCTTCAGAATGTCTTCATGTGAGCGTGTGTGAGTGCATACCCTGAAATCGATGCCGACGGTGGAGATGAAGCTGCCGGCTAAAAAGGCTCCGTCTTTAAAGCGGACCAGCAGACAGGTCTTTCCCACGCCTGAATCCCCCACCAGCATCACCTAAAGCAGAAACAACACAGCATATGGTTATCCACCTGATGAAATTTAAATATAATCATTCATTTTCAGTGATTGGATGCAACATTTAAAACAGTTAAGAGTTTCAAATGTGTCGCTTTGATGCAGAGACGGGCTGTCCGTGGCAGAGTACAAATCAGGGAATGAGTGATGGAAGATTGGATTGACATTTCCTCAGAGCAGGTTATGATTAAGTCTTCCATTTGCATTTTACAATTCTAATTACCTCTGCATTCTCCATCTGTGGTCCGTCGTCCCTGATTATCCATCGCTTAATCTATTAAATGTTTAATATTTAAATCTCTTAAGCCCTGCTCAGATATTGGAAAAGTAACACCGCCGACTTCATTGGTCGATAAAGTTCCCAGATCTCACTTTGTTCACATGCAGTCCACATCGTAGTCGTTCCTCATATCATACGACTGACATTTTGGATTTTCAAAAAAAAGTTTAAACATGTTTCTCTTGGTTTAGAAAAAAAAAAAAAAAAACACCAAAAGAAACACTCTGCCTTTTAAAACAGTAATGGTGGCATATGGATTATGAAAATATGTTTACTGTTGGGTGTGACCTAATAAGCATAGTTCCACTCAACAGCTTTTGTTGAGTGGAACAAAAAAGGAAACCGACTGTAAAAAAGGAAACTGTGGCTTTGCGTGAAACGTTTACATAAATGTTTGAATGGAAGCCCTGTAGAGTTCAATATAAATTCAAAAAACCTAAATATAAACGGCACTCATATGTTCAACATATCCCTGCATCACACTGGAAAGCTACTGTGAACTGCCAAAGTAGCAGCATGCATTTTACAGTAATTACATCACTTTATGCACGGCTCGGTCTAAAGCATGTGGAGACTGCAGACTGAGTGCAGTAGCGCATTAGCATAAAACTGGCCCTCAAGTAATAACCGTTTACAATTATTTAGAGCATAGTGTCTACTAAAAGCATCCTCATGCTTGAAAATGTCCACATTTCTTTATGATGTCAGCCCACAAACTTTGATGTGATTAACTGGGATTTCAACACAAAGTAGTTTAGGATTTTGTAGTGGAAGGGAAATGGTACGTGGTGTAAAACCTTTGCAAACAAAATTATGAAACTGTTGCATTTCCATTCAGCTTTTCTTAGTCTGTGTTGGCCTATGAAGTGATTTATGTAGAGCCACAGAGTAATATAAGCCTGGCGGGCCACCAGGCTTTACTTGCCCTCCACCAGGCTAAGTGTCATTTATGTATTTTTAAATAGGTTTTATTATTTATGTGTAAAGACAGATTAAGTTAGGTTTGTAGTTGATGCAATGAATTGTTTCGTCCTTGCACTTGCCCGTTGGCCTCACACGCTTTTTCTTCCAAATTATGATGCACCTCCATATTTTTGTAACTTTTCATATTTTTCAACACAAAAACGCAGTGGTGGACTGCCCTAATGCCCCTACCACCGGGCTTGGAAGGTTTTCTGGAAGAAACCCACATCAATCACCATTATTAATCCTTATGCCTTAAGAGTTTGTGGTTGTACCATGGCAAAACTATGACAACAAAACAAAAATTAAGAGGCAAAAAACTTCCCTAGCAAGGCACTGTGACAATAACGCTTATCCACACATGGTGCCAGCATTTCCAAAGAATTAAAAGGAATCCAAGTTATTCAGGAACTGGACATAATTCATCACCAGCCTCTGATTTGGCTTTCCATTAGTGCAGTGACGTGCAATCAGGGGAGGCAGGTGAGTCACTATGACAAGTCAAATGCCAACAATGACAAGAGAACAATCAATATGTCCACTTGACTGTCCTAGAAATTTGTTTCCTGAATGATTTTAACATTTTTCTGGTCAAAATGGCTGATTTTGCTTGTTCAGATATTTGGAGGCAGGGCGAGGCGAGGCAATGGTGTGCTTTACCTCACCTCTTGTGGCTCTGTGTCAGGCCCATTGCCATTTCTCTTTATATCACCAATATGCATGTTTGATTACACATTTAATCCACTCCTGAATGAATGTGAGTGACAGTCTTTTTTGGAATGTGTGTATGATTGGATTGATTTTTGTAAAGTGCCCTCAGATGACGTGTTGTAAATTGGCACTACATAAATAAACTGAATTGATCTTCTGATTGGCCACAAATATATAGTGAAAATGTGCATGGGGAGGAAGAAAGCACTGTGCCCTATCAGTGCTGATAGGGGGCAGCACTGAGCTCCATTGGCACAATGTTTTTGTAGGAAATACTGCTACCTGCAGATAGTTGTCACTTAAACCCAATATATTAAATCTATAATCTCACAATTATGCAATAGCACAAAAAAAAAAAAAGCATGGGATCGTTTGACTTTTTATACATTTCCACAATGTTTGCTCTTCTTTTACGCATTTAAAAACTGAAAACATCCATTTGGATTAGAAACAATCCAGGTCAACTTATCTTTGGTCCAAATCACCATTTAACAACAACAAAAAAAAAGTTTACCATTTTATTTTTCTTGCTATTATTTTGTTAAACAATATATAATGCATTGCTAAATGTCTCAATTCAGGTTAAAGTTGAAATATAAAATCCAGTCATGAACCTCACTCACTGCATTCAAATATTGCACCTAATTTGTGTATATACGCTTTATTGATCATAACTTCAAAGCTATATGATTATGTTCTACTACTACAGGGTGTGTCGGTGCAATAAACATATTTTATCAGCTGGACTCCTGCTCCAGCAAAAGCCTCCTCCTGCTCTGCAGTTAATTGATCTCATTAATTATAGAAACCTGCCTCCATCATCTCCTCTGGGTTATTGCACTAGACTGTGGCGCACTACACAAAGATTAAACTATATAGACAAGCCGCATCCAAAAGAAAGAATAGATTTATAAGCACTGTAAATAACGTTCAAAGGATGTGACAACAACTAATTTAAGGTATTTTTTCAAAACATTGACAGCAACCACATAGAATGCGTCGAAAACGCAACTTGTTTTTGTTCATTTTCAAAACTCTTCATATTTTACTTTTGTGTACAACAGATACGCTCCCATATGTTACCAAAACACTGTAAAGGTTTCAAACAATAGCTAATAAAATCTCACTGAGGCACTTTAGTTAACTTTTCTTTTTTTTTTTAGGAATATGAAGCATCACAGAATTAAAGCAGCCCGCGTGAAGCCGAATTAGTGGGATTTTGCAGCTGGGAAAACTTGCACGTGCTTTCCCTGACAGACAGGTTCACCCGCGCGAGCGTTTCGGGAGGCTCTCAAAATGCCAGCTCCGCTCACCTTGAAAGCGATGTCGTAAAACTCGCCGCTGTTGCTGATGGACGGTTTGCTCGGGTAGACCAGAGCCGAGGACGGCGCGCCGGCTGCGGCCAGACCCTTCGCCGTCCGCCCGCTGCTCGGAGACGCCTTTGGGCTCTTGGAGGTCCCTCTGCCCTTCGCTGCCTTCTTCCTGGACATGGCTCCGGGTTCAACTTTTAAGCTTCTCAAGTGAAGTTTCGGGTTGGTTAGAGGGGAGAACACTTTACTCCGCGTTAAGTTGCTGCTGCTGCTGCTGCTGCGCGGTCGAGGGAAGAGAAGTTCACCTGTGCGTCAGAATCGTGGCTGTGCGTAAAATAAAATAAAGAAGAAGAAGAAAAGCGTCAGCGCTCTGCCTCTGAGGAGGGGCGGCTGTTGTTGTCCCGCTGGCGCAGCTGGATGTGAGAAAGCTGAGGACTGTTTACGCTCGCGCCGTCTCGCAGTCTGTTGCTTCGTCGCCTCGATGCGAAAGACTAGACTTAGAATAATCATAAAAATAAAACAATAGAACAACGTAATGTTAATAAATCGCATAAACATTACATAGAGCCAAGAATATGTTTTGGCTTGTTAAGAAAACCGATGAATGCAGTTCGGAATACCGAAATCAATCCTACTCATCATCAAAGCAGGTAGTTCTGTCATTAATAGCGCCCCGAGTGAGACTTGCCTTTATTTTCGCAATTCAGCTTAACGTCTGAACTCGTTCGTTTTTTTTTTATTTTATTGAGGATTAGCGAAAATCTGAAATCCAGTTTTCCAGGAAAATAGAACATTTCATATCAATTTAAAGAAGACTTCTTAAGTGAAATGTTAAGCTGTGGGCTACAAGGTCAGTCTACTGACTTGACAGCTGTCCAGCAGATTCCAAAGCAAAGACAGTAGGTCATTTAGCCATCGAAAAAAGTCGACTGTGTATCCAAGCGCAATGGAAAGTTGAGTGGAAGAAAAAATTGGTAGAAAATACAATGAGCCATAATTATCAAAACTAACACCAAAGCTAAAACTATACATAGTTTTTTTTAAAAACCCTTTATATATTTCTGTCTAATGAATATAAAAATGACTTCAACCTTTTCAACTAAATTAGGCATTTATCAGTGCATAACAAATCAAATTAATTAATTTCAATACACCATACAGTGTTTGTTTTGAGCAACTAAAATTAAACAAAAAATAAAAAGCCACCTGAGGAAGATATAAAAAAATACCTGACATTCTGCACACATTTCTGATTGCAGACATTAATTTTAAGATGATAATGAACCTAATGGGTTAGCCTAACTCTCCATCCGGACTGACTGAGCTTGAGTTATTTTGCAGAGTGAGTAAAGGTTTTAGTTTCTATATGTGCAAAAATACCCCCAAAAAACTTCCACTATGAGAAAGTATTGACTGAAAGGGGGTGGAATATGTGGCTGCAACATGACAATGAGAAAAAAATTGTCTGTCTATAAAGGCCTTGGACCAACTTCCAGCCTGCATGAAAATATAGCACATGTC
The DNA here is from genome assembly GCF_003331165.1 of Xiphophorus hellerii. NCBI lineage: Eukaryota > Metazoa > Chordata > Actinopteri > Cyprinodontiformes > Poeciliidae > Xiphophorus > Xiphophorus hellerii. The sequence continues at coordinate 21,080,478 of NC_045681.1, forward strand.
ACCAAGTTTTAGTCTGGCTCACATCTTTTAGGAACCCATTAATGCATGCTCCACATGCCATTTTTATAACCATGAGCACAAAGGATGTGCTGTCCACATTCTTCTCAGTGTGTATTATTGCTACTTTGAAGCAAAATCTGCAGAACATCAATTTCTTTAAAAAGTTTTGATGCAGTTTGATGTTTATTCTTGAGGACAGAGTTTCCTAGTGGGACGCTTTTCTGCAATCTTTCCTAATCTTGGCATGTTTGCTTTTACATCAACCCAACTGGAAATATCTCAAAACTAAATTGGTGGAAGGTGAGAAATGTCTGCGACACACAAAACAGTTGGTGGGGGCCTGGAATAGATAGTGGTGTGACAGAGTGTGCAATCTGTAAGAAAAACCATCAAAGTCCCCATAAAGGAAAAACCTGACAGAAAGGCTACGAGGAAATTGATTTGCAGTCTGGAGGCGGGGATCGCAGCGAACAAGCATGCAGATCCGTTTGGAGGCGAGGCTATTAAAAACACCCTTGCTGTGCGACTGATGTATCAAAACCAATGAGCTTCAAAACACGAGGTGGAGCACAGACGCCCATCCATGACTGCTGCTCTAAGAAAGACGGACTTCCAAGCAAACGGACTGAGGAACGCTGCCTGTTTAGCTTTGGTGTAAATTAATTTTTCTCACTTGACTCTTTTACGGTAAGAAAAATGTGTTATTTTATTGATAGCAGTAGCTCAAATAGCATTTAAAAGAAAAACACACAGTTGTATCCCTTAAAATGCATTTATTTATACTTGAAGTTGATCAGAATGTGTCAACTCTAACTAGTGGACCACAGCTATCTTCTGGGTATCAACCGTTAGACACCATCCACATGCTAATTGGTTATGCAAATAAAGCCTTTCATGACCCACCATCACAAATGTAAACATGTGGAGCTTGATAATCTTTTGAGACCGTGTGCTTTGGGAAAACTAAGATCAAGCTTTTTGGCAAAGAACATTCCAGGTGAGTTTAGGGTGAATCAAAGGTTGCCCCCACAAATATGCAACTGCTGCACATGAAAAGGAACCTATTGGAAGTAATATGTCGCATAAGACAAAGTTATCCCCAAATAATTTAGTTTGCATATTCAAATTATTGCCCAGTGATGCACTGCGACATCTCAAAGGTGTACCCCATCTCCCCCTCAATGACCGTTGGGGACGGCCACCTGCTCTGAAGTGACCCAGTGGATATAGATGGATGGATGTATTCAGATGAATAATTCCATCTTAATTGAGAATCTGTTAAACAACGAGACACTTTTTTGTTTATATAGTTTCAAATAAATACATTTTATTTGTTTTCCACCAGTTTCCTAACTATGGTGGAAAACGTAAGGCGCTGTGGGCCTGTTTCTCTTCAAACTGTCTTGGGAACCCTGTTCGACTGCATGGCACTCTCTGATATTTCAGGACATTTTAAATAAATGTCTGATGGCTGCTGATGGAAAACTGAAAATGGGTTTTGTTCACCAGGAACAAAACACAGCTGTCTTCCATAGCCATATCAGTTCACAGGGTCTACATCCTATAGAAATACCTGAGGTCCAAAGAGAAGAGAGTTTAAGATCTGTATGTTCTATCCTTGTGAAATGTTCAAGGTGAACATAAAGTGCTGTCCTACTGGCAAAAAAGTTGAGAAATGGCCAAAATGAACAGCAGAAAACCAGGGCATTCATGGCAGTAAAGAAAAGTCTGCTCCTATGTCAATAGATGTTTAAAGTAAGCAGTACAGTTTTTCTCGCTGTTGCACATAATGCTCTACAGCAGTGTATAAGGAATTACAATGGTTGCTTGTTAACGTGGCTGAGACTCTCAAGGTCTCTTTCTTTTTGCTAAAACAGTTTGGATCCTCAGCTGACACTGAGAAATAAATTGTACTGGATGTTGTCGTGGAAAACAGACTGTGCAGTAAAAGGCTTTTCATTCTCTGGGGAATTTATTCATCATGCTGTAACACCTTTACCACAAAAGACACATTTATCTGTTATCTGGACAGACATGATTTGTTAAGCTCAGGGTGAAGTCAACTTTCCAGAAATCACAGTCTATGCATTCACCATAAAATATAAAATCTCTATAAATACACGATAAATGTTTGTGCAAGGAAGGAACGGGGATCCAAAGGAAGGACAAAAAGAAGGGCCATTAATGGAGGGGAGGTGAGAAATAATGTAAGGAAGAGAGGTAGAACAAAGATGCAAGGGTAGAAGAAAGGTAGGATCGAATGAAGGGGGGTAGGAATGCAAGGAGAAGAAAAGGATACAAAGAAGGAATACGGGGAAAAATGAAGGAGAGGAAAAGAAGGAAGTACGGATATAAGGGTGTCAAAGAGAGAGGGCACATAGAAGAAACAAGGCATGCCACAAGGGGAAGGAGGTGGCACAAGGAATAATTAGGAAGGAAGGAAGACACAAGGGAGAAAGAAAGAACAGTGGTAGGACGCAATGAAGGAAAGGCGAAGGACACAAGGAAATAGGAAGGGAAAGATACAAGGCAAGGACAGAAATATGATATGTTGTTGCCTTTCATTTTGGAAGGTAAAAAGAAAAGCAACAGAAAGAGTTAAGAAGGACCAAACTAAGGGAGGGAGGACAAGGAATGAAGAGGATTCAACAAAGTCCACTGTCAATTCTTTTATTTCTTTGTAATTAAACCCCAGTGAAACAATTTCTCAGCATGAAGCTCCCCAACCGTGCTTTACAGTTGCATTCACACCCATCTGGTTCTTTTTCTCACCAGGTTAAGAAGTCCAAAATTGGTTGTCCAACATCTTCCAGTTTATGACACCCATGGTTGTACTTGAGCTGTTCCTGAAAAATATTCTAACCACATATTTTTATCTGTAGAGGTTCAGTTGGGGTCAGATAAGACTGGGTGTTTGGAGTAACAGCACCATCTGCTGGTCTTTCTTTTTTATTGCGCTGTCTGTTCTGTGGCTTTTTAGTTTCTTCTCCATGTCTCTGTGGCTCAATGGTGGATGATTCAAACTTTTAAAACGTTTTAAGTATTTCATGTGTCAATTATTAAAATGTATGCAAATAATTTACACTTACAGTGTTTATGTTTCTTCTTTAAAACTCAAGTTTTCCCTGCTGCAGGTTCTGGACCAACTATTGATTTATAATGACCCATTCTTGTCATCAGAGCTCAGAGTTGATCAGGTTTGTTGGATACTTTTGGTTAACCTGCTGTTGACAACACATTTTCAGAATTGTTCTGATCTGGGAAGGCTCTTGGAAACATACTTTTCACATTTCTGTTGTGATCTCACTCTTTATTAATGGAAGAGCTTGAGAAGAAGAAAAAGTAAATCTCAGAGGAAGATGAATAAATTCTCAGCTGTTCCCTGTTAATAAAAGGATCTTTCATCAGAGAAAATAATTTTGCCCATCTGCCTTCCTTAAACACTATTTTGTCCAAATGTATTCAAAATAGGTTTTTTAGTCTATCAAGTGTTTCTCCTGTGAATTTGAGATTTTTTTTGTTGGCTCTAGTGGCCTTTATTTGAAAGTAGTCTGACAGGAAAGTGGGTAATGAGAAAGGGGGAAGACATGTGGCAAATATCGCCAGGCTGGGAATCGAACCTGCGACCACCGCAGGCCTCAATACGTGGGTCATGCATTGCCCCTGCGCCACCACAGCACCCCTATTTGTGATTTTTTTAAAGAAAAATATTTAGATTTGAAAATGTCTTGACAAAGAAGACCTCCTTAGTGTTTTTCTTTTTCTTTTTGCTATTTTGACATGTGCTAAAGTGAAAGTGAGCTTGTTTAGACACTGTATTCCGGTCCCAGATAACATGCTAATGTGGCTCAGCTCTCAAAATCCAGCTAAGCTAAAGCTAGTTTAAAAAAAACAAAACATGTAGGAAGCCACAGAGACTTGGTGAGAAAATTAATCAAGTTGACCGCTGTCATGGTGGCGATTTTCATTTTTTACATTTTCAACCGGTTAGTACGTTTACGTTCAGGTGTCCTCAGCATGTTTTTAGGGCTTAATCATTTAAAACTGAGAGCTTCAAAACCTTCACATTGATTGGGAATAGTTGTACTGGTGTTCTGAGTAAAGAGACGTTTTATCAAGCAGTTCTTGAGAAACCTGATGTCATCTGCATAGAGTAACCTTGGCTCCAAACTGCTTTGACGTGACTTTAGCTCCTGCTTGGTGGGATGTGTGGGTGAGGCCAGTTCCTGGACTGGAAGTAGCCTCTGAGTCCTTCCAGGTCTACAGCAGGGAAGTAGGCTCCGATGCGTTTTCTCAGCCACCATTTGCCCTGCGCTGCGCTGGTGCTGCCCGGCTGAGAGAATTTGTACCTGAAGTGTTCTCCTCGAACCCATCTGACAAAGTAGAAGCATAGAAAGGTCACCGATGTAGTCATGTTTTTGAGTCCTGCTGTGGAGCAAACAGGTAACATTCCATTTTCCCCAAAATTGCTTGCAATATGATAATACCTGCTGGAGTTATCATATTTTAGAGTATTTTATTTATGTCTAGAACATTGCTGTTGCAATTTCTCTGTTACCTGAGTTCTGATTTGTCCTTTGTGTAGACTTTTAATCATTTTTGTGGTTGAGGAATTGCTTGTATGGACAATTATTCCCTCTGGTTTTGGATGCTGGACAGTTGGAAGGAGTTTCGCTCTTACTCTTTTACCTTCAGATAGTTCTGTTGTGCAACCATGTCACCAAGTGCTGTTTTTTTGTTTTTATAACTGGAACCAGCTGATTAGAATCTCAAAAGCTCAAAAAACAGCTGAACTTTGACCTCACATCAAAGATAAAGATTTTAAGTGGAGCTGCAAAAGAAAAAAAGGGGATTAGCAATAACTGCAAACAACATTTAAATTCCTTTTGGGCTACATAAAGTATTTCTGAATTGAATTCAACTGCACGTGTCATTTTCCTTCCACTTTACAACAATGCTACTTTCTGCAGGTAAATCACATAAAATCCAAATAAAACACACAAGAGTGTGTGAATGTTACGTGAATAACTTGAAAACAGTTCAAGGGATATGGACATTTTTGCAATTAACAATAATCTATACTATATTATAATGTTAACTCCCTTGCCAAAGAAAACAGCTGCAACTACGTCTCAAAAATGCAGAACACAAAATAGTTTAAGAAATCTTAATACATTTGAAATAAACTGGGTAGGGCAGTTTAACTCTCACACCTTGTAACGATTTGCGTTTTGTTAGGATAAAGACATAAATTCCCAGGGTTTTTATTATAAAGACTTTTTTTTTTTTTTAATAATTGTTATTTGTTCCACCAGGGGGAGC